>NC_136814.1:25452801-26161085 GCF_951394365.1 Tetrao urogallus
GCTCTAGAATTGCTATAGTCTACTATGAAAAGTTAAAATAATAATAATAGTAATTTGTACAGTATTTGTACAGTATTTGAATAGCATCTAAGCCTGTCCTTACATGTGTACCTACAGGTGTTGTGGGAAATAGTAAAGGCTGGAGTTACTGTTCTCAGAAGGATTACTACTGCTGTCAGAAGGATTGCATCAGTTAAAAAAAAAGAGAACTAGGACAAATGTGCACAAGAGATTTTGCTGATAAAAACATATTAGTAAGGACTGTAAAGTGATGTAATATCATCTTGGCCATAAAAGGCCTCCTGGCTTCACACCAGAACTAATTGCTTCACTCCAAGATGAAATTTTAGGATGTCAGCACAAAGAAAACTTTTAATGCTGTGCTCATGCTAATGCTAACACTTTGACAAGTGCGATAGATGCATATTCCTGTACTGGTAAAGCATTCATGATGCTTCGTAAGAGAGAAGCAATAGTAAAAGGTGGTCCTATCCTCATTGTTTTTTGCAAAAATATAGGGAGCATTGTTGTTGATATAATCTGCCATGTCTGATAACCTACAAAGCTACCAGAAAAGGACAGGGGTGAATGTAACAAGCTCTCAGCATAGGTTCATATCACATGGATGGGGAAAGCCAGACAAGACATCCTGTGCTTCTAACAACCTGTGAATACCATTCAGCACTCAAATACAACAGCTAAGAGTTTGAGGAAGCAGCATGGCACGTTGGATTGATTCTTACTTGCATTTCTTTGCTGCAAGCAGAGCTGCTTGGTGACAAGACAAGGCTGGGTCATAGCTTGCAGGGCTGCAAGCTGCATGTTCAAGTACACACATTTTTGTCTAGGAGGTTTATTTAGGTTACTCATGTTTTTTCTCTTACCCGCAGTGTCCTCTATTTTGATTTTGGGCCCAGATGAGAATTCAAACTTGCTATTAGAGTGCATCTTCACAAATACCATTGGATTAACATCGGTTTTTACTCTACAAATAGGAAAAATATAAAACCTGAATCATTTTTCCACCACATGAGTCAGAAACACATCCCTTTAAATACAGAACAGAGAATATATCTGGCTTTGTTCGACACTCTTCTTTCCAGGCTGTGAGGCATTGTAGTCCATTTAAAATACGTGGATGTTAAAAATGAAAAAAAGATTGAAAAAGATTAAATCATCTACTGGAGGTCACAAAGGTTGTTTTTTTTTGTTTTTTTTTTTTTTCTTTTTTTTTTTTTTTCTTTTTTTTTCCCCTAGCAGCTGAATAGCAAGCTAACACTTCAGTTTTTCTAAGAATCTGTCTACATTTATTAGTGGTCTTTGGCTAAACTGCTGCAGAAAAGCTATGTTAAAAAAGAACAATCTGCAGAAAGTAATGTTTGAAGTAATTGCCTAATGATGCTTTTTTTCTACTTCTGTGCTATGATATGAAACTTGGATTATATACATGCTTTAGGTGGGGTGGTAAATTGTCATTCTCTCTATGGATTTACAAGATCAATCTTGGTAATTTGTTAGTTACAGCGTATGTAATATGATATTATTGCTCATGTTACACAAGAGGATTACATGGCTTACTAAATAAAGCAGTGGTCTTTACGTTAGGGACCATACTTCCTTCCAGACTGATGCCTAGACAAGTAAAATTAGGTTGGTGATCTCAGTTTTAGGTCCATCTCTGGTGACTATGGACTCAGGAGTCCCAAATGACTAAA
The DNA here is from genome assembly GCF_951394365.1 of Tetrao urogallus. Taxonomy (NCBI): domain Eukaryota; kingdom Metazoa; phylum Chordata; class Aves; order Galliformes; family Phasianidae; genus Tetrao; species Tetrao urogallus. Next base: position 25,454,517 of record NC_136814.1, read on the forward strand.
CACAGTATAGCCAATCACTCATCTCCATATGCTCACCCCTAACACCTGGATTCCAGATTCTTTAATGTTCTTTATTCATCAGCTGTTGAAACACACCAATGCTTTTCAGTGCAAGATTTACCAAGTCCTGAATTTGTACCTATACTCTAGTGAGTTTATTAGTGGTCTGTGAAAATATATTCAGGTTATACAAAAGCACATTCAACTAGCATGCTGAACAGGCTTCATATTTTGCAGTTTGGAAATCTGTCCATATTTCCCATGTGACTTTACAGGGGGAGAAGATATCACTGTTACTGTGTTGGATGGTTGATACAAATCAGAAAGAATATAAAGAAGAAAAAACTATTAAAATTTACAGCTTCATTGCAGTTTAAGTTTGCTCTTTACAGTACTTCTGTTGTTGACAGTCCTCTCTTTAATATTCTGTTGCTCATCCTAAAAACCTTTTTGTGTAATTTTCTTCTCACAGATTAAATCCTTTATATCTGTCCATGAAGTTTACCCTTTTTATCATTTGTAGTTGTCTGTGCATAGATGTCTTACCTCTTTCCATGATTAACACAGCTCTGTGATCCCCATCTTGCATTTCAATATATTTCAGGTGAACTGGGTCCTACAGTTGTGCAAATATCCCAGATGTAACTGATTAAAGTAGAATGATATTTTAGCAGCTGAGTTTCAGATTATTAATGTTTGTGTTCCTTTCATTGTTTTTCCCATTCTAAGACTTTCAAATAAATTTTGCCAGTCTCTGTTTATCCACAGAAGTGTAAAGCTCAGCATTGCTCTGTCAGTCAGATATGAGAGATCACTATCTGCAATTGGAGTACTTGTATTTAAGTGAACTCAGCCATATTTGACACAGGTAACTTTTGATAACTCTCAAGCATACTCCATTCTTTTGCATTGTAAAATCAGTGAAGAAATGAAAACGTCAGATTTTCAAAACACTTATGTACTTCAAAATGTATAGAGCACATTTAAAATAAGCACTAGCCATAAGGATAAGCTAAATACAATACCCATCACCCATTTCTACAACAAGCCTCCTAAAATGGCTCTCAGCAGTAAGCTGCTGGTGCCCAGGCCTGGAGGGGTAGGTAAGAAGTCCGTATACCAGTACCAAAAACTCCCTCTTTTAATAGTTATACCTACCTCAGGCTAGTTGCTAAAAACCCTGGGGCCCCAAATCCCAGCAACTGGAATTTTTGATATAATTTGTTACGTTCACTTGATGAAAGTCCATTCATTTTTCTGCAGGTTCACACATATTTCTGAAGAGTCTCATTACACACATAAATAACAATGGGCTCTCAGTCTCTTAAGGCCTCTCTCCTGAGAAGGGTAACTGGGTGCCATTTATTTATGCGGTTGATGCTTTTCCAAGGAGGCAGTTGAACTATGAGAAACAGAGCCATGACTGCCTATTCATTTTAAGCAGACAACTTTCAGTAAGTCACTAACTTCTGGTTACTGCTGACCAAGACTGCTTACACAAATAACCCGTAGGTGAAAGTATCTGCATCCTATTACCAAGCTCTGAAAGCTGCTAAATTGCTCCACCACAAATACTGCAGCTGCCATGCAATGTGGCACAGACAGCTCTAATGAGCAGTTTCAGAAGCTCTGGTTTGGCTTTGCTTTTTGCAAGAACACAGGCATGCTAATATGTGAGGGATGGATGACACGAGGGACATTTTCTGCAATTTTTGTTGCTGTTAAAATAGAACAAAGACTTGTTGTCGTTCAAATCAGCAGAAGCAACACCAACACATCGGGCAGAGATACGTGTGGCTGGGTTGCATCTCAAGAGTCGTGCTAGTTCATGGTGGCTGTGCCATAAAAATATGCCTCTATATCAGCCAGCACATGAGGGACAGAGGCCTGAATCCAGATGGGAGCTGAAGAGCAATTAAAGACGCCAAATTGTAGAGCGTGACTCTGAGTCAAAAGAGATACTGTGATGCCAGCGTACCCCATGTCCCTTTTGCCTTCCCACCTGGGGATCTTCTACAGCAACAAGAAGCATGGTTGCAGGGCAAGCAACTGTGGCTGCGGGTGGCTGCTCTGATATAATCTCAGGGCACAGGCACCATCTGGGCCATGCTGAGTTCCATGGTTCCTGCCAAGCAGTGGTGAGGTCAGAAGCAGTGGAGCTAAACCCGTCTTGGATGTTAGCAAGACTCTTGGTGATCCCCAGACAAAACAATTTTAGGGGCAAGATGCAGGTGGATAGAAACCCACTTTCCAAATCCAGAGGATAGGTAACAGAAGCAAGTGCTCAACGTATACTGCAGATGGAGCTTTCTCCCAGAGTAGAGCCCATGTACTTGAAGTGCACATAACAAACAGAGGAAGAGCAAGGCCACTCTCCTAAAATCAGCATTATAAAAGGATTATTGCTTTACACGGAAAATGCATGGCAGTGAGAGCAATGGAGCTCTGCTTTCACAGATTTTTATAAGGAAGTAATGGGCATATACAATTACTGGGCTGAAGCTCATAACGTAACCTATATATACATTGTCAGTACAGTTGCGTCCATTCCCAGATTTTTAACTCAAGTTCAGTCTTTTCCCTCTGTTCACAGGTACAAATGCCTCTGGCTTTCTGGAAGTGACTAGAGCAGAACTGACTTGCTAGTTTTTACCCTCAGAAACTGCTGGTAGCCTACAGGTAGAAATCAAAAGCGTGTCAGTTGAGATTTGGGTAAAATAGGACTTGCACGGCATTAAGGCAGTTTAAATGCTCAGATCTGCAAATTAGCCTGCTCTTTGTACTTTTCTTGCTTTACCAAAAAATTGAAGTGAAACTTGCCAGTCTGGATTATTTCACTATCAGTCATAAATGAGGCTTTGGGCACATACCTTCCAGATTATTTGAGACTATTACAAAATTTTTTGCAGAGAAAGAGGCAGCTACTGACCAGTTAAAAGGTGTTAATAACAAGCAGTGTTAAGAGATGCAGTTCAATTTTGCAGATAAACTCAAAAATGTATTTTTTTTCTTTTTCTGTGGAGTTTTTGTGGTTAATATTTTAGGAGAGGAAGTATATTTCATAGCTCATTTTTAAATACTATCTTGATTATGAATTGTTGAGGGAGGCTTACTATGAAATTATCCACATATTTGTTTTTTTTTTTTTTAAATATGATTTTTCAGTGAATACTTTTGTAAAGGCTTGGCTTAACTTTCCCAGAAATTGTAGTTTTAATTTGTGCAGCATCAAACTCAATTCATAATATCATAGAATCACAGAATCATAGAATCAAAAGGTTGGAAAGGACCTACAAGATCATCTAGTCCAACCATCCTCCCATCACTATTATTACTACAAGCACTAAACCATATCTCGTAGCTCCTCATCCAGTCACCTCTTGAACACTGCCAGGAATGGTGACTGACTCCACCACCTCCCTGGGCAGGCCATTGCAGTGCCTGACCACTCTCTGACAGAAAAATTTTTCCTTATGCCTAATCAAAATGTCCCCTGCAGCAACTTGTGGCCATTTCCTCAGGTCCTGTTTGTGTTGAACCAACAGAGAACTTTTGTAATTGTATATATATTTGTTTGTACACTATTGCTGGCAGAAAAAGACAGAGAACATTTCCCTCATGTCAAAGTCTCCAGTAGCATACATCCAATAACAAAAGCATGAAATACAGTGAGTTTTTAATGGGGTGTTTTTTTCTCTTGTCTTCCCTTCACTTGCTTTTCTGAGAGGAAACTGGGGTTTCCTCTAGATCCCATCCTGCCTGAGGCATGTGTTAGCATACATCAGTGTGGCACTGCACCTGAGGAGCAATGAGTTCATACCTGCAATATGTGCTTAAAGGAAGGCCTGTGCCCTGGCACAGGCAGAACTAGGAAGTTTGCCTTCAGTTTTAAGGCTAAATGTAACCTCCAGAATGCATGATGATGGCTACTGGCTCACCCATTCACTAAGGAAAGGCAGCCAAGCCCTAAATGTCTTCAAAGCCTCTTCAGAGTCAGCAAGACTCTTTTTTTTTTTTTTTTTGATGCTACAGAAGAATATAATGTAATGATATCATAATATATAAATGCTACAGTGGATGAATAACAAAAAGTAAAAAGTAGTTTGTACTGAAGCAGTTGAACTAGTTGGAAGAACTTTACAAGGACCGTGTAGCTTTAGCCACATCTCAAAAATAACTGCCCAGTTTTTGGAGTTATTTTGAGAGGTATCTCAATCAAATGCATTTGAATAGGTGGAGGCTTCTACTATAAAGTCTATCCTCATTTACATTAATAACCAGTTGGCTTCCGTAGTGGAAAAAAACAAAGGCAGCAAAACATATCACTTAAAAACACACTTGATTATCTGAGACAGATCTTTATGCCTGCAGATTATTACTGATTCACTTGTAAGATATCTATCTTTACTAGCAACATGTTTTATGGTTTTATTAAGAATGTCACGTATTCTTTTCCTACTTAACTGCAAATAATTCAAACAAAATGTTGGAAGTTTTCCATCACTGCTTGTTAGAAAAAAATGTTATCTATCCAAAACAGTTATTTTAGGAAAAATCCTGAATGTTTCAGATCCAGTTTCCACATTCAAGCAAAGCCCAACACAATATGAAAATACACTTCCATAGTACACAGGGATCTTGCTGTGACAAGTTTTTGTACAATAGTCCCCACTTTTTTCTTCAAGGCTCCTTGGAAAAGTCTTGGCAACAGAGCAAGTTCAGTGCCATCTGGCTGGAGAGCCTACCCCCAGAGGTAATTCTCATGCCTACAGAGCAGCAGAGGACTTAAATTCCAATCCAAATATTATCCCTTTCAGGCAAGGAATTTTAACTTTTTTGACTATCATAAATAAATAAAATACATAAAAAGCAAATACTTTTGTGAAAGAAAGTCCCCATCGTCAGAATTAAAGCTGTGTAAATGACTGGATTTTTTTTTTTCTTTTCAATCTAGCAAACTATTTATTTATAGTGTTTATTTCTGGAAAATAAAACCAAAGAATGTTAGCATCTCCTGTTCATTGAAAACCTTGTGCTTTGACTTGCTATCTCCATAACAATTTCCATCAGTCTATGCTTAGAAGGGTTGATCACAGAGCACGGATAATTAAAAAGCTATTGCTGAAGACATCTTTTAGGTGAACTCTGGTATTCCTGAGATGTGCCTACTTTGGTTATTTTCAAGGCTACTGATTGAGAAAGAACTTCTTAAATCATGCCATTCATAAAAAATAAAAATCAACTTTAAATGAATCCAAGACAAATGTTTTTATACGCAGGCTCAGATCTAGATTTTGAAATCACACAGGGCTGTTAAGTTCAAAAATCAGTACTTACTTCATCACAAACTCCATTTTTGAGCAAGAGTCCATTTACAAGCCTCCCAACATCACATGACATGTCTCTCAAATTATACATTTAGATTATAAGAACAAAAGCTCTGAGCTTGTAGCTTGTACTAGATTATCTACATGGAATAACTCAAGTGCAATGAAAGAATGCAAATTCCAAATCTTAAAGGTCAGATCTCTTTAATTAAAGAGATCACTCAATACTTACAGAAGCCATCATAAAAGTGCATGAGGCATCGGATTTGTTTTGCTGCCTGGTCCTCAAATGAGGCAGGGGTGGCTGGTTATTTGTGTTCTAGAAGTTAATCAAACTTTCGTGTCAGTAACTCTGAAGTGTTACCTGGTGTGCCAGGAATGAACTGTTTTCTTTTGTGAGAAGACTGCCAAGATTCTACATTACCATCATTTGCCTTTCATAACCACTCACTATTATCAGCTTCTCAGTTTCATCTCTTGGATCAGCAGCAGTTTCTTAAAAGTATTTATTTTCTTTGCTAGCCCAGCAAAAAGCTGTCACACCACATTACATTATAGCAGCAAATGGGCACTGCTGGAGCAGTGAGACAGCTCTGGCATCCCCAGCCTTCCACTCCATTGTGGAGGCATAGATGGGAGTGTACAACCAGCGCACCTAGAGGAGGGTAAGGAAGATGGGATGACATACGTAGGCTTCATTTCCCCTCTCTGGCAAACCACTGCTGTCAGGGATTGTGCCCATCCTTCAGTGATCACAAAAATGGTGCCTAGGCCAAAAATTTCTCACTGAACTGTAATAGACTCAAGTGTCAAGCCACATGCAGGTATACAACATTTTACCCAAGGAAAGATGACATCATTACTTTATAAGAAAAAGTGAAATCCTTCCCCTTCCTCATTAAGTTACCAAAAGGACAAGAGAAGACCAAAGGGTTCCCACAAACTGTACCAGACTGGGGAAACCTTTCCTGTCCCAGCTGCAATGTCATTAGAGAGAACTAGACTTGGCTTGAGAAGAGCAGACTGTGAAACCTGAGTTATGTCTGCCGAAGCCTGGGGCAGCCTCTGCAGTAGACTGTGCTGCCTGGGTGGCTGTTGTAACTGAAGCTGCAGACCAGGTATCTGTGTTGGCATGCTCATCTCTGCCATGTGGATGTCATCTGCTGCTGCCAGAAGGTGCTCTTTTCTACCACCTTTATGCTGCACGCACTTGGGACATAGGCTTGAATGAACAATCCCCATTATCAGGGATCTCTCTGATCAGCAACAGAGAGAACAAATGATAATTTTACACTTCTACATGTTTGTTCTGCTAGATAAATTTCTAAGTGAAAATAAAGTCTTGAGGAGGGGCACTGCATGTCATACAAAGAATATTTCTATAACTGATGAGAAAAATCATGAGGTTGAGTGCCTTCATCACCCTCCCTCTCTCTAAAGGGTGAGCTTAGTGCTGCATGCAAAAGGTGTCCCAAGGTCCTCATCCATAACGCTCCCAACAGAAGACCTGTGCAGGCATAGAGAAGCTTTTTACACTTTCAATAGCTTCCACACACAACACTTCAAAGGAGGTCGGAAGTCCTTTGTCTCACCACTTCAGACTGAAGTCTGTCCCCACTGTGTGCTCTCCGTGTAGAATCAATTAGTAATAGTCAAAGTCTCTAGTGCAGAGATGGATTTTCTTCCTCTTCTAAAATACCATCAAGGTATTCTCATCAAAGGATTATGCCTATGACAAAAAAGCAGTGTAATTTAAGATAAGCAGAGAGGGGAAATGGAAAACTCCCCCATCTGAGCCTAAAGCAGGGACTGTTGTACGTGGAAACACCACTCTATAATCTCTAAAACTATTTCTCACCTCTGCCTCAAAAAGAAAAGGGGAAGGGAAGGGAAGGGAAGGGAAGGGAAGGGAAGGGAAGGGAAGGGAAGGGAAGGGAAGGGAAGGGAAGGGAAGGGAAGGGAAGGGAAGGGAAGGGAAGGGAAGGGAAGGGAAAAGAAAAGAGAAGAAAAGAAAAGAGAAGAAAAGAGAAGAGAAGAGAAGAGAAGAGAAGAGAAGAGAAGAGAAGAGAAGAGAAGAGAAGAGAAGAGAAGAGAAGAAAAGAAAAGAAAAGAAAAGAAAAGAAAAGAAAAGAAAAGAAAAGAAAAGAAAAGAAAAGAAAAGAAAAGAAAAGAAAAGAAAAGAAAAGAAAAGAAAAGAAAAGAAAAGAAAAGCCCCTTTTAAAACAGCCTTTCCAGGGCATACATGTGTAAGAGGGAGAAAATATGCTGCTTATGTCAGTCACATGCCCTTTATGATTGGTAATTTCCATACCTCTATTTCAGATACAGTTTTTGTAGCTGTTCTGTATAGAAAGACAAAAGATGGTACATAAGGAATTAAGGTTTTCAAGAGCTGTTTAGACACATTCTAGACTCTGTTTTAAGTTACTATAAATTAGAAGTCAATGGATCTGTGCAATTTACAGCAGTAAATTTCTGACCCACAGAGTCTAAAACAGGAAACAGGTTTATAAGATAAATGGCCACAAATTCTATATTACTTGCCATATTTTTTTAAGAATGTGTATTCTTTTGGCAGCATACAACAGTTATTATGGGTGCCCACATTTGTGTCATGAATATTTTAGTAAAGTAGCCTTTTAAAAATATGGTATTATTTGTGGATGACCACTGATCAGTTGATGTGTGTCCATTCCTTAAATTAGTCTGTCTGATGGCAATATGCTTTTCTTTTTATTTTTTCTCTTTTGCAATCACATATTCTATTCACAAAACTAGACTGTGAGAGCTGGGGAAAAGGTATATTCTGTGCTTTCCTAACAGAGAATGGATTCCAGAAGCACTGTAGAACTATTAAGAAAGAGAGCTTGGAAAATCTTCCCCATCATACTAATTCATATAGGCTTAAGGCTACCACTCAGAGAGAGAAAGCAAATAAAAGTGCAAGAACAATTTTCCTGATTGTTTACTCTTTCTATGTGAACTTATTCACTAAAATTTTGTCTCTATATTTTAACATGCTTTCAAAGAATAAAGCATTTCAGCAGAGAAAATAGACCCAGTGGTTGTTTCTAATTGGGTGTTGTTTTCTCACAATGCCCTCAGTTTCATGGAAAAGTGACCATTTTGGCTTGCTTTGCTGACCCTACACGGCTTGTGAAGTGGCTCAGCCTTCTGCAATCTGGATTTGCATGAGTTTTGGGGTGATTAAAAGGTCAGCCTCCCATAAAAGAAGGAGTTTAAAAGCTATGGAAAATGTTCCCAAGCTGAAGAACAAGAACTGTGAAGGGAAGCTGAGGAGAGAGAAGGAAAATGGTGTCACGACTACACTCACCTTGTAGCAGCACTCCGACCACAGTGGTAACAGTATGGGCAGGGAGGCCACTACAGCACCAGGAAAACAATTAAGGAGAAAAATGGAAGAGCTAGCTAGCACAGATTTACAAGGAGGGAAACAGGTAATGGAAGTTTTTACTATCAGGCAGAACAGCGGCAGGAACAGGCTTGCCTCTGCGGCACAACCACAGCCCTCCTTACAACTCAGGCTGCTAAACTGCTGTACTGGGTTTTAAATGCCTTGCTGTTCTGAGCTGCTTGGTGTCAGTCCTTTATTTGGAGAAACAGTTACTAATGATTTGGAGCACCTGAAGGGCTGTATTGACTTTTTGCTCTTTTACAAGTGTCTCCAGAGGAGAGCAATAAGGAAATTCTTCAGGCATTATGTTCACCTTATCTATAAGAAGAAAATACTGCGGGCAAAACAACAACAACAAACCAATTAGAAAGGCTGAGAAAATAAGGATTTGTTTTTTTAGTTCAACCTGTTCTTTCTCTTTCATATTTCCACACAAAAATAACAGCAGGGAGTGGAAAGCTCTTTCCTAGTTCACTCCCAGAGGACTGATAGAGTTGCCTATGGTAAGGGCAAACTTGCTTGGACAGGAGACACAATTTCCTTTCCAGCTTCTACTGAGTTACAAAAAAGTCGTGTTGAACATAGGAGCCACCAGCCTTATTGGCTTTCCACTCCAGGGGTAAGACACATTACTTCAATCACACATTCATTAAAAAAAAAAAAAAAAAAAAAGCAAAATGGCACAAAAATCACATAATGCAGCAGATATAAAATGGGCCAGGGGAGAATATAAACTTGAGTACAGAGGATCTGGTTTGTTGTCTGTGAGATTTGTAAAAGTGATCATAGAAAATATACAGTTGAAAGGACTTGGTCTAAGGGACAATCATTACCTCAGGAGCACCACAGAAAGGAAGATATGAAAGGGAAAAAAAATAATAGGACAGAAAGAAAAGGGGTTACAAGGTTAGCTTCATTGGAGGGCAATATGTTATTCCCATCAGGTTGTTTCAGCTCTGAGTTTTCATATTTGAAAGGTTGAATAAGACTTGGACAAGCTCTGTACTTTTAAACACTTAGCTGAATTTTGAATTCCAAAACTTTTGAAGCTGGCCCATCTCTAACACTAACACGCAAACAGCTTCCACAAAAAATATTAAATGCAGAAGGCATCATGTATAAAAATGTCAGTGTGCCAAGGAATACTACTGAACCTGTCCAAAGAAGATTTTTTACATGCACCACATACTAAAAGTCGCTTGACTTTTTTGCTCAGGGATGCTTTTAAAAGTATTTGCTACAGCTATCACTGTTACATTGGACCCCAACAGTTACTTGAGAAGCAGTGTGCAAAACTCAGCTGTTTTACTTTGCATCAGACTGTATTGGCATCTTCTTCAAATGCCTGTTCTGAGATGATAGCTTAAACAAATAAGGAGAATTCTCCTGAGGTCAGGCTATTAATATTTACTATTTATATTCAGAAGCTTAGCTAAGCTGTCTTGGTGACAGACGCATTACAATAAAATAATTTGCCTCAGTTAATGTATGAAGGCTGTTTGTAAAGTAATACCTCTTATTCTACTGTGCTGGCCCATAACATCGGAGGTGAATGCTGGTGATATGGCAGGAGATGCTGAACCTTCCCGTCAATATTCCATTACAGCTGCAGACAGTGATTCCAAGCTGGAGTCAAAATGGCAGTCTATGTGAAATCCCCATCAAAGAAAAGGTTCAGCCCTCAGCAGATAAAGTGCTCTGTTTTTCGGGACAGAAAAGAGGAGATTTTTCTGGATTACCTTGAATCCAGACAAACCATCAACTCTGACTACTACATCACGATGCTGACTAAGCTGAAGGCTCAAATTTCCACAGTCAGACCAGAGGTGAAGACAACCTTTCTCTTGCAACATGATAACACCAGGCCCAAACCAGTTTGAAGACCACGGAGCGCACTGCCAATCTTGGCTGCACTGTCCTACCTCACCCACTGAACTGTCCTGACTTCCATCCATGTTTGGGCCGATGAAAGATGGACGCATGGGCAACATTTTCCTAAAAATGACACCATCACAACAGCCTTGAAAGAGTAGGTCACCTCTGTAGGTGCAGATTTTTACAAGCATGACATGCAGGTTCTTGTTCATTGCAAATGAAAATGCTTAGCTAATTATAGTGAATACACTGAAAAATAGTGTTTTGTCACTGTGAATTTGCTCTATCAAAGAGTTCAATTGTGCTCTTCCTATCTGCTGCAGTTTCCATGGAAATAAATAGGAGGCATTATTTTCAGAGTGACCAAATGCATTCCAGTTCCACAAGAGTTCAGGGTGACTTACTAGATTCACAGACAACATTCACAAGGTTTCTCATTTTTCATGATATAAGTGTACTTGCAAATTATATCTCAGATGTTTTCAAACCACCCAAAACCAACATTCCATGCAAGTACTGGTGAATACAACTTTATAGGTACACTTCACTTAAAAGAAGTAACAGCTATCATTACCTAGCAGAATGAAGAAAACCACACCTTCTGTTTGCCTTCATTATAACATTACAATGGTCTCATTAGAAAATGCTAACATAGTAGTGTGCAGAACTGCCTTTAAGTTCAAGCACTTCATGTGGACTTTCTGCTAGCAAGGATTAATCAAATTGTTGACACTCATCTATCAGTTCAGTTACTCCACATTTCAACAGATTTTTCATCAGACAGCAGTTCAATCAGCAACTTAGAAACTACAGTAATTTGGGAAGGAGAAATGCAGTTGCTATGAGAGTTTGGGAAAACGTATTTGCAAGATTAGAAGAGGTTTTGTTCTCATTTGCTGACCAGTAAAGTAAACGCTATCATAATACATTGTTAAAGCAGATTTGTGTTTAATTTACAGTTCTTTCTACATATAATTATGAAAGCTGATCTTGAGAAAAAAGGATAGAGTGTGTCATTATCCTAGAAAAGTATGGGTGAATGAACAAGATTCATAAAATACAGATATATACCTGCCAAAGCAACTATAACTATTCCATCTATTCCATTATTCCATCAGTATTCAAAAATTACTTTTATGCTGTCAAATCTTGACTGTATATCTGAGAAAAAGGCATTTTTAGCAACAATATTGTAGAAGTTACCAACCTTTAAAAGCTTCAGCAACAAATATTCATATTCAAACATATTCAGGTTATCTTGTGCTTATTTGGAGGAAAAGAACTGTAACTGATTTCACATTGAGCCACTCTGCTAGTGCCTTTAGCTAAATGTAAGATAATTTCTAAGCCTATGTTGCTCTTAGTTTTCTAAAACAAAGACTCATATTCTGGAGTAATGCAAGACATAGTGCCAGTTTGGCTTCCATAACTCTGACCCCTATGGCTTCCTGTAGCAAATCAGTGAAGCCTGTATAGCTTGCATTTCATTCAAGAAAATTTAAATATGTTCATTTTTCTGACTTGCTAACTAGAACATTAGCCTTATTTTTCTCCAACCTGCTTCCTGCTTTAAGAGGATGAAGAGTAACTTGGTTACTCCTCACATTGCCTCTTCTCAAATGGAGCTTTCCATGTGAACTCTTGCATCAAGTCTTTGTAGAAGACAAAAATAGAGGGGAGGAAAGTCACAAGTGCGTGGCAGCAGCAGGAATAAGTTACAAATGGAGAAGGACACAAAGGAATGTCTTTGTGAGGGCAGCCATTAAGCAACATTCCTCTCAAGTATGTACGTATTGCAAATGAATATAAGATTCCAGACTTCAGTAAATGGTTGAACAAATTTACTGACATGACTCATACTATTGCTATGTCTATACCAAATCGATTTTAGTTATTCAGTTTTGATGAATGTTAAAGTCATAACAACCATAAGAAATAAGTATGACACCTGAAAACATTAGCAACATGGAAAAAATACAGTATTGAGCTGAAAACAAACAGAAGAAATTTCAAAACAAAGGGCGATTTGTTTTGAATTTATTTGTTCTTTCTGAGAAAGGTTTCCTTTTCTCACAGAAGAAGCTTATTATTAAAGTTCCTTTGCTTCCCCAGCAATGGCATCGTGGTTCTTTAACACTGTTAGTCTGGTTAAAGCCTATGTGGGCCACAGAAACCAAGGTAATGACAGTGTTTATGAGAGCTGGAAGAAGGAATAGGGTGAGAAAGATGAGGAGAGACAATGTTAGTCATCTACGAAATGAAGAGCTAGAGCAAAACTGCTGAAGGGTAGACAGAACTAGCAGTGCAGAAACACAGTGAATTTCTCCTTAATAAAAAGAAATTTTTAAGAAAGAAAAAAAAAAATTGCATTTGCTCAAAGAAAAGTCCTTGAAAGTACCTGACAGCAAATTCTGACTGAAGGGGAAATAGAGATTATTTTTTTAGCAACTTAGATCCACTAAAATCTTGTTCTGCTAATCTCTTTCACTTAGTAAACTCTGTTAGAAGTTTCTTAGTGATAAGGAATTTTAGGGACCAGGGACACATTGAATCTTTTAGGATGAGGCTTTTTTTCTTGTGTTCTGCTGCTGAGCATTTAAGCTAGCTGAAACCATTGTAGCTGAAACTCATGAAGTACATCTATGCCTACACTTTTTATTTTCTCCTACTTTTAGTTCTAAGTTTAAGCTGGAGTTCCACACAGGAGGTCATAATTTGGGCACCAAATACAATATTTTCCATCCACCAGCTAGAACCTAACAAACATTGCCTTAAATAAATTTGTGCCCATGCCAAATTCTAAATTAACTTCCTTAGCTAAGCTAGAGTTGGTGGGATGAGGCCAAGGGGCCCACAAGGTCTGCTGTTGAGCTAATGGAGCAGCCTCAAGCTGCCAATCCAACAAGGGAGACTTTTTTATTTAAAATATACATTACACAGTGTGTGCAATATTTTCCACATTCAATGAGAAGACTTTATTTATAAGCTGCTGATGTAGAAATGGTCTCTTATTACAAGGAAGCAGCAAGCCAGGTTGAGCCTGGAAATGAATTCTCAGTTTCTCCTTCAGTGCAATATTCAGCGATATGTTGCTCATTCCCTTCAGAAATATTTTGCAGATGGTTTTGGTCATTCACTGAACATGAGCCCTAGAATAATGACATACACAACCCCAATTCTTGGTCTAATTCAGCCTTCATTAGCTGCTAGAACAGTCAGTGAAATACTGAGCTCACAGATTTCTGTTGACCTCTAGAGACACTGTGATGAAAATATACAAAGTTTCATTTTCAGCCAGAAAAGTGTCTTTCATCTCATTATCAACATTTCAAATAGTCTGAAAATTTGCAGGTTTCATACATCTTTCTGAATCTTTTTTGTTAAAGAACCATTTCATTTGTACACCCTTGATCTCACATCAAGTATTATTTTTTCTTACAACTTAGAACTGCAAAACACAGTCTTGGGAAGCAAATCCCAGGGGACTTTGCCGAAAGGTGAATTCTTGTTTTACAGAGGCACTGTCTACCAGCTTTGAGTTAAATATATACTTTCCTGAGAAATGTATTTCCCAACGTCACTGTCTTCTCACTATTTTCTACTATTTGTCTTAAATTATTTCCAGCTCAGAGGGTACTCAGAACCACTGATAACTGTGACACTTAATTTAGATATCTGCCTTCATTCATACAATTTATATGGAATTTATGGTGTGACTACATAAATGAATGCATTTTTCTGTGGACATAACAGAGATATCTCTGAACAAATCTGTTGTCTGAGAAACAAAATTCCGGCCAATAGTCTTTTCTCCAGCTCTGATCTAACTTTCTCCATTCCAGGAGAGAACAACTTCCACCCTAACAGTTGAGGCGTATATTTGTTTAACAGAAGACATGCACTGGCCTAAGCAACTGGTACAAGTTATTTAAAAGTTCTATAAAACAGCATTTTGGCTAACTAGTCTCTCTCTGTCTCTCTCTGAGTGATCAGAAAAAAGGGATTAAAAATGAAAAACATTAATTAGTAGCCTAGGACCCCTTGGAACAGATCTATAGAGGAAAGTCTTTGTCAACACCAAACAAAATCACAGAGTAGGTATCTGAAGCTAGAAAGATTTCAGGAGAGTTCTAAAATGAAAGACTGTGGAAAGAGCATATATTGGAATTACTCATCCTATCCTGGGAAAGTTATAAAAAGTTGCTAACCTTTGAAAAAAAACACAAACTAAGTCACGAATCACTAGCATTCTGATAGGAAACATTGACATCTCAACAGCACACAGGACAGGTGACAAGAGCAAAGTATTAGTAAATATTTCCTTCTTTCCGTACAAATGCTAGAAGTCTGACCTAGGATGTTTGGGTTTAAACCCTACCAGCAAGACATCTCCAAAGTTTGGTAAAATAAAATGGGACAACCTCATCAAGAGGCTGATGGTGACATGCTGAATGTGATCAGAGCAACCTGAGAGGTAGAAAACACAGAAATCACACATAGATGAGAAACAGTCACTTCATGCAGTAACTATGCTTATGGAGGCTGCAATTCTTGAGGAAACTTGCCAGAGAACTTCCAAATTAAAGAGACTGTTGATAGATTGATTTCTGAACCTAGCAGAGATTCTGACTTAAAATGCGACTTTTGAAAATAGTGATCATGATGTATTCATAATCTACTTTCTTGGCATACTTAAAATCCCAGACTGAAAATCTACCCCAGCAAAACTTAACTGGTGGGTTAGAAAAGGGGAAAAAAAAGTTACATACAAGTGGTACAGAAATGTCTACAGATGACATTCTAGACACTTAGCAAATCGTATGTGACCATTAAGAGATTTTGAGGCAACTAAAATAAAAGTTGGCAGAATTAAACATCAGAGTACAGAGGAATATTAGGTATAAAAAGGCATGATTCAAAAAGTGATCATCTACAATAAAGAAAAATAGAAAACTGTATAAACTAAAGTGAGTCAGCAATAAAACTAGAGTAAAAAAAGACAGAAGTGACTGTGAAAAACAACTTTCTACAGGAAGAAAAAAAAAAGCCTAAAAATCTTCCTCAAAAACATCACAAGCAGAAAGCCTGCCAGAGAGCCCCTAGGGCTGATAAAAGATCACAGCCCAATTGAAGCACTTGCAGAAGATAGAGTTATAGAAAAGTAGCTACTTGATTCTAATGCATTACTGAGTAACTTATTGAGCATTCCTCCTTTTCAAGGGGGAGCTGGAAGAACTGTCTCAAACTGAAATGTCAGGAGAAAAAGTAGTAGAATAAATCACTAAAACAGAAACAAATTGTCAGGGGGAGGTGACTTTCACTCAGAAGTACTAAAGAAACTCAGACAAGAAATTCTCAAGCAACTGTCACTTATACAACTTATACTGCTTGAATCTCTGTCAGTACAATCCAAGAAAGATGCAAGACATGACTGGTTTTCTTTGTTGTTTGTTTTTGAGGATGCGGAATAGCAGCTTGGGAAAGTTTTGATCAGGAAGTCAGACTTGTTTATCATGCAACTCAGAAGAAACCTGTTTGGAATGCTAGCAAAGAGTTGCACACATATAGTTTAATGGGAGGTCAGCCTAGGTCCCTTTGGCAGATGAAAGCAATGCAGCACAGATCTATTCATATTATTTGAAAAACTAAATGAGCTGGAACCTCTGTTATCTGATTGATTTACTGAAGTAAGTAATAAAGTTATGAGGCTTGGTGATGACAGCAAAATATTCATCAAGTCAAGATTGCAAAGAGTTGCAAAAGAAGTGCATAAAACAAATTCTGTAAGAATAAATGCAAATGAATCTATGAAGAAGGAAAAAAACATCTACATTTATGGCTGTTGATTACTCACCACAACACAGGAAACGATTCTGGAGTTTTTGTGGATACATCCATCAGACAGTGTTGCTCAATATGGGCAAAACAAGTAAACGGAATTTTTAGAATGACTAAGAAATAAACAGAGAACAATGCAGTGACACAATATCAAGCTGTGGCTCAATCCCTTGGCCCACCTGTATCTTGTGTGTTGTGCACACTTTTACTTCCTACAGCTCAGAAATCAGCAGAGCAGAAGAAAGAAAAACAAGAAGAGGGAAGAGTATGGAATGATATTTAGAAAAGAAGAGGAGAAATGAATTCTGATTCTTCAGCTTTGAAAAGAAATGACTAATGGAAGATAAAGACTTCAAATTGTGGCTGAAATAGAAAGGTTAATATTTGCTAATTACTTGTTATTTCTCCTGAAATAAGACCCTGGGGATGCCAAAGCAAATTCTTAAATATGTTCAAAAATCTATTTGACATAATAGAAGGGGGGAAACAAAAGTACATAAAGCATGAATATGGATGCAAGCTTGAGCAAACTATGGATAAAGACTTCAGCAAACTATGGAAGCAGGCTTCAGGTCAGAAGGAATATTGGAGTATATGAAATGACTGTGGTGGAGAGACCTGTAATAGGTAAGCTAAGATTGGAAGTATGGAAAACAGAGGTATACTCGAGCGTGAAAGTGCCAGAAAGAAGAGTAGAAGACAGGACAGTGCATAAAAATAGCAGGCATTGATGACACCCAGATTAGCAGGCACATAAGTTCCCAGCACATATACAAGCAGATCCCCATGAAAAAACAAGGAAGAGCTGAGAACAAGGGACAGACTTCACAGAGACAAGGCAAAGACTCACATCACTTAGAGATGAAGGCAGGGAGATAAAGAGCTGGAGCTTTAAGACACCAGATGAGGAGGAAAGTGGATAAATACAGAGAAAGGTGGGATGGGATGGAGGGATGAAAGATCATAATCATGGTCAAAGCTAGCATTTAGTTAGTAACCTAAGTATAACAGTAGAGATAATAATGACTCAATAGTTTTTCAGGTTGAACAGTGCCAGTTCTCTCAGCTGCTACACATAGGTTAGATGCCCCAGTCATTTCATCACTGCTCTTCTGACAAGATTTCACATTGAGCTTTGGTGCATCATTCTTAAAATGATATCAGAACGAATTTTCTCTGGGTTTACCTAATTCTTACACTCTTTCCTGCACTGTCTGCTTCCAGACGCAGATCTAGATTTGGCCAGATCCAGTACAGCTGCTCATAGGTACTTTTGCCTTTCTGCATGTTTAGATTACTTCTCTACTGCTGACAGTCCCTATGCTGGTCAAACAGGTGTCTTAAGTACAATGGACTCGACATATTACATCTTCCCACACCCCTAACAGCAAACACAGTTGAGTACAACATAAATACTGTTACAAAGAAAGGCTTGCAGACCTTTTTCTGAACTAATTGTGAAATACACTGGTGCTGCCTCCCAGGATACAATCCAGCATTCCAACGGTGGAAGCCAGGGGAGCTCAACTAGCAAAAGCAGAAAGGTCTAACCATGTTATATTTATTGCAGCCCACACAAGAGCAGCAAACAAAAGATCCAGCAATGGGGAACTGTGACTGAACATCAAGTTCCAGTGACATGGCTGGGTAATTGATTCCCTATTTTTTTAGTAGGGAAGCAGTCTTCATAAATCTTTCATTCTGATGCCAGAATTTCGTTTCTCATAATGGTTTATCCCATTATATGGAGCCATATAACTAAGAATACAGAATGAATTATGTGCAACATCACGGAATGAGCTTTTTTACACTTGGACAGTAGGAGGTTTTAAATTCACACTGCACTTCAGTCATGAGTTATTTACACTGGGAAAGTCTTTTCAAACTTCAGACAGAAAGTGAGATTTGTTATATATTGTGCAAAAGCTACCAACCCATATACATGACATCAAATCATATATTACAGACTTGAAGCCTTTCACGTTTTACTGAATGTCATAAGGTTTGCAGTTCCCACATTGTGTTTTAGTATTTCTGCCAAAATTGCCAGCAAAGAACGTGTCTTTAACTTTTCTGACCCTATTGTGTCAAAAACGTCTCTCATGCACCCCATACTGAATCTTTTAGACCTACTCAGTGCTCATTTCTGAAATTTCAGAAATGCTCAATAGGAAAACCTCAGAACATACAATACAGCTTCCTTACTCACATCTGGAACTATACATCAAAAATTATGCCTATGAACAAATGTTCTGCAACTCTTTTCTTACAGCATTAATGAAAGGACTACTAATATTTCCAACAAAATAAGCTGGGTCTTGTAAAATCCTGAAGAGTAGCAACCGAGCGGATATAAAATGAAATTATTTTTGCCATTTAACTCTTCAGTAGGCATTAAATATGTAGCAAAAATGAAAGACAGAACTCATAAATTCTAGTAGAAAAATAAGATACATAGTTTCTAAAATTGTTATTTCATATTGATTAGTGTATCATTCACTACATTTTCTATTTTGATCCAAATTTAGAGCTTCTCTTATGATACTTCTCTCTCATTTAGTAGGCCTGATTAAAAATACGTGATTTATTCTACGTATGTAAAAGTTCACTAATGTTTAACCTGTATCTCACCTCTGTGAAATAAAGTATTAACCAAGTTCTTCTCTCAATTGTTAGTTAATGCGTTTTCCCATTCCTATTTTCTTACATCAGTCTTGTGGCTTCTTGAGGATGAACAGTACTGGCTGTTCCCTTTAGGCAGAGTCTTCCACTGGATGGAAGGGTGACTTCTCTGTATAAGTACCTATCAACACAAAAACTCCATTGAGAAGGTATATGCTTGCCTTTAATTCACAGGATAGCTGTGAAAAAGGCATAGAAATAGGGAATATTAGCTGAAGTTTATACAGTGCACTGAAGGTTAAACAACACACCAATTCTTATTGCCACTATGCAGTTAAGAAATGAATTTCTATAATCTAGAGATTTTTAAAATGCACTATACCAGGTTTTATTCTTTTTTTTTTTTTTTTTTTTTTTTTTTTTTGCAAAATTTTCAGAAATTATGTTACAATGAGTTGCCTTTGCTCCCATCAAAAAGGGTTTGTGGGGTGGTGGTTACTTTTGTTTTCCTGGACCTTGAACTTCAAATGTCTGTTTAATTCACTTACAGTAAGCCACTGTTCTTGTAGTTCTTAAACCAGTATTTCTCAGCTGTAAACTTCTTGCAGACTATATCTCCATAGATTTCAGCTTGTCTTTTCTTGAATTTTATTGACATGGGCTATAGCTATGTATGAGTAATCTGTAAAGACTGAAGCCTCATTACTTTCTCACAAACCCTTAGAGCATACAAATTAGCCAAATTAAATATTACTCAACCAGTATCAAAGATTTGGCCAGCTTATGTAAAACAATCATAAACCTCTCTGTTCTGTAAGCCAAAAAAAGAAATAATGGTGAATATAACAAAAAGGAAGAATTATCCAGAGTGAGCAAGGTAGAGAGGAGGTAAAGAATAAAACCTCATGTAAGTTAAGTGCCTCAATAAACCAGGAAAGAACAAAGAGGAAAGAACAGAAGATATCTAGCCCTCCTGGTAGGGTCAGAATCAGTACTATGGAAGAACA
The DNA here is from genome assembly GCF_951394365.1 of Tetrao urogallus. NCBI lineage: Eukaryota > Metazoa > Chordata > Aves > Galliformes > Phasianidae > Tetrao > Tetrao urogallus. The sequence goes on from NC_136814.1 coordinate 25,474,601, forward strand.
TGATTATCTTAGCATAACACTGAGATTACCTAAACCCAATATCCCCGGAGCATCATTTGTGCTGAACACAGGCTCCTCCAAAGTTAATTGAGCCATAGCTAGTACCAATAGATGGAGAATTCCTCCATGGTTAAACAGAAAAAGAGGATGCTGAAGAAACATTGCTTGCAGAAATAAACATACTGGAGAAAGTTATCTTTTATTCCTTTCACCAACAAAGAGTTCATGGAAGAATAAGAGATCTGATGTAGAAGTTGGCACTTTTGTTTGCTTATTCCTTGGTACATGTGTTGAAACACGTTAACAATTTAGGAAACCTTAAGCAGTAAATGGCAAGGACACTGCTTTATGTTAACCAGAGATTAACAGTCCAGAGCACTTTGTGCCACTAACAACTTGCTAAGGCATGCAATTACTGCTCAGTGAATCTGATGAAACCCATATAATCATCATTGGCTGATGAGCCTTTAGACATCTGTAAATGTATTTTTTTTTAGCAGCTGATAAGACAGAGAACATCAGCCATTTGTGGGCACAAAATTCTCTCATCCAGAATGTCAGCCCCAACAAGTCAAACCAATTGCTTTGCCTCTGTGGTGCAGTACACAGTGTTCTAGAGATAGTTCTGGTCAGAGGCAGAGATGATGTGATAGTCACAACCCATCAGCAGTACTTACTGTATTCTACTGCATTGAAGAAAAGTTTGTATACAAACAACGAACCTCTGCATTAACAAAATAACATTCTACAGTGCAATCTGGCATAGCTCAGAAGAAAAAGCATGGTTCAACTGTGCACAGTTGTTCAATATCAAGCAGTATGGCTATTTAATCCTTGACAGTGAACCAAATTCAATCAATTTTTCAAATGCAATGCATTTAGACAACCTGTGTTTCAATTCCTGTTTAGATAGTAGCAGCAGCACTTAAGCCCATTAACAGAAAAAAAACAAGATACAAGGACAACTTGCCTACACAGTTTTCTAACTTCTTCTTTCATGGGGCCTCAGGTGCACAGCAATGCCAAGAGTGAAATTTGTTTCAGAGTCTATTTCTGTGATAAATTTGGGCATCCAGGTTTTATAACCTGCAATGGATCCTAGGCACTCCTAGGAAGAACTTCTTCCTAGTCGTTCAACAAAGCAGCTGAAGACAGCATTTTGATTACCCATAGAAGCCAAGAGTTAAATGAGCTTAAACACTTTAAGAAATATTCTGGCTTTTGCACAAAGAATTCAATAATAAATGAACTAGTATATAAATCAGCTCACTCTCTGTACCAATGTTGTCTATGCTATCCAAGCAGAATCAAACATTCCTTAGTATTTAAGCTGTCTGTGATTCTTTTTTCACTGTTTCCATGAGTTAGCCCAAGACCTATCATGGACATACAATTATAGTGAATGTACCAATACTCAAGACTTGGTAGATAAGTTTATAACATAATAATTATTAATAATCCTAAAAAAGAGACTGTAGCAAGCAGGCATTTCTGGCAATACATACTACTATGTAAACTTTTCAAATTTAACACAGAAATAAAGACTGGTTTGCCTTCTGTTAGGAGTTTCTCTGCTCATATACTGACGATCTTCATTTAATAAAACCCTGATTATTCCTCACACAAATGAAAATGGGTATGCAAAACATCTGCTGATCATCATCAGGCAGAGAAAATTAAGCCCCAGTGTATTAGTAAGAAGCCTTTTTAACAGTTCTGTGTTCAGGAATTTTTCTTCTGTATTGGAAGTCTCACTGTACAGTCCTGTGATACACTGTACAGTATGTGTATGTGTACACTGTACAAATGTGATAGTGTCAGACAATATGCTGGAAGAGCCTGAACAAGTATGTTCCTGGATGTAGCTCCTGAGTACCGGCTACTGTATGTGCTCTGGTGGACAGGGAGAAAAAAAACACTCCTGTCTATCAGACAGGCAATACAATTTTGTTTGTTATACTAAATAAAAGGCTCTGTGTTTATGGGAGGGAGACTGAACCTCTCTGCAAATTGTGCTGCGACTGTCCCCCTGAGCTTTGTCTCATGTTGCATGCAAGCAGGGTTCCCAGCATCCAAACAATCATAAAATTTACCCTCTACCTACATTTTTCTTCCTATTTTTATAATCTTTAAAGCAATTTAATCACATTATTTGTAGATGTATACTTTTTTTACTGAGATCCAGAAAGAATCATACATCCCCTCTGGTGCAGATCATGCCATGGCCTGACAAACTGGCAACTATTGGGGTACTACATAATTTGTTATGGAGTCTTAGTTGAGACATACCTTGGAAAACACTTTTTCTGAAATCTGAGTCCAAATTGCTAAACCTCTTTACCTCAACCACCTTGATGTGGAGATAAGATAAAAATGTCTCTCTCTGTGAAACATATTTGAGATATTTCAGTACAAGTCCCTGTATAAATGTATGCCATTAGACTATAGGTATAACTTCTGATGGGGCTTTTGTCTTCCGTTTTATTCTGAAATCAGTAAGCATAATACTTCTCATTTTCCACTGTGTGGTTTGCTTTGTCGGCTGAAACCTGATATCTGCCTCCCTATTAATATCATCACACTGTCTGAATATATTTTAAGAGCTTATGAAACTTTGCATTGAGTGGATTTGATTTTGTTATTGTTGGGTCAGAATGCAGTGTATTTTATTTAAACGTTAGCACAAGATAGGTTTTATCTGATCAAGAAACCAAGCAATTGTAGGAAGGGGCATATTTCCTGTTTAAAAAACAGACACCACTGCATATATTTTCAATACCAAAGATTTTCATCTGTTTGAATGACAGCCACATATTCCCATTGCACTAACTAGAAACCAATAATGAGAAAAGAGAAGCTGTACAATGATACAAAAGCAGATTTTTTGGCAGCTGTATATAGCGCATTTGAATTTGTGAATGAAAGATTGTGACATGCCTACAGCTCAACTCAAAAGTACTTTCAAAGGCAAAAGAGTTGTTAAAACATACTTGCAGAACAATGTCAAGAAAACAATCAAAAACTATCCTTGTATTTTTACTGTAACACCAAGAAGAAATGTGGGAGTTTCCTTGTCCATGTTACTAGTTAATGGAACAGGTCTATTGGAAGCCAGCTGCTCTGATCAGCTGCTCTGATCATCACTCAGCCCACAGAAGCATTCCCAGCATCCACCAGTGCCCAAACTTACCATGGCTACGTAGGGCTACTGACTTCTTTGCTCACCCCCAAGCACTGCTTACATGCTCCTGAAAGCAAGGCCCAACCTTCCTTTTACATCTGATTATATTTGACATTTCATTCAGTAAAGGAAAGAGCATATGCAATAACTTCACCAAAAGTTGGAAGTTTGTAACAGTTTTATTGATAGTGACAGCAGCATCTGGGTTTTCAGAATGTACACCTCAAAGTGGTCACATATTTCTGTGAAAAGTCACCATTTTGGAATTAAAGCTCCTGTGTTTAATGCTAACCTTTGCAATTGTTCAATGCCTAACACGGTTACCTGGACATGGCTTGTTTATTTGAAAAAAAAAAAAAAAAAAAATTAAATATGCATTTCCTTCTTTCATTTCTTTTTTCCCTCCATGACAAGTGGCATATGTTGACTCACCCAAGCTTTAACAGCAATGTTATATACACCGAGATCCTATCTCGATGAGAAATGAACAGAAATATTATACACAGCTAAATAAGAAAACACAGATTATTGCATGAGCCCCCGAAGGCCTACTTTGTCTGTGCAACAGTTTGTTTTACTTTTCATAAAATTTATTTTGGCTGCAGTCAGATTGATGGTGATTATATTTGAAATCCCTCCCACAAATCTGTCACATAAACACATCATTAATTTAAGATTTTTTAAGTTATTTGGATAATGAAAGTGTTTTCCTATTCATTAGTAAATAACAGCCATTGCTATCACATCAGCAAACAATCAGATGCCCCTTGTGCCGGGGCATCATTTGCTGCGGTGTGCTACTCCTCTAAATGCATTCACAGAAGTTAGAAACCTACACAGATTTGGAAAAAAAAAGCTCCCAGCCCAACTTCAAGTAATATCAGATGTCTTATTAGCCCAGAAAGATCAATCTATATGACCTGAGTGATGGCAACATTTCCAGGTTTTACTTTTGCTGAAGAAAAATACATAGCATCAACAAAAAAAGCCCTTAATAAGATTTTTGAAGTTTGATACAAAGTAAATCCTGAGCTTCCTCGGCATTTATGTTGATAATACTGCTAGATTTGATATCTTCCAGTATTAAAAAAAAAAAAAAAAAAGAAAAGAAAAAAGGAAAAGCAATCTTGAACCGCTGTGGAAAATGGGGCAGGAAGTGCCCACTGCAGGGTCTGTGGTCCACACAGCTTTTATTTCATGGAGACACACAGACAGCCTATTCCCTGGTGACAACTCTCTGCACTTTCCAATCCTACACAGGATTTCCTTCTGTCTGAAAGTGTAAGAGTTGCTCCAGTAAACACTCTGCATATGCGCTCCAGCTGCTGCACTCATTCTGCCAACGTAGCCTGGTGACAAGAAAAGTATTATTTCCTATTAAAACCTTCTAATCACTAGACCATACTATTTTCATCTGGCTGCTTCAGGCATCAATAGCTTGCGTTGCTTTCAGTAACTTTATCATTATTAAGAAATAAGCTTTTGTACCCTAGCACGTTAGTTTTCATCTCTAGATTCTACAATAAAAATTTGTGGGCGGGCTGAGTGCAGTTTCCTGGAATGCTTGCACTGATTTCAGAGTCTCCAGGACTTATATTTTTAAAAATATTATGTACACAAATTCATATAAACGCATGAACATACATATATACTCTATGCATGTGTATTCATAACACATAAAACATACACCCGCACTTGAAAGAAATGACCATCTGTACCATTTGCTGCAGTCCCTATTTATTTTGGCAGGGTCTTGCCTTTACAGGAAGAAGTTTGTTCATCGTGAAGCCTTGCACAGCTTTGCTATTCCTTTCCAGAACAACTGCATGGAACGCAGTGGAGAAAAACTATCTCAACCTGCAGTAAAGAAAATAAGTCTTAAGAACAAGATTAAGGCATATCCTATTACTACCATAACAATGACTTTTTTTAAAAACTAGGCTATCCTGTCCCTAGGGAAACTTCAGCAGATTTCTTTTTAACCCTTTATTTGGTTTTGACATCTAATCTTTCAAGTGTTGCCCAAAGAACACATTTTCTGTTTGGTACGAAGACTTTTCTTTCTTTCCTTTGAGGGGAACAAGAGACAACTTCCCTGCTATACTTCATGTCTATAAATTTTCTTGAAAGGCAAAACAAAATACAAGCCCCATTTCTCATCAATTTTAATTTTTAGGTTTACATATTCTATCCCTCTTAAACAAAACCAAATACCCACAAGCCCCCATGCATCCACCACAGGAAGGATTCACATTGTTCAGCCCATGTTTACTCAAGCAAACAGACAGGAGAACCTTGATTATCCAAATGAAAATTGGAGTACAGCTTCAAATAAAGGGTAAATCTTTTCTGAACACAGAACAAAGATATCAAATGTCACCTAAGTTCAAATTCAGCAGAACATTCTTTTCTTTGCAGCAGAGAGCAACTATATTTTGAGTCATAGCAAATATTGTCATCTCTCATATTTACATTTTGATTCTTATTTGGGTGTATTGGTGTACATAAGGGAAGTGAAAGAAAAACTATCATTTTCAAACCTGTAAACATGAAGAACAAGTTACCAGCATTCAATTTCTTTTGTGCTAATATGCCACTAAACATATAAAAATGTGCACACTTATCTTTTCTGGGGGAGAAACCATGTCTTCCATAGAATATTTCATGTGAAAATATCCAAGTTTTACATCCTTCATTTAATATTAATCAAAATATTTTGGTAGATCAATAGATCAACTAAGTAGCTTGGCAATCTAGTATCTAATGAACTGTGTTTTAATTCCCAGATCTGCTGGCTGAAATAAACGTGGGGAGTTCTCCACTGAACTTCACACAGAGTATGAATGCACTCTTCTTCCAAAGAACTGCCTCTCTTGGGAGCAGAGCACCAGGCAAAGGCATCTATATTTAATGAATGCCACATAATGGCTTTTCCTATAGGACTTTACTGCCATGGATGTGCATGCAGCAGCACCACTGTATTGTTTGCCATTAAAGTTTTTATCCAGCTCTATTGCATAGATAAACTCATCCAGTTTAAAATCCAAATGATCTATACTGAAAGTATTTAAGACAAATATTAAAGGGAAAAAGGAAGTACAAGTAAATATTTGCTTCCAAGATTTTGCTTCTCATTAAAAATTATTCCTTCAGGTGTCTTTAATGAGAAAAATTTTACTCAAATAGAGTTTTTGAGCTATCACCTATCAGTGATGCTAGAACCATATTAACTTTCATGCCTAGTGCATTCACCAGTTTGTCGATTCCTCGTAATACTGTTCCCAAATTCCTTTTTGCTAATTTTCTCCAGACAGTGCATATCAAGGGGATTACTGCACTTAATGGGTGATTAAAGCCACTCACCCTTCAAGCCTCATGCCTGTGATGCCACCTTAGGCATACAATAATAACCCTGAGATGACTAGCTGTCATGTCTTTTGGCTTAATTATATTGTCATAAAGGAGTCCTCCTCAGAAAACATTTTAGAAACTCCAGAAGAAATAGTCTTTGGCAGTAGTTCTCTTTTCTTCAAAGGTTTTTAAAATTATTATTTCAATAATTAAAAAAAAAAAAGAACTTAAAGCAAACACCAACAGTCTTAAGCAAGCAAATCCAAAACTGCAGAAAGTCCCAGACCACAGGCTGAACTGAGATGTCTCCCGAAAGACAGGAATCCTGCCCAGGCAGGCACACGCTGCAGCAAGGCACAGCCCTGTGGTTGTTACAGCCTGTAATACCTGCTGTTCAGCACTGCTTTTTGAGTATGCTATGAGTATTGCTATTTTCAGTTTAAGTGAAGGATGCAGACATAAAAACCAGAGATTTTCGGCACAGCCATATTCAATGTTTCTCACGCTTTGGACACTGGGTGCCTCTCAGAGGCAGCTCATACGTTTCTCTATGGCCATAGTTTTAAGGAATTTATTGCCATCTTGTTTCACCTCGATTGATTCATGTGATTTGTAACACTGCATCATCAGCAGCCACAGCTGTTCCAAGGAAAAGCCTTCATGTGAAAACACTAATAGAACTTGCAGTGATTAAATGATCTCTGTCACCCCCAAGTTCAACCATATACAAATCAGTGATAACTCATTTTCATCCTTTTTTTTTTGTTTCTTAACCCCAGTTCTTTCTAGCGGTATTATTCACTACTGCTGGGAGAAACACCTCAGGCATTGAGTTATGTTGATCTACCTTAGCACAAGTCTTTAATAGTCCTTTCAGCCCTGCTTCTTCACCAGCCCAGGGGCACGATGAAAGGAAGGATGCATGGAGCGCTTCCTTCCTCTGCACAGAGCCAGTGCCTAGAACTATTTCCTTCTCTCAGTGCTTTTTTGCACATTTAGATACATACACACACAGAGTCAAAGCTCACTTTAAATAAATATTGCCAATCCCACTTCCAGTTAAAAAAAAAAAATGCCACCGGCAACAGAATAAAGGAGGAAATCTCTCTGAGTGTATTAATCATGAAATTACAAGAGTTTGACAGCTGCTCATGATAAAACATTGAAAAGTTTAACAGAGCTGTGATTTGATAGCTTCTTATTATGACAAGCTAGTCCTGTCTGTTCGTGTTTTGGTGATTAGCTCCCATCACTCTCTGTCTAGCTTTGTGCAGTAATAGCAGTTTCAGAAAGGGGAAACTTTCTTTGCCCTCCTGCCTGTTCGTCTGAGTAGCTGTGATGTGTCTGAGTTTGTCATGGCAGAATCAGCAAGAGATGCAAATCTGAGAATGCAGCTTAGACTGGGCAAGCCCCATGAACACCCGCCTGCAGTGTTAGTCCTCTAATCAGCTTCTACTTGCACATTGGTCACGATGAATTTAATGTGGGTCCTTGGCTGACTGTTCATATGCACTGGATGCTGAAGACCCCAATTATTCTGCACTGCTGTGGGGCAACATAAGTTGCTGTTATATAGTGGTATATACATGTGATGCCAGATCAACTGTGTTTTTAGAAACTAGCAAACTGCTAATAGAAAGTACAGAGCAGATACATAAATAAGCAGTATTATGCTTTAAAAGACTCATCAGACTTTTAAACACACTTTTATAGTTCAGCATTTTGAAGTGTGCAGCTGAATCATAAAAGGATGGAAATTTTAATCTTTTCAAAAATGATCCTGTTCTTTGTAATTTCCATATGTGGAGTCAACCCAGTCCATTACAATTCAATTCACTGATTCCAACAGCAAAGAAAACAGCCATTAGCTAGCAATCTATAAAGATTTCCTTTCTTCACATAGTTCAGAGCCTTTAATCTTTTAGCAAGTGCAAGTAGCTGCTGAAGAGCATTTGTTCAGAGCTCAGTTTAACATGTGGATTAATGGAGTTGTAATACTACAGAAAATGAGGATGTTTAGCACTCTTCCTAAATGCTACAGCTTGTCTGCATTAGGGTAGATTCTTTTAAAACAGAACTACAGATATTTCTGAGAGTTGAGTGTCCAGTTGTTTGTCCTTTTTAGAAAAAGAATCAAAAGGCAGTTTAGCTGTAATTGAAATTTTGCTATGCAGCAACTGCTGTAATTAGAAAGCCTCCGTTTTTCAAACCTCTCATAACAACATAGAATAGCAACCGTTAATGGAAATATTAAAAAAAGAAAAAAAGAATAAAGAAAAATAACCACTACATCAAAAGGTAATATAGTTCCTCTTTTAGAAAAATGAGTCTTAAATAATGTCCTGAAATGGGTAACAGACCATCAGTCATTTTCAGTAATGACAACAGGTAATTTATTGTCATGAGCACGCCATGCAGTTAACAAAGGGGTCAGCTCTAGGTGTGTTAGCAGCAGGATTTCTTGAAATAGATGTGCAAGGAACAGTCACAGTAGTCTAAAAATTGGCAAAGATTTTCTACTTTTCGTTTTAAGCCATTCTTTATTAGAACAGCAAAACTCAGGTGTTATATATACCTACACCTATAATAACAGACATTATATATATTAACAGATTACTCCCTGATGGGAATACAGAGCCTACACAGGACGATTAAAAAAAAGCCATGCCAAAACAACAAAAGCAAGAATGAAAAAGTCTGATAGGTTACATTCTTAAAAATTGAGTCATTTTAAGTATTCAAGAGGAGATAATCATTATCTATTAATATAGCCAGATTATCTCAATTTGGGTTCAGCATTCTGTGGGAACAAGACTTTGTAAGGGGTTTCAGGTAATTCCCACAAAGGCAGGGCTTCAGGAAACATACCTGTTGGTTCTTGTGCAGATATGTTGTGAGCCCATAAACAGGTACTGAAGTGGTCAGGTTCACGCAGTGATCAGCCCTCAGCAGGTTCCTGCGCTGCTGGAGTTCTGCATGTGAGTGTTTGTGCAACCAACGTGTCTGCTCCGCAGGCTTCCTGCCTCCTTTGAGAGAAGGATCCTTTAACGACATTATTACACAGAAAACCCACAATGTGGTCATACTCAGTCTTAAAGTACAACTGCACTATTTCCACCAAAACTGAATTGCCCTCCAAGTGAAACTAATACAGAAAGTACCTGGAAACCCGGCCATCAGAACAATGCCTCTCATTATTACTGTAAATAAAGTCATTGGAAAGAATCTGGATGATCCCTCGTGGAAACCAGTTGCCAGTGCTCCCCAAAGCCTTCACTCACCTTGTGAACACCAGCTGGGATGCATAAGAAGCTGAGACTTGCTGCCTTCATAATTTCACCAGCTTGGTGACATGTTATGAATAGGAGAAATATTAGAAATAATTTTAAGCATTCCTTCTCTGATGCCCCAAATCCCTTGTTTATTTTATTGCCTGAGAGCTGTCAGATTGACCTGTGAATTGACGAGACTTGAAGTTGAGTGAAGCTGTCAAACAGTGATTTGCAGTAGGCAGCCATCTCTGAAGGGTTTCAGTACACAGGAATTCTAAGAGAAACGATGATAACCTTTCAAACTCTCCCAGCTTTCTTCTGTTTGACATGCACAGAGTTTGAAGCAATGCCATTTAACACAAAGACATCAGACTTAAAGTAATTACTCAGCTGCACGAGAAGAGGTAGGAAAATACTTTCCTTTTTTTAAACAAGATTCCAGGTGGTGCTGATCTGATCTTGAAATTCAGAAAGCTTTATCAGATTTTATCAGCACTACAGCCTGGAAAAATACAGCTATAAACAAGCTTCTATTGCAAAAACAATGCAATTATAGACATCAGTCCAAATTATTAAATTCAAATCCAAGTATGAACTGACCCAAAAGTTTGAGTTTGTTTGGTCTGGAAATTTGATGAAGTTTAAACTCTCTCTCTTCCTGTATATGAACATAGAGAACATCTACACAGTTTAGATGCTTCTTATTTACACAGAGAGAATGGTTAAACTTGATCTGGAACTTATCCACAACTTCTTACCCAGGAAGGGTCCTTCAGAATCCTCTCTGGACGTTGCATGGACTATTTCATTTTTGAACTCTGTTCTTTAAACAGCATTTTTAAGAGGGCCTTGAAGTTTGGTTAGTATTTCAGAAAAGTGCATACACTTTTCAATAATAAATCCATCATTAAATTTCTTGGCCTCGTGGCCTGCATCTCTTAACACCTTGTGCCATTTGTATGTGCTCTGAAAGGATGCTGTAGGTTGACAGGGTTTTGTTAGCAGCTCCACATTCAGAAAGGTATAGCAAGCTCTTTTTAGTAAGCTTTGCACACATTGCTGAGATATAAAAAGAAATATATTTAGCAAGAAAGTGCTTAATCTCAGTTTAGAGTCTGAGAGAGCAAAATAGCCTTGTTTGAATACACTCATGCTTACAACATATTTGTACATATATAACAAAATTGTGTGTATAAAGGCACGAATGGAGAGGAATTCCTAGTGCTTTTTGAAGGTGGAAGTGTTTTCTAGGGTTTTGTAGAATATTGTACCTTTGCATGCTGTTAATTTTTAATAAAATGCACATGTGATTTATGGTCTCTATAAAAATTTCACAAAAACAACTGTGCAGGTAATGCCTCTTTTATTAAATTAATTAAATCATCAAACAATCTTTCTCCTTCAGGCCATAAAGAAGAGAGCAGAATTCCTTATTACGTGATTTTCTTTAAAACTGGTCTAATAGAAGGAAATTATGTTTTCAAAGTGGTTGTATGGAAGCTATGGATTCATTATGTCCTTTTGTTTTGCAGAACTGTTATCCGCTATGGCCTTTGGCATGATGCTGAGCCATCTTCCACTTCAGCTTACTCATAAGGGTAGCAGGGGATTCAAGTAGCATTAGACATTTCAACTATATAAATCTTGTTCTTTTATTTTATACAGTGCTTACAAAAGTCTACTTTTAAATGAAGAGATTTCTGGCAACCTGATGCTACCCAAATGGCAATAGCAAACCCTAATCCTTTACAGGAGAAAATCTAGTTAAACGTAGTCCAAGTAACATGCACTGGATGAGAACTAACACCATTCCTAGCCAGAGGAAAAGATGCAACAAAAAGTGACAGATGCTTAATATCACTCCTGTCAGCCGGCAATTGACTGCAAACCACTGAAGGATTGCCCTGACACAAGAATGCAGAACTACACTCCCGGCATTGTGAAAAGCAAAAATTATCAAAAGGCAGCCAAACAAAGCCAAACAAAGCACCTGCAGCATGAATTTGTGGGCTTTGGCATGAGAATTAGATCATAGGACAACAATTAGGAAGGGAGTTTCTAGGCTCATAATTAAAGAGTTAAGGGCTTACCAAGCCCTGAGTTGCAGATACATTACGTGCCATAAAAGGTGTCAAGAAAAGTTCAGGACAGTTGCGAAGAAGTTCTGCCAAAACTCATGCCTGAACACATTTAATAACAAAATATGTGTACATGACAAGCATGTCTGACAGTTTGGTTTTCTAGACACTACATCGTGTTTTGAAGAAACATTACATGCTGGTAGATCAGCTTTTTAAATTTAGTAGTACATATTGAAAGGAAAGAAGTGATAAACATTGCAGAACCAAAACAAAACATCAATGTAGTTTCTTCCTCATAAAACTTTGGCAGCAAAACTTTCTTTTTTTCAAAGTAACTGACATACAGATATTGTGATCCTGTTGTAAGAACCATGTTAGGTTGCTGAAAATTAAGAGTATTCATTTCAGTTTTGGATACTGCACTGCTTCTCCTCCAGCTTTGCTACTTGTTGAAACAAGTGATGTACTTCCATCCATCACAGCTGCTAAAAATGTCATGTTTTTAGTGTGCTTCATCCCAAACTGTTTGTGGTGATGGTAAGAAGAGGGGATCCACTCCTTCCAATGCACATGCATAAAGGTCTCTGTATCCCAACAGCAACCCTGAAACATGAGAATCTTTGGTGTGAGTGCTGGGGTTGTTCAACAATCTGCTGAACAATCAACTGCTTGAAATCCATGTATACATACTTGCAGACATACTTGCAGATATTATACAAACAAGCCTGTGGCATTTAGTCTCAGAGATGGTGGTGCTCTCACATGCAAGACAGGGCCTCTTACAATATGACACATACCATAGGCATAATATAATCTTGTATCTCCAGCTGGAGTAACTGGTTTGAAGGGAGCAAAGCTATACTTGTGATTTGGTGATTGGAGCTTTGGGAAAATGTTAACACTAAGAAGGCTAACAGGAATGAGATGTGAGCATATTTTCCCAAGAAAAGCAAATTAAAAATGACATGATGTTAGAATAAGTCAGTCCAGAAAAAAAAAAAAAAAAGAAAGAAAATTCACTTGTAAGTAATTTTAGTGTTGAGCAGTCAACTGTCTCACAAACTGTCCCATGTTTAACTTGAAGTCCATTTGTTAATTTTGTAAACACCGCCGCTTCCATTTTGCACTGACATGCTATTGACAGTGCAACTCTAATCCTGCCAGGAAGGAAATATCAGGTTTCGGGCAGCTTCAGGGCACTTCTCAAGTCTATCTTCATCTGAAGGGCCTTGCCAAAAGTTACAGACAGAAGGAAATTTCATGCAGCATAGGCTCCATGTGAATGAAAGCCACCTAACATTTTCAAGCAGGTGTTAGGAAACATTGTGCAGTCAGTGCCTATAGTCAGCTCAAGTGGCCTTTGTGGCAGCAGATTTGTGTCTGTTGGTCACCATGGCACTGCCAGCATCCAAGACCTGCTATGGCTTCCAGCAGGTTGGCTGGGAGATCTTCATGTGGCCCCAGGGATGGCACCTTCAGAATTTGCACCTGCTGCCAACCATCTGCACGAGTTTGCCAGTACGATCCATAGAATCACAGAATGGCTAAGGTTGGAAGGGATCTTAAAAGATCATCAAGCTCCAACTCTGTGCCATGGGCAGGGTTGCCAACCACTAGATCAGACTGCCCAGGGCCACATCTAAACTGGCCACTATATCTCCCGTTTAGTGTAATGAAATGCTGGCTGAGCCAGAACTGTCCTCAGTAATGCAGACACCCTGGCTTAGAGGTCATGTGGGAGGTTATGACATCACACTTTCCTTGTTTTAAGCAAAAAGATTTCAAATAGAAGGCCCAGTGTCATGACTTTTAAATAGCTTCCCACTGGAGGATTATATTCAGATTGCTCAGGATCTGAGAAAAGAAATTCCACATCTATGATACTGGAAACCATAGGCCTATATTACGTTAGTAATGCAGACAGGAAGGTACTCTAGGCAACTGGTACTGAATAAATACTAAATTAAGAATAAACTGGCTTCTAGCCTGAGCACTGGCAATCCCAGTCAGATCATTCTGAATTACAAATAGAAACGATTGTACACTATTTGATTAAATACAGGCTCTTGCTAGCTTTAGGCTAGTAGGTCCATATGTTGACTTTGAAAGTTATAATAAATGTTTTGCTCTAAAATACAGCACGCAGCAATTTGACAAGGGATGGGAAACTCTTCAGACTAGCAGTGTTCAGCAGGTTCTAGGCATCACTGCAAACTGTGTGCTGGCTCCAAGAGGTCTCCCATCTTGGGACAGTGATCATCCCTAACTGAATGCCTCAGACACGCTGCAGGTGGACAGGGTTACCCAGGTTTGGGACATGGCCACAGCCATATCACAGTCAAGTCACACCAGCTGCTGAAGGCAAACCTTCCATCACAGCCACTCTCTGCATTTCTCACTTCACCTTAGTGATTGAGACACGTTCTTTGAGGACTGACAAACAGCTTCTCTGTGGATTCAGCTCCAGAAAGAGAGGCCAAATGGTACATATGTCTATGCCATGAAAATCTTTCAAGCTATTTGGTGCAATCAATTTCTGAGTGTAACACAGAGGACCACATTTTCATTTTTAAGACACAACCCCTTTTCCCTCCATTTATGTTATTTTTCTTTTAAGCCTTCCTTCTTTCCTTATTTGTACCTCAGGTATATATGGCATGAAGGACTAATCTTAAACATTTACAGCCTGAGGTTGGTTTGCGGTATTTATTTCAACTTATTATATATTATAGTATGTTTTTGATTATCTTTGACAATCAATTTGCTGAAATTTATAGCTCTCTGACTAATACGCTTTCATGTTGTACTTGCCCTTAATTTGTGGATTTTATGGAGAGTTTACTGAGGTTGTATTTCCTGCTTCTCTTCCCATTTGAATTTTCTTTTTAAATTTCTCTATGTGTGAATATTTGACAGAGAGAGAAACAAAGTATATGAAAGCTTAATGGTCATAAAAAGTGCTAGATAAATGATCTCACAGAATAAAATCCACAGAACAGCCACATAGCAGTCTTCTCTGCTCTGGTGCCATTCAGACACCGGTTAGTGGCAATCCAATTTACCTTTGAGTTTGGACTTCTGGGCAGACATCTCTTGAACACGTGCAGGACCTGAGACAGCATCAGCAGAGGAGAAGAGGCCAAGGGCAAGAGTGGACTTGATCCAGTCCAGCAAGCTACACAGATGAATTTAACCCTTCCTGGCATAGCATCCTCAGAGATAGCATCAGTCCTCCTTTCTGCATGCTTTCTTATTTTGACAGGTTTTAGGTAGCCTCCAAGCAGTTCCTGTTTGATGTTTCAGACAAGAGAAAAAAACGTTCAAGATTTTCCATAAACAGGATTTGACATAGTTCATGTTGGTGTGTTAAGACAATGAGCATCCAAAGTACAGTAAATAAGCTACAAGCAGAAGAAAACTAGTGAAAGGAGGCAAGAATCCTACTGTGAATGGGGCATAGAAGAAAATGCAGGGCTCTCAGACAGTCTACCCACAGGCAGTGTTTACAGAAGTGAATAACTTTGAGAAGCATGTAACAACCATGGTGTCAGAGTCTGCCTGGGGTATCCTTCTGCACAGAGATGCCTGACCTGGCTGCATGCCTTCCCTGAGCTGTCTGCCTGTGCGCATCAAAGGGAGAGTGGCACAGTTACTGCTGTGAGCTCTAGCAAGGGAACAATAGGAGATGACACCTGGTAGGAGAGAGGGTGAGACCTACCAGAGCCTGAGGCTGCACTCTGTTCCATTGCCAAAGGGTCAAGCAGACATGGAGAAGCCAGATGAGATCACGACACAATGCATGTCCTACTCAGAGCAGGGGATGCTGCACCTAGCTAGATATGGAGTATGAACACTGACTTTTGCTGATCTCTCCTAAATTCTCAATTCAGAAAGCCTGGGAGCTGTACCCAAAGCCTGGCCAACAGAAAAAAAAAAAGAAAAAAGAAAAAAGAAAAAAGAAAAAAAGAAAAAGAAAAAAAAAAAGAAAAGAGGAGGAAGGGAGGAGGTGGAGAAGTAATCAGAAAAGGGAAAATGTAGTCACCAAGAAGTCCAAGTCACAATAAAACTTAATGGGATTGAAATTTCATTGTTACTGAAATGCTTATTAAAACCTGACAACAAATATCTTCTGGCCACAGATAGCACACAAAATATAAAGCAGCTTAGAATTTAGCAAAGAAAACAGCCTTACTGAAAAATTCTCTAAGGGATCTCTAAAGTTTAAAATACTTTACAGAAGAAGATACAAGCTTTTTAAAAAATAAATATGGATTTTTTTAAAAAAATTACATTTAATTAATTAATTTTCTGAAGATCTTTGCAATGGCACCACTGCTGTTAAACATGATTGGGCTTTTCCCACATCCTTTCTAGTGCCCAGCCTCTCTGTCCAGATTCTGCCCCTCTTTCAGAAGTTGGTGTTTCCCACTAAAACACTGTGAGCTTTCTGAGTCATTCATTTTTAGCATCATTCTAATTCAAACTGCATCACCTGTTGAGAGGGAGGAGGGAAAGCATTCTGATGAGGGAATTTCCAGGGCTGAACTCCAATTGCTAAGTGCCTTTTGGGTGTGCAGTGTGACAAGAAAAGGGAAAGCACACAATCATTGCCCAGTATCATGGACCTTGCTTTTCCTTTTTTGATATCCTACTGAAAAGATTATAGAATATTACTAGACTCCACAAGGACTGTAAAATGCTTTACTTCACTCAAAAGAGGGATTAAGTGTATTTTACCTTATGACACTACAGATCTCATGACACCACAGACTGGGTGAATATTTTGGGACATCTGCTCTTCTGAGCTCCTGCCTCAAGCTATTTCTCATTATTTACTGCTAACTAATGAGCAGTCAGGTGGCTGATTCTTTTAACAGAGGGCACCGTTTAGACTGCTGTATACCCTCGAGCGCCATTTACCATCTCACACTTTGGTCTGGGCTTTTCATTTAGGCAATATCTCTCTTCCCTGAAACACTGCTGGATATAACAGATAGAGAGGCAGCCATGTACCAAAATAGACATATTTCTAAACATTTCCAGCTGCTTTTAGGGCCCATATAGTATATGAGGTGAGATACTGTGAGGTTTCACCACACAGTAAAGAGCAGCCAAAGGGCATTTTCTAAACTTTTTTTCCTACTGTCTTCCATTTGATGAAAGACTTGTGGTTAAACCTTTATCTTCTATAAACATTTAAAAGTAGGTAACCTTTATTTTCACGTCTCACTTTTGTTTCATTGTAAGACAGGTTATACTGCAGTAATTGAGGTGATTGATACTTTGGATCACCTTCAGAAAAGAGATGTTAATGATCTGTATCTCTGTATCCCAGCACAGATGTGCGCACAGATGTATTTGCATGCAAGATGCCCACAAAGCTGCGTTTCTTTCGAATGGCATTTTTTCCTTGCTTTTACAGAAGGTAGCTCCTGTGCATATGATATGCATGCCTCTAGGAGCAGTGTTTCTGTGAAATAGCTCTCACTTTCCCTTTTACTTCCCACTCCTCAGGAAGAATCTCCATGTCAACTACCTAATTTTTTTAATGCTGGACTGTTGCTGTTTCTGTGGCACACATACCGATGTGGCTTCCTATCAAGAAATTCCACAAATGAAAAAAAGGCTTTTCCTCTGTTTCCTTGGAGTGATTTGGCTGTACCAGCTGTTATTCCTAAATTTTGTCCACCAGTTCCTGCTGCAGTCTCACCACTGAAGAAAAGAAGTAACATGTAGCCCACAGGTAGGCAGACATTTCCTGACATTTTAAAAGAACAGCTAACCCTGTTTAGCACCAACCCACACCACACAGCTGCCCAAGCAGCAGCTGTGGCTTACACCAGTAATGTCACCCTAAAAAAGGGGGTGATTACACAGGGCCTCTGGAAATCATCAAATGCGAATGGCTCATGTTAGGTGTTTACTATCAATAACATTGTCTCCCTTCTCCCAGAGAAGAAACTACAATGGCTGCACTTACAGCACATCGAGCACATGCGCTGAACAGGAAGGAGTTATCAATAATGAAGAAATGCCTAAAAAGTTTCAAAAATCAACACTGAATAAAAGCTGCACATCTGCATGAACATTACTTCTTCAGTAAGTAGATGATGCATAACAACTTCATAGGTAAACTGTTAATAAAACAGAATCTCACACAGGAGAGCTGGAAATAGTAAAAAACAAAAAAAACAAAACGGAAAGCAACAACAGATTTCAAACCTCTCTTGTCTTCAAATTTTATTTTTCCTTAGCAACAAGACTCAGAAGTCTAGAGATGCCAGAAAACTATGAACTTATTTTAAATGAGCTGTGGAAATCTCCTGCTGTCCCATGTGTCTCTGTCTGAAGTTATGACCTTCCTGTCCTAATGTCATGTGTCTGATAATATAAAGAAATAATTCATAGCACACTTCTCACATTTTACATGTTAATCAAAAGATTGAAATTACATTACATTATATCTTACTTTTGTTCAATCCTAGTCAACACCCAATGTTGAAAAAGTGTGGGATTTTTTTTAAACGTTTGTTTGGTTGTTTAGTTTTTTTAATCAGTTTTTGCACATTTGCAAAACATCAAGATGCTGACCTGGAGAAAAGAGTTGTTGGTGACTTCAGGAGAGAATACGTAATTAATTGGTTAAAGGAAAAGAGATAGTGCAAGCTCAAAGCTTTCAGAAACGTATGTACAATAGAACTGTCTGAAGTATGCTTTAAATAAGTCTGCTAGAAGTGTATCAAAGAAAAAGGCAAACAAACCCCAAAGTCCTCTTAAAACCGAAGATCTGTGATTGAAATAGGTGCTTTTGTTTACTAAATCCAAATATTTTTCCTCAAATGAAAAAGCTTTTACATAAAAGTCATTTCCTAACCCAGGTAGTTAGGTCTGTTACAGTAGCAGTTTTAACTTAAAAAGAGATTCTGTTTTGAATATATGTCCTTACAACTGTGAGAAACAGATGAGCTCTTTCTTCTCAGCAATCCCCACCTCCCTTTTAGACGTCCCCTTCAGTAACACCGATGCCAGAGTAATAATTCAAATGATGGTTGATCTATAGTTTGAGAACACAGGGAAAAAAATACATGAAAAAATTAAACAGCAGCAGACAGGTGCTTCCGTGAAAGCAGCCCAGGATTTCAAACATCAGCCCCGAGAGCTGTGGCATCTTACATGAGAAAATCAGTGTATGATTAATTGATAGCACTTCAGTCTCTCGAGCTTTAGTTTGAAAGTCTTTAAAAAGGGCTCTTGAGGGAAATACAGATTTCTCTAGTGAAAGAAAAGGAAACTGCGGATTGTCTTCTCTGCTGCTCTTTAACTTAGTCAGTCAACCTTCTATGTTTATTAATTGATTCAGTTAATCAGCAAAATAAGTCGGGGGGCGGAGGGGGGGGTTTCCATTCATTTGAACAACGTGTGAACGTTGGATCTACGGGACTGCTGCTCAGGGGGGACTGAACTTGTCTTGCATAGTTTGGAGAATGACTTGGCAGAAATAATACGCTTCAAGGAATACTGTCAGGACCTTTTCCACAGCAAACAGGAAATCTTGCTAAAACACCCAGGAAGAATAACACACATTTTGCTAAAGCATATGCAATAAAATGAAAGCTTGGCAATTTTAATTTCAGTAGTCTGGCAGTTTATTTCTATCTGAGGTAAGACAGCTTGCAAATAATAAAAAAAAAAAAAAGAAGAAAAAAGAAGAAAAAAGCTACCTAGTGATCTGTATCATTCACCACCAACAAAAGAACAGTCTTGCTATTCAACTGTATGAGTCTTGAGAGTCTTGTTGGCTGAGACCAGTGAAGAAATGCCTCCATTAACACACTCCCACTCATCTAATCCCCAACTCCCTCCCTCCTATGCTTAAGGAACACTTAGAAGTCTCCTAGCTTTACTGCGAGCACGAAGTCCCTTCTCTCTCTTTTATATTTTTTTTTGTCTCTTGGTGCTGATAACCAGTCTTGCCTCCAGATCACATGTGAACAGAGAATTATGAGTAATAGCAGCTTCCAGTCTTGCCTTTTCAATCTAAGCTTCATGGGAAGGCGGAAGAGCGTTTTTGAGCATCCCCAAACCTGCCTGGAGGAGCTGGGTCACCAAGGGTCAGCCAGAAGAGAGGAGCCAGCACTGGCTTATAAAGTTTCCTTATGAAACTGTTAGTCACTCACATTTTCTTTCTCTTGTTGTCAAATATGGATTCATAGAATCATTAAGGTGAGAAAAAGCCTCTAAGATCATCTAATCCAACATATATTGAGTCCAGAATACGTGTCCCACTCAAACATGTGATCACAACACACTTCTGCCTGTGACTACATTTGATCTTATACTGTAGGTTGTGCTGCTGTACCATCCTGAACACAAAAGCTTGACATTCAGAAGCTGTCAGACACACAGCAGCACTGGTTCCATGCACACAGATATGAAAGTACAAAAATCTCAAATAGTTGGCCTGTCTGATCGCTACTCTTTAGCTTTAGCTTTGCTTCAGTGGCTCCCAGTGAGTTCATTCCCACAGCCATACTAGTGCTGTTAAATGTCCAATTTCTTGTGTCAAGTAATTAATCAAATCTAAAAAGCAGTTAATTCCCCCCAAAAATGGCTTCTGCTTGGGGTCATGCTTGATCTTCTTTAATGGATAGTCTTTCTCTTTCAGCTCCCTCACTGTCATCTATCTCCTTTAAAAACAACCTGTCAAAGAAACATTTTACTAAAATAATGCAGCCTTCCTCTCTCTGCCTGTGGCTGCAGCTGAGGTTGCTGGTATGACTAGGAATTAATACTTTCTTTTCCCTGCTAAAGGAACACATCTATAATTCTGGGGCACAGAGAAGAGAGGCTGTCACCCATGAGTTGGAAAAGCTGTTGGCAGCGGCAAGGTCAATCAAAGGCTCCACACTGTCAGTAGGATAAGTGCTAATATTAGTTCTGTTGCAAGTTGTTAAACTGATTCCTTGTCTCAGACTGCTGATATTCTGATAAAAGGCTGAACCAGCTCAATTATTAGGCCTGACAAAACTTAGAGCAGCAATGAATGCCTTGTATTGAGAAAAAGCTCTGCCACCTATTGCTGCCTTCCAGGAATAAAATATTAACTCACTGAAGGAAAACACAGATGTTGCTGCTAGGGAGATGACCCAAGTCAGACAGGCAACTGTATCCACATCCTGGGGCCAAGACTGAGGAAGAAAGTTTCCCGAACTACATCACCTCTCCCCTTTAGCAGTGACCCCAAGCTACATGTTACACCATTACACACTTCACATCATCTCCACTGCAAGCTGCAGCACTAAAATCCAGACAGTAGAACCACATGGGAGACATCAGTCCCTACTGTTAATTCTGTATAATCATAGACAGATTGGGTACTCTAAGACATTTGTCCTATGGCTTTGAACTTTGTCCCAATTTATGGTGAACAGCAGTGCTCACATTTGCTAGGTAGCTAGGTAGACAGAGGACATCAGAGAACCAATCCATATTTGTGCAAAGGCTTTGTAAATTCTTAGTTCAAGCTAGAGCTTAAACAGCCTCCTTACAAGGCAAGCCACACTTGCAGGATGTGGCTGCAAGGAGACATAGGCGACATTGCTCAGTAGGCAGAATCCCAACCACAGCACAGCACAAATGCCCAGTCATTCCTTTCCTGGTCCACAGCCTGCTGAAGCCAAGGAGTGTTTAGGTTGCAAGTTAAATGCAAACTGCTTTATGAATTTCTCATCAAGAGAGCTTAAAGTCAGAAACAATTTACTAAAATCACCCAAAGAAATTTCCCAATTATTGATTACTGCACATAAATTTGTAAGCAGAAATGTACAGCAGTCCCATAAAGTCATTCTTATATTTTAAGACAGACTTTGACATTGAGGCTAGGAAAAATTTGTCTCATTTTGAGTCACGTTTTCAAAGATTTATGTACCAACTTGCTCCATGGAAAAAATCACATACATAAATGGAGCCATTACTTACATTCTTGCAACTGCCTGATTTTCACTCTCCTTACCTGCAGAGACAAGCACACAAGTTTTCATGTTGCTGAACGAAACCACTTGACATAATCCTTTTGGCAAAACTCCATCCACATACAAATAAAAAGTTCAGACTCATTATAAAGGGGGAAAAATATTGATTTTTAAGTGATTAGTAGCTTACACTATATTTAAAAGCACAAGTTCAGATTACATTTATAAGATGTTATACCTGCAGGGTAATGAGGTGCACCCATGCTAGCCAAGAATAAAACTCTTTTTTAAGGCCTAGGACACCCTTGAAAACTTTAGGAACTCTCTCCTTTCAACCCCTGCTTCCTGGGAGGCAGCAGCAGGGACCAACGGATCTGACACTTCCAAATGCACCACCTCAAGGAAAGCAACACATCCAAGCCTGGCTATCTGCTCTGTTCTGCTGTAGCTTTGCTGCAGGAAGGGGCTGTTTAATCAGTACTTGTCAAGTCCTGACCTCCTATAACAGGGGCCCAGAGTGCTAGTACAATAAAAGTAATAAATTTGTACATCTGGACAAATGAGTTCACCTTTTTCCTTCAGCGTTGTCACCTTGACTTGCACGCTCCCTTCAGAGATGTGAACAACTGGCAGCTCTGCTCAGGGAGATCACTGATCTAATTTATTTTCCCTCTCCCTTTAGGGAATGCTATCACAATGCTCTAAGATCATTGCCTTGTACGTCTCACTCCCCTCCCCTGATGAAATGGCTCTGAAATGTCACTACCTGATCTGCGGGGGAAGCTGCACCCTCACAAGCCCTTCCATTAACTATGCCTGCTGACAGCTTGCAGCTTCGTTGGTGAGCTGTCTGTCCTCACCCAAGGGAGTGCTTTTGCAGGACCTTCACAGCTGGCTTTTAACAGCCCTGTAATCACAGCTCACAACACACTGGTTGACACAATCCTGTGTTATTAATATTTTACCCTTGACACAAGCTTTTCTGTGATGTTGCTCAGCTTTAACTCAGAGATGTTACTTCCATGCCACCTCTCGAAGTGTCCAATGCTTAACAGCAAGAGACATGTTTGAAAACCTAAATAACTCCTCTGAGATCTCAGATTATGCTATTTTTTCTCATTCATGCGAATGCTCTCAAGAAGGAGAGGAATTTTACAAGTCTGTGCTTGTTCTCACAGTGTATTTGTTCTGAAAAATCTTCTTCTAAATGGCTGATTTGGGATTGTATTCAAACTGGAAAGCATCTTGGAACAGTTGGATAGGGAACGTGTTACAAGAGAATGCAAACAGTCATCTGGAGGAGTTGCTCCCTGGGGGTCACCAGCCTGTACTGACAGAGGAATGTCAGTGTTGGTTGGAAAGCCATAATAATGAAACAGAGGAAGCCCTTTTTCTACAAACTGGTAATTTTCAGTGCCCACGCAATACCTCCCTGCCTTGTATTCTTGCATTCTTCCAGTCTGGTCCCTGTCTCTGAGATGACTTTTCTACTCCAGCTCAGAGAAGGAATATTTTAAAAAATAAATATTATATATTTTTTTCTTTATCAACAAAGAAGTTCCTGCATGACTTTCAACCATGCACATGATCTCCCATGGCAGCATATTTTAGTAGCACACAAGTTATACATCAACTTAGCTGTTGGGCATCAAGAGCTTCAATGAATAATAGAGCTGGTGTTTTTATAGCTCTCTATGTTATGTAGTATGGCTTTTTTTTCTTGCACTGGGACTAGGAAACTGGGAGCTTGTTCTCCATCTTCACTCAGAGCACTCATTTTAAAAAGCAATTCACAAAAGCACCTTTTTTTGATCTATGAGAATTCACTAGAGCTTACCTTACCCAGGTTTTAACAAGCTCAGTTCTGCATTTCCCCATATTTATCTCCAATTCTGTAACATCAAGTAGAAATCAGACATTAACACAGTAGCATTAGGTACTTCAAGACAAAAATAGTTAATTGATGCAAAAAAAATTGTTAATTTGTCATTATTGAAGTCTTATCTTACTCCTACAAATTTATAGCTAGGTTCTACATAATGGAAGTAAATATTCTGGTCATTTAAAAAAAATAAATATTAACTTCACTTAAAATTCTTTAAAATTGTACCTAAAAATAGAACTCAATGCACATATCCAGCATAGGCAATTATCCATTAATCATAGAATCTTAGAATCATAAAATGGCCTGGGTTGAAAAGGACCACAATGATCATAGAGTGGCCTGGATTGAAAAGAACCTCAATGACCATCTAGCTTCAACCCCCTGCTACGTGCAGGATTGCCAACCACCAGACTGGGCTGCTCAGAGCCACATCCAGCCTGGCCTTGAATGCCTCCAGGGATGGGGCATCCACAGCCTCCTTGGGCAACCTGTTCCTTTGCTTCACCACCCTCTGAGTGAAAAACTTCCACCTAATATTTAACCTAAACCTCACTTGTCTCAGTGTAAAACCATCCCCCCTTGTCTATCACTATCCACCCTTTTAAAAGCCGTTCCCCCTTCTGTTTATATGCTCCATTCAAGTATTGGAAGGTCACAATGAGGTTTCCCCAGGGCCTTCTCTTTTCTAAACAAGCCCAGTTCCCTCAACCTTTCTTCTTAGTGGTTCTCCTCTGGACTCATTCCAAGATCTCTGCGTCTTTCTTGTACTGGGGGCTTCAGGCCTGGATGCAGTACTCCAGAAATCTCCCATTGCTCATTAAAATGCATGAAGATATTTTTAAATATCATTGAAAACAACAAATTTATATAAATTCACTATATGAAATTACTGAAAGTAGAGACTTTAAATGTATTAGCTGATGTACTATTTCACACAGCTGCCAGAATCTGTTTACATATATATGCATGTCTGTATGTATATATATATGTTCTTCTATGTATGTACTTCTATATATATATGCATATATAGAAGATAAGCACAACGCAGAGAGAAGAACTTGGCAACCACAGAAGGCAGGTGTTTCCCATGGCTTTTTGTTAAAGAGCATACTGCAGTTAATGATGCTGTGAAAATCTGTCTGTAGACCAGAAACATATGCATCAACAGAAGACTACAGCCATGAAAGATCTGCAGGTATACTGGTAAGAAAACAAAGCCAAACATCAGCACACTCAATATCTCAATCCTATGTCAAAAGCATCTTTAAACAAAGCTGGTGCCGTCTAGAATGATATATGCACTAGTAATGTGGGAGCTAAAAACACTGCTACTTCTGCTCTGGAATAAAATCAAAGGCTAAGGGCCAGATTCCTTTAAAATAACGTTCAGTATCCCACTTCCCTCTTAGGTTACATATAAGAGAAAGTATTGTGTAGGGTCAGATTCAGGTCTTATAGCTGTACAAAAGACCTTATTGAAGATGCTATGTAAAAATAAGCAGCTCCCTACCATGCCATTTTCTACACAACATTTCTGTCACTTCTAACTGGAATGAACTGTGGGCCTGAAAGCTGTCAGCTTTCTGGGCTTTAGACCAAACATTGGACTGCAGAGGGAGTCGGACAGGCAGGAGGTCCTGTCACACTCAGTTCTCCTCCTGGTAAAGTTCCCAGCCCACTCTGTGGTGTTAGTTACAACACATCTTAATATGCAGCAGGAATTACCACTCAAGAAATAAAGGTAATTAGATAAAAGAAAATTTGAAAATGCACACCTTGGTTAATGCCCTGATCATATGTTCATAGCATGTCTGGCCCACGGCAAAGAACTGGGCAGTAATCCTACCAGGCAAACACAGGTCTGAGGAGTGGTGCAGCCTTGCAGCCTGGACTAATTCATCTGCCCAGGGTTATCTCTTTCTTCCAAAGCCAATCATTGCCCCTCCTTAGACCTAGCCTGGCCTTTTTATAGTCAAAGATCCAATAATGCACATCAAAAATGATTCACAATACAACTGGCTTTCCAAATCTGGTAGCCAGCAATGGCTTATTTCTAGCTGTAAGTATTGCTCTTCCTGAAAAAAAAAAAAACAAGCCACAAATCCATAGATCTATGTATCTATATACATTTTCCTTCAGTTATAAAAAATAAAATAAAAAAATCTGCTTTCTCTATAAAAGACAACATTAAGACTCAAGCATCTCCCTCAGGAAATGATTTTCAACCCAAGAAAATAGCAAATGCGAGGTATTTTCAGATGGGTGTAGTTCATGTTGGTCTCTCATAATGTAACCCAAAACTAGAAACCCCAGTCTTATCATAACCCACATAGTTTCTTTGTCTTTACCTGTGTAGGCTCTAATCACCTGTGGAACATCTGTTGGTACTCTAACACTACTGGCGAGACACCAAAATAACTGTATTCTGTATAACAAACATTTGTTTTCATTTCTCTCCTGGTAAGCCTGTTCTGATTTACAAATCCAGAATAAACTCTTCCTGTCTGCCAGGATAGGAGATGTCCCTTCAAGGGTGTGATAGAAACCAGAACCTCATGATTATGGTATTTATTTAAAAATATATCTTTGGGTAATTTTCAATTCCTGTATGAAAGAGTAGAATTGGATGATAAAATATAAACCACAATCAGAACAGCAAAGTCAAATGCCAGGCCTCTCTGGATGAGAACTCAGAAGCACTAAAAGGGACAACTAGCTATATCCTTCATACGTTTACAGTCCATCAACAGCCACGATTCCACTTTTGAAACACATGCACAGATATGTCACCAGGTTTGGGTACTGTATGACAGCATATACTCTTGTTACTGTATGACAGCATCATGTAAGAGGAAACACAACCACTGCAGTGAAACATTTCCATATGTGTAGTGTCCCTCTCTTAAAGGGTGTGCAATTAAAACAGACCATGGAGAAGAGCACAGGGAAAAAATCAAAATCTTACTCAGGTTTGCAGGGCAGGCTGTAGCTAGGAAGGAGACAATGTCTTCTTTCCTAGGTCTGTGGATTTCCAGAGACCATGGCAAAAATGACATCAATACTGTTGAGGCTCTCAGGGTCTTCCTTTTCATTCATCTTTTCCCATCCCTCCAATTCCCTACAGCGGACATTTCAAAAGATCTGAAGGGCCGCAGTCCTGTCCACCAAATCACAGAGCAAGTAGGTGCTCCACCCCTCAGGAAGAACATAAATCCTTCCACCGTTCACCATCCAGCTCCATCAGCTTCACATCCTCCCCACAGGCAGGGATCAAAGAGAGAACCTTCCAGCTACAACCCAAGTGTGAGACCCAGCTGCGATGACGGAAGTGTCCAGGCACACAAAAAACTGCAGTTGTCATATCCGCTGCTTACAGTTCTAGGAAAAACAAAACAAAGCTATAGGATTACATAACACTGGAGGATTACAGGGGGCCATAACACAACACTGATTAAGATCAGTAAAGTTAACTGAAGAAAACACAGACAAAGAAGGTCACGTATGCTTATATTTTCAATTTATAGCTTACTTTCTCCTCTTGATTTCCTTCTCATATCGTCCAAGGTGAAAACAAAAAGACAAACAAATCCCCCAGGGAAGAGCCAAGAAGCACTGTACATGTGGTTGAGGAAAATAACATGCTCGTCTATTTCTGAAAATATTTCACACACTTGAATTATTTCAGGTTTTCCTCAGAATTTACACAGATGTTGCCAACCATTTCGCTTTTATACTGATCAGCTTTTTCCAGGAAACATTTTTCAAAAACACTCCTTTCCTTCCTGAAGAGGTCTGTTTTATGATAAAGGATGTTTCTGTCAGAGTTAAGACAGAGTTATTTTTAAAATGAAAATCTTGTGTAGAAAGTGACCACCCAAGACTTGTGAAAAAAATAGCTTGGGAAAAAGAAAAAGTGCTTTAAAACTATCAGTTTTATTTTATGAAGAAGGCCATTTTTAATTGGTTTTGAATAAATATAATTTCATCTGTTCATCTCATACAGAAAATGTTCATATCAAATATTCTAAAAATATTTTGATAGGTTAAGAGCACATAGGAGTAGAAAGGAGCTTTTCTCAGCAACAAGAGAACTGTCATACACTACAGGTGTGTTGATTCCTGCTAAAGACTAAGATTAGCATGATATGTATTTGGTATTTCTGGGATGGGAAGCGGTGCAAAATTTTTAGAACTCATGGGACTTTTTCTGACTCTTTTCTGCTTCCTAACACCATTACCAAAATTGCTAAAACAGTACTAAAAAAAATCACATATATAAAACACAGAAGCAGCTTGAAAAAAATCACAAACTCAGGGGAGGTTGTGTTACTGTAAGCTATTTTCATTTCAGAATTACTATTTTACAAAACTCGAAGCAGCCAAAAATTCAGCTCTGAAGTTTAAGAAAATCACCACTCAATCCACGAAACTACTGAAAGACCACAGTCTACAGGCCATGCAAGCTGTCAGGTTTTTTTCACTCTATTCAACATAAGTTTCAGTTTTCTCACTGCCCCCATCATTCTCAAAAGGAGAAGCCCCACTGCCACTGAGGAACCAGGGGGACTGAGGAGGTTATCAGCTACTTCCCAGTTCAAGTCATAAACCTGACTCACTTGTTCAGATGTGATTGAAATCTTGCAGATTAGCAGACACCACCATGCAGCAGTTTGCAGCAGTCAAGGGCAGAACTCTGGCATTTACTCCTTCAATTGCCAATTATTCTCCTCTTTTAGGTAACGTCTTCCTTGAGAACACACCCTGTCTGGCTTGAAATGGGAGGGATCTGTCAGGCTCTTGTAAGTCCCTAAA
Organism: Tetrao urogallus; assembly: GCF_951394365.1. Lineage (NCBI taxonomy): Eukaryota > Metazoa > Chordata > Aves > Galliformes > Phasianidae > Tetrao > Tetrao urogallus. The sequence continues at coordinate 25,503,154 of NC_136814.1, forward strand.
GAAACATATAACAATTTGTGAGTCAGCGTGGGCCGGTTAGGCTAGCTGGTCCTTGTAGGGTCTTTTTGCTCACTGAGAATTTATAGCCTTTAGTTTCCTGTACTAATGCCTTCCCTGTTAATCTCATTCACCAGTGGTATGATACAGCCATAAAAATAATACTCAATTGTCACTCTCTTGGTTTGGGGTTTCTTACCCAAGTGATGCTGGCAATGCAAAAATCACATTTCCTGGTATGTTCCAATGGCTGTGAGCGTGCGCATGCTCACATCTACCATGGGCACATGAAACCACACATTGGAGCCATCTGTCATAATCAGTTTGTAAAATATAAAAACATTATTAGCACAGAGACAGGAAGGAGCCTCAGGAGCAAGGGGAAAAATTGCTCAGATAATGACTTTCCCCTAAATAACCTGACAATCTCGCCTTCTTTGGCATTTTTTAATCATTTAGAAAGACAGAACATAACTAGGCAACTCACGTGACCACTGCCACTGGTTTAGGGTTTCTTCAAGCAGCTGAATTTATACTGCTGTAGGGTAGAATAACTTTACTTTTTAAGCTTAGCTTATAACTATGGAAAATCCTTTATAAGCATACTTCCTCTTAACACACAGTATCTATCCAATCTATCATGAAGCATGAACACTGACCCATATTCTTCCTTTCAAAAATGGCTGCAATCCAAGGAATTTTTCCACTCCTGAGTTTTTGAGACTTCATTTTGTGTTTAGGGGCTCCTTTCTTCCTACTTGCTGGGCTCTACAAAACCAAGACAAGTCTTTTGAAAGCAGACAGTCCTGAGCAAAAGGCACTATCACGGGGCATTTCTTGCCTACACATCCCTTGGGAACATGGTTGGAAAAATACAAGAAGTTTATCATCAGTGCAAAACACCCATCGTGTGGCAGTGCTACAATGCAGTGCCAGGCTGGTATGGGTAGATCCACTGTAGAGCTCTAATGGAGCTTAGAGGCCCATTCAAAGACAAAGATAGCACGGGAAATAAGAGAGCAGAGTGAAAATGCAAAAGAAGTTTGTTTATTCAGTGTATAAGCAAGGCACAGCAGAGCTGCATAAAAGCACCAGATGACGTGGTCAGTGGGAAAGAAAATACCTAGCATATAGTCCTAGGTGAGCAAAGATAATCCATCAATCTAAGGCTAAAGAAAATGGAAAATATGATCACAAATCTCATTTAAAAGGGGGAAGGTACTCTGATAATTTCACTCCACTCAATGAACCTTCAATTTTTCACTTAATCATTGAAACAAAGAAGGGAGCTTGCTGTTGATGTCTGTTCGGCTGTTCTTAATGTAAGACATTAAGTGGATTTCTTATGGATGTTACAGTGAATGCTGCAGTGAAAACACTAAATTAGATCCTAAGCAGCCAGCAACCTGATCAGCAGATAGAGATCATTCTGCATGTATTTTATTTCCTTTTCACTTAAAAAATACCTCAGCATTTTTTTCCTCTGGGATAAATACCCTCTGGGAATTTTATTAATTGTTCTGACATTCATTGAAAAAGTTAACAAAATCTTCCTTTAAGTTTTATGGAGAGAATAGATTTCATTTACAGATATGCAAATGAAGACTGAAAATACTGTTATGGCTAAGGAGTATCTCAGAGCCACATTTTGTTGTTGCAATAGCCATTTGCCACACAGTGATGATTTTTCATAACCATAGTGAGCTGTGAGCAGCTTAGCCCAGAGGGGACTAAAGATGCTCTGCACATTTCCAGCAAATTATTCACACTTTTTTAGAAATAGGCTTTTGTATTTGTAGCAACTTGAATCAAAGATGAACTACTAGAAGGGGGGGAAAATACTTTTCATAGACAGATCTGAGCTGCAGGCTTCATCCCAGCATCTTGTTACAAGTATTCCTCTAGCTGCCTTGATAAATTTGAAGGAGCTCTCATTGCAGGACAGTTCTATTTGAAGGAAGATATTTATCTTAAGATCAATGTGCAATTATGCTTTATGTTAAAGAGTCTTTTCTTCTCCAATAACTCTGCAAGTATGAAGTAGTGCATAAATGCTTCATAGAACAACTTTAGTTGACTTATAATGAAGGAAAAGACATTTATTAAAAAAAAAAGTCACAATCTATTTGGCTCCATACTGTAAAATTATTTTATGTGAATATAAGACCAACAAAAATTGTTCCAACACCTACCTTTCATTTTCTATTACTTATTCTATAATAAATTAATATACGCAGCAAGATTCACACATTAACAAAAACATTCTGTGAACTTTTCTTACAATACTCATGGTTAGATGTATAAACTTGTTTTTATTATTCTCACTCTCTCACTCTCTTTGGAAGCAGTGTGCTACTTAGCTAAATTAATTTGTCTATGTAGAAGGCTCAATACGAACTCTTTGCTGCTGGCAGCTGAGCCAAAGTCTGGTCTAAACAGCACAATTGTGCCACATATGTAAGCCTGTGGGAGTTCTATCAGAGAAACTGGTTAAATGTTCTCTTTTTCCACCAGGCAAGTTGAGAGCAGACATTGGCTCTGTGTAGACTTAGCCCATAACAGATAGAGGCCATCTTGGTATCTCAACACTTTCTGGTATCAAAAGCCTCCTCTCCTCTGTAGGGCTTTGTCTCTTGTCAGAATTACAATCCGCATAGATTCCCATCAGGATCCCATCGAGACAGCTGCCAGATGCAGCCAATAACACAGGGAATCAGGAGGCAGTGCTGGTGTTTGCACCAACTGAGTTGACTGTTTTTGAGACATAACAGACTTCAGAATTGCAAATATTCTTATTCTTTTCCTTTATTTTTCTACTACTTCTTTTTTTTCCCCTTCATTATTTCATTATTTTATTTTATTTGTTTATTCAGGATGTCTGTTACATAAAAGCGTCCTGGTTGGCTGAGGGCTCCACTGACTATGGAAAGATAAAACTTAGGCTCAGCAACAGAAGCCTTTTGGAACCAGCTCCTTATATTTTTAATATTACAAGAAATTCCAAAGAACACAAAGTCCAGCATGGAAATCAAAGTAAAAAAAAACAACAAAAAACCAACAAGTTAAACAGATGAGCATGTGTTAAAACTGACTGCTCAGTGGAAGAACAATTTTACAAGTAATACAAAAAGCAATGAAAAGGTTCTCACTAGATTTATAGAAATATCTCTAGGGAAAATCCATTAGAAATACATTTCAAATCAGTCCAGTATCAAATTTCTACTGTAAATGTGGCAATTAAGGAGGTCGAGTTACCTGAGATTATATAAGAGCATGATGAGCAGTTAAAAAGGAATTTACGTTGTGAGAAGTTTGTATACACTTTGTCTTTTATTCCCTATTAAAATGAGTCACACTTTCTCTTATTTGTTACATGCCACATTCACAGTAGTAGGCTACTGCTATAATGACCAATTGCTGGTTTGCTTATCTCTATATTGCAGATGCTTCAAAATTGTGCTTGAATCTGATGCGCTGATTAGCTGTGAGCTGAACTCATGCCAATAAGAGAACAGCTATAAATTGTTGGATGAGTGTAAATCATACCCACACCAGTGGTGTAGCAGGGAAAAATATGTAACTTGAGATTATGAATGTCCTGCTGTGCCATAAATAGAGAGGAAAGACACTTAGTCCAAAGAGGACTGTAAACGGAGGGTTTAAATCCAAAAGCGCCCAACTAATGTGTATGGGTAGAAAACTGATTAAGGAAGTGACTATCCTCTGGTGCACTGTGGTTTCTCAATAAAAGGTATCCAGGAGCAATCCTCCCTTTACTCACACACCACTATGCATCATAGTCACAGTTGTGCCCACAGATCCATCTGGGAAAATGCACAATGAACTAGATCTACAAACACACCCGTACCTGCAGGTAAACCACCTTCCTTAAACATCAGAAATAATTTTGAACCAGGATCTGTTCATCCCTACAATTACTACTCACACCAGAGTAGCCTGTAGGTAAAATGCAGCTAATCCAGAAGACAGGTGCAATGAATATGTGCACAACTACAAACTCATGCAGTGTTTACAGCTCTTGGAAAAGTGACTGCTTGAACCTAAGATGGCAAGAAGGTTCAGCAGCTCACAAATCTCATCACTCAATGACACAGATCCAGCACTACAGTAGAGCTGCTGCCCATGGCAGCAAGCGGTGACAAGAACGTGAGCAGATTTGTTCTGACCCCTTTATTAACAGCATGTGGGTGGAAAAAAAGGTAGAATAAGAAGCCTAAGAAGAGGTGGCACCAAGAAAACACAAATAGAACACAGAAACTGCAGTGTGTGGTGGTGGAAATAAGTAATCTGCAGCTTCCAAGAAACCTTTTGGAAGATTGCAGGGAGTAAACAGTAACCATCTCCAAAGGACAGACTCTAAGAATGAAATCAGACCCTCAGAGAGGGTGCAGTATGAAGGCAGCACCAAAATCCCCACCCATTGCCTCCAGCACATGGTCACCAGACTGGAGAGAGTTTTGATTACGTGTGGGGAGACTGATCCTTACTGTGAATGAGTCAGGACTAGAGAATAGCATGGATGTGGCTCCTTCAGGTGTTTAATGTGTTTACTTGTTTCCCCTCAGTGCACTGCCAAAGCACTTCATAGTCACTGAAGACTTTTTCCACAAGACATCTCTCTGGAGACAGCATGTTATACCCATCCTGCAGGAAGGAAGGTGAAGAGGATCAGTGTTACTTGCCCATGTAATAGAGGACACCTGGAGCAGAGCAAGGAAGTGAAATCAGGTTTCCTAAGTTCCCCCGTCATATCCTGCTTTATCCTTTTCTTTTTCTTTCTCATCTCTTTTGAATGGACAATGATCCAATTTCCCTAGAAGTCAGTATTTCCCCTGAAAAGAAAACAACTTCAGCTAAACAGTGCATGCATTCAGTCAACGGCAAACCAAAGGTGATAATTAGAGAATAAAAATTTATAGATAAGTAACAATAAGAAGGAATGGATAGCAATTCATTCTAATTTAGTTATGACTCTTAACAAAACATATATGTAAAAGAAAATAAAGACTTCAGGAATTGTATGAGATAGACAGATTTCAGCCAGAAGAATAAAGATGAAGGCCTTTTGTTTATAAACAAAAAATTAGTCCATGTATCCTTGCTTTCTGTAGAGAGAAAAAAAAAAAATAAATGTGCTGACACTGTATACAAGACTAAGAGAAGGTATTATCTTTTTTTCTTGTTTAGTACCCAAAAAGAAGGATGATTTAAATGCAAGGATGAGGGAATACTTCTCAAGCAAGTGTTTAGCCAAATATTTAACTGGTAGGTGATGGATACGTCCCTCTAATAGAATATATCTGAGTCAAACAACAACAGCTAGAAATAAATATTTTTAAACCTTCTGTCCTGAACAAACTGCACCTCTTAAATTTATCAGAGTGTTGGCCAATGAGAGCTTGGCTCCAGACTTCGCAGCGCAATAAAGTTTCAGGAGGTCATGTAGGCTGATATTCAACGCATAGGACATTAAACCTAAGCAAAATAATGTTAAAGTTAACAAAATTACAGTAAATAAGGCCTGCTCATGAAGCATGCTTTCACTTTTTATTAGCATTATAAATGTGATTGATAAAAGTTCTGTGAAATTTTGCAAAGGATTTGAACCAGCGCTACAAATACCCTAATTAGCACTATGCATGGTAAATGGCAAACAGCTTTCAGAAATAAGGTGTTGATGAGGAGCTGCCATTCACTGGTTCAAGAAGTCAGCGCTAACACAGATCATATACAAATTTTCATTAATAAACCCCTAGTAAACATAAAATCTCTGCTGTTTTAATGTGTGGGCAGCAGAAAATTGATACTGTAAAGAAATGATGAGAACAACTATATATTTTTATATATACTATATAAATATTATATATATTTATATATATATAATTTATATATAATATAAATATAAATATAATATTACAACTATTTATATTTATAAATAATTTTATCAAATTATTTGGATCATTTGATGACCAAAATGGTTACAAACAATAGAAAGAAATGGCTGAAGACTAGGAAAAGAGAGAAAGGAATTCACTCAAATACTGAAGGAATATTCTTACTTACAGACTGAAAATGACATTTCTTAGTCTTATCTTTAAAATCTTCAAAACTTATTTTAAGATATTCCTCCCCCACCCCCCTTTTTTCCTTCTTTTTTTTACCTTTCTTTTCCTTCAACCTTTTCACATTTTTTTTCCTTTTTTGATTTTCTTCAAGATAAATGCAAAAAAATTTTTTTTCCTACTTCTAGGACTTTAGCAACTGCAGAAACAGCCTCTGAAGATTAAAAGGTCTTCATGCAAAAGTAAATTTAATTTGCAAACTTTAAAATTAGCTTTGTTCACACTGTTCATGCACTTTTATATCAATTGCAATGGAATTTTCCTCTGGCCTTAGGATTTCAAGGAACTCTGTTCCTATGTTTGATCCACACTGCTGCATTGAATATATGGTCTTTTAATGTCCCATAGATCTAGCCTTATGGTTTTGACTGGAAATAGAATGTTATGGCTGACTTTCCACATTTCTATGAGGAATTCACTTCCAGCTGACATATTCTCGTTTCCCTGGTCATTCACACAAATGGCTTTGCCAACAGAAAGATCACACATAGCTTCAGAAAATTCACAAAACTTGAGAAATTACTGATTACTGTAATCCTGAAACAAAAGTGTTTCCATTTCAATTTCCAGTAGTGTTTTCATTTTCCCGAGAACAAGAAAATTCACAAGGCTCTTACTTCCTCTGAAACAGATTCTGCTGGCAGCCAGGAAGTTTGCAATTCCACACTGGCTTTAAACTACAGCCATATCAATCTGTATCAATAAATGTAAATAACTTCTTTGCTATACACAATTATGCCCATATGTTTAGATAAGGTTTCCTTCAAACTCATGTCCTTACCTTATAGGATACAGACAAACACTGCATGAGATGAGAGTAACACCTTAATTAGCAGTGTCACTGACACATTTTCTGCAAGAAAATCTTCCACTGAACCAGAAATTTCCCATATGCTTCTTTATCTTGATTTGCACCTGCTGTTGCTTCATTGCCAACAAAGTACCTGAATAGAGTATGAAGCTAATACACAGGTCGTGTGGTGCAACCAGTTCCCTAAAGTGAAGTCATTCAGAGCCACCAGTCACCAGGAACAGCAATGCAAACTCTAGCAGGATGAAAAGATGAAACTTGCCCAGTGCCAACTCAGCACCAGTACTGACCCTGAGTAAGTAAACATTAGTGTTCATCTAAATGTCTTCAGAGAGAGCAAGTCCAGCCATCAACCAGGGAATGCTTATAGTCAAATACAAATGGAACAAAAACAGCGCACAACAGTCCATGTCACCCAACATGTACCACATTCCATCTCTTTCTGCTCACATTCCTGACCCTACTATACCAACACTTGCTTTCCTCCCTCTGGGTGCTGGGAATAGTATTTTGGAGCCATAGTGGGCATTGCTTTTCAAAAAAGTGTCAATTCAAGGTTCTTAAATCACAAGATGTCACTATACAGTATATTGTTGGAGCTTGATTATCCTGGATGTCCCTTCCAATCCAAGCCATTTTATGATTCTATCACTGACACTAGCATTTACTTCAAACACTTTGTATATATACCTTTTTTTTTTTTTTTTTTTTTTTTTTTTAATGTCAGTGGAGACAGCCGCCTGCCTCACAGGCTCCACTCTGCACTTCTGCAATGGCAGATACACACACCAGAATCTGATTCTGCAGTTCTTTATAGTAAATAATTTATTATTTTGCACCTCTTTGTACCAGCCTGGAGACTGGTACAATGGTGGTATAGTGGTATAGAGACTGGTATAATGTGGAGTAATGCTTATATTATATAATATATATTTAAATATATTTAAATATATATAATATATAATCATATTATATAATGCTTATATAATGCTTAATAATGTGGAGTACACACTTAAGCGATGACCAAAGTGGGATTCAGTCTGATTATGCTATATCTACTATATTCATTGAAAAATGCAACTAGTATACACAGTCCTGTGATCAGAAGTGTCTTCTAGTAAAGCCATCACATAAATGAGAGAATTGTATTCTAGGATACACATATATAGTTACTCTTAGCCAAAGCAAACAAACCCATCCACTCTCCTTCAAGGGCCGGTTTTTCCTTTACCATCAACATAGACTAGTTCAGTTCACTTGGCTTGTATTTTTGGCACAAGAGGCAGACCTGAACTTCTTCCATGTGACTACTATTTGAGGCCAGTAAAAAGCATTTCATGCCTTTCTCTGAGGTTTTCCAATCCCTAAAAGACCTTCATATGTCTTTTATATATTTTTCAGTAACACCTTAGGAATTACCATCCTACTGCTTTTAAGCAAAATTCCATACAGAGCTAAGAGCTCTTCCTTCACTTTCTAACGGGTTCCAGTAGTATGCTACCTAGCCAACAGCTTGCCAAAAATTTGACTGCAAAGAAAAATTGAAAGCCTCATCTTCTGCTGGTATAACACCAGTCCTCCTCTTACTTGAAACTGAACAAGTAACAGATATTTGTTTATCTATGTATGTAGCATTTATCTAGCACAAATCTTTAGGAACACAAAAATTTTCCCTTATTTTTTATTCAATAAGCTAAAAAGAACCTCATGAAGAAAAGAGATGATAGAAAATTGTGCAACTGCACATCATGTACTTGAGTCCTTTGACTTTCTTTTTCTGGTTACGTACACACCAAATCTCCTATTTTTAATGTAATTTTAAAAAAAATGTCGCATATACCAACTGGAGGCATAGATATTGCCCAACTTATCTAATACCCAGTTCATATTATCATCAGGAACACTGCAGTGTTCCCTCTTTTACAAAGAAAAGGAAATCCTCAAGTCTCAGATAACATCTCAGTGTCCAACACAGTCCAGAGGGCTGATGAAAAAACCATTTTCCGTAATATTGCATTGATGGAACCTGTTCTGTAAAAGAAAACCTTGGACACATGTTCAACACCTAAAATGTTCTCCTGCTTCTCTTTTTTATAAAATGTAGTTTCCCAAACTGTTATCTAACTCTCATCTCTATTACCTAAACAAGACTGCCATTTGAGACTAGCTTTTGTATTAAAGATAAGTCTCATTTCTCCCAGTATTAAACAAGGGCAATATTGACTCATGTCTGAGTGTTCAACAGAGGATTTGAAACAGTCTCTTTTGCTTTCAGGTAAGAATTCTGTTTTGCTGCAACACTGCCCATCACTCCTATGAAGAGTTCTTTTTGTGCTGCATGCATTTTGTCATCAGCCACGTGCTATGCTGAGCTTATTCCAGTATCCTTTACTTCCTGCTGCCTTTGGAATCTATGGCTTCTCACTTCAGGTACACCTCTATAATCCTATACATTTTTTATTTCATCCAAGTTATCTTACTTCTTACCAGGGATACACCCTGCACGTACAGGAAGAAAACCATGCATTAAGGTTGGATCAGCCCCCCATGTGAGTACACCCATCACTCATTTTAAATGTAGCCTTAACTTCCTAAATGTAGCTCTTAATCTTAGATCACTTACATGGATTTTTCGCTTTTGTTTTCATAATCGCAATTTAAAACACATAATTCACATGCTGGGAGGAGGGGTACAGTGGAATGCAGTACTTCCCAAATGTGTACTGTGTAGAGTAATAGTCAGTCTCCGTTGTCCAAGTTAGATTAAACCTAAGAAAAACAAGAGGAATGACAGAAATAAGGGCATCTTATAATTGCATTCCCTTAGCAGGGCACCTGCTTCCTACAGCTCCAGAGAAGTGCCGGTAAAGCTGCCTTCAGCTGTCTCCACATCTCTGGAGAGTTTCAATTTCTGATGGATCTTAAGAGCTTCACAGCTTCACCCAGATATTTTGTGGGTTTGTTTTACATCTGGAATATGTGCAGGTAAACACACAGCAACATTGCAGAGAGACGGAACCCGCTGAGGTCTGACAAATGAACATCCAGCAGCTCCAGCTCCTGCACAGCATCATGAGCAGAGCACAACAACAGCTCTGCGGATCTCCACCAAGTGGGCCAGCTCCAGCAGCTCCTGTCGCCCTCCTACAGATTTGGTTGGGATTGAGAGTCCCTAGTTTCCTGATAACAGGAAATTAAACTGCATAAAGCCTCAGAACTGGATTAGGAACTAAGATCAGGCCAGTACCATTTGCATTTAAAAACTGCACCTGAAAGGACTGCCAGTGCACCTACCACTCATCCTTGCCCAGACTGCAGTGCCTGCTTCACTGAACTAGGATTCCTGGGGTTAATTCCATTGTCTGGGAGGCCAATCGGCGGTTTACTTAAAACTCGATTTTATTTTTAAAGGTTTATTTTAAATGGCCCCTGTAAACGAATTCTAATTTGGCCTCTAATTTGAACTAATGATCAGTACTAATATGTACATGAACCAGACATGGGGCAGTTCATAAATCTGGGATCAATTCTTTTTTAATTATTTGCTCACTGGGACTTACACATAAACTACAATACGCCACAGACTGTTAACAAACATGCTCTCTCCTTATGGATCAAAAGTCAAAGTGTTCCTCACTCTCCTATTCATTTCTTGGTCTTCTCCAAATGCATTCAAACTTTATCCAATAAGTGTCAGTAAGTGACAGTCATATTGAATAAATGCAGAATTAGTAAACCCTCTAATTCCAAAGTGTTTAGCTTTAGAGAACAAGAAGTTAAACACTTTCCTGCAACACATTGTAAACATGTCAATGTGTTTAACATTTTAAATGTGTTCTGTTCCCTTGTGCATGTGTTTAGAAAAGAAACAGGTTATGATATTTAACTAGTGAATGGATATATGCGCTCATTCCTACCAACACTTTTTAAACACTTGTGGACGCTTAAAATTATGATGTGTTTAAGATTTGAACACGTTTGCTTTTCTACACTCCTAATCCAATGAACGTTTGATGCACTTATTTAGAACAGCAAGGTTTTATCAGGCAAGCAAAACATACAACTTGTAAACAGTGGCACTTCATTTTTTTTTTCCTAATTATATATTTATTTTGCTCAAAACTAGACACTAAGCAGGTAAGATTTTAACACAGGATAAGAAGATTTTTCTGACCGATACTATTGTGCAAAGCTGAAGCTGCTTTCTGCTGTGAAATGCAGAAGCAGTGACAGTTTTTAGAACAGGCATCTTTTCTCAGAAAAGATGCATGGGAAACACAGGGATTTTGAAACTGGAATGAAAAATGCAAAAAGAGAACATCTGCATACATTTGAGGGCTTTTTATTATGTGCTCTGTAGTTGGATAAAAACATAAATTATCAGGGAATAAACCGGCTGTGCTACCCCTGTACAAGCATCTGTGAGGAAATGGCTATGCCCCTGTGCCTTAGACTGCTGCTCCACCTGTATTCTGCTCACCCATCTAGCTTTGCTTGGGCTATTTCTAACACTCCAAACCACAAAACAGCTGCTAACAGCTGTCAAAAAAAAAAAAAAAAAAAAAAAAAGGAAGGAAAAGAAACAAATGCTAGCAATAAAATTTTATCTATCATTCCTCTAAATTAGCTTAACCTGAGGCCAAGCACAAGCAATGCTCAGCACTTACACCCATGACATGCTATTTCAGGACTCGTGAATGATAGAAATGGGTTCTTTTTTAGTGTGATAATTCCAATTTCCCTGTAAAATCCAATTGCAGTGGTTGTCAACCATTTCCAAACATGATCCTATTACAACAAAAGAATAGTTTTATGTCTCCTCTCCTGCTTCTCCTCCCATCTTCCACTCTTAAATGTATCTACAGCAAAATCAGGACCACTCGAGATTCCCTGAAAGACCTTTATAAGCCAGAAAAACAACATTTAAAGTCTTTCCAGGATTAGGAATAGACACATCACATTCCAGTATGTAGAAAAGCAAAATTAAATCTATTGTATATAATGTGTCTAAACCATTTTCATCTTCAAGAGCCAACAAACATGGATAATTCTGGAAAACATAGGCTATTTTCAATTTTATTTGTGTCCCAGACACACCAATTTTATGTATAAGTCTTGGTTATTCAGTAGTGCGAGTAAATTCAGAAACCAAGATGCCACTGTCTGAGGAGCTGCTGGGGGAGACCAGGCATCCGTGAAGAGCCAAAGCACAGAGCACCAACTTTTCCAGTTGCCACCAAGGACAGGGGAAAAAGAGCTCAGCTCCTTCGTTACCTTATGTGGCACATTACATCACCATACTGCAGAGCCACGCTGCAGGAAGGGAATGGGTGGCCGGCTTACTATGGCCAAAGATGCTCACATGAACCTTGTGTCAGCCTGTGAGATGGGTAACCTCACTGCTGAATTGTCAGCAGAGGCTTCACCTCACCATTTTACAGAATCATAAATGTTGGAATGACCACTAAGATCAGCTAGTTCAACTGTCAACCCACCCCCACCATACACACTAACCACGTCCCTCAGTGCCATGTCTACACATTTCTTGAACACCTGCAGGAACTTGTGACTCTAATGCTTCCCTGGGTAGCCTGTGCCAATGCATCACTAATCTTTCTGAAAAGAAATTTCTCAGTGGCCATCTAGCCTGAGCACAGACCTTCTGGAGCTCTGTCCTGAGAGAGGGAGCCTTGGACTGCTGCAGGATCTAGATATCTCTGTCTGGGGGCAAGACTGTACCCAGGGCACTTGTACTTGCCTGCATCATAATTATCTGGAGTGCTTCTTGCAGTTTGTTTTCAATGACAAGGAAACGAAGGAGATGGGATTTGATCACATGGTAGGTACAAGTTTACCATGGAACAGGACTCAGAGGCACGTTCTGAAAACTTTCAGCCTTTGCCTAAGTAACAGCAGTGTAAAAGCTCAGCAGCGGAGCCCTTTAAACCTAGCATGCCAGCTGCATTTTTATTGGCGGTCTGCAACTTCAAAGGCCTTTCCTGCCTGGCTGCTCAGACAGGTAGCCTGCACCAAAATCCCTCTGCCATGCTGACACACTGATTTTGAACTGATTTTATCCGCAGGCATGCCAGTTTCCACGCATGCCTGAAAATGTACGTTAAGCATATTGGGGCTGAAACGAATTTCAGCATCTTATAGTTCAGCTAGAGCACTGACACTTAATCAGGCAGGGGAAGGTTCATCTAAAACATATAGTAAAGATGTTCTTTGTACTTGTGTAACCCTTCATTGCTTATCCAAGAATTTAAGACAAGAACTTCAGAAAAGCAGACATGCTGCTGCTGCGCCAAGATTTTATTTGTAAGAACAGGGAACAATGAGGAAATTCAGTTGGATGCTTAATGTATTTTTCAGTTTCAACAAACTGGTCTTTACTATACCACTTTATAAGAGCATCTAAAGTCCTCATCCCAGATCAGGACCCCATGTGACTGCTTGCTTTGCTATAATAAGAGACAGACCTTGCTACAGAGAGCTTGCAGTCTAAGTGGCAGAACAGCACACCAGTGTAGTGTTCCAAATACCATCTGTCCATAGGAGAAAGGAAATTTTATCGCCATATAGTGACATTTGCCTTAACACGTGAAAATGGAGGGATTATTCAAGATGCATGGGGCCATTGTCCTTCTGGTGCCACAAATAGCCTGAGGCATCTCTAAACCCTGTTTCACTGCATGACTGGAATGAGCTAGAAGACTCCAAACTGTTGCAGACATGTAGTCATGATTGAACATATAAAACTCTGATCTTGAGATGCTGTTGACCCATAAGGAACTCCACAGAAACCAGTTTTATAATAAAACATTGGTTGTATGGCAAAGATACAATTAAGAAAAAGTCATTTCTAAACGATAACTTAAAAATGCAGTGAGCTCACTTATTTCAAGACTACCAGCAGAATATTAAATTTTGATCTTATTAAAATACTGGGATTCAGTGAAGTGGTCTGAAATAGCATTCATTATTCATTATGCTGAATATCTGAAATCAGAACCTCAGTATACCTCAGTATAACAGTGATTTTAATATATACAGATGAATCTTTCAAGTGAATTTCAAAACCTACCTGATGTCCTTGATTTCAAGGAGGAAAGCAGGTATCTCAGTGATTCCTCCTTAGCTATTTGGAGTAACATGTTCAAGGAGATGAGGAGATCTCATCTTCAATGATACTCAGAGCCCAATATTTCTTTCTGCTCGTACAAAGAACCTTGACACAGAATATCTGTTAAAAAGAGGGAAGATTGAGATCCTCCATTTGTGAGCAGGGAGGGAAATCTTTTCAGCAGGCACGTGCCAAAGTAATAACATTAAAGATAATTTTCAAGTGGGAGAGGAAAGTGGAAAAATGGGGCTCTAGCACATTTGGGGCAAATCTCTTTTTACTGTCTGCTTGTCATCACATGAGTTTAATGCTGGAAGCAGAAACAAACACCCTGTCAAAATACTTCAGGCATCTGCTACTTAAATAGATCTCTTTGACAGGTGAAACAACAGACAGAGTTGGAGAAGGGGGGAAAAAGCAATGCGTATTTATTAATGACATAAGCATTTTAAAAATCTTCAGCAGGTCAACATGAATGTAATTTCAGGATGATTTTACACTGAAAAGAAATCCACAGGCTTGTAGGTAAAACCATGTTGAGAATCAATAAGTCAGCAAAGGAGAGTTTGGGGCAGTCAGCAGTACCTGTCTGGACTTTAGAGCAGGAAAGTCTTTGAAGTTGCAGACAGCCAATAAAAATGCAGCTGGCATGCAAGGCTTATACATCTCAGCATAGTATTTATATTAGTAATGTTTAAACCAAAGTTGACCAGCTTGAGAATATGTGACTAGCTTTAGCGCACATACAGTTGGTAATCAGGCTGGACACTACTTCAACACATACAATCTAAACAGCATAGACAGCATATTTATTGCGCATGCACACTTTCAAGGAAAGCTCAATTGCCCATCTTTACATCTTCCTGCATAACAGTGTTTTCTAAATTGCCCAGTTTTGGCTTTGCTATGAATACATTTATGAGTAAATCATGTTTTAAACATGCAAAATATACTTTACAACTCTTTCATTATAATACCACAGGAAACTCTCTTGCCTTTTGTTTCTTTTTTTTTTTTTTTTTTTTTTTTTTTTTTTTTTTTTCTAAAAACACTTCTATAGAATTCATATTATTTTTGAGAAGTACTTCTACTTTGGATTAGATTTTACTGTATCGTTTATCAGATAGGCAGTCCACTAACAATGACGAACTACGAATCCTATCTGTATTTTAATATATTTATTTAGACGTATATATGCTGGAAGGAAAGGAGGTTCTTCTTCAGCATTTCATTGGTAGAACGGCCTCCCAGTGAAAGCAGAACTGGCCCAGTAAAATAACAATGTCTGCTATTTTGACTTTCATCTTTACGTGTACAGATCTCAGGGTTTCCAACTGATCTGACAGAACACTTCCTGCTCAGGAAATAAATGTGTCAAATGATTTCTTGATTTAAAGTGATGGATCACAGTAGCTCTCTGTACTGCAGGGGTGCTATTCTCATAAAACATATGCAACCTTTATTACTGAAATGAAGGGGAATTACTCCAATATCACTTAGGGCAATTTCCTCAGCAATCATCACATATCTCCAATGCCACAAATCCCAAAAGGAACAGAAGGAGGAGTGGGAGTCAAAGGTAGTTCGAATCCTCTGCTTATTTTGGCGGGGGAGAAAGGAAAACTAGCATGTTATATTTGGAATTGATGTAGTTCAATTTAAAAGAAGAAATTGAAGCCCTTCTTGAAAATAAAAGTTAAAGTTCTATGTCTTATACAAGCTTTATGACATTTATTTCTAGAATCTCTGTGATGCTCATAAAGTTCAACACAAAGTTGATGCAGTGGTGAATGAGGGTAATGATAGGTCTTTCATACAGTATGATCCAAGTTGCCTAATGAAAAGGGAGGAAAATCATGTTTTTTAATAATATTCATCACAACCTTAGAACTCAGAAAAAAGAACTAGGTCTTTCATATATGATTGAAAACAAGAGGACAGTGCCTCGAAAAAGGACTAAATGGGGAAAAAAGAGTTACCAGGTATGTAACTAAGCAGGTTAATATGTCTAGGTCAACCAAGCAGAAAAATATTTAGTAAGACTAGTGAGGGCTTACTTCCCATCATTTATAGCGAAAGTGATGTTCTCATCACTGTGGGCCAACAGAAAGCAAGAAACAACATTCCAAACAGGTCTTAATGCATAATACTGGAAAAGAAGATGAAAATGACAAATAGCTTGAAAATACTAAGAATGCTATGTATGCCCGAATGGAAATCTACTGACCTAGACTATGTCCAGATGTGAAGAGAACTTGGTCATAGTCTGCACATACAGGGCAGCAGATATATTAAAGTAGAGAGCACTTTCATACACTGTATAGACGTAATAAGATTTCATATTTGATATAGGAATTTAACTGAATTTGTATGACCTGTCCCTCACACATTTCTGCAGCTGAAGTGATCACAGTGACTACCTCTTTTCTTAGTGCTAGAGAACAGCTTTTTGCTAGTTCCCCATGAAAAGCAATATCAGTACTTTCAGCAGGAAGAAAACAAATTGACTAGTGTCTCCACTCACAGCAAATTACAGAAATGTTCAAGGAGAGTTGCATAAGATGAAAAATTGAGTAAATATATCAGAAATCTTACCTTATTCCCTGAAAACAATCTGATTTTCTTTGAATAATCAGATAATCCACAGGGTTAGTGTTCAAAGAATCCCTGATGCAGACGCTTTGTAATACTCTTCCTGTGCTAATGAGGTGTGCAGCAACAAAAAAGATCTCATTTTATCTTATTTCCTTGCAGCACCATTTCCGAATCAAAGTGCTAAAGTCAATCCCTTCCAGGCTCTTTTCTAGGCCAGAACTGGGCTGCTCCATTTGCTCCATGGTTGCCAAAACAGTCTTCTCAAGCTTGATTCCTACAGATTACCTACAATTCATGAAATTAGATGGAATTTAAAAGGTAAAGTCACCTACTGTATGACTGACATTAGCATTCACATGCTTATATGAAGACAACCTAGGCCTTGGTCTTTTGACTCAGTGTTTACCCTGATAGTCATCACACAAGCACAGCAAGAAAGCACATTTGTTCTAATTTCTTGTGCAGTGAGTACAACAGTATGCAGTCTATTGACTACAACAGAATTGCTAAAATAACACAGGCACTCCTTACCAGCAATACAGGAAAAGGGAGGAATGTAATTTAGAGGGATATTCATTCTTGTTTATGTAAAAACTAGCAACCACCATGTGAATTTGGTTTGGGACGTCTCCTGTAATTGCATCCTATATTTGCTAGACAGGTCTTTGTTGAAAAGCTGAGCAACTTACCACAGAAAAAGGAACAGAGGTGACTCTTGTTCTCTTGCCTTTTTCCTGTAAGAGAAGATACTAAAAAAATTTTTCTGAAGGAAAACATGAATTTATTCTACAAATAACACAATGCCAGTAAACTGTCTTTGAAATGTATCAATGACAATTGAAAAAGGGAGGGCTTTTTATTGCTACTTGGGAAGAATATCAGTTCTAAAGAAATTGATTGTAAGATATTGCCTTAACACACAGGGCATGTGACAATTCATAAAAATTACTGCATGGAAGTCCACCAGACTACTAAGTCATCTTGCATTTTATATCGTCTAGAAATATATTCACTAAAAGACAAGACTAGACAAAGGAGGCATCAAGTTAATTTTGAAGGAGAAAACAAAAACATCAAGAAAAATGCCATGCTTCAGAAGCAGGAGAGGAAACAAATTGCTTTTTAATTTCCTACTCAAATTACTTCAGCACTTCAACTCACTGAAATCAGAAGCCCTTGAGACTTGACACTGTAAAACACTTCTTCCCGAGGAGCTTCTCATTAAGTGCTGGAGACTGAGTTGGCAGAACACCCAAAGTGATTTATCCATCTTCAATCCATAGGACAGTGACAAAAGCAAGTTTAGGAAGCCCCTTCATTGACTTATAGTCCATGTCCTTTTTTTGATTTCCTCCCCTCTTCAACCAGACGTGCTGTTAACACCGGTAGTAAGCTGTGAAAAATACTTACTAGAAGGAGAGAGGGGAAAAGGACACGAATTAGCAACAAGTCTGTCTGTTTTAGCAAGTGAACACTTTAGCCTGCTAAACAGGAGGCTAAAATACAAAAGACAGGACAGCTACCAACTACTGCTCCTCTTTCTATGAAACATGAGTTTCGTATCTTAAGCAAAGTTGCACTTTTCGTTTTAGCAAATAGAAATAATCCTCTCATTGATATCCACAACAGCATAAGAGTATGAATTATTGATACTCTTTGACTTTAATATTTTATGCTGCTGTGAAAATAGATAGCAGAGCCAAATTGCAGTCTGCAACTAAATTATGAAGGTCATCTAAAAGAATGTCAAGCAACCAATGTCTGCTTCTCTAGATCAAAGGAAGGTCTGCAAATTTTCAGTTGAGTTATACTTTCCTCTATTCCTTATCAGTCATAAAACTGAGCAAGGTTTGAAATAAAACACTAGAATATGAAATGCATTCCAGGAAAAAAGGCTTGCTGTCATCAGCACATGCTAGTGACTGCAGCATTTTGTAATGACCTGTAATTTTCTGTAACAAACATTTACTTTTTTGACAGAGTTCAAACCAACTTCCTGCAAAATAGACTGAAGTAACATCCAAGTGGCAATGCTAATTGCAAGCTTACTGGGTAAAAACAAAACGTGTAGCTGAAGATGGTGACCAAAAGGTCATTAACTGCTGACGTTTCAGATTTCTCAGAGATCTTTACAATTAGGGATCATATTCAATAGCTTACCACACCATCTACGATACTTGAGAAAAAATAGCATCTGTAGCACAGCTGGAACAGCTGTGTTGGAAAATCAATCATTGCCTGGCAACTGAACAACTGATTTTCCATCAATCAATACACAAGGCATTCTGTTAGGTTTATAAAACACATAAATTTGTTGCAGTGTCTGCAAATGCAATAAGTGGGTTAGAAATGTAAGAGCAATTGATAAAAGACAGTTTTAAAGCAGCTATCAGGCTTAATAAGAAAAGAGCAGTATTTATGCATGCTATATATACAATATTATGGTAAACGAGCATATGAACTGCTCAGCGTGATTAAGTCTGACAACAGATAGAGTCAAGAGTAATCCAGAAACAAGGACTTATTCCACCAGAGCACACATCTTGTGCTATAGAACTCTGTAATTTTTCTTTTTGATAAAATGAACATTCATGGAAACAGTTACTCATACTTGTGCCAAGAACTCATAAATCCCTGTAAAGTCCTGCAGCTTAAGCTGTTTTCTAGAATTTTATTGGTCTAACTGAGCCCGTCAGTAATACTGCAAATCTTATCATTCTGTTGAGATTACACCACTTCTTACAATAATTTCTCCAAGCTCATTTTTAAAGGACAATAAAGATGTTAACTGTTCTAAGTCCAACATAAAAGAAGAGGTGAGGATGGGGGAGTTATATCAGAAATTGTAGAAGTTATTACTACAGCTATGATATTTTAATACTCATAAAACATAAACCTATTGCTGAGTGTCAAGCCTCAGAAAAGAGGCAGAGATACATCCATGTGAGAAGTAATAGCCATACTTATTCACCTCATCCAACATCCCTAGTAGCCAACACAAGAGCCCAAGCTGGCAATTCTTGCCAAGGTGATTTCCTTCCCTCTGGACACACCTGCTCCTTTCTGGCATGGCCATCTAGAAGGCAATAGTCTCATCATATAGCTTTCCAATCTAATGTTTGGAAGCTCCATCACTCCTGACTCCATTTAATTCAGGAGCACTACCTATACTCTGCTGAGCCCAGCCTTTCTTCTTGGTGTCCTTCAAACCATTCCACAGTGGCATCAAGTTGATTCACAGCTGTGGAATATTTCATAGTCTTAGGAAAGTGAAAATAACAAAGATCCACTCAATACACCTCAAGCATGCCCAGTGGAAGAAATATTACAACGGTTTTAGAAAAATATAATGAATGCAGCTAATGCTTAGTATTGCACAAAGAACGAGCCAGTTAGTTATTAATACAGTGAGGGAACTGCAGACAGAATAAAAAGGTAGATGTAGACAATTCAGAACAGAGAAAAGCTGCTTTCAACATTAATTATTATAAAACTGTTAGTATAATTGACAAAACCCTTTCAGAAACAACAGTCTGGGCACTTGGGAGATACAAAGAATAGCATAGAAGCAGTTTCCTCTACAGAACGAGCCATTTTCTAATTCAGGCATTATGTGATCCACTTAATCCTTTCATCAGTTATAGGATTGCTTCAAACAGTTGATTTGAGACAGTTATTTCTAAGGCTGATAGGTTTACTGGTCACTATGCCATATACTGAGAACTTAAAATATGAAGACTGTAATGGTATACCAGAAAAAAACGAAAGTCTGGTAAAAAGCAGCTTAATCTTTATACAATCCTCAGCAGTAAAATCCTACCATGTGGTGCCATCATGTACAGTCCTATAACAATACAAAGACTGAAAGTGTCTGACTTAGCCAGACCAATTCAGGTAGCACATCAGCAACGGGGTTTTTACTTTACATTCACAGATATTGTTATCTAAAACTTCTGAGACTGCAGCATTGAACTGTCCTTTGTAGAACAGTATTTAGGAAAATTTCAGATGCCTGAAACAAAAACAACTCTTTTGGCAACTAATAAAAAATTTCAGTAATTTAATATTTATCCAGCCCACAAGAACACTTCCCCACTAACATCTGTAGGAATGTTGACACAGCATCTTCTTTTTAAAAACGAAACAAAATACGTATTTCTAGTTATTTTCTACACATTTCCCCCACAGTCTACCAATTTGAAAAATTTGTAAATGGGATTCAAGATCCTTAAAGCTAAGGGCAAATTAGAATGCCAAACAGGATTCAAACATTCCACTGACAAAAGATTTCCAGTTAGCACTAGCTTTGCAGCTCAGAAGACAAAATTAATTTGCAACATATTCATAAATACCTGTTAACTCTAGAAGTCTTTGACGTTAGTTCCTACTGTAACAGACAGGAAAATGCAGAGGCACATTTTAATTACCTGTCAGGAACTAAATAAAAGATTTGTTTTATTGAATACTCCCTGTGTGTAATATAACTATGGAAACAAGTCTGAAATCCAATTGACTTTCTATTTACAGGCTCCTAAAGAGCTATTAAAACATAAAAGTGAACTGCTTAAGACCTGTTTGAAGTTTTATTCTTCTTTAATGTATTTTTCACCTGTTTGATGATTGCTTATACTTTGTAGCATGATGAACTGTGACATTTTTTGCCATTTCATGATGTCAAAGACTTTGCTATATTTCAATCAAGACAAAACAATGTTTGCCACCAAAAAAAAAAGAAAAAGAAAAAAGCTGTTGGAAGAAAGCTGACCAGAATGCGTTTTCAAGCCAACAGTGACAGAGCTCTTCATGTTTATTTTTAGGCTCTTACTTCAGTCCCTTTTCAAATGCGAAGAATGGGGTAGTTTTTCAACCGAAGAAGGGATCATATAGAAGCAGTCAGGTTAGAAACAATAAGAAAGAGGAGATGTTCTTACCACCGTTGCAGATACAGTAAAATGAAGCCCACAAAGGCAACTGACTCGCAGAATAGTTCTTCATGGATCATGGTGGCAGGAATTGAACTGCCTATTGCCACGCCAGTCAGTAAGTAAACACCAGCAATTATTTACATCCATATTAGCAGTGAAGAAATGATTACCAGATGATCACTTTAAAACAACATAATTCTCCTTGAATAATCATCCCTATCATGAAATGCCATGCTGTGATCTCTGTGGCTACTAGAAAGAAAATGGTCTGTGTCCTCACAGAAGATCAAATGCAAGATGTTGGTCTCCACAGAGTAGATATTTTGGGTCTCACTTTGGGTAAACTTCCAAATCTAGCCAAAGCATTGCATAGGTCTAGCGCAATATATAGTTCTTGGCTTTCTAGCAGATTGTAATGTATTTTCTTTTCAACTGTAAACTGCTTTACTGATTCATTTTGAACAATTCTTCCATTTGTCCTATTCCAAAACAGCTGAACAAGCAATATGCCACCAAGATTCAGATTACCAACAGTGCTTGCTTTATTTATTATTCAACTCATATTACCGTTCTTTACTATCAGTTAGTGCCAGAATCTGTAATAAGACTGTGGATGAATACCTGGTGGCAGAAGTACATCTTGTGGGCAAAATAAATTACTTCTGAGAACATACAGCCCTTATTTATTTTCCTTTGGTTAGTTCCACATTTTAGAAACACTGATGTTTCAAGTGGATATTAAACTGCAAGTAAAAACAAACAAGCAATTCTTCTATCATTTCCCTTGTTGGCTGAGGGGAAATGATACTCCATTCTATCCCATCAGGTGATAACCTGCATTTACTCACATTATGTCTTCATTGGGAATGGGCTATGGCAATGTGACATAACGACATAGGAAGTACTCAGAACTTCAGAAACTTAAGCTCTTTTCAGTTACTAGAATACCTCAGCAACCAGTTATAGTTGTGGCTGCTCTGAGCAGGGAGATTAGGCTAGACAGTTCCCTGTTGTGCCACTTCCTATATAGTTGCATGTTTTTTTTATTCCATTTCATTTAATTCCATTTCATTTAATTATGAGTATAAACTTAGTCTAAAACTACTAGTCTTAAATCTGCAGTGAGGTATTACAGGGGTAGTCCTGTTAACTTTTAATTTCAGTGAACCTCATTCATTATGTTCCCACGAAAAGCCCACGAAAGATGCACACTTTTAGAATATCCCTTTCTCATATTAATGGAAGCTACAGCAATACACAAAATTCAAGTTCTACTAGCCATGCTGCATACAGTTTGCCTCAAAACTTGCAGTCTCCTGAGCTTTGTCTTTGGATGCAGAGAAAAATTACAGTGCTGGCAGTGGCAGTCATAGATCTTATGGACAGTGGGGCTTCTGATATTTCAACTCATTCCTCTTTTCATGCAATATAGCCCAAGTACAACATTATTCTGACCACACAACATATACCCTGCTCATTTGTATCTGTAACTGAAGTCACAGTTTGAGCTCAGAGACAGTCTTTTACAGTAAGTAGAGGGAATGCTATCATTTTATTGGACGTTAGCTCAATTTAATTCTGTTTCTAGACCATGTAACGTGCATACCGGCTGAGAGGAGTGATTAGCTGGAAACTGTTCAGCACAGTTTTGGAAGCTCTGTGTCAGTAGTCTAGAACTATTTGGGACTGTATATTGGGTTAACCCCTGGGAAATTACCTTCAGCAATTATCTAATTAGGCAGAGTTTTCTCTCACTCCTTTTCCATCAATATCCCATCTCTATCACCATCCTAGCTGTCATCTCATTTGTAACAATCATCCAAGAGACATATAACGAGGAGTTCTCTGGCCAAGTTTCCCACTGCTTACACAAAAATGACAGATTTGAAACACATTACATTCCAAAGGTAGCCCCAAATACTCATTCCTATTATGTGAAATCCATACTCTGCTATGAAGATGGGAAAGTCATACAGCTCACAAAAATTGCTGAACAAATTTTTCAGAAATTTTGCATGCATATGCTAATACACTCTGCTTAGGTAGAGGTGCTCCCTGTAGCATCACTGATTATCAGATTATCTAGGAGACACCACATTTTTAATTTAGCTCTGTTTTTTATAAGCTGCACTAATAAAATCTGCACCCTATGGAAACCCCCTGCTCATTAGCTATTACCCTGCCTCAGGCAGCACAAGTCTGTTTACATTACAAATAAAAGATAAAATATGCTCATTGCCAGCTTTCCCCTTCCCGAGGGACACTTGTCATGAATCTATCCTGCAAAACTCTCTCTTCACTACTCTCCCCTGACTTCCTCTTGCCCCAGGATACTTTGCCTTCATTTATCTCTTTCGGACTTAACAAACCACTACAACTACCTTAGATCAATTTCTCAAATCACAGTTTAATTATTTAGAAGGAAGTGAGCTTTTGCTCTCCATTAAAACAACAATCCTTGCCCCCAAGGAACAACATTAAATCATTGTTTAATCCTTATTACTGCCTTAGGCCTCCCTTGGTACCGCAGTGTTGTTGAAACTTCATTTCAATATTTACCACTTAGATCACTTAAGGGCTGTCAGCTTTAATAAAATTTTATCAATTGGATACTTATATTATTCACAGTTTCATAAAAATAACAGGACCTGCCTTGGTGTTTCACTCAAATATGGGCTAATTCTTTTGACTGCTGGGGGATTTCATTATTAGCATTTATATATAACGTGAGTGATTTTTTAAGCTGATATATATTGCATGGATTTAGCAAACCAAGTCACTGACTTACATGCATTTTAGAATATGCATCACTCAGTTTACAACTGCAATACATACAAATGAAACTGACAAGGCAGATTTCACTGTGCAGCCTCCTAAATCCCTGAACTTTACAGAGCTTTGTCCATCTCAAACTCTCTCCATAGAACATAGTCCAGTGACAACTCTTTACAGTGGGTACGCAATACAGATATCCCAATTTCCAGTTTTGCAGATGATTTTGTTGTCAAGGAACATGTTCACGTGTCTTCCTATATTAAGTGAACAAAGCACACCAATATCATCTGACAGAGAATGCACCAGCTCAATCAATATGTTGCTAGTAATATTATAATATTTCATATTATCTCCCAGATCTGAGGTGGGAGCTATACCAGCACCGAAATTCTGAAGGAAATTCCAGACTTCCAGGATTCAATGACATTCATTTAACTATGGATGGATAATTTCAGTATTCTCCTACAAGTCTTTCTTTGAAAAGAGAGATTTGTGTTAAATACTACAGCTACAGCCCTTGTACTTCCCAAATTTCTCATGCAAGCATGTAGCTTGTGACTAGCAATACCACAATCTGTTTAAAGTCAGGAACTACAGTTACTGTAGGTCTGCACTATGTTTTTCTGAACATGTATATTGCCATACATCTGTAAGATAGATGTCCCTCTGGATTGGTACTTCTGGCAGAATCAGCACCATGTTGATGAGATATCAGCTTTGCACAGACCTGGCTTCCTTATCTTATAGCAGAACTTTAGACTTTCTTTTAAAGGAATGGGCATGATTTTTCCCAGCTGTATGTGAATTTACAGACAGAGATACTGCACTTTAAGAATAAATATATTGCACAAAATGATGAGTATACTGAACAGTTCAGTGCTAGAGAAGAAAAATCTACACATTGTTATAGAAGACGATTCTTATTTTTTTCCAAAATAAGTGATTACAGAGCAACTAACATTCCAGAGGGCATTCACGTCTATCCATTTTGCCTTTGCCTGAAAACATCTCCCACTCCACACCTGAGTTTCTTTCTAGGCTTGCCTCCTTTTATTATTCATACTATTATACTCTTAGCTCTATTTTTAATAGGTTCTCATTGTGGCAGACTGTCTTCTCTATTTTTTCTTTTCATTTTCTGACCTCTATCAAAATAGAAATTTCCTGCAGATGGTTTTGGCTTTTTCACCAATTTAAATCCCTCTGGTTGAAGAACCTATGTATTTAAAGAACTTAGATTAAACTTGGAAGACAACATAGAGGACAGTGAAAATCCCGTTTTGTTTTAA
This sequence comes from Tetrao urogallus, assembly GCF_951394365.1. Taxonomy (NCBI): domain Eukaryota; kingdom Metazoa; phylum Chordata; class Aves; order Galliformes; family Phasianidae; genus Tetrao; species Tetrao urogallus. Next base: position 25,528,815 of record NC_136814.1, read on the forward strand.
ATATTGAAACATACACATAGGATGCTGAATCTGAAAACATCATTTAGAGGTCAGGATGTCATTAAGTCACTTCCAGATACAGGATTCTTGACAGCTTTCTTACACACAGACAAGAGTATTTATTCAGAATTTACATGAAACTGGATCAAATTGAACAGTAAAAACATCTTCCTGTGGAATAACAACTACTGCATTTTACTTTGATAGTTTGGCACCTCGCTTTTAATTTGAATTCACTTTTGAACATAGACTAAAGTACCAAAGTCACATGGCTGTTTGCAGATCTTTTACCATCACTCAGATCTGGTGAGCAAGGCTTGATTTTGCATTTTAGAAGTGATAGGAAAAAGTCAATGAAAAAAAAAGTAAATGAGGAGTTACTTGCATTACACTCCTTCAAATTCAGCATCATTTTGAAAACAAATTTTGCCAGCTATAACCAGTCAACTCTGCTACAGACATACACTCTACACTCACATGTGCAGACTTTCATTATCTCATCAAAAATGGTGATTTCAATTTTGAAAAGAGTAGGGCAACTATATTTGGGAAACACCACTGGTTTATCTGAGGTTATAGGGATGAATTTGCACACACAGCCATTTACAAGACAAGAGCGACAACTGCACCCCAATCTTGGATACGTTGATGGAAATTCTGCCATCAGTTTCAACTGAAGCTAGGCTATATCTGTGAATTGTTAGTATGTTTATTATCATGTATTATCAGGAACATCACAGAATCACAGAATTGTAGGGGTTGGAAGGGACCTCCAGAGATCATCGTGTCCAACCCCCCTGCCAAAGCAGGTTCTTTACACCAGCTCACACAAGTAGGCAGGTCTTGAACATCTCCAGAGAAGGAGACTCCACAACCTCCCTGGGCAGCCTGTTCCAGTGCTCCATCACCCTCACTGTAAAGAAGTTCTTGTGCACATTTGTACAGAGCTTCCTATGCTGCAGTTTCTGGCCGTTTCCCCTTGTTCTGTCTCCACACACTGTTGAAAACAGTCTGGCCTCACCACTCTGCCCCACACACCTTAGATATTTATAGATCTGGATCAGGTCCCCTCTTCTTTTCGCAAGGCTGAACAGACCCAGTTCACTCAGCCTTTCTTCATAGCGGAGATGCTCCAGGCCCTCTGCTTTGTGGCCCTCCATCTTTGTGGCCCTCCGCTGGACTCTTTCCAAGAGATCCTTGTCTTTTTTGTACTGGGGAGCCCAGAACTGGACGCAGTACTCCAGATGAGGCCTCACCAGGGCAGAGTAGAGGGGGAGGATCACCTCCCTCAACCTGCTGGCCACGCTCTTTTTAATGCATCCCAGGATGCCATTGGCCCTCTTGGCCACAAGGGCACACTGCTAGCTCATGGCCAACCTGTCCTCCACTAGGACACCCAGGTCCCTGCAGAGCTCCTCTTCAGCAGGTCATCCCCCAACCTGTACTGGTGCATGCAATTATTCCTCCCCAGATGCAACACTCTACACTTGCTTTTGTTAAACCTCATCTGGTTTCTTACTGCCCGGCTCTCCAGCCTGTCCAGATCTCGCTGAATGGCAGCACAGCCTTCAGGTGTGTCAGCCAATCCTCCCAACTTCATATCATCAGCAAACTTGCTGAGGGTCAAACTTGATGAGGGCCACTATCCCCTCATCAAGGTCATTGATAAAGATGTTGAACAAGATTGGACCCAGCACTGACCCCTAAGGAACACCACTAGTTTACAGGTCTCCAACTGGACTCCGCACTGGCAATGACAACCCTCTGCACTCTGCCAGTCATCCAGTTCTCAACCCACCTCACTGTCCACTCATCTATTCCACACTTCCTCAGCTTTGTTGTAAGTATATAGTGGGAGACAAATAGCTGGAAACTGGTACTTCCAACATACATACATACTTCCAACAAATTCAGCAATATGTCAAAGAGCTTTCAGCCTACAAATAAGCCATATCAATGCAACTGAGGTACACAATCAAGAAAACAGTGCAGCTCTTCTGAGCTGTGTAATATGCACTGGTCAGTTACCCAGCTGCCTAGGGCTTTATAGTAATTAAAGGACACCAAGAAAGGCTTAACTTTCAGTGTAGCCTCATAATTAACATTAAAGTTGAAAGAGTAGTAAACCAGACAGCATGACAATTAAACATGCCTGAGAATGTAGATCTATGGATATGAAGTGCAGAGTGAATGTTGCCAATTTTCAAGTCAATTTTCCCAGTGAAAGCTCTAGTGGGGCAGACAAAAAGCAGAGCTTATAAAGGAACATGGTTGCAACCTTAGCCACAGAGACTTGACCACAGCTCCATAATAAAATTACTACTATATTAAGCATGTGAATGTGGGGTGATACAAAAAAGAAGATGGGGGCCCCAAGGCTTGCTGGCACGCCAACTGTGATTTTAACTAAAAGCAGATGCTTTTCAAGAGAGAATAGGTGCAACTTGCTCTTTTATGCAAGTCACGCTCAATTCACAGCCATTTTCTTAGATGTACACCTTCAGCACAGGAGTTCATGTGGCCTAAATTGAATGTAATAATCCAGATGGGAGTATAGCGATTCTGCATCCTTTCAACTAGAGGGTCATGTTACGCAGCTCTCCTATTTAAAAGCATATAAAAACGTGAGACATTCAGTGTGCAGCTGAAAGTGCAAGAGCTTTAATCTTTACACTGTCCATATGAACGTGCTTTCTATTTTTGTTTATTGTGCCATACAAATCTAATTGCTGTGGCTTTAGAATGAGCAACCACTAAAGAACAACAAATAACTTCAAGCAACGATAACACCAACTGACTTTCTGGCCACAAGATTTCACTTAACCCAGGTCAACTGGAGCTGAAAGCTGTCACTAGTTGATGGCATATGCAAAACCAGAGGTCTGAATCCACCTGCTCACATAAAAGAGAGCAAAAGAATGCCCACAAAAAGCTGCACAGTGGACTGAACAGCAGTGTGAGTGGGTAAACTGAACTGCATCCATTTCTAAGAAGGATCCCTCTATGCAAAGGTGGATTGAAGAGCTGCCCTCATTTCATAAAACACTATCAAGCTCTGTGAATGGATTTCAGGCTCTGGGATCTCCAGACTCAGCCAGTTTGCTGAAGGACAAAGCCCTGCCAGCATCACAGAGCTGTAGCCTTACTTTGCCAATCATTACTTTCTTAGCCAGCACTGCAATTTAAACGCACTTTCTTTATCATTTCAAGTGAAATTTATTTGCTCAATTGATAAAATTTACAAGATGTTTCCTTGTTTAGGTGCAGCTTATTCAAATTCCTTGATAAAGGGTTGGTGGGAGAAAATCTGGAGAACTATTTTATCTTTTTTTTTTTTTTTTTTTTTTTTTCCCCTCACACTTTCCATTACTAGATTGTAATATGCCGAACTACACCAGTTGGTACCTTATGGAGATTCCTACTCACAAGAAGCATCTTTTGTTACATATGGAGGTGTTAATCCTTTGGCAATCAACAGCTTAATTAGCTTGTAATGAAGATGGAAAGCTCCCTGGTTTGTGTTGTTGCTGATCCTTCTTGTTTTATGTTATTCAAAGAACTATGTATGGGGTGTTAACAACTCCTGCAATAAATCAAATGAAAACAAGGCCAACTGGTAGCTTCATTCTGGATGTTGTTCACACTAGGAAAGGCAGTTTGGCCTTGTTGCAGGCTCATTACTACATGCCCATGCAATGAAAGAAGCACAAAAACTTCTACACTTATGTCTCCTGACCTTCATTCTGTGTAAACTTATCTATTAATACAAGCATGTCACATTAGCCATTTTCCATTACAAGTGACCCCATAGCTCCAGAAAGAAAGTTGGTGAAACCATTAGAACAAACAGAAAATAGTTAGGGTGTAATTCTTGCCTCATACGTCTTCCATGTCTGTGATTTGGACCAAATTTATGAGTGATCATAGAAAGGTCAGATATTCACAGCTCATCTGAATTTTGTCTTGTTCAAAGTAGAAGATGGGGCTGGATGTTCATAAATGTATATTTTCACCAACTCCTCACAGACACATTTCCTAAAAAGATGAGATTTAACCAACTCTGCCGCCACTTATAGAATGATTTATTCTTTTTACTGAAAAATTATACCATTAAAATACCTTCAAGAAAATACAATAAAACTTTCAAGTCAACTTTTAGTCAACTTTTTTTTTTTTTTTTTTTCTTCCCCAGAGCATCCCTTCAAGGTGGTATACAGTGGGAAATCTGAGCCACAGAAAAATTGACAGAACTCACCAGAAAAACCCAGAAAGTGTCTAAGTATCTCAAGTCTAATTGCAGCAACAAGCATTTTTTAACTTTGAAGTATTTCTACAGCTTTTACAGCTGCTAGCATGGCACCATCTAATTTTCAAACCATGTGTAAACTGAATTTACACCTGGGTAATAAAGTAATAAATAAAAATAATATTATGTGCTTCCTACCATGTGGGAAACAGTACAAACGCACAATTCTCTTACACTGGCTGACAGCAAATTGCAGCGCAAAAATGCAAAATGATTTCAATAAAATGATGTCTTTCATTGGTTGCCCCTTTTTGATAATAGGAATGGAAATCCTACAATCAGGTTCAGACTTGCAGAAATGGCTCTGTGGCCCCTGCAAGAACTCAATAGGAATTTCAAATTTTAAAAGAGCTTTTATGCATGTGAACAAGGACTGCAGGCTCATGTTTAAACAGTCTTGAAGATAGGTTTATATTTCAATTTCATGTGAAAGAAATGTTCACTTCCGATCAGTCTTCATTTAAAGGTGGGTTACAATAAAAGACACAATGCAATTTTGTGTTATAAAGTGATCAAAATAAAGGAAGGGAAAGATAAATCAAAATGCACAAAATCAAATCTCTTTATGTTATTTGGAGACACAGTGGACTTGTCAGTTACTCTAGAAGAATTTTATGAAAATATAATTTAACTCCAAAATCAAATCACTTTTTTCCTTCATTATATATAGGCCACTTTATAACAAGGCACATCAGGAAACTTGCCTTGATTTCATGATGAAAAAAATCCTGTTTACTTTTATTATCAAGCACCATATTAAGAACTGTAGCCTGCAAGTGCCACACTACCTTTTAAAGAAACTAATTGCAAGCCACTTTCAATATTTCTTCTGTTTTTAATTTAATATCCTCAGAGAGACATAATTGGGCTGGAAGGGAGAGTATTCACTGAAGTCATGAATTTGCTGTATAAATACAAACAAGGAGGAAAGCTAATACAGTAAGGGACTATGGGATTAATTTTGAAATTGTCTGATTAGTGGATTGTTGCCCACCAATAATTGCCTTATATTTTCCCAAGGCCCCATCTTTATTGGAGTCTGGCAAGCACATCTGCCTACAGACTGCGTCAATCAGCTCCTGCAGCTGGGAGGGTCTTCAGAGGGATCCCAATTGTGAGTCTGCTGGGGCAAGTTGTTAGACAAAGCAATATATACCAGGCGAGATGAACAGTCAGTCTCTGTTCCATTGATAACATTTCACTTCCTAAACACCTTTCATACACAGTTTGGTATAAGCTCCTTCAAGAATTGTTGCTGTGAAGTACCATTTATCTGAGTTCAAACGAAAAAATAACATGGGTGGTTCTGTGGGATACAATGAGAACACAACACACTTCAATAAGAGTACACTTGTGTGTGCCTTGCCTTTCTCTTTTCTTTCTTTTTCTTTTTTACTTTTCTTGGTGAGATGAGTCTTGTTCTCTTAGGGTTCTAATAGGAGAAGTATGCAATACCAGAATTTCACAAGTGTTAATGCCACTGGGAGTACAATAGAAAACTGTAGAAGTCACCCACAGATTGAAACAGATGTTGTGAAGGTGCAAATTCATTTAATTAACTCTTTATATAAGTAATTGCCATAAGCAGTTCTAACTTCAGAAAGCAAAACAACAGCCAAAATGCAAAACCTCAGCCAAATGAAATTTGAACAAGTATTACATTGCATGTTGAACTGCTGATCTGCAGAGTGAAGATCTGATGACCAAAACAATCCCATTTTCAAAACCACTAAAATGCATCTTTTAAAAACCTCTGGATAGTTTGTTTATGGCATGACCATTCCTAGACATATTTATGTCTATCTAGATAGCAATAAGCCAGAAACAGACAAAATAGATTTGCCTATGAAGATAGCTTACAAACAGAAATGAAATAATGGAACAGAGATGTCATACATATCTATACTTCTGGTCTGTGATGAGTATATTGCACACCCATTTTTCAGCTACATTTGCACTTTCTATAATCATCAAGATACACAAAAGCTCCTGGAATGCTGTAATTGATTTACACACAATGGAAAATTAACCACATCTGCCTCCAAATCCAGTGTTCTTTGTTTTACAATAGCCAAAAAAGCTTCTGTTTCAAATGCTGAGTAGCAACATAAACGTATCTAGCAGTACTTTGACAAGAGGCTGAAACACAGCTTTGTCCATACTGAAACACACCACCTTAGTGTAAACCTCATCTGAACACTCACAGTGCCGTTCAGATGCAACAAAAACTCACTGAAGTTTCACTGAAGTTGTGTTGGGGTCCCCGCTTTTTTCTTAATTGCAGAATAGCTTTTGCCAAATAAAATTGCCGAAGTGGTTTTAAAAAGGAACTCAGTAGACTTATTGAAAAGATTTTGTGCTGGGATGCTTGTGATGGAATGACATTGAGTCCAAAGGAACCTGTATTCAAGACTGTCTTCCTACCTTCTGCTTCTAATTAGTTTTTACTCCTTTGGTCTCTAAATAAGTCAGGAAAGGACATTAAAATGCCTCCGAAGGCCTTCCTTTAGACTGCACAGTCAAGCACTTAGTGGCTAGGAAATACCATTTGCATTTATTTTTTACTTCCTAGAATTACAAGTTAGATTTACGCTGTTCTACTGCCTTGACTTAAACAGCATAATCATACAACATTTTTTCCAGTGGAATCCATGCCTCATTTAGTTCAGAGGATGGGCTCACTAAAGGACAACCTTAAACACCTCCCAGCTTTCAGATAGCTGATTTGTCAATTTAAGTACAATTCCTTTATTATGTTATATCTTAAAATCTATTTTCTCAGCACGCCCTCTGTGAGCTGAGACAGTCTGCAGTTAAGCCTTCCCATGTGACTGTGATCTGGTAATTCAGTTAACATCATAATTATTGCTCTGATTATTAGGCAAATGTTCTAGTATTTCTCACAACGAACTCAGATAGGAATAACAGGTAAAGGACAAAGAACATACGCTGAAAATGACATTTGGAAATAGAGCTCTGCAGTGCTCTATCTTATATTTGAGTACATACCTGAATGCAAAGAATTAAAAAAAAAAAAAACAACAGTAAAAGTAGCACAGAAAAACATTCTGTTCAATAAGAAAGATTTGAAGCCATTCCTCTCACAACAGGAAAAGAAGCAGGACTGTTTCAGAGGGTTTTGACTGTGGCCATTCTTGGTTTCAGAGATGAGTCAAAGCTCGACTCCATAGGAGGGATTTTTATTGTTGTTTTGCCTTAACCAGGGCCAGATTGTCGCTGGCACAGTAAAGTCTGCAAGCAATGGAAGGAAAACACAAAGTGACATTGGTCTCTCAAGAAACACACTACTGCAATTTGATCCAAGTGAGAAGCTTAACATTATGAAATGTGGGAAAGAAATTGTGACAGAGCCTGCCAGGCAGACAGTTGCCAGTTATATCATTTTGAATATATTTATTTTTCATATAAGCTTTACAGCTCAACCTTTCCTTTCACAAACAGTGCCCACAGAAAGTCACCACACACAATAAACTAAGAGACTGTAAACAGCAAACATAGGAAGATAATTCTTTTAGCTCTTAGATTATCAATCCCTTGTGTGCCTGAGAAAACAGAAGGTTGATGTGCTCAGGCTGCTTTGGACTAATTCTAAACAACACGTTACATACAAGACAACGTGCTCTAATTTAAAACTGAGTAACCTGTCTCAACCATAGAGCACACCAGGACATATGGTTTTTGTGAGATACAAAGATTTTCCCTTAGAGACTAACAACCACGTGCTAACAAAAAAAAGGTTACAAAATAGAGCAGATCCCAAACAACTGATTTCATATGCTCTTACAAAAAATGCCACCAATCTAAACAGCAGACATATAGCTGGATTTTCTTCTATTTTCATCTTCTGACCTATTCTGTGCCTATCATCATGCACTGACAATAACAGCACACTAGCTTCAAGAGCTCCAAGGAAACTATGACAAACTACTTTCAAGGACTTTTCCCACCAGGTGCAAACAGGTAAAAGTTCTGGTGGCTGCTGCCCACTATTGCAGGAACATTCCACAGTCCCTTCTGTCGATGGATGACACACATGTTACATGACAGCTGCACGCCTGCCATCAGAAGTAATGAGTAAAGACTGATCTATTTGCAATAAACTAATCAGAAACAGCAACACGAGGAAATGAGAAACAAACCAGCCAACAGCACATAATTTGCGGTTCCCTCACTCAAAGTCAAATGATTCTATGCTACTTGTTAGTAGCAACATGCATTGCTATGTGACAGACAAACTTCTTCAACTATGGTGAGTTATTATATGCATCCTTTTTACCTTCATATGAGGAACAAAGAGTAATAGACAACTGGGCTCAGAATCCATTACCACAATACTGCCATCACATTAATACCTTCTTCAACATCATAACTTCATTCCTATAAGTTCATTTACATCTCCAAGATGTTCTTCCCCAATCTCTCCATTTCCTTCCATTTCCTCTTTCCTGTCCCTCTTTCTCTTCATCACATGAAAACAGCATTCACACTGCCAATATGCAGCCTACGGTGTGACAGTTTCCTCTCTGCCAAGCTATTGCATACATTTAATTTTGAGGTGAAAATGTACTTTCCTAAGATTTCATTTGTATGCAGACTTTTAAGTGACCTCCATATTACTTCTTATGACACCATTTCACATACCTCATAATGAGTCAGTGCAATAAATAAATAAATAAATAATCATTACTTAACCACCAATGAAGACATGGCATTTAGTAGAAACATGACTGATGAGATACAAGAATGAGAAATTCCAGTTTAGCTAACTGAATATTGAAAACACATTTTATAACACTCAGGCATAGTAGGGTAAATGGGTTTGTAAGATAATGAGAAAAAAGCACCTACATTAACTTTTCCGAAGTGGAAGTCTTCTGATTACTTGCTGAAGACAGACAGCCTCTTTACAAAAAGAGTCTGAACTCAACCAGATTTAACAAAGCTAAGAATAGCATATGGCTGCTCAACTTACTAAGCTTTCTATTCCTTGTTGTCCCTGGAGGACAAGAACCAGATGAAAACAGAGAAAAAAAAAAATCTTTCATGACATTGCTTGGACTGACATGTTGCTCATGCTTTAATAGCCTTCAACTCTAGAAGAATACAAGTAATGTAAAAGCACTAACAAGCAAAACATGGAGTAAGCATGACTATTTCAAGAGCTGGTTGGCTCCTAAACAGGCACAAAGAGCCCATGAAATGAGCAGGCTCAAGTGCTTTACTCAGAACTTCTGGTTATACTTACATTTATCAGTAGGATGAGGGTTGTCCTGCTCTGGGTATGGCTACCAGTCCTCTCTCATTTCTAAGGAGTCGTAAACCTCTAAGAACTGTTGATGGAACTAGGAGAGACCCAACGGCCATAGGAACATCAAGAACCCCGGCAGACTGATTACCAGCAACAAGGCATGCTATACAAGCTCACAAAAAAGCATTAGTCCAGCACTGGTTCTTTCCAGCCTAAAAAAAAATTGACAGTCAATCTCCAAGCTGTAGTAAGACTGAGATGCAATAGTGTCACATGGGCTTTTTAAGATTTGCTGTTCAACTGTAGCTCTGTGGAAGTTGCTATGAAGTGCAGAAAAAGTTTATGAGAACACGTTGATCTGTTATGAGTGATTCATGTCTAGCTGGAACTATAGCCGACCAGTGAAAGTTACAAGATTAGATGGAAGCAACTTAGTTTTCAGAAACACCTCTGAACAAGCAGCACTCTTCAGCCACCTCTTAACCAGAGGTACTCACACAGCCAGGATAGTGTGACAATCTCACTTAGAAGCTCAACTGGAAACGAGTTTCTCTTAAAGCTTGTCAGTTAGTTTCTGTTGTAGGAAATGTATTTAGTCTTTCATGAAGCTTTGTGGTATATGGATTCACAAGGATTTCTCAAAATTGACCACCACTAAACATTTATAGCTTCTATATGTGAGGATGGTGAAGAGCAGTTTGGACCAGTGAACAGAAGTGCTCTGAAACCTGTAGGTGGTCCCTAAAGGGGAAGGATGGAATTACTGACTTGGTTAGCTGTTACATACACCAACAGGCACTCCAATGCCCTCATAGCTGTTGAGGAACCCTTGAACAGAAGGGAGTGACAGAGAATAATGGGGACTGGCATAACCAACAGGATCCTACCACTACTTTAATGGGACTGATACTCTTGAAGTTGGAAGTTCTTAAATGAAGCCAGTTGGCTATACAAATTACCCTCCGGAAGACTAGGAAAGCAAAATTACTATTCAGTTTGAACCAAGAACTCCACACTCGCTTCAGAGGTGAGGCTCCTTATGCATAAAGCTCTGAAATTAAGCAAATATAATTCATTTGTTTTGTAGCTTCCAGGCATAAAATTTCTGAGTACATTTGTTGTTAAATAAATACAGACACCAAGTTCAAGGCAAACTACCACAAAACTGCTAGATTATTTATTCTCCTGAATTATGCATTACCTTCACTCGGTATGCAATTTTTCTAATAGAAGTACCCCACAAAGCCCCAAATTCCAGCATGTCTATATGCCATATGGGCAAGCTTCTCCAACTGTCTGCTCCTCATGGAAATTCTATTTGTTTTCTTATTGATTTTATTATGTTTAACAGCATACTAAATCATTCCTGAGTTTGACAAGTTTCTGGAAAATTGATATATGCTGTCTAAAACTGCCTGGGGCAGGAATAAAACCAAAACAAATGACTTCTTTTAAACTCTTGATTTGCATTACTACAGCTCAGCATACAAGTGGCATCTTGTTTGGTAGAATTCTTCTCCTCTGAACAACATTTAAAGTACAGAATATCTTTAGAAGCTCTTCTTTTGGTTCTGTATATCAGAGGAAGGAGATTGCAAAATTCCACTATTAGATTGAGAAAGGGACTAAAAAAAAAGTAGACTGTCAGCTAAGGGAATGGGCTGGCTTTTCTCGTGGAGAGGTGAGACAGTGTGTAAATGCCTTGGAATCTCCAGCTCAAGGAGAAATAAAATTGTGCTTAATTCTTCACCTGAGAAACCATACCTGGAAATTTTTGCGTAAGATTAACTTGAAGCAGTGATTTTTTGTTTTGAATCCTGGGAACATCATCACTAAGGGATACAGAAACTTGTTCCAAAGGGAAATGCACTGTTTATCTAAAAGGGAAGAAAACAGCAAGTAATCCTTTTCTTTGGTCAGAAACTAAAGATAAAATTGAATACAAAAAAACATACTCTTGTTGCATTGCTGTCAGATGTTTGAAAGCCATAAGAATTCAAAAGTAAAATGGATTGAGAAGGTAGAATTTTAATATTTCCAGACATAAACTGACAAAAACTGGAAGGGCCATTTAAACACACAAAAATCCTTGGTAGAATCTCATGAAGATTTTAAAAAGGCCATGTTTGGGTAAAGAAAAAAAACCCCAAACTTATGAAATATTTTTGTGGGAAGCAATATATTGAATTAACTGATATATTGAATTAACTTATAAATGATTGGATTAAATTTGCAGAGCTGCAGACACTTAGGATGTTAGTAGCCAAACTTCCCATTTTGGTGCGATTCAAAAATTTAGAGAGACTTTTTCCAGTAGTGTCTTTGATGCCACAGAGACTAAGATTCCGAGTTCTCCTAGGGAGCAGCCTAACTTCATGAGCCAGGCACCATTAGACAGAAACAACGTGCACTGTTATTAATACAGAAATCTAGACAAACTTTGCAAACATCTACAGATAGCAGAGTTTATTAAGGAGAATCATATCTTTCTGAGAATCATTACTTTCTGTGAGGGCAAATATTGAAAAATTGTTCTCCACTCAGAAAAATAAATTCTGACAGACAGCAATGAATGTCACATGAAAAGAGTTCAAGACAGACTAATAGAACTATCTTAGAAAAGCAGGACACTGTAAGCTTATAACGTGTTCAGAGATACAGTCAAGAAGTGCCTATGAAAAACCGACCCATCTAGCCATATTAGCCTGATTTCACTAAGGCATATATCCAGCTTCCAAGAATGAACAGATTTTTAATATGAAATTTAAAATATTATAAGTACAATGAATGCAAAAATCTCCCGATCTTACTGACCGTACTTAAAAGATTTCTAAATTGTGGAGACTATCTGTTTTTCTGCTACCACTTCAAAATGCCTTCTTTCTTTGTATCTTAAGGGACCAACCTGTAAGTAAATTCTACAGAATTTCCAATAGTTCTTGCTTCTTCAAGACTTATAATAATTAAAAAAAAAAAAAAATTACCTTTTTCGTTTTCAGTGGTTGCTTCTTGTTCATCATGAAAGAGGGATCAGGAAGCACCACTTCCTTTTTCACCTGCAGTACAGACAGACCCTGCTAGTTTCCTTACATGATCCTGCTAATTAGAACATCAACTACAATGGAAGAAACTACCCTATCTGTGAAGAAAAAGAAATTCAGATGTCTACCAAAGAAACTTGCCCCACAGGAAATGTTCTCAGCCCATTTAGCCTTTTTCCTTTTGAGAGAACTGCTTAGGCTACTTCTCTATTACTTAAATCCAGTTCTTAAGACTGCCACAAAATCAACATGGTGTAAAGAGTAGATGGTTTGACTGATTGTCTTAATGTACTGTGGACTCTCACATCTAACCTCTATACAGATGATATTTCTGACAGCTAGAGAGAATCTTCCTATCACTTATGAGATTTTATTATGCTTTTTTTTTTTTTTTTTTCCCCAGACAAGTCTGATCCTATACTTCAAGTCTCAAGAATATTCTATTTCCATTGATTATACTGAAAAAAACCCAGAAGGCTCAATTCATGGGAAGACAAAACCTAAGGGAAGACATATTGACAACTGCATCCTCAAAAATTGAATTCTTAAATTGAAATATTAATAATATAACATGTCAGAGAGAACAAGAAAGGACTGTTAAAACACTTTTAGAACAAGTACACTGAGAAAAGGTGGACAGAAATGTTTTTATTTTGTACATGTATAGTACAACATAACATCTTTGAGCAAAGTTGCTTAAACCCTAAGGTATATCCAAGTGTGTTAATCAATACAATAACTGAACAAGCAATTATAAGAGAGGAAAACAGACCTCCTAACATTGTTGCTCAAATAAAATGGAATATTTCTGAACCGTCAATAGTATTAGCAGATGTTCTTTTCTTCAGTCAACTTTTGAATCGATATCATCACCACCTAACCTAATAAGATCACTTTTTTCTACATCTAGGTAACCCTTTTTCTGAGTCTCTTCCAGAAAACACGGAAATTATATCACTGTTTTTTGAAGGGGAACAGTAGATGTCTGCTGGTATAGTACTGACCAATAATTAAGACAGCAAATCTTGCACAGACAGAACAGGTAAGAGATGTGTCTGACAGCACACTGCAATTTCGTTTGTTCTGCAGACAAAATAACCAGGTTTCTTGGAGGTAACCCAATTAACTGCTCTAGAAATTATTAAGAGAAAGGATTCAAGAAATGGGGAAAAACTCTTTCACTTTCAACATTCTCAAATGTTTGAATATCTAGAACCCTGTTAACACTTAAAATGAAAACTCAATCATAAAAAAAAACACACCCTCTCATAAAACACGAATAAGATCCAATGTTATCCTTAATCGAGGAATATCGACATTAAGCACTTTAACTTCCACTCTTTCTCCAGGACCTAACCCAAGGCTTCTTCTCTTCTTCACTTTAGAAAGTTTAGATTCTGTTATGTTTCGCACTGGAATCAAACCTGCTTTTCCCACACCAATATCAACAAAAACTCCAAATGGTGTTGCATTTTCAACTTTTCCAGTCAGAACAGTACCAACACTTAAGTCTTCAAAGCAGACAATGCTCCTCTTGAAGTCAGGTTTATCAAAATCTGTTATAAGAAACAAGAAACAAAAATAAGACACTGGAGAAGAACTTTGTATTAAGATTTGTTTCCAGTTAAGAGTTTCTAATTAGGAAATCATGCCAAAGTAGATCTAAAGCACCAAGTACTGCCTCACTTATAAAAACAAAGACACAGATTTTAAAATGAAGAAAAATAACTTCTTCAATGTTATTAGTCACCTTAAAGGGCTGTGATAAATAGAATAATAAGTACAATGAACTCAGTGGTATGAAACTATCATACAGTATGTATGTAGTGGAAATATGTAGTATGTTAGCAAGTGATTGAAAAACTCCTTTAATGTTCTTGGAGCTAGTAAGAAAAGACTCAAGGTGACTTTTACTTGAGCTGCATAAATTACATACATCATTCTATTCAGGTCACAGATTTGCATACAATAAGGTGAATACTCAGTCTTCATCACATACTATGCAGAAAAATCAAGAATGCACTGTTCATTGTTCTTGCTGTTAACCTGCACCATGACATCACAGAGTCTAATGCGACAACTTAAAAATCAGATGTGTTTTCAATAGGTAACAACCTAATATATTAAGTTCACATTCTACAGTTACAGGCACAGATAGATTTTGTTAAATTGTCATTACTTTCTTACCACTTCCTGCTCCCACAAAAAAGCCCTCTGAGCCATCTTAAAAACTTCTCTTTTCCTCCTGCTGTTTTACCTTTTACAGTAGCGCTAAGATTTTCCACAGAGTACACCACCAAATATTGATTCCAAATATTTTCCTCTATTTTTTTAGGGCAAATATAATCTGAACAAATGTATAGCTAAAAGGTACTTTGGCAGGCTGTGGATCAGACCCCAACTTAAGAATCTTGTCATGGCATCGATAGGTTTTGAATGACATGAATATTTCCAAAGAATGAATGCACCTAATTGCCCAAAATTGAACAATTCTTTTTCACATTACATCACCAGTAGCACTTCAAACAAACAAAAAAACTCCAACAATTTGACAGCTACTCAGGACAATGACCATGACGTTCAGAGGAAATATGGGAATTCTTTTCATTGACTGAATTTTTTCCCCCACTCTGGCAGATTTATCACAGTTACCAGATTAGTTCAGCTTTAACATTAAAAAGATTTTCTTGCAAGAAATTCTTTGTAAAACTTTGAGAAGAAAAAGACTTTCAGAATATGATAAAATGTTCTATCTTTTCAGTTTCATCCCCAGAATCTTGCAATTTTCCTTTGTACTAATATCATTCAGAAAAAATAAGCAACATTTAAAAGGATAGAGAGGAGAACTCTTTCTCTGTAATTTTCTTATGCCACATCTCCACTGTTGGGAACAACATCAGAATTAAATATTAAATCAAGATATATATATATATATATTTTTAATTGGGGTAGAATACAAACTATTCAGTCTGCCTAAGTCCTGTTTGGTGTGATTCATTTCTTCACTAATTAATTCATTTATTCACTAACAGATTTCTTCATATGTTTACACTTCATCCTATCACGATTTAGACTGAGATGCAAAAACACCAGAATGAATGGAGACATGAAATACTCATTTTCAAGACCACTAGTTGGAAATATTTCTAAAACCTACAAGGAAACTATTCATGAAGCCAAAATGTAGACAAAAATGTTACTTTTTAAGCACAGGTTTGTTATTTGTTATTACAAACCTGCATCTTTGCTGTCTTTTCTTAATCTCTTGCTACCATAAGCTTCTGTAAACAGCATCTCCAGATTTTTTACTTTACTGCCTACTTTATCTTTCTTTCCCCACCACTTCAAACTATTCAGCAGTACCACAAAGTTTTAACCTAAATTCTGTCACAAGCTGTGTGCTCCAATTACTCTCGTCTCCAAGAACTAGTGTAATAAAAGCAGAACTACACTCTACTAAACTACTGTTCCACAGACCTTTATTACTACTATTTCAGCAGCATTCTTCCCGTGATGGAAAACCAGCACAGATTTAATCAGTATCGAGTCAACATATTGAAACTATTTCATTTGTTAACAGCCATACAACTCCCTCTTCCTATGTCTGAAAAGGCCATGATTTGAGACAGGATTCACACTCCTTACTTACTGGATATGGAAAAAAACATCTGATTATGATACAGTCTTTTCTCTATCTAGGAAAAAAAAGAGAGGTACCCATTCATGAAAGTCTGTCTCTGACTTTAGAAGATGAAAACATGCTGATTTAAAGCTGGTAAGATGAACAACTGAAAAGAGATTATGGCCCTCTAAACAAGAGTTTACCTGTTCGGATGTCAAAGCCTTCAGGCTGAGTCAGACCATCAATGATTAGCTGCAATGTGTGCACTGTTGTATTTAGCCTTTTGGCTGTCCCTTCCAGTCCTTCCTTTTGAATTACTGCATTTACTTTTTGCTGCATATCTGATTTTCCTATTTCATTTGTGTTTCCTCCAATGAAGGATAAAAATCTGTGAAATTCAAACAGAGATGCAGAGAAATTTGTAACATCCTTCAGTAGGAACTGAACTTGTACAATACAAACATTCTCATCTTTTGTAATTGTTGCATACATAAATAAATTGTATATTGAGAAGAGTGACATCTAAAAAGACTACAAAGAAATACTTGATGAAAAAGCATTGATCTGAGATCTCTTGAAAAAAAAAAAAAAGTTGAAAAAATTCCAGGACAATTATTGAAATTTTTATTCAACAATGTTGGAACATATGCTAAGAAGCAGATAAACAGTGACAAAGACACACATGCACACTCTATTCCTATTTTCAAAAGTGATAGCATAACAATTTTTATTTATCACTGAGTAAACATCCTTATTTTAGTGAAACACTTAAACATGGAAAATAAGTGTTTAATATATATAAACCAACGATATGACACAGCTCATACAAGTCACATTTACACTGGACTAAGTATTGCAGTTTGTCTTTCTCAGTTAACATTTCAACGATCTGTCCAGGCACCAAGCTCCGCAACTCAAAGTTCCATGAATAAATCTCGCCCACCCTGCTTTATCATGCTCTTGGTGTTTGATAGTTGTAGATTTTTTTGGCATGTTCTCCACAGGAGATAGGTAGAATAATTTTTCCCATTTTCCAGACTTTGAGTGAAAGTTCCCCTTACAAATTGCTAGACAAGATCCCTACTTCCTACTATTATCCTGCATCATAACGGGTGTAAACTACAATGAGAAAAAGAAGTGTTGATCAGTAGGTGCATGCCCTGCACTTGGGAGCAGTGGGAGGCATTCAGTCTCCAAAAGAAAGCAAGCTTCCTGGTACTCAGCCTGATACTTTAGCTTTTTAAGAGTGCTTGCTGTATTTTATGCAGAACCAGACTGCTGATATTGCTTTTGGCAGGAAACTAAACTTTTATTTATTTATTTACCCGAGTAACTCAACTGACAGGATTCCAGGTAGTAATTCATTAAATGTTATATGCACTGAAATATGTCAGACTTACTTTTGAGAGAGCAGAAATCAAAGGAACATAATTAACGCAATATCAGATTCTTCAGTAAATCATGGTTCATCTTTGTGCCTAAGAGCAAATCTTCATTCCAAAATGCCCAATGATTTCATCTATAGAAAGACAGCAGTCTAAAATTGGCTGTCAAGACTCCACTCCTTTACTGAACTCAAATACAATCATAGTGATTCAAGCATAAGGTAGTGTTAGCAGAAATGCATACATTTGTACTTAACAATGATAGAAACAATTTTTCACATTAACTTTCATGGTCTCTAGAGATCATCCCTATGGCTGCATATGAAGAAAAGAAATTCAGTAGACGAGACTTTTCTCAGAACTCATTGAATTTTAAATGATCAGATTTCAACTTTGACATCACTGAAGGTTTTTGGTTTTTTTTTTTTTGCTTTGTTTTTAAGTAAATTGAGGTGGTTTAGAAACAAACAATATCAAAACAAATAAAATTGTTTAATATCAAAAAGAATTTTTAATTTTTTGTACGCTAACAACACTACCACACAAATATTTTTCCAATAAAAGCCTATTTACAAAAATACCAGAATTTTATGAAAACATCTTCTGTCAGTTGCAATGTCATGACAGCAATATTGCTGGAACCACGTGTAGGCCCAGGGAAGGCAATCCTCACAAAGCTACTCAGAGCTGCAGACTGCTACCATTGATAGACGGACAATGCCACCCACTCTGGCCACTAGTGACAGGCAGCAGCTGTCTGAGCTGTGAGTGATGTCAGATGTAGCATGACAAACCCAACCAGCCTCATGATTCAGCCTTCTACATAACATATGCTTTAGCCAGTGCTCCCATAAACAAGTTTGCTGACATTCATGTATTTTGCTTTATCTCACTTCAAATGGATACGCAGCACGCATACCTCCAAGTAACATTTTTTCACCATTAGAGTTTCATATGAGCAAATCCATGCTGTAAATCGGTAACAGTGTGGGTTTCACTGTTAGTAAGTACATCCACATGGAACAGTCACCAATGTGTAAAACACCTTATGTACAAAACTTCCAAATGTGTGGATAAACGTGCACTATATTACGTGCAGGCTACTGGGAAGAAAACCAGCACAAAACAGGACACAGCCCAGATGCCTGATCCCTCAATTACTATTCATGAAAGTTATTTGCCTCCTCCACTCCTACCTCTTCTTCTCCAGCTCCTAGAAAGCATTTATCTGATATTATACAGGATTTTTTATTTGAGCTAGGATAGTGCCTCTGGGCCCTTTGTTATCAATTGTAGTTATTTAAATAACTTATTAACATGGTTACTACTCAGAATAAAAATTTGTCTCCAACCAAAAGCAGCTTAAATATTCGCTCAGCTCTAAGGATGTAAAAAAGTCCTACTGCCCTCACCTGAATCACTCAAGTTCAGCATTTGCTCGAAAATATTTCAAAATTATATGCTGCATATAGGCATAGCAGATCACTGCAACAAGGCAACAGATACACAAACGAAAAAAAAACCATAATACAAGCAACACAAATTTATTTTGGATATTTTCATCTTTGTCAGTTTAGTAAGAACAATTACACACTAAAGTATTTCCAATTAAAAGTAATTTCTTATGGATTACAGATAAAATCTTTAAAAAATACTGTTGAATCTAATTACATATTTAATGTATCATTTTCACTCAAACACAGCTTGAGGGCACAGACTAAGAATCAATACGAAGCATAAGTCTAAGGCTGAACACTGGTGCATTATACTGATCATTTCTAACCATAAATGTCATTGCTACGAATACAGTTTCCTTATTTAAAAAAGCAACCCAACTTCCTTTGAAAGTTACTTAAAGTCAAAAAAATATAAGAGGATATAGTCAGCAACAAGACAGACTGTGACATGGCTACTGTGGAAAAAAGAGGTTTCCCTTAATTTCCTTATTTTGATCTTTGTAATGGTAAACTATCTCACTACAGTCTTAAAAAAAAAAATCCCACCCAATTTGTAAATGACAGTTCCAGTTGTATAACCATAAGAACACGAATGGTCTGTGTAAAAATGTAAGCCCTTTAAGCATTTTCCTGGCTACATAAGTGAACTAAATTACATGCTGCAGCAGTTCAAGTGCTATGTTTATCTACCAGAAAGATTAAACCTAAAGAAAAGTTAACAAAAATGGAAATGTGAAAGACAAGATGCTTTCTCAGAAGTGAAGTCATTCTTACAAGTTGTACTATCCTTATTTCCTCAAATGAATGTGAGTGTATGGTGAACTTTCTGCTCAAGGAACAGCCAGTCAGAGAAAAGTCTTCCAGGACTGTCATTCAGAACAGAATGGGATTTAGCTATTTTATGGATTTAGAGTTTTGGAGTTTTGAGATTTAGATGATACTTAGAAACCTTTGCAATCCTGTTAATTTAAAATGCTTGTTTGCAGACTTACAGGACCTACAGAGAATGGTCATGGCTAAATCACTGATGGTTTTTATTTAATACATAATTTCATCCATCTTACCTAGATAAAGAAAGAAAAGTAGCATAAATGTAACAAATAAGCACATCATGTTCACTTAACATACACATCTGCACAAAATTATAGCACAGACCTTGCAATGCTCTAAAAGATAATGCAAATTTCAGTGGAATGTAAATAAAGTCTAAAAAGAGTAAAATGGTAATATATTAAGTGAAGTTTTCAGAACAATTTTAAGTCACCTCAGACCCACCCCCCCCCCCCAAAATGAAACAAAAAAAGCTTCTTACAATATGCAGGAGTTCTAAAGCTTTGCAAGGGTTTTAGTCACAGTCGTTCTGTTTTATGTAATCATTTCCAGCAACACGACTTAAGAGCTGGGAGTACTGGATTCATTACATTAAAGCAACATGATATGCCATTACATCTTGTCACAGTGCACACATGAATTAATGGTAATGCAACATAATCACTCTGAAAACAAAACAACTTTGCATTAGCATGTGCTTTGTTAAGTAAAATGTACATTCATGACAGTAGCAAACTTAAATTATGCAGGCATTGATGTTTTAGTAATGTTTTGAAATACAAAAGCATTATTTGTATAATGCAGATGTTGGAGTGTTCTTGTTTTCACTAGTCATGCAGGTCCTCAACATTTCAAATGGTGATGGGGATTATAAATCAAACACTATCTGTGCGTTATTCTGCAATTACACAGTTGCTGGACACAAAGTTAAGGTTTCATATCTATTCAGAACTTTCTATACGGTTTAGTCATATAAGGATATTTAACCAGTGTTTTTCCTCAAATGAATAATTTATTAACTTTATGTATGATCTGAGTGCATACAGAAGACCACAAAGCGCTCAGTTTACATTTTGAAAGGATGCATCAGGAAACAATGAGCTTCTAACTGAGAAGAAATTCAGAGACCATTAGATTACAGCATGGCCACTTTGCAACAATGCTGCTAGGCATACTGTTGTTAGCTGTTCTCATAACTACCAATATATCACATAACTGAAATGTAATCTGAGATACTGAACAGTGAAATTCCATCAGTTATCCACAAAAACAAAAAACAAAAAACAAAAAACAAACAGTACAAGATACATGAGATAATTCCATTAAAGTTCTTTTATTTGTGCATTTTAATCATATAATGGCAATTAGCACTGAAAGCCTTTTTTCTGCTATTTAACTAACCAAGACGATATTTCAAAAAATGTCCTCAAAAATCCAGCTACTGATAAACTTGAAAATGAGCAGATGTTCCACAATGACAAATATGAATACCTATTGGACTTAATGCCCCTCAATCTGCAAGTGTTCTTAATTAGGTGCAGACGTTTCCTACTGGAAATAACCAAAATCATTTAATTTACTGACCATAAGTTTTTCTAACTTTTTTTAAAAACAAACAAACAACAAAAAAAACTAGTCTAGCTGTGTACATTCTAATTGAAGTAGACAATGATGATTTTGAAATAAAGCACTTTTACAGTGCTTTACTGTCAGTCGATTTCCGTTGCTCAACCACACCAAGTAAGCGATCCATCACATCCCTGATTTCTATTTTCCTGAAGGACAGAATTGAGCCAGGCTGGCAGGGATCTGGAATTGCTGTCAAAAGACAAACATGCCATTGTATAATGGGCTGAAGAGGAAGACCTATCTTTTGTTGGTCTCTTCAATCAATAGTACTGATTCTGCATTTTCTTAACTGTCCGTACTTGGCTTCAAAGCTAGCAAGAGCAGCTACCTGGTGCAAGTTCTCAACAGAACAGAGATGTAATGAATTATTTGCTGAATCCACCCACGTACCAGAGTGGCACAAACACCAGAAACTTTTGAAAACTGATCCATAGTGAGCAACAATGAAATATAAATCATTATCAACATGATGGTCATTTCAGCAAAGCGTTTAACTCCAAATATTTATTTTGGTGAAGAATAAACACATGAATACAAACTTTGCTGAATATTCTTGGGATTTTGAAGTCCTTTTGGGGATATCAACAAGCACTATCAACACAGAAACAAACAGCGAGACTGCTCTTACTGTCTGTCAAAACCTGTTCTTGAGGCAGAACCATCCACAGCAAGCAGTACTGTCTCCTAGCAGGCAAGGTCCTGAAATGTTGGCCAGCCAAAGAAGACACCCATCTGTGTTATGGTAAATCACAACTTTAGATCTGTTAGAAATGGTTTACCAATATTTGTAAGTCAGACTGACTGGAATACAACCTGTCTGCCAGATGCTTCAATATGTGAGATGTCAATATACGTTCTGATTGCCAACTTTTAGCAGAGAGTATTTTTATGACATTTCTATAAATTCAGTAAATGGTAAGATCCAGTCATATGAGACTAACTGCACCCAACAGACTGATACAACAAAGGAATGACACTGCCATTTCTTCCCAGCATTTTGGTTTATAAGCATAACCTGGTTGTAACTTCTTGGGACTGCCTAAATGTTTCCTCAGTTTTCCTAGCAGTTCTTTTACATTTTGTACCAAGAAACTGGATATGTTCTACATGTTGTTTAATTGTATGTAGAAGATTCTGCCTCTACAAACTGTTTTTCACATATAGACTTTTCAGAGATTTAAAACAGCTCTGCTTTGCAGGAAAATATGCTGCATACAAAGTATTTTAAAAGAATTTTTTTTCTTTAACGTTCAGGAAATTATGATTCATAATAAAGCTTGATCACTGCACGTGATGCAGTCAAGCTTTGACAGTGTGGAAACCATAGCAAAAATGTTTTGGTCATCTACAGAGTGTGTAAAATCACCAGGAGGATGTTTTCCAGTTATTTTATAGAAACTGTACAGAATTGAAGTTAAATTGTCTAAGTGCCATAAATCAACCATACCAGCACTATTTGTGCCACTGTAGTAAAGATTACATCAGTGTTTCCATTATAAAAAAAAAAAAAAAAAAAAAGAAAAAGAAAACTTTTTCAGGGGTTTCTAATTCAGCCATTAAAATTGGCTCCAGTCTAAAACTTGGCAACCAAATTCACCACTTGGGAGCAATTCTTTTAACCATTTTTTTTTTTAATGGCTTTGGCTTTCAAGCTACAAAATACTTCTGAAAAAGAAAATTAGTGGTTTCAAATTTTGGTGAACTTCCACCCCTCAAAAACATTGTTTTAAAAACTGATAATTTTGCATGTCATAAATCTGTAATGTGGACTACTGCCTCCGGGTAATTTGAATAGAAGCAGTGTATAAAAATTGATGGCTTATTTTGCTTATTTTGCTTAAAAATAAGTGCAATTTCCCATGAAAACTTTTAATCCAATAAAATTTTGATGAAAGTCTTTCTTATGGTAAAATGTGGTAGACATTACATGAGGAAGCCTTTATGATTAATTTACGCAACATCAATTCCATCCATTTTGATTTCTGTGGTAACAGATACTGTATTTTGATGCTTTGAATTAAATCTGTCCATCATATTCATCAGAAAAATTCTCCTTTTGTTAGCACAGATGCACCTGTGATCATGACATGGTAACTGACAAATTGTGCAAAGAGCAGAAGAGAAAATGACACTTTAAAAACAGCAAAAAAACATGGGTAAAATGAAATGGATTTTGTTTAAAAACATTTGTATTGAGCTCTGATTTGAACCAACTTCTAACAGTCTCAATGATTCTCATGAACAGTAGATTTAAATTAGGTTTTAAACCATAGAAGAGTTAGTTTAGTACTCTCATCTTAAGAATTCTTTCAGACTTGGGTTTTTTTGAGAAGTTATTTAAAACACAATCGTTACTAAGTTATATTAGATGACTGAGGGCAGGACAGTATGATATCTGCTTATATTTAGACCTTATGTCACCAGTGTCCATTTTTTATACTATATTGCTTGGTTTGCTTTTTTTTGTTGTTGTTTTGTTTTGTTCTGCCAGTTTGCTGCAGAGCTATTCTTTTCAAATGGCTATTTGCAAAATAAAAATATTAGAAATATTTCCCCCCTACCTTCCCTGCATTACTTTGGGGGATCAAGCTATGCCAGGTTACCACCTTCATATTTCATGAACTTTCAAGAAAAACATTTTTCTATTGAAAGAAAAATAACATTGAACATAGACTACATTCATAGAAAACACTCTGAGACATTTTTATTTAAATGTAAGAAGTAAGATAACAGAAAAAGTCCAAAGGAAATAGAAAAGACTGATTCTATTACAGGAACAGATGCTATGCTTATTACTTAAGGTGTTTCATTAACAAATGTTATTATATTTTTATACTTGTTTTGTTATCAGTTGACTTTTTTTGTGTAATGAAACTTTATGGTATAATACCTACACAATGTGCACTTGGATTTAAATATTTCACCTGAAAATTCAGTCAAGGAAGGCAAAGTGTTTGGTAAGAAACAAAGAGCAGACAGTGGCACAGCTGGAATCCTACTTTTGAGAAATGCACTAGACAAGGAGAAATGAAACATAGCATTGGTCTGTAGCCACATCATACTTCTCTAATGGCTTTGCAGCTCTCAAAGCCCACTAAGTTTGACAGGGAGCTTATTCTAAGAAACTCCAATGTATCTCTAAGCAATGTTGGCAGGACAATAGGTGCCAGCCCCCTCGCATAAGCCTGCAACTCCAACCACCTACTAAAACTGTCTCAAGAATTTCAGTTATACGTGAATATGTGAACTACCCCATACAGCAATACTATTCACTATTTCAGATATAAATTAACCTGTGTTAATTTAGCTTCTGTGATGGCATAGTACTAGATAAAACCCTATAATATTTTACCACTAACTGACTACTGTTTTCTGCCCTGAATTAGTCTTTCCACATCAACCAACCCTTGAGCGAAGCTGGTAACACTATGAACACTTTCTTCGATTATATTGTTGTGCTAGAGCTGGAAAGCCAAATGAAACAAATCCTGACTACTTAATATTTAAATTGAATGAAATACAATGTAGTAGATCAGCATTAGTGTTTGCTTATTTATCTACATTAAATTCACTCCGAAAAATCTGAAGTAAGGATGACTAAGGTTTCTCACACTCTAAATCCTAATTGTAGGATCCCTGATATCAGGATCTTGTTTTTTAATTTTTTAAATTTCATTTATTCAGCTATGGATAGGACAGAGAAATAGTAACAAATGGCGATGCATTAGAAAAATGGAGAAAGAAGGAGCAAAATAAGAATCCAAAATGACCTATACATTGTCAAAAGAGTAGGGACGCTGGTAGTCAGCTTCACACTGGCCCCAAGAATCATGGCCAAAAGAGAAGGATATGTGGCATGGAGTGGACAGGAACAAAAGTGCCCAGCAGAAGGAAAGAATGTTCACCTATGTAGAGGAAATTTATATGCAATTACCTCTTCTAGAGAGCTAACAAAGCATGCACTGTAGGGAAAGTATTGAAAGTATTCTAGAAAAGCAAGGATAAGAAACTTGAGCTTCATGAACTCAGAAACTCAGCATCTCTCATTGGGGCTTAGAGATTGTTTTGTTATGAACAGGTAGCAGAATGATGTTTCTCCAGGAGTAATATTCTCAGATATCATGAGAACTCTGAAAGCATTTAACTGCTGATGAAATTATCTCCAGCATGCCTTAAGAAAAGAACCTGTTCACCGCAAATCACTTACAAAAATAAATATGTGCTGGTTTATGGTAGGAAATAATGTTTTCTCAAGAGGACAAGCTGAGTCTAATTTCAACCAGGACTGATGATAGGAAAGATCAAATCTTATACTAGCATTCACCAGCTGCAGTACCTCCCTGAAGAAAGGCACACATGGGTTCCTAATTACTTTGTATGACCTACAGAAAAAACATTCTCTTCTTTTAGCTGAAGGTCACATACTAAAACCACCATGACATTCATGTATTTGGAAACTTAATATAGACATCTTAATCAGATCTCGCAACATCAGAATTTAATTGTAGAACTTCGTAATAATGAGGCGTGCTTATATATGCCCATGCATTCATTTGCACAATCATGCATAAACAAATTGTGGTCAAAATTCATGGAGAAGGAAGTTTGTTTGGCACATGCTGACCTCAAGTCATGAAATAAAAGCAGTTGTTAATGATACAGAAATATTAAACTACCACTACCTGAAAATTTGCACAGTGTTTCAATGAGATTATTTTTTACGAACAAATACAATTATTTTTTATTTAAGATCCTGAGCAAAGTAATATATGAAGCACAATCAATAATGCAGCACAAGATGAATTAGATGCTTTCTACTAATTTGCTCAGAGCATAAAATGAGCTAGTACACTATATTACAATGTTTTAAAATAATCCACTGATTTCTCTGAAATTAGATGTCTTACTAACAAACTTGTGGCCAACAGTGAAACTGCATATGCACCAAAAACACCTAACTGCTTCAAGTTTCATCAGATTTGGTAGAATATCTTGCTACTTGGGCATTCAAAGATACCAGAAAACATTCTCCAGTATTTGTGTAAATTCAGCAATGAAGTGGTCAAACCTAGTTGTACATGCATTTGCTGAAGGGAAACATTTTTTCCTAATAAAGTCAGTGGTATTGCCGGGTAAGTTTAAATGCATGGAAAAAATGGGAAGTATTCCTACATGAAAAAAGTTATCCCCCCAAAATTCTTTAGATAGGATTTGAGGGCAAGGCTAAAGACTAAAATCAGTTGGAACAAATGATTGGTTTCCACACTTTGTGAATTAAAAGTAGTAATGCTAATATTTGGCATAAGAAAAGCTGCCAAACAAAAGGAAATTGAAAAAAGTGGTCTCAGTAAGGGGAAAACGGTGATACGAAGTAAGAGTAATGAGTGAAACATCTAGCAAACTTTAGAAAACTTACTAGTTCCCATATTGAAAAACAAGTGTGAAAACTAAAAGCAAAAAAAACCTGCTAACCAACTAAAAATTTGCATGCAAATCTTTTACCTAAAAAGATACATATTCCTGCCTCAAAAGACTGAAAAGGCTGTTATCAGAAAAAAAAGCAAAACAGTAATTGCATTTTTTTTATATTGATGGTTCAAAAACTTTTCCACTGCTTACCTCGTTGCAATGCTGTAAGACTCTGGATGGATACAAGTTTGGTCCAAAGGATTGGGTTGGTATGAGGCACTTGGTGTCGGCTTGCTCTTCTTTTTACCTTGCTTCTCACTGGTGAGTTGTGTACCTGCTTTAGTGAAAAGTGCATGACTTCCAAGCTGAGTTTTCTTATTACTGTCAGAAATAGATAAAATGGGCATGTCATTCAAACTGAACAAGGTCCTAGCACAGTTCTTAAGCATTAAAATTGCTAATCAGATTTTTATCTGATGTTCATTCTCATCAAAAAGTATATCACTCCTAAATGGTCGTTGTGGATGAATCTTTACAACATCACAGCATAAAAATCCATCATATAGTTTTATGCATAAATTAATTTAATATAGAATAAACAGACTGCATTTCATCAAAAAGTCTGTGCAATGCCAAGATTACAAAAAAAAGTAACATATGAAGTAAAAAAAAAAAAAAAAAAATTTGTAATATTAAAGCAAATGAGAAAATGAGAAAATGAAAGTGCTGATAGTGTAAAATTCCACAATATACAACCTACTGTTTAGTCTGCAAACTGGATAGTATCTTCTGTTTGTAAAATAGGTACAATTGTATTTACCTACTTGATAAAGATCATGTGAGGAAAACTTTCACAATAAATTGTCAGTTCTTAGATTGCCATTTAAAATAAAAGGGATACAATTAGAAAAAACTACAACAAAATATCTTGTTCACAGTGTCTTTAGGTAAGCAAATTGCAGAACAAAGTCACAATGTTTAAATAAAGTCCTTGAATAACATTACTTCACTCTTTACATTTAAGCTTCTGAAAACGTATGCTCAAATATGGGTCAGGTTTAAACATGAAAAATTTCAAATATGAAAAACTTAAACCAGTAAAAACCTAAGGGCCAAACCTACCACTATTTCAGAATTTAGAAATAAGTACCACAAAGGTAAATGTCATGTTCTCTACTTCGGATGGAATAACACCAATCACATATGTAGACTGGAAAACAAGTGGCTGGAGAGCTGTTCTGCAGAAAGAGATCTTGGGGTGCTGGTCAACAGTAAGTATAACATGAGCCTGCAGCATGCCCAGGCAGCCAAGAGGGCAAACCATGTCTTGAGATGTAATAAATACAGCATTGCCAGCTAGTCAAAAGAGGTGATCCTGTTGTTCTATGCCTAGTGCCAGTGTGGCCTCACTTTGAGTACTGTGTGCACTTCTGGGATCCACAGCATAAAAAGGATGTTAAGGTCTGTGAAAGCATCCCTAAGAATTTATCAAAGCTAGAAGAAAGGTTGGAAGTTGTGTTTTGTGAGGAAATTACAACACTTGGGCCATCCAGTCCGGAGAAAGGAGGCTTACACTGCTATTAAACTGCTATTCTCTACAGTTCCCTGAGAAAGGAAGCAGGAGGAAATCTCTGCTCCTGGGAACCAATGGCAAGATGGGAATGGTACAAAGCTGTGCCAGAGGAGGCTCATACCAGATATTAGGAAACATTTATTTACTGTGAGGGTGGTCAAACCCTGGAGCAGACTTTCTGGAGAGATGTCCCAAGCTTATCAGTATTTAACAGACATCTGGGTAATGCTCTCTGTAAGATGCTTTAACTTTTGGTTTACTCTGAAATGCTCAAGTAGTTAGGCTTCAAGATTGTTGAATATCCTTCTCAACAAAACTACTATATTCTGGTTTTGCAAAAGTGTCCTAATACAGCCTTCCTTAAAACAGTGATTACAATCTTGACTCCTAGTCGGTTAGATTCAGCTACCATTTGAGCTGATCTGTTTTTCTTTAACTGGCAGGATAATAAAGGTTCCAAAGTCTCAGGGAGCCCCGTGGACAGATTTGCCCACAATGGCAGGAGGACTATATATAACAGCAATGCTGCAACAGAGGAGAGGAAAGAAAAAGACCTGTTACAGATAGCATTCACACTTCACGCTCTAACATGGAACATACACAGAAATGTAGGCATAGCTTTTTCTTTCAATATCAGTATTTTAAATAATGACTATTGAAAAACCACTAACTATATAGTGGCCCTTCAATACCTCAAAGGGAGCTACAAGAAAGAAGGGACAGACTCTCTTTAGCAGGGTCTGTGGTGACAGAACAAGGGGAAATGGTTTCAAACTTAGATGAGGGTAGATTTAGGTTGGTTATTAGGAAAAAAAATCTTTTACAGTGAGGATAGTGATGCACTGGAACAGGTTGCCCAGAGAGGTGGTGGAAGTCCTGTTCCTGGAGACATTCAAGGCCAGGCTGGAGGAGCTCTGAGCAACCTGATCCAGCTGTAGGTGTCCCTGTTTATTGCAGGAGAATTGGACTAGATGACCTTTAAAGGTCCCTTCCAACTCCAAGGATTCTGTGATTTTATTTGCTAACTTGCAAGTACAAAGTACAAAAACTAATTCACGCAGCACTCTATAGACATCAACATGACTGGAGAGGACAAAAATAAAATCCTCCCAAAGTCCATTTCAGAAACTTTTGATCTTGCTATCTGGGCCCATATGGACTATTGCGCAGGCAATGCCTTTAGAGCTTTATTCTGGCCTCAAACTCTGAAGCTATACCAGATTTTTCAATTTATACAGTGTTTTCAAGTTTTATGGAATCAGACTAACATCAGAAGTGTGCTCAAGAAAGGAAAAAAAAATGGTGTTGTTAAACATTTCCTCAGTGAACTTCAGAAAAAAGAACACCAACATGGCATCAGCTTTCTTTTCCTCTATTGTACTGCCACATTCACTAGAACAGATCTGTTCAACATAAGGCCTATAGATCATTTGCAGCCTCAAAAATAAGTTCTTTGGTCTTCTGGTGATTAGTGTGCACCATTTGGCCTGCAGCATGCGCCTTCTTGCCAGATGGGCAACCAATCTGTATCCCTTCCACTCGGGCGGTATGCCAGTCCTAATGTGCCTACCTCCTGCTTGGAAGTTACACATGTTCAGTTTGGCCAGCAGCAACTGGGAATACAGTATTGCTTCTGAGAACAGGGTTGGAAAAAGAATAACATGTGCTTCCCTGGAAAATATTTCTGTGGAGATGAGAAAGCAGCAAAAGGGTGGGGATAGTGCTATCACGCTGTCCCTTCTTACTTCTTTATATTGAATAGAGAAATGGGAAAGACAGGAGAAGGAAAAGAGATGCTGTCCTACAATGGGCGTTTTCTGTTACGGTGAGGAAGCATTTTGGATGAAGAAAAAAAGCAGAATGAACGGTTGCAAGAGGAAAAGTCTTGATACAGAAATGGGAAGTGAGACGGAAAGGAAAAGTATGACTCAGTGTTGACAAACTGGAGTTAGTAATGGACTTCTTACATATTTGAGAAAGCAAGAAGTCACATCATGCCTCATAGGCACAGCAGAGCCTAGCCCAGACAGCTTATTTAACTTTCTCTCTCCAGGCACTGGAATTGAAACTCTCCAAAAATCCACTCTAGTTTACTACCAATGTGTTCTGCAGAGTATCAATCTTCACCACACTGAAATGGATTTAACAATCTCTAAGTTAAATATGAAGCACTGGGCTGTAAGATTTTAATACCTCATAGATAATGACACTGCCACATGTCAAGTTTTTTTCTGTTGATTCAGTTGAAGAATTTGCCATTAAACTTGTATTCTTATAGAGACTCTAACTTAGAGAACTAGACTAATAAACCATGGTGATGCAATGCAAACGCTATGTTCGACAACTGACTTAAAGAATTTAATTTATTTCTTTCAAAGTCTGAAGACCCAGTATTCCTCAAGTTTCAAATCTGAATACAAAACAGAAGGTAAAGGAGTCTTCCCATAACATTTTGGAAAATGTTGTCATGATGTCTAACATCATTTTTACCTGCAGAAAGTCTTTATATAATCTTGATTGAATCTGATGAAGCCAGCACACTGTTGGAAAGTTTTGGGACCCAAACCTTTAACTTCCTTGAGCTGTTCTCGATTTATAAATGGTCCATTCTTCTCTCGCCATTCAATAATATTTCTAGCTCTGGTGGCATTCAATCCTGCAATATGTCTGAGAGTAAAGTTTACAAAATACATTTTCACCATTGAATAGTCATTGATACAAGTCTAATCCATTTCAAGTACACGCATTACTGCAGAAAATTTGGTTTGAAAAACCTACAAAAATTAAACACTGCTAAGAACGTTGTAAAGAGACTCCTAGAGCAAAGGAACAGTCTGAAAAAGGTTCTTTTCTCTGAATTCTGTGGAAGGAATCCTATGCAGTCAACAAAACTTTGTACAGCAATAGGGTTCTGCACACGCCTAACTAGTAAGCCAGGAACTCATAATTTATGATCTGTGGGCTATTTCTGTAATACCAATTTGATTTGTCATGTCTTACGGCCTGCCCCCAGCTGCCCTCTTCAGGAAACTACGTGGGAGGAAGGTTCAGGACAGACGAATTACTCCTGTGAGAGTAGCCCCCTCTCAGCTATTATCTTCCAGTGATACTGCAACACCTTGCCCCAACATGAGGCACTGGCGTCTGCTACCCAGAAAGAGAGTAACTGAGAGCAGCTTGCCTTCCTTACACGATTTCACAGATCCACACAGCTTGTTCCTTTTCTCTCAGCTGCTCTTGAAATATAAGACCAGCTGGGAACTGACTTCATGAGTTGTTCTGATGGCAACTTAGATCTGGCAGAGAACATACCTGTACAGTGTAACTGCAATAAGCCATATTCCTTCAGGAAGCAGTGTGTTTGTTGCATCTCTTCTATATGTACATACACACAAAGTTATATCCAGAGTATAACAATCACAGAAAGAGATAAAAACTGTGTTGGGCATTTATTTCTGGAGAAGAAAATGTCACCCAGATGCCCACATGGCTCCAAATATGAGATATCATTGCTTTAAGAGACCTGTTTGTGGAATAAAACTGATTCTAGAAAAAACAAACTTGGCAGAAATAGCTGAAATGGGGAGTGAGAATAAAAGAAAAAAAAATCTGCTATTCTCATTTTTAAGCAGAAGTATAAAAAGAAATCCAAAGTCAGCAAAAACTGAGACACCTCTTTAACCATAGGCAAAATATTAGGCATAGAATTTATTCCAAAAATTTCATAGAAACATTAGGAAACACAGCTTATTTTCACTGTCAAAGCACTTGATGATCTTAAGTCTTTCAAGTAAAACACTCAAAAGTCATGCAGGTACTGTAATGTTGTCACCCTTTCTAAGTGTAATATCTAGCAACAAGTGCACTTGATGCATAGGAAAGCATTATCAGGAGAGAAATAAGGAGAGAACGAGACTGATTTCTAACCCAGAGAAATAATATTCAGAATATTTTTCCAAATAATTATGGAAAAATTACTTAAAAAAATCACGCTAAAAAAAGAATCCACTTGCAGAAAATTTCCCCTTAAATTCTTCCCTTTCTCCTTTGCCCACTAGATTTTTATATCCTTCTTTGCTTAATACATACAAAAATACCTTTGAATGGACAGAGGGTACAGTTGAAAAATCCTTTCTTACTGCAGAAATACACACTGGTTATATTCAAGTTTTTCTAAATTGCAGTGTTGGTTCAAATTTTTTTTAACCTGTTCTCCTCCAAGGTATAGTTTTATTTGTAGAATCACACATACCCTTAAGAACTGAATTCCAAGGACAGTGAAATACTGTGTCATTTTCTTGTAATTGGAAATTTAACACAAGACCCATTTGCTTCAGCTGAGTTGAAGTCAGATGGCAGACTAAACAGAGACTCTGTGATCCGGAGCCATGTAATTACTGGAATAGGAAAATGTTTGACTCACCTTAATAGTATTTCTGAGCAGATGTTAATATCAACTCCTACAAAGCTGACACACTCTTCAACCACACTGTCCAGAGTTGCTTTGAGCAAGGTCTGTGATACATCATGCTGAGAAACAAAAGTGGAGATATCAGGTTACTGAAATATTGAAGCATACTATTGTTTAAAGTTCTTACTTATGTAACGTTAATGCAATCCTTGCTGGAACTTATCAATAACTTACGTGATGGTACCTGTTAAAATCAAATAGTAGAATGCTTTTTTTTTTTTAAATGTCTTTAATGTTTTTTCTTGCCACACTTCTGTCATAATAAAAATCCCTAGAATAAGTCTCTCCTCATATCAGCTTTTCTTTCTTGTTTAATAACTATTTATCCCAATTACATAACAAGCAAAAATACATTAAACACATAATGCTTTCTTTAAAGGAGTAATCTTTCTGTTCATTCACTGTCTTTAATCTGACATTTATGTATAACCTCTCTTTTGAGTTATTAAAAATAAGACTGTTTTCAAAATAAGGTATTTGGAGAAAAGATCATAAATGCTGCTGTTTTTCACCCACATACACATTTGTGAAATTGTCCTATATATTAGCATCATACTACAGTACAGGCACTAGAATAACAAACTAAGTGTGGATAATACATTAGGTACATATCAACCCCGCAGCAATGATGTGTTTCAGATTTTAAACAGATTTCTAGGGAGATTGGCAGTCCCTTGACAGAAGCACCACTAAAGGAAATTCTTCAATTTTTTCCATTACTGTTAATAACGCTTCCTCATTTGCTCCACCCCCTCAAAAAAAAAAAAAAAAAAAAGAAAAAAAAAAAAAGAAAATCTATCACACTTGTCAAAGATAAAAGATAAAAGTTCTGAAGCTCTAAGATTTCTTTCCCTTCCCAGCACAGGCATACTTCAATCTGTAACTTCTAGCTCCCCACACATATCCATTAGTGCTTAGAAGTCTAACCTGGAGGGAGAAGCCTCTCTGAATGCAGGAGCTAATTCAATCACTATGTTGGCTTAGCTTCAGGGCTCTTATACGTCACTCATGTAAATCTGAGTTGATCTGTTGTGGTTTTGTGATGCATTCATTTAGGACACCAGACTGGAATTGAGCCAAGGCACCAAACACTTCATCCACTACTTTGTTTAAACTTCTAAAAGCTATTCAGATCTTTTAAAGTTTTTGTAATTAAATTAAACATGCCAACAGTATCAACTTCCATTTACTAATATTGGTAGTTCATTAATGAGTGATTAGTTAATACCTATACAGAGCCTAAAACTTATGCCAGTGTATCTCTTAGACCTTCATTCCAAGAAAATGCGAATGTGTTTTATTATGATACCACTTACTATGACATTTTATTGCAACATACATAAAATGTCCTGAAACAAACACAAGAAAACCAACAAAAAAAACCCCACCGTCTTATATTTCTATACTTATGTCTTTCTGAAGACGCAGCTTCTCTTAGTAATTACGTTCTATATATTCCTTCCTTTTGTCATCAGTTGGGTAAGTACTAGAACTAGAGGATTCCAGCTCACACACACACACCCCGACGTATTTACGTAAACAGAACAGTAATACCAGACTAACAGATGGGCATGAGAATAAAGTACCAAAATTGTTTAGAAACACCTGAATTTTCTGTTCTTTGACAAGTACAGCTGCAAAGTACAGAATTTGATTTTCCATGAAGAAGCACAAAGTTAAATTTAGTAATGTAAATATATTTAACATTTTTCTTTATGATGGAGGAAGGCAAAAAGTGTTAAAAATGCACAGTACTCAAAACATCCTTCTGCTTTTGAGAAAGGACACTGACTCAATCCAAAGCACTTGGAAGCTGATTCACAAATTCACAATTCTTGATCACTCTTTTAATATATATATATATATATATATATATATATATATATATATATATATAAATATATAATTTCTTTGTTTAAAAATTAATTAGAATAAAAACCAGCAAGTCTGTGACAACGATTGGGTAGAATGCTGTTTCCATAGCTTTCAGTCTCACTCCTTAAAATGATGATTATTCTTCAGTAGCAGAAATATACAGACATTCAAATCAAAATTGAGACATTCATCATCATCTCCACAATACTTAACTGGAGTACAGCAAAGAAGGTAAGGAAATACATAGATTTGCCCAAATCTTTCTAAGCAGTTCTTCGTAAAAGACTTGATTCAGCAAGAGCGTTATTTCCATTTCTGCTAACAGTGAACTCAGAAACAAATCGGTCAACTATACTACAAATAAAGTGGGAAATGGTATATTATAACCCAAAATAAAGCATTTGGAAATACTTATGCTAATGAAAGAAAGATCAGTGCTCATGATTCCTCAGGTTCGTAAGTGAAAGTGGCATTTATCTGAAAATTTAAGATTGTGGATACAGTACTTTGTGTAAAATTCAAGTAACAGAATGCAAACAATTTGGCAAAAATAAAAAATAAGAAAAAATGTAACCGTTATTTCTTTGGCCAAGAACTCCTGCTCCTAACAAGGAATTCTCAGGTCTGTCAAAGATTATTTGCATCTTTTAACTTTATTGGAGCTTGACAGTCACATTAAAAACAGACAAATATCGAAGGAGCAAATAAGCACAACAAAGCAGGGCATGCACAAACTCTTTAGTACCAATATCTGACAGAAATATCACTTGGAATGCATATCCCAGCACCTACGTCAAGGCACGAATGAGGAAAAAGCTGAAAGGTAAGTGTGACAGATCAAGATAAACATAAGACAGTGTAGCTGTCTTAGTAAACATGTCTCAAAGCTACCAATACCTCTCAGATGTAAAATATATTCGAGCTAGAGAATGAAATCAAGTTGCAAATGACAGAAAACTCTCCAGACAACAAATTTGCCTTTCAAGACCTTCACAGCTTCCTTTTGCTGCGATGGAGAAGTTTCTACATCCCTCTTTACGTTGATATGAAGCAAAGGGAAGCGTTATAAGCACAGTTTCTGAAAGTAGTTAAAAGCATTACTGTATGATCCTAATATCTTTGTAAAGACTTTCTACTGCTAACAGATTATACTTTAGAAAGGTTTACGCATCTTTCTGTCTTCCAGAAAATTTATTAGCCTTCTCCAGTATCAGAGGTTTGATATTATATACTTCTGTACACTATTTATATGCACTAGGGTGATATCATATTATTCAGACACTACTAGAAGCCGTGCTACTCACTTGCTTCAAATAAAAACTGTGACCCTCTCAACTAAAGAAAGTAACCTGTGCTTAGAAATATCAGACACTGTAACAGTATTTTAGTATTTGTTTTCTAAGGAATTACCCAGCAATGATTGCTGTCTTGCTCACTCTGAAGAGCTATGTGCACTCACTGGAAATAATTAATGCTACTAAAAACCTTGAGATGGTGCTACAACACCGATTGAGAGCCTTTTTTCAAAAACCTGTTGTAGAGATCTCTAGCAATATAGTCCCTATAAAAGTATGTGTGTCATTAGCACCAGAAATTTATGAAGGGATACTGTTCGCATGTAGTCTGGAGGTGTGCTGCATCTGTATGAGAATGGATGGTGGACAAATACCCTGACCAAACTCTCGGAGTACCATAGCTAGATTAGAACAACCCTAACCTGCAGCTTTTTGTGACATTAGCATCAAACAAACAATGTACATAACCAGTGCACTCGGTAACCTTTTCCAACGCTGTTATAAAAATCATACTTTCAGGAAATAAATTAGGATTGTGTTTTGTGTGAAAGAAATAGTTTAAAATTCTACTGCAAAACACAGTGACTTTTAAATACATATATTTTATATTTATTAAATTAGTAGAAATCAGCAAGATCAGCCCACACTTCATTATTAATTTACAATACCCAGGAGTCGAGCCAGCCACCTTCCAGCCCAGTTGGAAAGGAATCAGCCACTCCCCAGTGCCCACAGGCTCAGCACAGACATGACCTAATGCTGCTGCCCACGAAGTAGCAGGGAGGGGAAGAGCTCACGATCCTGTGTAACAGGCATCAGGTTATGGATTCAGGCCAGGAGGAACAGTAACACGGCCAACATTTCTGATCAAATTATACCTCACTTGTCCTTTGAATCCAAGTCAGCCTTCAATGAGCAAAGAAGTAAATGCTTTTTTTTCCCCCCTTAAGTTCTGAAACACTTCTAGCAGCTCATAAAACATTATTTTCTTGGTACCTACCATTAACTTCTGTACCCACGAATTTTAATATTGGCATGTGAGACTAGCCAACATTGCCCTTAAAAACATATATACTTTCTTTAAAAAGAAGTATAATCTTGCAGCCTGAATGACATTTACTGAATGAGAAATTAGGTGAGACAACACATGCTAAGCAAAGTTCAGAACTGTATCATGTTATAGAGAGTCAATCCATAGAAATGTGTTTTGCTTAAAATTTTTAGAAGGGAAAAACATTCCCTGCTAGTGCTGTGGCTAATATACAATCAGTTGCACTTCAAATGCTTGTGAAAGCTAGAAGCAAAATGTGTTCAAGACAAGCTCTTAAGTACAGCAGGACTAACGCAATGAAAATAGTCTAATGATGGTTTTCATGGGCAGAATTAGAAGAAAATTAAAAGTGTACCTTTTTCACCTTTGTCAGGTAGAAATACTAGAAAATTCAGGCTAGGGTTTTAATTTCTAGCATCCTCTGGAAAATCCCTTTCAGTTAGATTCTGAAGAAAACAAGCTTACTCCTCTGATGTTTGATAAAAGGTCCTAACTTAAAGAATTTCTTTTGAAGACTGTGGCTTCTCCAAATGTTATATTGTTATAAGATATATTGTTATCTTAGGTACTTAACTCTGATTCATTTCTTGTTTTCAAAAATCTGAATTCTGTTTATTTTAATGGCACATTACTATTACTGAAATACCCCAAGAGAAATAGATTTCTGTTTTCAAAGAAAATGATAAAACAAAAACAATGTCTGTTAAGATTCAACACTGAAAAAGAAAACAAAAATGCACACTTGATCACGTCAGTGCTTCAAATCACTTGCATGCTCCTGAAATTCATCTTCTATTTGCTATTTACTATTTGCTTCTTCTTGCACCCTAACAAATGCAGTAAAAGTGATATTCCAGAAGTCTAGGAAGAAAATGTACATTCCCATTTCTGTACAAAACATCCTAGGGTTGAAGCTCCTATGGAGATTATCTGCAATACTAGAGGAAGACAAAGCAGGGAACATCAGGAGCTTCACAGGTGATTTCAGACTTCTGAAATGCAAGTGTCATTCAGGGATCGTTCTGGAAAATGGCAAAGTATAAAAGAGGAAAACAGAAAAAAGTAAAAATAAAAATAAAATTTACACTCAGCTTCTATTCCTTTTTCAGAGGGAGAAGGAACCGTGTCTTTCCAGAGGAATGCGGGAATTCTGTTTAGTCTGAAGCCAGTGACCATCCCTCTGCACCCAAAGGGTGAAGAACAGCAGCAATAGGATATAAAATTCCAATCGATCTTATTCAGGGCAAAGTGAGACCCCAGAAGATGTTAAGAGCTTGACAAAAGTCTGTACAAACAGAAGGCCTCCACAGAAGCCATACTGCGATTCCTCCTACTTGACTCTCATAAGAAATGTGATACTTACAACACTATCAACTACAGCAAAAAAAACAAAACTAAACAAATCCATTTAAGGGTATACACAGTTGATGCACATTTTATTGCATTCTGCAGTTCTAATATAAAGAACTTCTCATGCTCACTGGCTTTCCCAGTGTTAATGTACACACACTTAGCAACTGCTCTGTGTGGTGATTAACATGGTATTCATATCAGCAATGGAAAGAATTTATTTTTAAAAATTACACATCCATTCTCTCACTAGAAAAAAAAAAGTATGTATGCCAAACAATGACTTTCAGAGGTTTTCTAATCTCATACCAACAGGATTAGTTATGACATGATTAAGTAAAAAGAAATATTTTTATCTTATGTGAAAACACTCATGAGACCCTTTCATCCCTCTCACCTCAACCTCTTTTCTTTTTTAAACAATCTGTTCAAATTAAATATCCTTAAAGAACAGCTTCAAATCCTGTTCTTCACTTCTCTCTCAATTCTCTTTATCTCCTCCTTTGCTTTCATTGAACACTCCTCTCTTCAATTCCAAACTCTTCCACTGCATAGCTCAAGGCAAAAATACACTAGGAATGAAACAAAATGCAAGGCACTGTTCTGCAGAAAGCACAGGCAAACTTAAATAAAGCAAGCTTATTTTCTCTCCTTGCTAAGAAGCAGGCACTTGATTTTGATTGACATATGGCATCACAAAACAGTCAACCAGAGTAGTGTTTATTGAATGACCCATGAAAGACAAAGCTGACAGAAGAATCAGGAAATGTGAAAAAAACAGAAGTTTGTTCAGCACCAGTGTTTATGGATTCAACGGGCACAGTACATAAGCATCCATTGTGTCATTCACATCTTTGATAACTGAAACCAATTTCAGCACCACTTATTACATATGACAGCAAAGTTATATTTAAAGCAAAAGTACAAAACCCCCTCCATGATATAGGAAACTTGTGCCGGCTCTGCACTAAGATGAACAAACTTTGCATTAAAATGTGTATTCAGTTCTTTTCCTATTACGCATATAACACAAGAAAAATGTTTGCATATTGAAAAGTTGACAGGACTGAATAATAAACTAACTGCACTAACTTTTCAGCAACAAAAATTACGCTGTGACAACTTTTTACAAGTGAACGAGAATATCAATGTTTTTCCCATTCTCAAAATGAAGCAGCACTTCAGACCCACCACTGCTGTTGATAGCATGTGATAATTACCAATGAATTACTTAGCATAATATAAAAAACTGAGATCAAACCAGATGAATGGTATTAACAGCAAACAAAAGCATTTATTACACTGTACGTTGAGATAACACAATTGACTCCTTTTGTAATGCTTTTTTTTCTTTTTCTTTTTTGAACAGAAGTTTTCAGCAGGTATGAGGAAAAAGCACAATCAAAGAGCATTAGATTTCCAGTATTTCTGTCAGATAGATATTGCTTTGTAGCCTTGCACCATAACCCTTTTTTCTTTTTTTAATTCAAGGTCTGGAAATTCCTTCAAAAGGCTTTTTGCAAACACAGAATTACAGTTTTTAAATATAACTATCAAAGTAGAAAATAATATAAAATTCTGTAGAGTAACAAATTAATCAAACATAGGTATTCTCTAGTGGAAGATTTGAAGATAAACATAATTGCTGCATTATTATTATTGACTTAAAGTTCACAAAGTTTAAACCTCTAATGTCTGAATATGAATATATTCATTGTGAACATATTTAAATATATTTAATTTGACAACAGAGATAAAAATCACATCTTAAAAACTCATCTTTTTCCCTTCAAAAAAATCTTTCTTCATTTTTTTTATTAATTTATTTAATGTTCAACAATTAATTTTACACAAGGTTAAAAGTAATCATGAAATATTAAAATAAAAAAGGTATTAGAAAATGTAAGGTTTATGGCTTTGAAACTCTTAAAAACTATCATTTTAAAAGCATATGTATTAGCTTCAATTATTAAAGGAAAGGAAATTATCAAAGAGGCAACTGTTCTGCATTCCAGGACTGCTTCAGGTTTGTTTTTGCTAAAGTGTAAAAGGAAGGGAGAATAGAGATCTCTATTTGAACAAACTTTTAGAACTGCAAACTGAGAGACTGGAATATCATCAAGATCGAAAAGAACCAAAACTACTTCTGATTTAGTATCACACGTGTCCACCTCCCAGTATTCCAAAAGCACACCACTACTTTATGATGAGGAGAGCAATACAGAATCAAACCTGTTCCACTGAAGTCATCAACTGATGTGGTTAACGGCACAACTTCAATATCAGTTTTATCTGTGATTTGCAGGACTGACAGTTAAGGGATGAGGTATCAGATGGCTCCAAGCAAATCAGAAAAGTACCTTCAGTGTGTGCCTTATTACTGCGCAAGAATCCAGAATTTTCAAATATGAAAAAAACTTAATTATTGTATATTCCTTTCGGTACCAAAAGACAGTCATTATTCTGAACAAGAATCAACAGAAGCATGAAGCTTCTGACTTTCCATCACATGAGGCAGAAATTGCTCTGATCAGAAATTAGACAACTGAGACTCCTTCAGTCAGCTATGACCAAACTTCTGGACTACATAAAGCTTGGCAAAAAAGCTCAAGTGAAAGTCCTGCAGGGAGGTCTGCAGCATGTGCCTGGCTAGGCTGGCAAAAGAAGTGAATTTAACACACTTATGATGGGAGGAGGTAGACAACTTAGCCTGGCAAGTCCTTGTCACCAGCCATGGCCCAAATTCTATCATCCATCGCAAAAGAAGGATGCATTCTCAACAACTAAAGTCCTTTCATAAAACAGTAGAAGTAATCTATCCTCCCAAACATTCAGGGAGACAAGAGAGATAGCTGGTACTATGGAGATAGCAAGTAGTAACTTTCGGTATTGGTGTACCAGTTCTTTGGTCAAAGATTGCTTTGACCTAGAGTAACAGTTCTGATTTTGCTAGAATATCACGAAAACACAACAGCAATAACATCCCCTGTCAGACACATGCAAAAACAATGCAGAATCTTTCACCTTCACACTAAGATATAGGTACATAAAAATAGTCCCAGTTTTACAGATGAAAAACTAAAGACATAAAAACTTAGTAATTTCCCTTAAGCCATACAGAAAGTCAATGAAATGTAGTCAATGAGAATTCAATTCTTCATTTCCTGTCTGCAACCTAAGCATAATTACCCAGTAACATACATACTATACTCCCCAAATTTTATTATGTTCATGTACTCAGCATTATGTTCTCTAATTGTATGGTTCAGGGGCAGCTTACAAATGTTTTTTGCATCTTTGCTTTGAGTTGTAGTATGCATCCATTGATGGGAAACTATTTTTTTTTTTAATAAAGAATTCTCAGTTTTAGGACCTAAAGTCATTTCCCATTGAGCACTTGTCTTAGTTATTACAGCTGGAGAGAAAAATGCTGCAACTGAATCCATTATATTTTGGTCCTGGGGAAGGGTCTATATGCCCAACCTAGAGGTCAAAATTAGGCTGCTCTATTTTATAAATTGTTTCCAGACAGGTATCAAGACTTAGATGAAATTAGGCTATATCATTAGACTAAAGATTTAAGATCTCAATGAGAACTGCTATTTAATAGCAATCTAATTAAATACTGAGTGTGAATTTACAACTCTAGAAGCTGATCCCAAGCCCTGATGATGCCAACTATCTGCTAAAATCCTCAACGAGACCAGCTTACATGCATAACCAAACAGGATGAATACCTCCAAAATTGTCCAAGGTAATTTTATTCTTAAGATACTGATTTTGTAAAACAGGTAGAAAAGTTAAAAATGGCCCATGCTGGGCTATTTAGAGAGGATTTAAAAGGAGGAGATTTTTATTATTGCACGTATGCTTCAGAAAGAGAACAGGGAAACCAGCATCCAAATGGTTCCCAGACTGATTACTGTTTCTTATGCTCAGCAGTTTACTTAAAATAAATTCCTTTTCATTAAGTGGAAAAAGAAAGTTGATAGCTGAATACATACATGCCTCTGTTTTTATTTCAAAGTGGTAGGAAGAGGCCGAAAAATTATTTACACAATTTTGTCTTGCACTTTCCATCCTGTCCAAATTAGAAAGGCAACTAGTTGTTACGGGATCATCATTCCTATGACTTCATTCAAAGTCTCAAAGATGCCCTTTCACATTTCTAATATACATTGATAACAGTTCACCAAAAAAAAAAAAAGTTGAATTACCACAGTTTCCATTTCCTCTGAGGCATATTTATTAGAAAAATGTGTGCCCTTGTTGAGTAACTTGTTAATAAACTTAAAAACAACAACAAAAAAAGCAGAAGATGTCACAATAAACAAACATCCAGTCAGTAGTCTGCGGTACATGTGGCTCTATATCTTTCCTTTCTCCAGGAGAGATGTGAAAAAGGCTAGCTTCCTCTAATGCCCAAGCTGAGAGTTGTATTTCATCTGGCACAATAAAATAACTGCAGTTTGCCATCAAACCACACAGATCATGAGTTGCACACAGGTTTTCTCCAAAGGCAAACCAACTGAGATATATTTTATTCACCACTTCGCTAAATCAGCAGATGATGAGCTTTCAAGATAGCAAATGCACACAGTATTTTAGATGTGAAAAATTGAACTCATATTTTGTAAATGAAGGGGAAAAAAGAGGCATAACAGCACATCCTCTCCCCTCAAAAAATAAAACATTTCTAAAAATCAGGATGCAGACTTTCAAAAAAACAGAAACCTTAGCTCTTAGCTAACTTCTTCCCAAAGCCCTCAAAATTAAACTCCACAACACATTAAAATATGCCATTTACCTGGGGCGCTGGCTTTTCGGAAAAGATTATGAACGAAGGACACTGGCTGAGTAAATAGAGCTGGGAAATTATATAGTACCTAGTAACAACAGATCAGATATCAGGATGCGATAAAAAAGAAAGACAGTCTAATGATGTGTGCACAGAGGGAAGGAATGCTAAGAAAAGAAAGCACAGACATCCTATTTTGCATGTACCTCAGGAAAATTCTGGGGCGGTTATCCTTCTTATTCACATTCAGCAGAATATCTGTGTTCC
Source organism: Tetrao urogallus (assembly GCF_951394365.1). NCBI lineage: Eukaryota > Metazoa > Chordata > Aves > Galliformes > Phasianidae > Tetrao > Tetrao urogallus. Next base: position 25,572,444 of record NC_136814.1, read on the forward strand.
TCAACAGTTTTATTCAGAGGTACTTCTAACAGCATACTAAAAGTAGGTCACACTGAAAGTAATGCCTCCTATTAATGACCATGGAAACTATAACAGATACAAGAAGTACAATAACACTGTTTGATAGAGCACACTTCCAGCTACATAACACTAGTTTTCAATACAGTCACTACCATCAGCTGTGCATTTTTACCCACAGTGAACAAGAGCCTGCATGCCACACTTGTAAAAATCTGCACCAGCAGAGGTAATCTACTGTTGCTGTCACCACTGCTGAAATGCACCACCCACTGCTTCACTGTGCTCACATCCACTGTCCAGTCTCCATAAACATTCAGCAAGCATCAGTGAATGTCAACTAGTGCCATTTTTTTCTCAAGAAGGAAACCAGCTCTGCACCTTTGCTTCGTAAGCAGTTCCACATCAGATGCCATTCAGTCGGGCTGCCTCTCTGCTGCCATCTGTCACACAGCAACAAAACGTAATGGAATATTGGTGGGAAGGTTCAACCTCTACAACCAACATGCAGCTCTGATGTTGTGGGCCAACATAATCAAATTATTTCATTATTTTCAGAGCAACCCTTGTAGACAAAGGAGTACAGGTAATCAAGAAAAATCTATGGCTAAAATATTTAGATCTCCATAATATTACTTCATCAAAGCATATACAAATAACATTGATGCAACATGGTTTTACTACCACTGTAGAGAGTTGCACTAGCAGAGACAAAAGGATGGGAACCTGGCCATCTTACACTTTCTGAGAAGACAGGACTAATGTGCCCTTTGAAAAGCTAAGAGAACAGCTTTTCCTGGAAAAATGCATTTATTATGAATATATAGATGCAGTCAACATGTTATGCTGTAAAGACTATCTACAGCACAGTGATCAGAAAATCATTGTAGTGCATTAGGAAAACAGAGAGACACAGAAGAGGCAAATCAGAACTGAGGAGGATTCTACAGGACATAAGTTCAAAATAACTTTTTTCCATTACCTATAAGTGGTAAACAAGATACAGTTCTCTGAACATGCAGAGGAAAGAAACACCAAAAGCTGCATACAAAGACAGATATTTGACAACCCAGTCAAAAGGTATGCCAGCAAGTTCTGCTCTGCTACAGAGCAGCCAGGCCAAAGCTGGGCTTGCCTTCAGTTTGAAGTCTCCAGTTGTTGTACTCTACCACTGGGGATAGCAAATATTTGAAATAGGAAACTATGAAAAATATTACTAAAAAGACTCATTGTAACCAGACATATACACTAAGATAACACTTAAAACTTAAAAATGAATTGATGGTCCTTCACATCATCTTTGTTCTCTTCATCAATGGAAAGTGGATTTTTTTTTTTCTGATCTATGGAAAGCACTCAATAGCAATACCTGAAAATCCTGTTGGTTATTACCTAGCAACCTTAGGTAGTTTAAAACACACGTGAAAACTGAAGAAAAATACTTGAGCAACTGCATCAAGAATGATATTTTTATTATTCTTTATCAATAATTTCTTAACATTCTGTCAATTCTCTAGATCTCCTTTCACTAGATACTGCCAAAGAGACAACAGAACAATGTACTGTTTAATAGGGATAACTAATGCTTGAAAGGTTGCCACGTAACACCTACGTAGCAAAAGCTTCTGGCAACATGCATTCAGCTTACTGCTGAACATGAAGCTTATTAATTTAATACACACGTCTGTAAAAAGTTACAAAGGTTCTGGGCACCCAAGTGCTGGACTGAGTAAAGAAGGAATTATGGCTTCTTCAAAGCAAATTTCAAAAATCTTCCAGTAAAAGAACAAAAGCACTAAGTATGACACCAGAGTAAAAGTAAATATGTTGACCTGATCATGTTGATCAAGTACTTCAGCTTCTTTAGAATGGACATCTTGAGCAAAAAACCTGCAGGGCAGTTAGATGATGATGGACCTAGCAGTAACCCACCAGGCTCACACCTGCCCAAAGCCAGCACTCTGCAGATATAATCCAATGAGTACTAAAGAGAAAGGGTAACAGCAACTGGATTGCATCGCCAGGAACTGGTAAACTGAAGAGTACTCATACAAATCTGTCAAAAAGATCTCTCACATCACCAGTTTACAGCGGCTGGAAGGAGAATGGCAATGAAGGCTAAACCTGAGAAGCATTACCTGGTAGGAACACTCACTCTGACCTCCTATATTACAAAAACTTAACTGTTTCTTGTAAAGGAGTAAGAATATGTGAGCAGCTGTATGAGCATGAAAGCAGGCACAAGGAAACACAAGCTGTAGAAGAACAGAAAGGCAGAACTGAGCTACAGCTTCAGAAATTACTCCCCATGCACGCATTTGGGCACAATACACAGGGTGATGGAACAAGGAAAAATATGCACAAAATAATTCCCTCTACAGACTTGCAGAAGTGTAAGGGAAACTAAAGGATGAAAAGTGAAGGACAGTATCTCCACTGTGCAACTACAGGCCACGGCCTGCATTTCATCATCATTCAGGAGAAAATGGGATCTGTAACTGAAAAGATAAAAATTTCAGAGGACAAAATAAAAACCATGTCCTCAACTTCTCACCCCTACAGCTCTTTCATACATAGTTGCATCCATCAACCCAGTTAAAACAAAATAAAGGAGAACTACACATCAACAATAAAGAGTGGGGAAAAGAATATCTAGACAGAAATAACCAGTCTCCAAGAACATTTATTTTGCTCTGTAATAATAATAAACACTACGTACACCACTGTCAATGAGGATAACACTTGTTCTAAAGCAAGTGAGTCTGAAGATCCTAAATACATGTTTGCCTGGTTAAAATGAATGCTTTTCTTTAAAGTTTCATTTTATACTCTCAAGATTTCTGTGACTGCAAACCATTCTAATGTTTCAGACCTTAATTTATTGATGAACACTGTCTCAACAGATTCTTCCAAAAAAAAAAAAAAAAAAAAAAAAGAGACTATATAAAAAAAGCAAAGTAGCAATATTAAATGTTTAGTCCTATTGCTGAAGTAGAAATGGGAAAAACTGAACACTGTGAAGCAGCAGCACACTGATCAGTCTCTCCTGCTGTCTACATCCTCCTATGCATTTTAAGTGAAGACCGGTCATTTACAAGTAAAAAAGAAAAAAAAGTCTATTTTCAGATTAAAAAAATAACATGGGGAACAGCATATCAAAATTTTAACTATATTCCACTGTTTTCAACAGTACAATAGCCATTTACTTCTTGTATATGCTAGTGCAGTACAAGGTCCCACACTGTCCTCTGCATTCTACGTTTGCAAGGGCTCAACTTTCCCTTGAAATGCTGCCACGCTTGGTCTGTTTAAGAATGAAACCTGCTTGCCCTTAGGGCTTGATAGAGTTAAAGGGCAAAATCCTGGCTCCATTTAAAGTCAGTGGGCAGTTTGCCATTTAATTCAATTGGTCTAGTATTTCACAGGGACCTTACGGGTATACTGAAAAGCTTGTACCCATGTATCTTTCTTTTGCTTGGAGGAATAGCAGCAGCATGTATTAGATTCTAAGAGTAAAGTCTGGGTGGTAACCATAGGACACTGGCTTTTACTTTCAAAGCTCACATCAAGCTCAAAAGCATTCATTCAAAATTCTGAAATAAAACTAAGTATTGGTTCACCTAAAGTAAGCTTCTAGTTGGTACTCAAAAATTTATTCTAAAATTTAGAAACTACAGTAAAGGCATCTGAGAAAACATTCACTTTCATTTAGTTCAGATGACTTTAAAGAAAAGGATCACAAAAATCACATTTTATTTCACAGCAGGAAGGCACATGTTATTCAATACTAGCAAAAATGTGGCTGTTCCCAGTGCTATACTGCAACTGGCTTGGCAGATATTTGCAGAGACAGCATAGGCAGGACATTTTAGATGACCCCAACCTCAGCATTCTAAACAGACTATAAAATGTAACTAACAATTCACAGTAATAATTACACTTTCATATTTACTTTTAGAATTGTACATCCAACATACCTCTAACAACCTAAGAGGTACAAACCTTCAAACAAATCATGGGGAAATATCTGTTTAGATCCTTAAGTCTTATCTGTTTTTATTTAACTTTTTGTTTATTCCGAGACTTTCACCCTGGTGCCACACAGACATGTTCCTAGCACCAAAATATCTGGCTGCTGATTTGAAGTTCAAATCAACATATGAGAAATACCTCTTTGACTAGGAAGATGAGATGACATGCAGAACTCCCAAAGAAAAAAATGCACACACTCCTCAAAAAGTAATTACTTCACTAATATAGGGTTGCATAAGGACATCAATTTATGTCAGGTGCAAATCTGTAGAGATTTTATAAAAAGTAATTAGTCAGCTATGAGTAGAGATAATTCAGAAATTGTAACTGCTGTTTGTGGTTCTTGTTTTATTTTTTTTCTGAAAACATCTATAAAATGAATGATACTATTACTCACCTACTTATGAGATTCAAATACTCTCTCTTACAAGTCATAAAATTATGGACTGTACAGTTAATCTGTGGAAAAACCCAAATAATTGCAAGGTTTTACTTCTTGCACTCAATTAAAAAAACAGTAAACACAAGCAATGGATACCAGGATGTTCAAATTTCTAGGCCTTATTCTTTTTCCCCAGTTCCTTTACATAAACAGTCATCTGTTTTGAAGTTAAAAAAACTTCCCCTCTCAGCTAATGCATATGGGTATTCCTATATCTGTCTTCAGAAGTTTGGAAATAGATGCAGAGGGTTAACTGATTTTGCATAATGTCTCTAATTCCACTGTTAACATTCTGGCATAATATAAAGACCAACCTGGTAAAGACAAGGGGAGAATAATTATGTTATGCACTGTTTCCTCATTTTCAATTGGAAATTAAATTAGTAGTCATTGTTCAGAAGATTTGTTAATACCATAAGCTTGCCCTCACCCCCAACACTTCAAAAATTAGAAGTAATAAAACCTGCAGATAGCCACTTTTATCTAAATTCATACAGGCTGTGGGATCTTTAAATTCATAAAATCCATTTTCCATTTATTTTCATCATGTCAAATGAAAATATATTCCAACACTTGAACTGGAAGTACAACCTGACAAAACCTGATAGCTCAAGAAAGAAAAAGAAAGGGAATGCCAATTAATGCAATTACTCACAGAAAAGATATGAGGATGAGTACCTATCAGGTCAGGTTCAAAAACATATCAGAAGCACCAGTGTTAAAAAGAAAATGAAAAAAAACCTTGCACTCTCTATGTTGAGTAGCACTATTAAATTCAGATGCAGGGCTCTGTTTAGATTGGACAGGCCCCAACAGTAGAACAAAGTCAGTCTGTCTTAGTACCATAACCAAATTCTACAAGTTAACAGCTTTTCATGAAAAGCTGCCATTTCAAAATGTCAATCAAACCTGAATATAAGTGGGAACTCCTGCAGAAATAACCAGCTGCAGGTTTAAAAAACATTTTTCACTGAAAGTGGAAACACAAAAGATGTTTGAATGAGATCTCTTTTCATTCCTGTAACAGTAGACGGTCATTTTCACAACATCAAGGACAAAAACACAAGACAAAATTGCAAATAATGTCTTGAAAGAACCATTTGCAGGGGTGATGAATGATTCAAGTTACAAATGACAGAATTATTGGCAAATGGAAACTCATTAATATGAAAAAGCTTCTCTTACTAGGCTATAGCTTGACTCCACTTTTTTTTTATTGCATCTGAATGATTAGGATGTATGTATTTATTTCAATCCATTTAATGTTCACTTTCTCACCTTGAGGCAGCTGCTTGCACCATGGACATCTAACTTGCAACAAAAGCAGCATGTCTATGCTATTGTGTGTGCTTATTAAACAAATATTTTCAGTTAATCAAAACACAAATTCTAACAGAATGAAGTTAAAAAATTATGTCCTGTCCACTGAAGGAACAAGTTTTCTCATCAAGTACATATGTGTTTTTATTCAATATACAAGGGCAAAATATTATTTACACTAGCATGTACTGTAATGGAACATAAGCTTAGTAATAATACTTTGGATACATTCTCTTTTTTAAAGGACATAGCAGGAACAAAGTTATTTTTCCTATTCTCTGAAAAATACGGACTCTGAAAATTAATTTGCTACCTAAATGCCAGCTTCATCTATTTTCTCATGTAATAGACCGATGTAATCACTGATGTATTTTACAAACTTCTACGTTCGATCATGGGAAATAGATTCATCTAATAAGGAAGGCCTCCTGAATATCAGGTACTCCTGCCCTAAGAAAGGTCAGAACATCCATACTATAAAATCAGCATTCATTACACAGTTCGTAACATAAACATATAAATAAGTGAATATACTGCAAAGCAGATGAACACCGCAGTATGTCGTACAGTTTACAGTATTAGTGTAGACATTCTGCTTCACATATATTTGCCTCCTTCCCAGTGTGACTATCACTGGCAATGACTGCTGTGCAAATGGTATAACATTAACTCTTCTGAGCAACAGCACTCAGGTTATGCTTCTCAGTAGAAGGAAAACAAAACTTATGAAGTGACATTAGATTCAGAAATAGTAACAAGATAAATTAGCACAGCTGTATTAAATAATTCAACCTATAGGAATTAAAAGTTGAATGAGTAACGAAAGTTTAGAACTAAAGATGTGAATCTTCAGCAGCATTCACAGAAAACTAAGATGTTGCACAGCATTACATTCAAACAACTCATCACTGCAACCTTGGTGTACTGAGATATTAGTCACATCAACTTGTCTCACACTATAGCACCGTCTTCTATAGCATACCAACATCTTGTGATATCTAAATCCTTAATCCTTATATTAGATCAAGCTGCATTTCTCTAGCTATAGGTTGCAGTACCGCACAAAAGTTACCTGAGAAGGCTTTTGTTACACTCCAGCTTTACTTCAATAGAATCAGAACAGAAGCTTATCAGTAAGGCTTGTGGCAAGAAAACAAGAAATATATGGAGAATTTTGCATTGCCAGCATTTGCTTCCAAATAAGCTGCAGCATATAATGTCTACTCCAGTTTTCAGAGACTAATAATTAGTATAAATAAACAGTCAAAGTAAGATTAACTCAGCCAGATAATGTTGCTACCAAGCCTATTTAAAAATTGAGACAGAAAATAAAGGGAAAGGAGGAAAAAGAAAAACGGTGCCAAGCCTACTGCCTTAGTAAGCAGAGTAGTTTTTGAACATTCTCAAAAGCATAAGGATTTCCTATTTACTTCAGGAAGCAGCTTACAAGTCAAAACGTCCTGGAGGGTTTTTTTTTATTTTGTCAGGAGCTGCCAATTGTTAGTTAAGATTACTATTCATTTTACAGGAGTGTTAAGAATGCAAATGGTTAACAGCAGTATAAACTATATACTTGGTTTAAGTTTGAATGTCTAAAACTATTACACACTGCATTCATCTGCATTCCCTGTTTATGGGAATGAAATATGTAGTCATTTGAAGTCCACAATATGTATACTGTGTTTGTAATAACTGCAGATTTTACAAGCACATTATTCTTTCCATTAGGATTAAAACCTCACCGAATAGCAATTTGTGAAAGAATTCTAGCAGGGCCCTGAGCCCAGAACTCTGACCTCTGATGAGATGCTTGGCAGCAACAAACTCTAGGTCTAAGCAAAACATCTGGTTTGAGTTAGACTTCCTGAAAAAATAGCCCCTGTACTGGGGAAACTGGTATTCACTCAGCTTTGTCTATACACTTTGACTGACTTCAGCGCTGCTGCAGGAAAAAAAAAGCTTTGCCAGAATGCATGTCAATCACTGTAGACTTCTTGGTGGCCTCCAAAGAGCCAGGCACTTACATTAAGAGATACTTTTCTTGCTTCTTGGGCTTTTTCCTATTGTACTTCATAGCAGCATTTGTTTCAGAATTAGTGCCAACACTGAATTATCTAATCCAAAACTACAGTCAAGCTCAAAACATAAATTATTCCTGAAATAGTTTCTGCAGTTTTTTTTTTTTAAACCATAATTATTTTGACTTAATTTTTCTTGCAAATTTAGACAATCACTGTCACCATGAAATAAAGGGGAATATTCCTGAAAGAAATACAAACTGGAACTGCCAAGAAATTGGTAAGAACAGCAAGATCTTTTGACTGGCTCCCAAAACATTTTCTGTGTTCATTTCATAGACAATAGAAACACAGAAGGGTAAGTGTAGTAAGAATGCTGATAAACTGGGTCAAGGTATGCTGAGTCTATTGCTGTGTGTGACCACCACAAGCTCCAGCAAGGAAGGATGAGGAAAGGACAGAGCTTACGTCTCCTTTTCCTGAAATGAAAGGTGCATTGTATCACAGAAAGGGTGAAAATGAAGAAATGAACAATACCTTGCAGGCTCAGTAAAAATTGCACTTTGTTAAAATTGATGGCCTGGGTAGTGAACAGCTCAGAGCAGAGAGTAAGATGCAACTTCCATTACACGTGAGAAGTACAAGGCCAAACAGTGCTACACTCACTGGAGATTTTCTGTTTTTAAATATCATTGGGAAACTTTTGAAACTATTTAAGCTATAATAATGAACCAGCATCGATACCTACTAAGATGTGTTAACTAACAGATATAGAATGGCACCAGTTGTCTAATTTAGGAGTAAGAAACTAAAAAATAATTGAATTTCAAATTAACAGATACTGAATTTAATGGAGAGTTCTGCCAACACATCAACTGATGATGCGTAACATGCACGTACACAAGAGATGTGTAATACCACAGTATCCACACACACAAAGGTGAATTCACCTCTGCTTGCGCTAGTAATAGGACGTCATTCTATCAGCATACATCTTTTCTGTACATCCTCTATTGCCTACCTTGATTAAAAAAAAAAAAAAAAAAAAAAAAGAATGGTTTGGTGAAAAAAAGAACCTGAAAGAATATTTTCTTTCATCTGCTGTACTTTACACAAGTCTGCTGCATTGCTGTATATTGCTAATTTACTCATAGTTTATTACTTCCTTTGATTGCTAATGCAATAATACTTTTATGCCTGACCTAGTAGTAACTCCATACTGGAATTAAATGCCAATTTTTATTTTTCACCCCCCAAATTCCAAACTAAATGCCATACATACGAACCCCTGCATTCAAGCAAAATGCAGCCACCAACCCACAAAGGTACACTTATAAAATGAGCCTTGCTTGTTTGAACTGCAACACTGCTGTCACTGGAGTTTCACGCGGGAGACATAAATAAATAAAAATAAACCGAAGTAATAAACACCATGTTTTATGGAGTTGTGCACGCACACAAACAGAATTCCTCCTGGCAAACTTAATAGATCAGACTTAAAAGCTGCCTCTCTCATTCCAGAAAACTCCTGGCCTGGGCTACTCAGAGACCCTTAGGCAGGTCCAGCAGCTCAAGCAGCCCCATTCTGCCTCTGCACCACGATGTGGCTGCCCTGCCACTGGACCATGGCTTGTGGCAAAATGGAGCCATGCTCCCAATTCAGTCAGAGTAGAGATTGCCTGGTGCAACTGGAATAATGAATCCCCTTGCTAAAGTCTCTAGCAGCAGAAGGTATGCTTGAAAAAACTGCCTTCTAGCCATCTAGTTTGCAGAACATAACATATTGCTGAGATGTTATGTCCTCTTAGGAGTTCATGTATTCAACTACTGATGGTATTCCAGTGGCCATGTTATTCACATTCTGGAGTGAAACTGTTTATTTACTTTTTTTTGAGGAAATAACACACATTTGTCCATAGACTTTCAAATTTTGGAAGACTGAACATAATTTTAGAATCATCATCATCAGCTGGCTGACAGCAATAAAGACAACATTCACTTTAAATAACCCTGAATTATGTACAGTTGAGTAAATTTGAATTTGTTTTGATTTAAGGTCTTCCAAAGTTGAGGCCAACATGCTGAACAAAAATATTAAACTATCTATAACCCTGTGTCAACATATGATGCTACTGGGAATGGTAAGTGAATTAATTTTCCAAGGAAAATTAATTACTTATGACTTACAGTTGTAAAAGCAAACAACGTAACTCTGGATTAGGACACATTTAATTTCTGTTTGGAGTAGTGATTAAATTAATTTCATATAATTCATGGTATGTAATGGAAAGCAGAACAAAGATGAAATCTTAGACAATGACTGACATAGAAAAAAAGTGTATATTTATGTTCGTGATCCAAAAATAAAGGTCACAGATATTAATCACTGTCTAGAAAAACATGAGTTTAGTTTCTGAAGCAATGACTTTTTTTCCAAAACTGTTTGTTAAAAAAGTGTTATTAGCAAGATAAAATCTAAAAAGCAACAAATTAAAAAAAAAAAAGAGCAACTTGCATTTTACATCTCAGAGAAAAGTACAATTTTCAGTGATAACAGCTGAATGATAATAACGGTCACAGGATTATTCTGAGGAACACCAAAACTGAATTATTTTACACTAATTTGAATTCATATTAATTTAAAGGCAAAATGGAATAATTTGGTCACAGATCCAATATGCATACAAATACATGTATTAGTACCACATTATAACTTCAACCCTAATTTAGGATTTTTATCAGTAACTGAATTTTTCTAATAAGCAGTTAATGTGAAAAATAAATCAGTAGCTAAATGAAACTAGGAAAGAGTTCTTGCAGCATTCCATAATTTCGTATTTGATCAAAGAAAGATTTTTTAAATGTATTTCAGTATGAAACATACGAGTTCTTAGTTTAGATATTTAATCACAGAAACCACACATATTAAGCAACAGTTTAAAAATTTAAATTCATCAAAATTCCAAAGGTCATTTTTGGTGTCCTTCTGAAAGCAAATATTAATTTATTGCTGATTTCAGGTGTTTTTGTGTGTTTTTTTTTAATATCAAGTCAACAGCTGCTATGCCATGAACTACATTCGAAACACTCAAACTATGATAATATTATTATTTTTCCATGCGTCAAGTGAATATACTGTTAATTCATACAACCAAAACAACAGATGCAATGCAACCATTCACAGCAAACAGTAACTATGGAATTCCACTAACGAAGAAAAGCTACATTCAAAATGTTTAAGTTTACCACACACGCACATTCAAAGCAAGCGATTCACATCGACTGCCACTTTTACTTGCCTTTCAGCAACAGGGAGATGCTTTCACTACAGTCATAGTTTAATAAATTTTATAATTTAAATATTTAAATTAAAATCTGACTAGAACTTTTAAAGGATGAAATTACTTCACACAAAAGATTAATGTTTGGAGTCAAATTGCAAGTTCTATGTATATGACAAATATTACATCAGGGATATAGATAATGTCAGTAGTAATTTCCAGTGCACTAGCTATTATTTTACTATAGTATTTTCAAGAATGTTTCAGAAATTGTAAAGATATTATGAAAATTTAAAGCAAACCTAGATGAAAGGAGCTGCAAAATTGTTCTTTGATAAAATTGTATGTTTTTTACCCAAGGTAACTAAACACTTTAAATGTAAACAAAAAACACAGTATCTTCTCACACATTTAGGAAACTGATCAGTCAATACACTTTTGAAAAAAAGATGGGCTTTATTGCTCTGTTTTGTTTCAGCTGTTAGATTATTGTTTCCAAACTGATGCACAGATGAGCCACGGTGAGACAATTTCTGAATCCCAGACTTGCAATTCACATTTTGCTCCTCTTTCCACTTGGCTTCTGCATCACAATATAGTCTTGCAGGAGTCTAAATCTACCCTGTTGGCTCATAACTGATCTAGCCTGTATTTGAACTAGCTCTGCCCAAGTATACTTATGGAAAGGCAATTCCATCTGAAATATTAAACAGCCTAGCACAGAGCATACACTGTACCTGAGGAATTTTGCACAGGAGCTCATATCTGCTTCCTTCGTGGAAGTAAACAACTTTCTCACCTATTTTACAGGAAACTATAGGCTGTGTACTTTTAATACAAGAGTGCAAATCATCTGAGAAATTTTTCACCAGTCTGTTTTTATTTGGTGACAAAAAACTTCCTAATAAGCTTCTGCTACTAGAATCAGTAATTAAGCAATCAGAAAGAAACTGACAAGTGAGGACAAACCTGTCAAACAGCTGTTTCCTATCAGCAGGCTTAGGTTATTCCCCCTCCATATAGCAACATCTTTTCCAAAACTTTCCTACTTTTGTTAAAATCTCAAAAGCTATGAAAAATACACATATGCAGTCATAATATTAAATAGGAGCAATGCAAGATGGGTATTATTAAAGTCTAAAATTTACCTGCTTTCACGGAAACATCTCTGACAATTTTCACATGCTTTCTAATACGCATTTTTGTGACAGCAGTGAAAAATAGATGCAATCCATTGGCAGCTTCATGAGTGACATGTGCAGATGCAATGATACTGCTGTGCTCTTGCACTCTTTGTAAATACACAAGCACAATTTTACTTCATTTCCTTAAAGGGACAGTATCGCACCTTACTGAGCTGGAATGTGTCCTAGGGGATGCCAGGATTTACAAAATCATTAATAACAAATGCCATCTTTTTTTTCTACATATATTTTTTTCCTCATTATAACCAGATACAACAGATTATCTAAAGATTACTGTATTATTGCTGTGCTATTTGCCCGGCAGACAATAGGTAGCCACAAGCAAAGAGACTGCCAAGTTATCAGAGGTATAAACCATACCCAAGCATCAGAAAAAGTCTCTGAAAATTGGTTTAAGTTATGCAAATCTGCCAGGTGTCAACTTTTCTTTTTTTCTTTTCTTTCTTTTTCTTTTCTTTCTTTTTCTTTTCTTTCATTCTTTTTTTTTTTTTTAAGAGAGGAACCAACTTCACTGAGATGAAGAAACATCCAAAAACCATTATAGACTGCCCGCCCCTTTTTTGACAAAGCTGTCTTCAGAGATTTTCTTCCCATAGGTGTTAGATGGCTTAGTTCACAGAAATTTACTCTTCAAAATGAAAAGCACATTATTCGCCCTCAAAGTGGTGTTGGGCAAGAACATGTATGATTTTTGCTTAGTTTCCTAACAGAGCTAATACTTTACCACTACCACGCTATAATTAAGAGATTTTGCAGCCAGCAAATTGATGGTCTGCAAAATTTAGCTGAAGGTTGGATAACTAATCCTAGCAAAAAGATTCCGTAATTTCCTGTGCATTAGAATTCCTGAACTGAGTACAGACGTGTGTACCCATCCATTTACTTTGCACACCTCTTCCCCACTGACATTCCTTCGCCTGCCTTTAATGAGATTTTATGAGGAAAACCACCACACTCAAAGTTTTTTGTACACTTCAAAAATTGGAAGAGTACCCCCCACCCTTTCCTCAAATTTCAGAGCAACTCTTTAGAAAAAAAATAAGAAATTGTGAGAATAGTCCTCTTTACAGGAGCCTAGGGGTTCAGGAGAGAGATTAAATTTTCCTTTATTGAAAAGTTGAGCTAAGAGCATTCTTGTGCAATACTATCCCACTTGCCCATCTTTAAAGTCACAATGAATTTGTTCAGAGATGAGGCCTAATAGAGGAATTAACTGGGCAAATCTGTGCTTTTTTTTTTTTTTTCTTTAAATAATGGCAACATATCCTCTAGTCTACACTGTTTATCAGAATTAGCCACTTTCTCCTACGATACTCTACAGTTACAGGCAGAATCCAATCTACAACAAATTTCATGGTTTTTTTTTCCAACTTGAAGTACATTTCCAGTTAACCAGTTGACACAAGATGCCCAAAAGGTGTGATAACAATAACATCACAATAATCAGATTGCCAATAATAAGTAATATACCTAGAACTAAACACACTGGCATACATAGACAACGACTGTTTAAGCAAAGTTTTCTTTATGCAGACATTTCAGTTAAAGTACAAAAAATCATAAGCAAACTCACAAAAAAATATATCATAGCAGATCCAGTTCTGTGCCTAGCTGCATGCCTAAATTCAGTGTAGTAATAGAGAAAGAATGCTGAAGCATTTTGTAGACAGGCTGTTCAGCTTACTGTTGAAACCTGAAATCTATAGTTCCAACCATCAAATAACATTCCTGCTGAACTGAGTTTTCCACAGGAGCTACGTGTATCACAGAATATAAAAAGCACTGTTCACCTAATAAATAAGATATCCTGTTTTCTTAAACACAAAAAATTAAGTTGCAAACCAACACAAATTTGTTTTGATAAGCTTAATAAGGCAAGTTCAATTTTAAGGTTGTTTTGACAATCACGCCTCAGAGATTAAGAAGTCCACTCTCTTGCACGTCATAAATCGTCATATTCTCACATCACTTATAAGTGATTCTCCTATGCGATCCAAGTAATACACCTAACAATTCATATACCCTATGGGTCAATTAATCCAAAAAAATAGAAAAAGGAAATAAAGTTCTTAAATACTGAAATGAAAAATGTACATATCTGATTGAAGGAACAGCCATCTCCAGTAGTTTGGTCCACATTATTTAAAATGTAGACTGCTCCACAAGTAAGGCCTCCTATTAATTTCCATGGAAACTACAACAGATACAAAGAGCACAATAACGCTATTTGATAGAGCACATTCCCAGCTATAAAACACTGCTTTCAACACAGTCACCACCATTAGCTGTGCATCTGCATCAGCAATGAACAAGAGCCTACATGCTACAATTACAAAAATCTGCACTGCTGAAATTCACCACCCACCCCTTCACTATGCTCATATCCACTGTCTGGTCTCCACAAACTTCTGCAAGTGTCAATGAATGCCTGAATAGAGGAAACTCAGTAACACACCTTTGCTTCATACGCACTTCCACATTAGATGCCATTTTGTCAGATTGTTCCCCTCTGTTGCACAGCAACTAGATGTAACAAAATATTGCTGGGAAGGTTCAGCCTCTGCCACCACACCACCAACATCCACCTCTGATGTTGTGGGCCAACATAATCATATAGAAGGTGTTATTTTCAGAACAGCCCTCATGAAAGCATAAGACGCACAGGATTGATATTCAAAATCAGATATCAGTAAGTATGCCTCCTGTTTTTCATCATCAAAATTTTGTATAATTTTAACAAAAAATGACCGTGAAGTTTTTCTTAAACTGTACACCAATTTTTTCTTGTGATGGCCAGCATTAAGACAATGAAGATGCTTGTTTGTACTTATCAGATACTTCACAGCTTTCTTTTTGCTATCAGTTTCTTGTTTAAATATGAAATTTCCAAGTTTGTACTTTTAGAGACAATACAACAATGCTTAATTTACCCAAAATATTGAGTTCAATACTAAAGAAATTCATTTAATGATAAAGTTTAAGCCTCAAAATAACTTAAATAAAGCTAACAAGTTATCTTTGCTAGAGTTTTGTAAGAATAGGCTGACAAATGTCCCTTTCATTGCAGACAAGCCAGAATTTCTGGCAGAAAAGACAGCCCATGGAAATAATGCAGAGAGTTGTTCACCCCACAGTTGCATCAGGCTGACCAAATTGTATTTGATTTTACTGCTGGATTTAAGAGATACCCTTTAAGTTTCTTTGAGTTCTGCATTTTTAATGTTTTGCTCCAGTTTGTCTCTCAGGTATCTCCAAAATTATTAAACCTTAAACATTAATTACACTTAATAAATACATTGCCTCAAGTAAATATTTTTCATGATAGGCGTGCAGAACAGTAATAAAATTTAAAATGATGCCACTGTCAAAAATTAGGTTAACGCTTCAATTTTTTAATACCTAATCTGTCACCACAGACAAATGCAGGTTAAAAAAGACATGACAGATGCAATGCCATGGACATATTTGGAGAGAAGAAAATTAAAAAATGGAACAAAATGAAAGGGCTGCCTCAGTTTAAGCTGCATGCAAGACAGGCCAGTAATGTTCTTGCAGCACTGCCCACCAGTTTTGCATCATGTGGGAGCTGGCAAAGAAAGATGCAGGGACAGTCTGCAAAAAAGCTGCATCCTAAATTACTAAGGGTCCCACTGCAACAAGACAACAATGGGAGAGAAAGTGTTCTACACAGTCTCATATGAGAAAGGAACAAAATCTCTTCCTTCCAACAGAATCTGAGGTATTACTTCAGTTGGATACCTCCCTGTTAACTAATGGGCTGTGTTTACACCTACACCACACCATAATTAAGACAGAACCAAGCCTATTAAATAAAATGCATATCTGATTAAAAGTATTTCTTAAATCACATTGCCATTTAATGCAACACGTCCATCCTCTAGGGTAAAAAAAAAAACAACAAAAAAAACCCCAAAACACCACAATTCAACGACTGTCAAATTTCACCTGAAATAATAAAATGTCACACAGGTAATCAAATACTAAAACTGATACACTTCAATAACAAGCAGAATTTCAAGAAAGAAAAAGATGAGAGGGACAAAAAAGGCATTTCTAGAGTTTTAACTCCTATTATTATTTATTCAAATTAGGCTTTATGAAATTCTCTTCAGAAATGTAAAGAGACCAAAGCAAGAATTGGCTCAACGTTTTTTTTTTTTTTTTTTTCCTTCCTGAGAGCCACTGCTGAAGATTTATCAGTCATAAATTCTATTTCTTTGACAAAAAATGTTCCAGCTACATCTGGACTCAATGCACTTTGGAGGTTAGAAAGCTGCATATATTATACCTTACATTCTTTTGGAATGTTAATTCTCCAAATGCGTTAAACAATTATGCTACCACAGTCAAAAATATATCATGATGAGGGTTTTGCACTATAAAGACCAAATATGATTTTGCAATTCAAAATCAGAGATATAACGCATTTGTTAATAATTATAGCTTGTCAAACACTTTTATCCTTCAACACATACCATATATTGTATTCCTAGATGAGCTCCACTGCCACGACTGTTTTCCCTGTTGAGGTTACTGTTTTTCCAGCATCCAAGAATTTTGCACATCAAATCAAAAGCAAAGGACAAGCCAAACTTAACCTAATCTCTTAGCATTCTTTTTCCCTTCTCTGTATTGTAATACACATTCATACACATTCTTATTTTGACTTTTAAAAGCTTTACTAATTTAATTCCCCTTTTACCTGGGGTTATTTTGTTTCTAATAGAGAACAGTGAACACTGTGCTTATCCCAGTGCTGGTTTATTCTCCTACCAAAATTTAAGTTAGTTTTCAATTTGAGAGGAAGGATTTTGGTGCTGTAGTTTGTTTTTGTTTTGTTTCCCTCTGGGATTCTACTTTTTAATCCGTTTTCTTTTGTCTAGAATTGAAATCCCTAACCACAGCCTTTGTGAAGCAGCTTTCTTCTCAGCTCTTCTCTACACCATCCAAGCACATAACAATTGCTGCGGTGATTCAACAGCCAAAATTCAGCTTGCAGTACAATATAGTACTTGAGCCACTAGCTGCTTCACACATAGGAATTAAGCTTTGAACTGAAATTGGGAGGTGACAAGGCAAACACATACTGCATCAGGCAGGGCCTGGGCATCATCCTTGTGCTTGACTACAGAAGAAATCATACTAATATGGCCCGAAGGTGATAAATTAATTTTGGCTAGGTTCCTGTCTGAAAGAACGATTTTCCTAATGAGATAAAGATGAAAGAAGACAAGGACCTCTAGGCAACTGGAATTTTGGACTGAGAGAAACTGTAATAAATCAGGTGATTCCTTCTCTTGGTTTAAAAAAGTACTTGTTAAGAGATCAGGGGTCTGTTTATTTTTTTCTGACAAACCAAGCTTTTGCAGCAGTTTCAAACTCAGATTCATAACTTGAAAGGAGAATAAAATCAGCTGGTCATGCATTCAATTCTTGTTGGACATCTAAAGGAAGAAAACACAAATCACAGCTAACCAGGCTCAATTTCCAGAGATCTGCTGCTACCTGGAAACTCAGATTGAAGTATTCATACCCAAACACGAAAATTTGCTCAGAAAGCTTCTGCTAGCAAGAGAAGAAAACATCCATGAACACACATGCGTGTGAAGAGGCACTAACAGTACCAAGAGGACAGGAGGTGGGAGGGATCCAAAATGACATGGAAGCAGTGACTACAAAAGGCTTGGCTCCTTCACACAGCACTTACACAAGAGGGTGACTCAGTTGACCATACACACCTATCCTGTGCCACAGTTTGTGAATATCTCACTGTAAAAGCTACAGCCTATGTCAGCTAGGTTCTTCATAATCTATCTCTTAGTTCAGAAAACAAACTCCCAGAAAAGATGGCAAAATTCTTGTCTCTTGGCTACTATCTTTCAAACTGTAGAGTAGTTTGGGGCCTCTGTGTTAAGCTGATAGAAAGGTCATATCCATTTGGTGGAAGTATTTAAAAAAAAAGAAGAAAAAAAAAGACCACGACCACTACTTCAGGGAGCCAACATTTTGGTTCACGTACAGTAAGTGTGCAACCATCTCTCATGAAATCACATTTCTGATTTGCTACAAGGCTTTCACGGCAGTCAGCCTCAGTTGCCTCTCTCTGAGGAGTAATGAGCTGACTGAGCACAGGACTATGCACTGTCTGTCCTTCAGGACAAGAAAGTCCAAGTCTAAATTTGTCCAATTTCGATTTATCAACTTCACAATCTTTAAGAAAAGAGATGTCATATGCAAATACTAGGTTTACAGTTACAGTGGGCTGATAAAGTAACTGCAGTTATATTTTTGATCTAGACTGCACTTCTCATATTTCATCAAAGAAATTAATAAAAAATTATAGGTAGCAATCAGGTTATAAATTAAAGTACAATAAAATCTCTTGTATAATACAAAATTCTGTACCTAATGTACTCTTTATCTGGAGGAGTCTATCAGCTGTTAATCTGGCATTGTCCATAGGATAAAATCACTTTTTTGATGCCTGGCTTCTGAGATGTAAACAACCGTTCTCCTGAAGGAGAACAAGTCATAATAGTTCAGTTCCTCTTATCCTCACACCTTCTTTTTACTTGTTTGTTTTCTGCCTTTGAGCAAATATGCTATGGCTTCTGGGGTGACACTTAAAAATCTTGATGAGATTATGTCCTTCTCAGGGGACTTAACAAAATTATGACGAGACTTAAAAGTGCAGTCAGGTGGGGAAGAGCAACTTCAGGGATTTTACCCTTACCAAGCTTTTATATTTCTTCAAAACTTCATATAACCATTTTGGACATGGAAAAAATAACAGTTAGATGTTTATTAGTAAAACATCACCAGTGGATCGAGAATCTTCCAGAAAGAGACAGAAAAATAGCACTTACCAGTACCATTACAGTCTCAAGTAAATCAGTCTCAAGTAAATCACACAGGCTTCAGCAGTAAAGAGCCACTACAATACGGTTATTGCAATAATGCTCCCCAAAACACACAATTACCACCAACTCTATGTCTTTTTTTTTTCAGTGTATGCTTGTACAAGTTGCACATGGGTCACGGTAGATAGCGTACGTCTAAATCAATGCCTTCCAGCCAAGTAATGAAAATTAGGAGCACTGAGGAATCCACAGTATATAATTCAAAGATAACAGTTCTTAATTTTTGAATAGACTTAAAAAAAAATTGTTAAAAATAATGAATTTTTACTCAAAGGGCTTATATTAGGACATCACATTTCAAGTTGTTTTTTTTGTTTTATTTTGTTTTAAAAGAAGAACTTTCTTCTACCGTAAAACCAAGACCAAGGATAATCTGTATGATTTGTTAATACTGCTACTTTAAAAATTAAAGCAAGCTATCTCCACAAGTGAAAAACAAAACAAGTATGCTTCAGACTGAATCTTCTTTTTGCCAGAAGACCACCCCAATTTTGGCTGCCACCATTAAAACCTACTTTTACTGAAATCTGGATACCTAAGCTAAAGAACACTTCAGTATTTCAACCTTTATATCTAACCTTCCTCATAAGCTGTGGTATATTTCATAGTGAAAGATTATGACATAAGCTAATTTTACTGCTAAGCTCCACAGTTAGCAAGGAACATGAGAACATAAAACGTAGTCTCTGGCAATATAAGTACAGCTTGCAAAAACAGCACTGAGTACTACTTTTACCAACCAAAATGTTGACCTCGGTTCCCTCTAAAAAAAGCCAAATAATACAATAATCCATGATACACATCTCTTCAAAACCTGTCACGTGACTTTTAGCAGTGACAGTAAATGATTCTAGTCTCTTAATTGTAGCCCACCCCATTAACACTCACACACCGATCCAAAAAAAGTTAGAGTACTTTCCTTTTTGACTCCCATTTCAGTCTTTCAAATTTACTTACATTCTCTACTCTCAAAAATAGAGATAAGCACATACTGAAGTTTCTATTTTATTTTTTTTTAAACTTCTCTGTTTGCTTGGAATAAAGTATGTGAATAAATGTTTCCCAGCATCGATGCTAATGTACTAGAAAATGACAATGTCCTATGTACCACTTCTGAATGATATTCCCTTGGTAAATATACTCTGAAGGTAGATGATACTTCCAAGAAATAACCTACAAAGATGTAGGAAAATAAATGAGTTGCCAAACTTTTTCCAGATCAACTTTAGTAAATGCAAAACTTCAAAACAAAAGTTTTTATTATAAACTTCAGAGAAATGTATCAAATAGCACAAATTAAGGGCTTCTAAATGAGGGATCAATATCCTATTGTATTTTACACAAAGAGCTAAAACCCCACTGCTGTAACAATGGGGAAAAAAGGTTTTACATATCAAATTACCTGTCTGATTTGATGTTTTTAATAGACTATAAATCTGGCTACAGCAGTTTCTGAGTCTCAATCACAATCGTTAAAACTAGAGATTAGAGAAGACGCATTCTTTGACTTTTTCAAAAGCGTTTTATTACCACTTCACGAATTCTACAAACATCCCTTAAAGGAGACGTAACTAGTTGGCACTTGATTATAAAAAAGCATTTTGGTTTTGCCTTCTATCATGATGGATTACTTAAATGATATGTATTATCTTACCTGATACATTCCAACTCCTATGTGTTTGGGCTCAATTTTCACTAGCTCAGCTAGTGGGTCTTGTACGCGTCTAGCTATGGAAACTGAAAAAGAGAATTAGAAAACAACAATTGTTTAAACAGAAAATCACAAGCATACAACAGTTTTTGCTATTTTTTTCGTGTCCTATGTATTTAATTTCTTTTTAATCTGGAAATTATCAATAATAAAATAAAATCATTTTCCACTGTTAGACACAGGAGATAAAGAGTGTGTTAATCAAACTTCTTAAATTGAATAATTCAAACAAAGACCTTAAGAAGATTTCATACTGTAATACAACATCATATCCAATACTCAGGCCACAAAGTTAAACAGAACTGTGTACAGTAAATTTCTCCCTTGTCTCAATACTAACATTTATAAACATTTAACAATTTAAATTACACTCTTTAATGTTAAATGAAAGATATGTAGCAACAAATATGCACTAAAAAAAATGAATGGAGTAGCTATCCAATATTTCTCAAATACTGTATTTTCTAAGTTAACCTGCACATTTAGAGTTGAAACTTTTTATATAATTCAACCACAAAATTCAGTATCGACTTCAGAGAAAGTTCTCAGGTAGTTGACTCCTTTGCTATCTTTTAATCAAATCTGCATACCAAAACACATCAATATACAGATTGTCATTGCCATAACCAGGTAGGAAAAAATAAAGCTATTTCCAACATTATTGCCATGGAAGAGCACAGGGGAAAAATTTCTGTTTTTCTACACCCTAATACTTGAAACAAGCCTGGAATTTTCAAGTCTACTTTAATGATTACTACTTTACTTATCATAATCTTAGAGAAAATACCTATCTACAAATTTCAAACTTCAAATTCTCAACCTTTGTCCAACTCTGCTGATACTGAGCTACATTCATATTTACAACTGTGCTCCCTCCTACAAACACTGAAAGAGGTAAGTTCTACTGTTCAGCATTACATTTATAAGCTTCCCCTCCCCCAATTCATTTTTATATCAAAGAAAACATTAACAAACAATACTAGAACCTGGAGTTACTCTTAATACTGAAAAACAAACAAAGAACACCCTAAACAACTACCAAAAAAAAAAAAAAAAAAAAAAAAAGCAGAAAATGAAGTGCACAAAGCAAACCTAGCCCAGAGATCTAAAAAAATTGATAAACTCAGAGCAAAACTGAGTTTCACTGGAGCGCAGCTTTTCTTAACTAAGTTTTCAAAGGCCAGGTCTTGTTGCCAAAACTGCTTTACCCTCCAGATGTACTTGTGTAAGAGTGAGAAAAATAGGACAGAAGATGACTGCACTGCTTTGAAAACTCTCTCCAGAAGGAACCCCGCACTTCAAGAGGCGATTTCTAAAATTTATTTTACCTCTAAATTCATTTTTAAGAAAATGAACAGTGGGTCAGAGGGAGAACAGACAAGAATCAGGAATAAAAATATATATATGCAATTGTTAATTTGGCCAAAAATACCTACGTAATCATTAAAAAAAAAAAAAAAAAAAAAAAAAAAAAAAAAAGCAAGTGGAGATAATTTTATGTATTTATATACACATGTATACATTAGCATACAATTAAATGACACACAATTATACACATATTGTTAAGTAAAATATTTCATACGTATAAAGCTTTAGATGGCTTTCTACAGCTAGGTATAAAGTAAATATAAGAGATAGAGAAGCTTTACATAGAATTGTTTACATTCAACAGGATCTTTTGAGGTTGTTTTATCACACTTCTTGTTTTCACGCAAAGTAAGCTAGAGAAGATTGCCCAAGACTGTGTCAAGTTGGGTTTTGAGCGTCTCCATGGATGGAGGCTCTATAGTCTCCGGGAAGCTTTTGCCACTCTAT
Organism: Tetrao urogallus; assembly: GCF_951394365.1. Taxonomy (NCBI): domain Eukaryota; kingdom Metazoa; phylum Chordata; class Aves; order Galliformes; family Phasianidae; genus Tetrao; species Tetrao urogallus. The sequence goes on from NC_136814.1 coordinate 25,595,227, forward strand.
ACACTCACACACAGTAAATAAGTAGGTTTTTTTTTTTTTTTTTTTTTTTTTTTTTTTTTTTTTTTTGTGTGTGTGTGTGTGTGTGTGTGTGTGTTCAGGTGGAATCTTCTGTTTCGATATGCCTATCCTTTTATCCTGTCAGTGGGAACTATTGAAAGTTTGCCTTGTTCTTCATTCCCTCACAGGTATTTCCACAAATCAGTGACATCCCTCCAAGCCTTCTCTTCTCTAGGATGAAGGGTCACAGCTCTCATCTGTTCCTTGTATGAAAAGTGCCTCAACCCTTTAATCAGCTTGGAGGCCCTAATTTAAATGACAGCTACCGCTACTGCAGATAGTTAAAGACTTGACAGCATTTTGTAAAAGAACTCGACTAAACTTTGATACTTGAAGCCAAAACAGTATACCTAATGCTTATTAGTTATGCAAGCTCCTCGAACCATAACCACAAAACTTACCATTTGAGTACAGCATTAGAGATTTCAGTTTTAAGGATTTGCACTGGTAAATGTACAGTTAGCACAAAGTTCACTGCTCGGTCATGCAAGACTTTTTCATACCTTCTATTATCAAATTTAACATGCTGACAATGGCAGTTTGCTAGCTCAGCTCAGAGAGCACTATACTGGTGACATCTGATACATGTGCTTCTCCAAGAGAGAGGTTCTGCATTCAAAGGCTATCACATATGCCTTCTTGTCAAAAATCAGAAAAGGTCAACCAGTGCAAGTACACTGATTATAGCTCACACAAGTATAGCTTACTACAGAAATGCTTTCCTGTAAGTACTGCATTAATTACTTTGAAACACTAGAGGTACCTATCACCAGTCCCCTAACAAACAAAAATGGAGCACAACACCCTTGAAAGCAGTGTGGATCCAGGACATTCAAAAGATTTTTCCTAGCCAAATGCACGCACCAAACATTTTGTTTACCAAAAAGTTGTCATAAAATCAATATCCAAATAAGTTTTTACAGAATTTTTTTTTTTTACTTCATATGAAAAACATTTCAAAAATTGCATTTTAGACAAGCTGAGTGCAAACATCTGTCACTGCCCGTATGTCCTTTCATTACATCTTTTAGGACATTTCCAAATATAAACTTCTCTAAAGAACCTTCAGATAAAAGGAAAATTTAGATACCACTTTTCTTAAGTTAGGTTGACAGTGTCATTGTATCTCAATGAAGTTTCCAGCAGAGATGTGGGTCTTGACCCAGACAAGCCCTTCAGCACAGATGCATGGCAGTATTCCCACCCAAACCAGAGAAACTCTTCACATGCATAAAGTCACACATAGTTAAGTGCTTGCCTGGATGATACAGGAAATCATTACAATATCGAAGATTAGCAGTCAGTTGTATGGTTTAAGGGATGCAGTTACTACATGTGCCAGTGAGACGCTGACCTGCAGTTTCCACTGCACTATTTTATTCCAGAACATTTCAAATTCAAAAGGAAAAAAAGCAGAACAGGGAAAACAATAAGAGTACACTATCTCTAGGAACCAATTCACTTCTACACTGAATTAAGATAAAAATCTGCTGTCCCCTGTATAGGCAAAGCCACCTTTTCTTACAGAAATAGAATGCTTCAATAGGCGTATCTTTTCAGGTGGCAATAAGGCTCCACTCTGTTTCATCCATGATCTAGATTCCTGCAATGCAAGCACAGTCTTACTGAAATCATGAGGGGTCTGCAGATATGCAAGGTCTGCTCCCTACAGACCAGACTGCAAAAATCATAGGTAGTAAAACCTGACAGTCTTACATCACTACATTTTGAGCATTTTTCATACTGAAATACTACACTAATATTTATTACACTTCAATATTTATTAAAGACATTTTTGTATGTTTGAAATACATTTCAGGAATGGCTACAAATCATGAATTTTTAGAATAATGACAATGAATTAGGTGGTACATTCTCACTTCCACTACTAAGGTATGTTTCAATTTTGCTCCAAAAATTCAAAAATATCATGACTGCATGTAGGGCAAGAACAGAAAACAGGATTTCTCAAAGTAACCAGTGAACCAAACATGAGACATTTGAAATACAATGTGCAAAATATGATAAAATGGAGAAAGAAGTTATTCAATATTAAAGGGTATTAATATTGTGGATACATGGGCTTCTTGGAGAAAACCACAAAAACTGCATACCAGATAGACGCAAAGCTTCTTCAAGTTGTCAATTAAGAAAAAAACAGCATTGCAATATTTGGAATGACAGCAACATATTGTGCTGCCATGCAGTAAATTCATATAAAATTTTAAAGCTAGAGGGGACAAGATTGCCTAGGTGGTCCTCTGACTTCAATGCAGATGAACTTCACCTCCAAACAGAAAGAAAAAGAAGGTTGCAGAAAGCATATTTACCAAAATCCTGCAATGTCATTAGGACCTTCTCTGTTGTTTTGGGGAAAAAAAAAAAAAAAAAAAAAAAAAAAGGTAATTTAACTGTTTGGTGGTCTCAGTTCACACCATCCTTTGGTTATTTGACAAGACAAAAAGATAGTTATGTCTTTTTGCCTGTCAGTGATGACAGTGCAGTGGGTGAAAAGTAAGAGCTACTTGCATGACTCATTTAAGTCCCAGACTCATCTTTACAGAAAAAACAGGATTATATTAAAATGTTTTGTTTACTGATAGCTAATGAGAAGATGTGCCCTCCTGAGCTTGCAAAAATACTTCATTATCTGGATACCCCTATCTAAAAACAGTAAGTATCTCATCATCCCCAACTAAAAAAAATCTAAAATTAAGACTACACTGTCCTCACAAACACAATTACGTATTTAAACTTTGTTTTTACTAATACTTTCTACAATCAGCAATATCATTTTTCACAGAGATTAGAAAGCAGCGTTCACTGTCAAAGACTGATAAGACTTATAAATTGGGGTACCTGCTTCCCCTGAGTAGTGGAATAGATGTCAACTAACAATTATGGCCAAAGTTGTATGCGTACTCTTATAAAGGTTCAAGAGCAGCAAGAAAGCTTGTCAATTACATAACGAAATAGATTATAAATAATCTTAAGAATTGCACCTACTTTTGGGGCAGCATGCCAATTTTTGTGGTCCAGACAATCACATACTGTAGTAGTGCTATATGCAAGAGCCATGCCGAAGCAAAAGCATAATGCCTGTGGACAGGGAGTGAAAATGAGCCAGGAATGACCATGGGTGGAAAGAGAAAAAAAAACTCAAATCTCTTTAGTTACAGTGGAATTCAAGTGCTGCTATGACAAGCAGCAAAATAATTTTGGACACCAAGTCCCAAGTTTTATGGCGGCATCTCTTTAACACCCATACATATAGGTTTTACATAAAGAATAAATAAAGAAAAGAATGTGCCCCCAGCAGCAGCCGTGATGATTTTTCTACCTCAAGAGTGGGAACACTCATCTATGTTTTGAAACAATAAAGATATGAAGGTAATGGGTCATGTTACATTATCGTTATTTTTAATAAATAGATAGCAGTCACAAGCTACAACTTCAATTTTGTCATAAATGACTTTTTTTGTGTTATTATTATAATTCCTGTATTTTGTTTCGATTGAGACATGCAACTACAAGTGCTTCAAACTAAACAAATCCCCTTCCCATTTTTAACTTAACCTTTACACCTTAAAAGTCTGGGTGAAACAGAAAATGTCAATTAAATAAAAATAATGTATTAATGTAATCAAAGACTAACTCATAAATGCACATGTAATTACTGCCAATATATCATATGAGGGTAGATATGGAAACATTACGACTTATTTAAATCCTTTTATAAAGCTTATTATTGTGTTCAAGATCAATTACTCTCCATAAGTATCTGCAATAATGTTTACTCAGTGATCGATCGTTTGGGTTTCCTGAGTCCTGGAAGCTTTCTATCCTGTTGACCCGAATTTCACCCTCCTTGCAAAGGATACAGTGAAATGTACAGTAGTCTTTTCATTAAGCATTCTTTCTCAGTAGGTCAGGATTTGTGACACAGTTTTGAATCCTCATATATCTTCTTGGTGGGTTTAAAGTATGCAATTTATTTTAAGCAACTGCTCAACAGCTGCATTTCATCCAAAATTCTTCTGTGGCAAGTGAGCAGGTTTTTGTTTTAAAAAGGTTACATTTTAGTTTACTTTTAACTCCATAAAACTGATAATCTGTTATTTGCTTAAGATTAATGAAATAATGAATGACAATGTTCTATTTACTTACTATAAAAATCTTTAAAAGAGACTGCTCAAATACAAAAAGCAAGGAAGAAATAAGAGAATTAAGAGAAAACCCTCAGTAAGTGAGTATTGCAATGCAGATTTTTAAGTCACTACTACCTTCTTAGAAACACCCCAAAAACCCACTTTTCTTTAGTATTAACGCTTTTTATATCTCAGTCTATATCATGGGATAATAGTTTTGCTTTGTTTTGTATGTTTTCTCCGAATTCAATCTTAGGTGGGAGATATATAACCATTTAACTGAAGCATGATGTGATTGTTCTGCCCTAGAAATCAGTTAGTCTTGCAGGATGGTTTGAATTCAGAAAACTATTTCCCATCTGCTCAGCTTAAGAGGTAAAAACTGTCAGTACACTTTTCACATTCAGATCTCTGGTCCTAATTTTAACTCCATCACCGTGGCACTGATTATTATGACTACAAAATGTGAAAACTAGTTGAAGTTCCATACCTTACAAGAGTTATTTTATTTATGCCAGCAACGAAAATAAACATTTCTGAAGTGACCAAAATGTCCTTTTCTATGCCTATAGTTAAAAAACAGCAGCAGTTTTTGTGAATTGTACTGCTGCACTAAAAGCAAAGCAAAAATCTTCTCCAATTAGAGAGCAGCCTTGTATTTGTCACTCCCCTGGCTCAATGCTTCAAGGGGGTAACAAGGCCTTTTAAGGAAAGTACATATAATACACGTACATAATACATATGCATAGATCTACATGCACAGGGAGGGAAACAAACCATTTTCAAATCTAACACTAATGGCAACTGCCTTTACCAGAGCCTGGACTAATGCTCTACTTCAGGAGATTGTTTTTAGGTAGGACTGGTGGCATATTTTCAGATTGATCGTAAGTGCAGCAAATAATACTCTACATAGAAGACAAATAGAAGAAGACAAAGTCCATCAGCTGAACTCTGATCCAGATAAGCACATGAGAGGAAGGTGAATGTCACACCTTTCCACAAAATATGCAAAGATTACATATCAGTTGCAGACTTTAAAACCCATTCAGAGAATGGCACTCAGTTAATAGCTACATGCATAAACCTTTCTTAGCTTGGTGAAAATACTTATTCAACACAGTGAAATAGGAGAGTTTTCATCAAGCTCAGGATAACCACCCATTTTTTCATGGCAGGAGTCTAGAGGAATTGCAGAGGGTCTGGATTTCAGAAGACCAAACTCCTCCAGCTCCACTGCTACGTTCTACTGCCTCAGAGGAAACAGTGCAGATTAGAAGGATGTTGATACAAATACACATATATCTCATGTATGCCATCAAGTATGCATAGATTGGAAACATGTTAGATTCCTGTCTAGAATAACAAGAATAACAAGACTGACAAACATCTCTGACAGCTGTGTAACAATTCATTCAGAACTAGCACTATATTACTACTGTTCTGCTTAACTCAAATCCATTTCCCTATTTCTCAAAAAGAGCCCTGATGCTTGTACACGTGTTCATGAACAACTTTAAGAAGCCCCATCATTTTCAGACAACCTGTATTTATGGTCTGTTGCTTAAACAGCAGAATCCAGCTCCCACTTTCAGACCAGCTTCTGCTCACTTGTAAAAGCAGTCCTGGTGGAGAGAAGGAACAAGCCCTCCCTCCCTTCTGATGCTGTTCATCAACCATCCTGTTTCCACCCATTGCACCTTCGGACTTTCAACAGCACAATAAACTGATTTTTAAATGTAGAATGCAGCTCATGTAATACAAAACGTAATTTCTTTCTGTTCACCTGGAATTGCATGCAACCCAACTAAACAGGTATGACTTTGTAGCAGAAGTAAAATGTTTTTAATGCACACAAAATTCAGAGCTTACTTTCCTTTCTTCTAACTCTTTCTGAAAACTTGCAGATCTTGCACCAATCATCTACAGAAAGCTGTAGAAGTAAGCTTCCACTCACAAAGCAGCATGAACAGTTTAACCATAAGATTTCTGTCCAATAAAGTTTTTGAGAAATGACCTTCTCTCTTTGGTTGCCAAGGGCGAGTAGTGCTCTTTTAAGAAGATGAAGAAATTAGCTCAAGAAGACAACAAGGCACGATGTCCCACACATCTAATCATCAAACTGTTTTACTTTCCTTAAGATAAAGTCAAAAGAAATTACATTCTTTCTGATCTTTACCTTCTGTCTGCTGGCCATGATGACAGCTCTGAACTGCATGTCTCTATCTTTAACAGCACCCAAGGGAATAAAACCCTGTAGGCGTGACAGTCTCAAAGTCCTAACAAGCCCCAAAAGCCTGTAAGGCTTTCTTTTGCAAAGAAAAGTGCAAGTGGTTTGCTGAACTTTGAGTGTACAATAATCCAATGTATTCTGCCCTGTGGAGAGAAGACAAGCAGATGGGATTTGACAATGCTAAGGCAAGCTGTGCTGTGTGACCTTTTGCTCTCCTAGACTCTTTATCCTCAGAAATCATCCTTTAGAAACAACACAGTTTCTGTACGAGATCATACCTGTGCATGCCGCATGACACACATTCTGGCCCTCTCACTACACCAAATCTTTTCAAAAAGTAATCTTATGCAGCACTTTACCTACACTCATTATTTTTCTAACTGGGTGACATGGCTGGGGGAAAATGAGCACTACACAATGTTACCTTACGCAAAGTATGTAACTTTTGTTTCAGCAGCTGAGCAGAGAAGGGCAAATTAAAATCCAAATGCATTTGATCATATTCAATTATGGAAGTAAATGAGGCTTCACACAAGATCACTTCTGAGAAGAGTTAATACAAATACGATGTCTGAAAAGACATGTCCATTCCCACCTCATTCCATGTTTAAATAAATCTAGTACTTATGCTTGTTACGCATGACTTTCATGAATCTGTGCAGTGAATATATTTTTTAATTTCCTTTTTAAAGAGTGAAAGAAGCTTGCTTGCTTGTTAGAATGGTCATATAAAAATGAAAGGTAATTCATCAATTTAATGAAATAATTCCTCACTTAATGTTACTGAATGTGTATCTGACTGGGGATACACAATTACCTCATAGCAATTCTCCAACATCAGGTCAGATCTCAGCAGTTTTCTGTTTCTTAAGTGTTTTTAAGCCATTTCAAAAAGTGGAGGTGAGTATTCCAATGGATCAACTGTCTTTTTACAGAGCAGAAAATAAAAATTCTGATTTGAATATATGCCAAACGATGGTGCATCACTTTACACCAAGAACAATAACAAAACACTATTTAGGATATAGCTCAAGAAATTTTTCAGGCCTCTGGGAAGGACGTAAATTCTGTCTTTCCGCACAACAACCCTTCAATGCTGAGAAGGGCCACACGTACATATATTTCCTGTACAACTTGCACTGTCCCTCCCCATCCTCCCATTTGGTCTAGTGAACCTTATTCAACCAAAAATTCTGCAATAAAAAGTAATTACAGAAGTGGAAGAAAGAAAAAAGTATATTAAAAAGTCTGGTGGCATCTACACAATGACAGCCGCATGGATTCATTTCATTTCTTTTCCTAAGAAACCTAACTTTCTCAGCATTACAGATTCTGAACATCAAAATAAACCCCTGGGCAAAATTACACAGAAAAGGATGGAAGTAAAACAAAATACCAAGTTTTGGAAGATCCAAATTCCATCGCTCACAGGCTCAGTGACACCAACCAAAACCAAGCTGATATTGACTGCCACAAAGCACATCTGAAAGTGGCACGGAGTTTAGCTTTTTTCTTTCACTCATGCAAAGACAGTCTTCTGGACCAATGGTGATGGCATGAATAATGACTGATATATTTACACTGTTACACAAGTTCACTGAATGTGGTTCCTACAGATACTTCAAAAGGAAACTAGCATTCAGCCTTCCAGTAAGAAAAGCTCGAGCAAATCTCAACCAGAGAGCCCCTCAGTCTATTCTAAAGCTTCAGGGATAGAGAATACAAGGAAGCCTTTTACCCTCTTCGCTCTCAAGTGGCAATTCGATTGCCAGTTCATCCAAAACTCCCAGCCATTGCACCAGTAGACAAGCTTTTAGACAAGCTACCTCCTCAACTGCTGCAGCTGAACTTCCTCAGCCTACCAAGTAGGAAATCTTTTTTACTTCTCTGTCCTACAAGCTCTTATCTCCTAATTCTGCAGGGCTGAAAAAAAATAGCTGTTGTGCTCATTAATCCTAGAATGATTATCAAATGGTCATATATACCTTCTCACACTACTAAAATAGAAATAACTAGATTTCATCAAGTTCTTTACTATCTACTTAGTTGAATCCCCCTCTACACAATTTTACAGGAAATGAACCTGAAGTACAGAAGCTTCTACGGTTTCATGAAATATTCACATTTAGTGCTATAAAGATTATAAGAGAACCTGGTTCAACATAAAGAATTAATGTCACAGCTCATAATGCCTAAGGCCAGAAAGAGGTACCCACCTGTGGATGACGTTTCTAAAACTGGACAAATCCTCCTCCATCGACTGCAACATGAATACAAGCTTTTTTGCTTATGAAGTGAGCTTTTTTTTTTTTTTAACTAACCACAAAAGTGGTAAAAAGCACTGTATGAATGACTATAAAGAATTTCCACTCTAGTTTAAGTATGTATAATTACTTTACCTTTCCTATTTATTTTAGGCACCCACTCATTCCACAATCTTCAAAGGCAGCTCAAAGAGAATAAAAATAACCAGTAGAATTCTTGACTTAACTAATATATCCAATTAGCACTCCCAATAAATGCGTTTTCCCCCTAATACACTTAGCCAAGGAGTTACTAGGATAATAGATTTATTTATTCAAAAGTAGGATTTATGTGTTCTATTTCTATCTGTAAATATATGAAATAATATATGGAATTTATTACAGTTGCTAAACTGCAAATGTCAGATTTCACAAGATTTGAAAGTTCTAATATTGTATGTTTAATATTTTACATCCATGTACCTGGCAAACATAAGCCTACCTGTGTAACTAAAAAAAACCTTAAGTTTGCATTGAGAGAAATGTTAAAGTGGCAAACTGTGTTAACATATCTCACATCAGTTGTACCTTTTATTTTAACTATAAATGTCACACTTCATCATGCAGCTGTCAGCTTCTTTTTGTGTATTAAATGCTATCATGTAAGCACAGAACTTGACATGATGTAACACAACAATTAAAATAAAAAACAAGTCAGCTGTGACACCATGTCACTTTTCCATTTGGTGCAAATTAAACAAAGGAAAAATCAAAAGCACAAAAGTTAAAGCTATTAAAAACACTTGCAAAGAAAGACAACGGCAGTTACTATTTCCCTCTAATGTTGTCACATTTTTCTGTTTAGTTAAAAAAAAAAAAAAAAAGTGTCTTCAACTTCAGTTCAGCTAATTACAAATTGACACCAAAAGACATCTAGAAAAATGTCAGAAGTCTAAAACTTCCAGAAAGATTCTGCTGTAAAAAATAGATTTCTCACTGTCATTTCCAAAAAAGCTGGCAGCCACTGATCTATGCAATTATTTTGTTTTCTTTCTTTCTACAGTATCCTATTTTAATTGATATCCATTCCGTGGTACTGCTGTGGCAGATTAAAAGAGTTGATTCTTTTCAAACTTATCAAATGCAATAATGTTCAAGTTATGCCTGAAGCAACCTCATAGTAATAATGGAGAAATGATGAATTCTAGATAATTAATACTGAAACCAATCATGTATTACAAATTTGATTTTCATTTACTGTATTTTGTCACGCAACACAAAAGAAAAGTGTCTGAACATTTCAGAAACTAAAGTAAAAAAGGAAAACTGCCTATATTTGGAAAAGTAAACTGCTAATAATTAGACTTTCCCCTTCGGAGTGTTCCTCCGTACATTTATATCAACTCAAATAACAACAGAAAAAACTTCAGCCCACGGGAAAGTTAGTGGCATCTGTCACAAACATATAAATGTCACATGCCTAATGTTTGCTCAGGTCATACCATGACACAAGCAAAATCTCTTTGGCCCAGGGACAAAACGATGAGAGTGGAACCAGTTTGCAAGCGGGAAGGAATGAGCCAAGCAGAAAAAGGCTTGAGGTCTGTCTTGGGAAGGGAATGGCTGATGCAGAGGTTCGAAACAAAATCCTTGCAAAAGCTTTCTCTTAAAACATTGAATTAACACAAATTCCCTTTTCCTTTTGTGGAAATGAGAGTAAAGAGGAACATGGGAAATCCTGGAAAGTTTTACCCTCAGATACCACATAACTTCAGAGCTGTTTCCTGATGACCAATTTTGATGCATTCCTAACAATTTCCTGGCCAAAAGCTTACTAAAAAAGATTAAGAACATCATCATTTGGAGATTTATCTAAGAGCTCTACTGCAATTTTAACTGTGCTTTACTGGATTAAGTATGATAGCAAATTGTAGGAAAAGCAAAAAATGAATAAAAACAAGCACAAGAAGACACATGAGCAAAAATATACAAGTGAAGTAATACAAAATAACCATAGACCTGTCCTTACAGATGTTTCCCAATCAACCAACTCCACAAGTAGTTCAGACAGCAGTGAAGTTGCCAGGAATTTCATCTTTGAAGACTATTCCTTAAGAAAAATCTGAAAACGGTAACACTGACACTTGTGTATTTCTAAGAAATTACACTGCATTACCTGAGTAATATTCATGCTGAATGGTATAAAAAATAAGAACTAAATAGTATTTCTGGAGTACTATATTCCATTGCATGAAGTCCTGGAAAGTAGTCACAACAAATGCAAAGAAAGAGACATGATCATCCTTCAAGATGACAAAATCTTAAAATAATCTGTTCTCTACTCTCAAGTTTTTCTAGGCCATAAAACGTTTAATTATCACAGATACTTGTTTACCTACAAGGAAAAAGAGAGAAGAACTTGCTCGTGTGGGCACGAACATGTGAAAGTTTACACAATACATCAGCCATATTTAATCCCTCAAAACTCTCCTTTACCATTTTGGTATGGGACTGTGTCCAATGGAGCCTTCACACTGCAGGCCTTGCTAGACAATGACGTCACTGATTTGAACACCTAGGATCTGAGATGTGAAGTGATCTAAGAACTTAAGTTCAAAAAGAGAGCAGACTTCTTTTTTTTTTAAATATACTTAGACTGTTATTAAACATTATATTATAAGCAGTACAGTCTGAGAATTGAGCTTCACGCTGAAAAATGCACAATACCTGCACTTCTTAAGTTAGGGTCGAGATCTGGCATTTCCTTGGATGCTTCTGGACTCACGCTGTAGATAGATGCTCCTGCTTCACTGACAATGCTGCAAAATAAAATGGTGAACAATCAAACAACAACTGCGAACAACGCACCTGAAAGACCTACTGTTTACCTAATTTAACATGTTCATTTTTTTTAAAAAGCCTCACAGCTTTAACAGTTTTTCAATGAAATGAATACCTATAAAAGTAAGGAAAACATCTCTAAGCCAAAACACCCATCTCTAGCCCACAGCATTTGGTATTTTTCAGTTTTGTATTATAAATATCAATCTCTGCAACACTTTCATAACATAAAAAAATGTGTAACCAGAAGTCAGCAGACAAACAGGCTTCCAGACATAAAACAAGCAAACAAAAACCTACCTGATAATTTCATTAAAAACACCTAGGATGGGAAGTTTAATATCTGTTCATTGACTGTGTGAATTAAAGTCACGTGCGTGCACACCTTGTCTAATGCTAACTGCCTGACATGCTCAGGACAAAGCCTCACCTCTGCACAGACTGAGCTGCTGAACTGCAGTTTGCTCCTCAGTGAGCATTTAATTCTGTCTTCTCCACACTCTTAATGTCATCCAAAAAGAAAACTGCAGACGGAATATCTTTTGCTACTAACTGCAGCAATCTCAGCTACAGTTTGTGTATCTGCAGCACACCTCAAGCTCATTCTGGAATGATAAACTCAGCGATTCAAATCGCAGCATGCAATTAAAAAACCCTGGAGTGCTCAGTTTCACTCAAGAGAAAACTGCACTCAAATATTCGCAGTCTAAGTTTATTTGCAGCAGGGAAATTTTGACACCACTGAATAAACAGCATATTTCTTCACAAAACTTCAACAGAACTCAAATTTCAGGTTGATAATTAAAGCATGGTACAACATCTACACCGAAAGAGTTACTATTAGTTTCAGAACTGCTTTTACTTTTATTATTTCACCCATTATAATAACTTTATCATTGCTGTAAGAAGGGAAACCTCAACCCTTAAGCAGCTGACCTTTCAATAAATTCAGAACTTTGCTTTATAGTGTTTTTCTTTAAACGAGGCTATAAATTTTTCTTTAAAGAACTTTTAGTACATCAAATGTAGGAATAAAAAAACTGCAATTTAGAAACGCCCTCCTTTAGAAAAAGCTAGACAATAGTAGGGAGATAAGACACATCCCTATCAGTGTTACAAGCATGTTAAGCTTTAAATAATATAAAATGCAAAGATAAAAGTGATATACATTTCTTATGGTTGCTGCATACTGTAATGCTGTATTATTTGCTACTCAATCTAGGCTGGATTTTTTTGCTGACACACTGACTTTGTAGTTACTGGAATCTCAAAAACTATTCAATATGACAAACAGATTGGATCATTCAAAAACACAGAGAATAAAATCCCATGCTCTTCGGCATTCCTGTAATTTCAGAACCTCTTGAACAACTGGTTTAACAGAGCAAAAAACTGCCTGGACCCGATGGGCAGCAGGCTGGATACAGCAAATGGAACCAAGACTAAGAAGATTCAGCATTGGGAACATAACTACAATATAAATGGCATATGTCCTCCAACAGAAAGAACTGACAGCCACCAGCAAAACTAGTTGCAGAACACAGTCTGAGATCACAAAAACACGACTGCTGAAAAATGAAGATGTTGACAGAAGCCATAAACTGATTTTCCTGAGAAACTGGTAGTTTAAAGAACAACGCAACAGAATGTATTTCTTAACCTGTTCACACATTATAAAGGCAGCATCTGGCGAGTTCTCCCTTTCTTCGTAAAAGAGAAATTGCTTCCAAAAACCCACACACATTAGCACATACTTCCAACAGCTTTAACTAACCTCTATTCAATCTTTCTATTCCAACAGGTCCAAAAGTTAACCTCTTGAGCAACTTCTAAATGTAGCGTCTTTTCTACTGGTACTGCCTTCCAATAAAAATTGCTATTCACATTCATTATTTTCCACGCTATTTTTAAATTACTATTAGCTAAGCAATGCTGTACTATAAACTGTATTACTGCACAGAACGCTGCCTGATAGCCCTCAGTACTTTGTCTGTTAACAACAACAACAAAAAAAAACAACACAAAAGATTTGGATGGGGACTTCAGGACACTGAACATTTTATTGATTCTCATTAATGCTGCACAGACAATGTTCAGAAATGAGGAATGCGGTAATACTCAGATTCTGCAGTAGTAAAAGGAAATCACTGTGCCAAATTTTAAAGTAGGTAGAACTAGAGCTCCTTACTACAGTAAGTAAATAAAATTCAGTTCAGGATGAGAGAGAAAAAACAGTCGAAAAGAGCACATTTCCTTTTCTCAAGTGCAAGAAAACTTATTCACAGGGCAAAGGGGTGGGGGGAAAGCCAAGAAAGGAAAAGAAACATATCTCAAGCAGGAAAACAACATACAAAAAACACTTTCAGAAGACGCATACACAGGATATTTGACAGCCACTGTGAGATGGCTTTGTATATGCACACGACTATTCCACAAACTATTTGGTGGAGCAGACTTGAAATAGGAGGGGGAACAGACCCGCACTGCTGCCCAAGGACAGCGAAATCCAGATGTTAAATACATTGAAGTCGTTACCCACAGTAAATGCACAGGGCCACAAATGCCAAAGAAACCATTCTCTGGGTCAGCAACCGTAGCAAAGCAAGATCCTACGGACATATTAGCGGCTGTTGAGAGGTTTTACTCACTGTTTTTAGCTACAGCGAGGTGGTTACTAATGTGACACTGGCACACACAGCGCTCGAGCATGGAGCTTCGCCACAGTACAGGATTACAAGCAAAACAGGTTTGGGGATTCGCGTTTGCAGTTTTCCTGGATTTTGTTTTTTTGACTGGGTGAGAGTGCCACTTTGGTGAGGAAATAATCTGGGGGACTGTTTTTATTCTTCTTTATTTAACAATTCAGTGCTATCTAGGACAATTTTACAGTGATTTAATGTTGTAAAATGCTCTGCTTTCAAAGAACATGTTTTTTTTAATGTCAGAGCACTTTAAGCCAAAACCAAACCTGCTCAAATTAGTGGGCCACATAAATTTACTGTGCTCCACGCAGTTCTTTACACAACTTTTTTTTTTTTTTTTTTCTTTTCTTTTTTAAAGGATGCAATTTAACAAGAGCCAGAAGTACTCAGGGCCCCAGTAAGAGTTGTTGAAAATGGCACCTAAAATCTGTAGGTAAACATGTATTCAAAAATAAGCATATATCTATATCTGTATTTTTTTCTCCAAATCTTCAAGCCAAATAATCTAATGAAAAATTATTTCCCCTTTCCAAGGAAAATTAAAACATAAAGGAGCTTAATTTCTGTACATTCCTTAGGAGGACAATTCTTGTACTGAGTAAAATAACAGCAGTTAAAACAGTATTAACAAAAGTTTTGCTACTGAAAGTCATTGTGTGGTAGAAGAATAAGCAAGTGATCAATAACAGGCTATACTCATAATACACCGATAAGCAAGTTTCATGTAGTGCTCTCTTTATTAAAAAAAGAAAAAAGATGGTCCCTTCCACCTATAATGCAATTCATTATTATTGTTTTTAATAAGAAGAGTCCAAAACAAAGCTGCTGCACAATATTTCAGTTTAGCCATGGTGAAGTAGTTTGTTAAATAGATAATAAATGTTTGTACTTCGTGCTGGTCTCATTTATGCTCTATTTCAGACATTTCATATATCACTAATGCAACATAAAGTGTATTCCATTAGCACCACCTGGTGGTCCCTCAGCTTTATGCCAGAAATCACACCACACAAGCTGCATTCAAATGCTTTAAGTATGTCTAAGATACTAGGACAAATAATCTTCTCACTGAGCCTAAATAAGCATTACATAGTTGATGTGAAGAATCATTCAAATTGTGCACATTTCTAATCTCTTAATTTTTTTTTTTTCCCCAGGAAAACTAAAAGATCAAATAACTAAAAAATGCCAAGATATTAAATACCTACAAAAATGCATAATAATAAAGAATACATTTAACAAATATATTAAAAGTTAAATCTTGCAACTTCATGTACATGTGTATAACAGTACTTTTAAAATATTTTTAAAGAAACTTGGGAGTTTTTTGGTAAGTTTTTAATGAAAACCTTTTGAAAACTGTAAAAATCTAAGGTGCATTTAAGGAAAGACATATACACACCCTTACACACACACACATCCCAGTCCAGAGGTTTCTTGAGTTAAAGACATATACAGTTCCTGACATTTTCATTAACTTTACCAGTATTTTGGACTGTTGTATTAAATTGAAGTCAATTTCTCGCAATCAAATGCAATGCCAGATTAATAACAAACATAAAAGTAACTTTAAACAATTTTCCACAATCTCCAAAACCCTGATTTACAACTAAAAGCCTTTAAAATAACATTTCGAGAAATGGACACATCACAAAGAATTGACCAGTGTTACTATTTGGAAGAATGTTGTGGTCAACCTAAAAGCAAAGGGTACAATGACCTCAAAACGGGTGCAAGTTTTCTTGTTTGATTATAATAAGATTATCTGCACCAAAATACAACTGCCCTCACAATCAAAGTTTAATTATGGCTGTGGTTAACTAACCTAACAAAACTTTAAACAAATTACCTAAGAAATCTATTCTTCATAAACCTGTGTCGAAAAAACCAAAGGCTCTGCTTGAGGAAGGAAGGAATAAAAGATTATTGCGTGACTTCTTCAAATAACAGATAAGAATTATACGGGGGAGAAAGAAATCCAATGATGAAAGGTCTGCTAGAAAAGAATACTACATTACATTTATATGGAAGTCCACCATGCAATAATCAGTCATAGAATCACAGAATGGTCTGGGTTGAAAAGGACCAGAATGATCATCTAGTTTCAACCCCCCTGCTACGCGCAGGGTCACCAACTACTAGATCAGTCTGAGCAGAGATCCAGCCTGGCCTTGAATGCCTCTAGGCATGAAGTATTGCAGTCTCAGAAGAGCTTACAGGGACTGTCAATCAATCAGCGCTGGGGAGAGGAATGACAAGTTTTAAAGAAGAGGTCCCACTAAGGAGCTCCGTAGGGCACAAGCTGCCCTCACACAGCCCACATGGTTATGAGTGATACAGATCCTACATTTTTGCCCAGTCACGTTCTGTAATTCCCCATAGAAAATATTAGTTGAAACTGCTCACAGTCTTCCAAATTAACTACAAAAAAAAGTCTATATATGTTTCTATCCAAAATGAAAGAACTTGCTCAGTCTTTTGCCAAGTTTACCAGAAACTGCAGCATGCAAAGAAGAAAGCAATCTCAACTTGACCAACTCAACCTACTTCTTGGAATAAAAATTATACTGTTTCAAATCAAGATAGTCATGCAGCAAATTCAAATACAGGACAACAGTATGACTTTCAGTCACTAACCCTACTTTTCCAAAAGCTTTCTGAACTATGGCAGGGGCAATAATCAGCTGATAGACCAGCTTCTGAAGTGCCAGAATTTCAAGGCAGCCATCACCACATCAAAGTTAACATAACCAATTTTTCTTCTCTTAATACATGGTATTACACGTATTACCTGACCTGCACCAGGCAGGTCAATGGCATTCTTAGTAGGTAGCTCAGATTTTTAGAACCTATTGAACAGAACAATAGAGAAGTTAAAAGGAATACCAGAAATAAAAGACAGTTTAACTATGCAGTCTGGTTGAAGAGCAACAGTCAGATCATAAAGAACAGGTGAAATGTGTGACCAATACTGGAAAGATGGAATTATATTCAAAAATGCAGTTACTGAAATCATTATTTTCAAGTACTACCTACTTTCTTGTAAGCTGGAAAATATTAGGACTATCAAGTGCCATTTTACACTCTTTGGAGTGGAGAAGAGGACAGCAAGTTGATTTTATATATTCTGCATGTACTCAAAGACAAAAGGCTATTTCAAAAAAAAAGAATGACTACACTGAGACATACCATGCGACTGCCTTGCCTCTTCATGAGCACAAAGCAGGTTTCAACAACATGAGGGAAGCAAATGTGGCACAGGATTTAAAAGCTTCTTCTTTAAAATAGTAATTACTTTGGAATATGTAGTCCCACTCTGTTAGCTTTCTGACTTAGATGAACACAGAGAAACTGTCCTACATGAAACACTTCATTGACTAGAAGAGTTCAAAATGTTCTCATTCTAATCTTTATCTACCATCATTCCTGTCTGTCCCCAAAATCCACTGGTGAGAAATATCTTGAGTTAAAACAGTGGAACAATTGCTATACTTTACCCGTGCAATAAAATAGGTTGTAGAACCCCTGCAAGATGTAACAATGAGTTATCATGCTTTAATTTTTTCCATATTAGCTGTTGTTCTGTAAGCCCCTAAATCAAACAGAAACTACTTAGCATACTAAACTAATAAAACTAACTGTATAGTTATGGCCTGAAACCCTTTATTCATTTGTCTACAAACCATGCCTTCTGCACATCTCTGTGAAGGGAAGAATGATCAGATATCTGTCTTCATCTTGTCTGAAAACGATGACATTTTTCAGTAAGAAAAGGGTCCAAATGGCAGGTGTCAAAGAGCTTTAGCTTCACACGTGCTGCTTGGAGGCAGAAAAAACAACAGCAGCGTGTGGCCATGTCAGAGCTGTACAGAAGCTGCCGTACAAGTGCATATCTGAAAAGAGCAAACCTCATAGCCTGTTAAATCAATCTAGTGCCAGATGCTGTTATCAGAACAAAACTGGTGCAACGGATTCATCCCCAGAAGAAATACATGTCCCATGCCCATAGTGAAAAGTGAGCGACCTAGTGTGGCACATCTTGAGACTGAAAGTGACAGCTACCTGCGACTGCCCCCACCGTTTTTATTGACAGTTTCAGAAAACAGGTTCTGTCATTGCTCATAAAACAGCTGGAGCGGAAGCATCCTTCTGCTCCTGCAGAGAACTTTAAAATCCGAACTACATGTTCAAAATCTACTTCCAAGTTAATCATCCAACTAAAAAGCAGTTGGGTCATTTACTTTTCCTTTAGACACTGTAGTACAAGAGACAGAATCAACTACAGCTCCTCTCCCTGTTGCAGCAATGCTATGGAAAGGAAGCACTACAGTGTAGATATTATAGAATGCTACACTACCTTAATGTAAGCCAAGTTGAATTAAAAAAAGCACCTTTCATGTGATTACAGTATGACAGCATTTAAGTCAATCTAGAATCAGTAACAGTAAATACTTTTACATCTCTTAAAAATCTTTCCTTTTTATAGCCAATTAACATCAATATGAGAACAAAGGAAAGACAATAGAAAAGGTTTCAGTATTGATAGGGGAAATGAAACTCCAATTAAAGAAACAAAATAGATGTGAGAACTGGTTGTTCCTTATGAATACACCCCAAAATTTTAAGACCACTCCTGCCAAAGCTCAGTCAGTTTTAAACAACAGAATTATCCCAATATCCTCAGCAAAACAAACATTGAGGATTTTACCTAACTTCATTCTACCCTCAGGGGTTGAAGTGGGAGCAAGGGAGTCAAAAACACAACTGATACATGTAAGTATGTCTTCAAAAAGAAGAGAAACACTAGTGATGCAAAACGCTCATGTTAGATATGTTCACAGACTTTTAAAACAATACGGCCTAGATGTGTTCCCAAAAAGCAGATTACCCTGCTCCCCACAAAGCCTAGCAAAATCATCCCAAACCAAAGAGCACAACAAGCCTTTTCAACCCTTACCCCATCAGGTCCTGAAAGCCCAGCTGGGCCAGAGCCTGCAGCAGCCCAGAGGGAGCTTGAGGCACCGATAAGGAGCCCACTGGCAGCACTGCCCTGCCAGCAGCCCCAGATTGGCTCAGCCGAGCGGAAAGCCCTGCAGCAGCACGTGGGGAAAGCTGGTGGGTCACGCAGCCTGTCTGCAGCAGAGCAGGATCCTGCAGATGTAGGAGCCAGCCTGGCTGCTCTGAGAAACAGCAAACGGTGCAAATCCTGGAATGCATCAGTTATACATTCACGCAGCATTATAAATCTCACAGAGAACTGCAGTCTAAAGAACAAGTAAAAGGCTGAATTATTTAATTTAAAAAGTGATTTCTGCCAATAACGAAATAACTATAAACTTGGTACTGTTTGTATTTTGTGATGTCATCAAGTTTTCTAATTGGGAAAATTGATGTCTACCTGATTTCTAAGATTATGTTTCTCTGCTGCATGCATGCACTGTCCTATCCACAGCATCGTTCTAATATGGGACACCAGTCACTCAAGATACGGATGATCTCTGAAGGAAGATCACAGAATCACAGAATGGTTGGAACCAGGGTTGGAAGGGACCTCAAGGATCATGAATCTCCAACCCCTCTGCCACATGCAGGGCCACCAACCTCCACATTCACCAGGCTGCTCAGGGCCTCACCCAGTCTGGCCCTGAACACCTCCAGGAATGGGGCATCCACAACCTCTCTGGGCAGCCTGTTCCAGCACCTCACCACTCTCTCTGTAAAGAACTTTCCCCTGACATCCAACCTAAATCTTCCCTCCTTCAACTTAAAACCATTTCCCCTTGTCCTGCAGTTATCAACCCTTTCGAAGAGTTGATTCCCTTCCTGTTTGTAGGCTCCCTTCAGGTGCTGCTTCTTTGCCTGAAACTTTAAAGAGAACACTGATTTAGTCCTATATAAAGTGTATCAAGAACTGTTACATACTGTCTATTGAAATTATCTAGGAAAGCTACAATGAAACATGCTACTCAGTTGCTACATTTTTATCTGGAAAATGGGCAACAGGGAGGCAAGAGTTGAGACAAAAGTCCTGTTAGCCAGATGGATGCTGAAACTTCAGGTGATGTTAACTCTCACAGAGACTCTGTCCCTAGAGTCTCTAGACTCTAGAGAGGAGACAAGACCACAACACATGGGAAAAAATGTCTCTTGGAGGGCTGTACCACTAGCAACTCCCATTCTCTTCATCACTCATTTAAAGTCCTTTGGAGGAAGCCCAGTATGTGTTCTAGTGCAACCAGTACCCAGATTCACACAATTCTGACCTGTATCTTTGGCCTGATTCCTTTTCCCTTATGACATCTCTGATCTTGTATGTCTCCTTAGCAAGTTACCCTCTCCCAGGTGCAGACTGACTATGGGAAGCTGTATGGTTCGCTATGTCTGCGCACCCCCTGCAAAGGCTGTGCAATACCATACAGACTGCTGAGAGGTAACCGCTCTTCTCACACTGCTCCCCTCCCCAACCCTATTAAGAACTAGGCTGTATCTGACAACACTATTTTAAATATTTCCAAATTACAGACAGTCCCCAGCACAGCACACTGAGCTCTGAGGTACCAAGACTTCCCACAAACTTGGAATAAATTAAGAATGATTGCTGGCAAGAAAGCATCTTTGATGTATTGTATCATAAGGAAAAAGTGTAACTATTACTATATAACTTTTCTGGCATTGATGTTTTTTCTTACTTTTCTTCTATTTGGAATTCACCTAGAAAACTGTCTGTTCCAGCTCACAGCAGATATGGCCAGATATGTTTATTCTCTAACTCAACACTCTTGAGACAAATGTTATATAGAGTAAATGGTGCTTTAAGAAGACCTTGTTAAAATTATATACTGCTGCCTCAAAAGTAATTTCTGCAAACTTAATCATCACAATGTTCTTACAATGTTTGAAGTCCCCATTTTTCTTTCTTTCTTTCTTTTTTAATGCAGGAAAAACATTGGCTTTTACACTTTTATTTTATGAAAATTCAAAGCTGACATTGATAAAAAAAGTGTTCCACTTTGTCCATCAACGGAATAATTTTCTTTACTGGAAGAAAGACTGTAAAGTAAGGTGCTATTTTAGTACTTCCAGCAAAATCTACTATTACATACGTGTAAAGGAATAACAGCATTATAATAAAGAAAATATCACAGCAGATAAGAAAGTCAAGAGAAATGCACACACACAAAAAGAGGTTACTCTGATTCTTCAGAAAGTATCTTTCTTCATGTAAAATTCAGAAAAACTAGCATATTCTGATAGTTCAAAAAAATATACAATTTGCCTGTAATCAGAAAAAGCTTCTTAGCATCTTTTTTTTTTTTTTTTTTTTTTTTTTTTTTTTTTTTTTTAAATAGCTCACCTTCTTTCAAAAGCAAGATGTTCTGTTTAAAATTAATCTTTCCTTACAGTCACTTTCCTCAGCCATAGATTTAAAGACAACGACAACCTAAGTGTCTATAGAGCATCGTGAGTAGATTTGATGCTTTGTTTATTAAACTATACATTTTTCTCCTTCGGAGCCTCTAGGGTTCTTTCATGTCTTCTCTAGTGCTCCTCATTGTCATGGGTTTAAATATTGTTATTTCACTGATAAAATATGCAACCACTGGGCACCTACAGTAAGTGATGTGAATCTGAATCAAGTGTGTCTCCAGAAGAAAGTGAGCTCCTGTTGTCCACTGCTTAATCATTTAAAACAGTAATACCTTCTTATTTTTCTTTACAAAGCCTCATGTATCAGTGGGAAAACAAAACAAGAACCCCCAGACACCCACAATTATGAAACAAATTCTGAATAAGCAGGCAATTCATGAAAACATAAATTCCTTTAACAAGAATCAAACCAAAGAAAAAAAGCTGACTCAATTTAAAAAAAAAAAAACCAAACAAATCAGTAAAATAAAAGTTCAGTTAGGCAGTGCTACACTTGTTCCCACCCACCCCCACTCACACTGCCTTTTATTTTTTTTTTTCCCCCCTTTAAAGAGGGAATAATTTGTTCCCTCAGGTTGTGACAGATCCACACTGGAGACTTTCCATGAGCAGTATCACTAGAACTGGCATAAACATATGCTCAAAGACCACTTCATTTAAAAAACATTTTTCATCCACTTACAAACACTTTAAAAAAAACTTCCTCTTCTACACTGAAATTCCTTATGCTTCATTTCTAACTAATTACTTTTAAACTGGAAAAAAAGTCAAGTAAAAAATTTTTTTTCTGTTTAGTTATCCAAATACGAAAGCATAGGATAAGACAGATTTCTTACTACTGAAGAGCTGGTCTTATATCTGAATCATAAGAACACAACATAATTATTTTATATCCTATTTTTTACATCACCATTTGCAAAGTGTTCTTCTACTCATAGATATATCCCACATTATCCAGGTAGTCAATCACCTGCAATTCTAGCAGTAAAAATCTGTAAAACAGTGTAGAGTTACGTTAATACATTAACGTGACTCTATTATGAGTCCAAGTATAAATATTTTGTTGAAAGAAATCTTGGAACTACATCTTTTTAATCACATTAATCCTTCTTGAGGCCCATTTTTTAAGAGGAAAAAAATTTCTTAGAAACACATAAGGACTTTTAGGTGACAATTACACAACTCTAAACAAATGCACCGATGAAAATAAAATCTTTTTCAAATACAACTAGGTTGTTTTCTCTAACAGAAAAGTCCATATCAGAAAGCTCATAATCAGAAGGGTTGGAAAGGACCTACAAGATCATCTATAGTCCAACCGTCCTCCCATTAATTACTACCAGAAGCTACTAAACCATATCTCATAGCTCCTCATCCAGATGCCTCTTGAACATTACCAGGGACAGTGACTGCACCACCTCCCTGGGCAGCCCATTCCAGTGCCTGACCACTCTGAGAGAAATAGTTTTTCTTATGCCTAATCTAAAACTCCCCTGGTACAGCTTGCGGCCATTTCCTTGGGTCCTGTTTGTTGCCTGGGAGAAGAGTAAGAAGGAGAAGGGGAATCACACACATCACTTCAAAATGAGAGCAAATTGTTTCAAAACTTTCCTCCCTATTCATATCTGGAGAGCACGTGGCAAAGCCAGACTGCAACTTCATGGAAGGGTCTTTGGGAAAGCATTCTGTTGGAGGAGAACATGATCTGAACCCACTCCTAGGAACACCAGCAGAATTTCAGGTACTATGTCACGTAGGCCATGCACACGGACTCTGAGTGCAGTGGCTCAGTCATTGGGGTCTCATGTCTGGATCCATCAAGATAAACAAGCAATGAAGAAACAGGGCCTTGCAGTGATTCTTTAGATTTCAGAAAAGCTGGCTTAGCCTGACAAACAAATGGAGCCTTAGAAAATAAACAGCACTGCACTGGAAAAATTCGAGCTTCCTCAGATGCCATAAACAAGAAACAAAACCTATAATTCTTTGGAAATTGTTCAGAAATGAATAGAAATATTTGTACTTCTGATCCTTGCAGTAAAAAGCCCACTTAATATTGAGTGTAAAGACTCTTGTAGATAATAACTAACTATCTGTTATTTAAAAACAACAATAGTATGGATATCA
Organism: Tetrao urogallus; assembly: GCF_951394365.1. Taxonomy (NCBI): domain Eukaryota; kingdom Metazoa; phylum Chordata; class Aves; order Galliformes; family Phasianidae; genus Tetrao; species Tetrao urogallus. Next base: position 25,619,006 of record NC_136814.1, read on the forward strand.
TGGGTGCAGAAGAAGAGAATACAATGTCACAACAGTAATCGTCCAGATGAGAACAAGAGTTCATGTGAGACTCAATGGCAGTGCAGAGCCAGAGGCTGCAGCAGGCAACTCCTACAGGGGGTTACAGAGAAAATATGCCAGCATGGAACGCACAGCACCCTGCAACGCAGCCAATCATCTCATGCCCTCAGGCACCCGCTCATTCTGCTGGCTAGTGTGGCGGGTGGAAGAACCAAGCCTCCTCCTTGGCCTGCCCCTGCAACACAGGCCGGGTGATTGCTGCCTCAGCAGCCGTCAGCCAAGAGGGCACGAGGCTGCCACCACTCAAAAGCACTGTCATGTGCCACGATCCATGCTTTTTCTAGCAAGGCTGTTTCAAGACTGGGAGCATTTCCTACACCCACTGCAGAGATGGTGTAAAAAGCTCCTCCACCACTAGTGCCAGATAGAAAAGCACAAGGCAACAAACATCAAGCATCTACCCCCAGACGAAGGATATGCTGCCAAGACTGAGCACAAATAAAAGTTTAACTAATTCAGCTTTTAATTCTGTTAAAATGCAGATTTTAATATTAAGGGTCCAATTACCACCTGCCTTCAATTTATTTCTCCCCCCTAAAAAATGAGAACAACCTAATCCTAAATACCACTAATCCCAAATGCCTCTGAAATACATATTTGGAAATCTGTTTCCAAAGTTAACCTAAAGGCAGACGTGTTCAGCATTCTGTTCAAGCTGAAACATTCTCCTGCACAATACAAACAGAAGTTTGAAGTTACAAACACCTCACACCAGAGGGGGCTGGATTTGGGTTTCATCAGACCCAGAGAACCAGAATCAGCATTTCACAAGCACTAAGTCTGGATTTCCCCTGAAAGTCAGAAGGGCTTGCAACCGCACCAGCACCACGGTGATTTATGCAGCTTATTACATCAACTGTGGCATAGTAAAGGAGAAACTGCAAAATGACATTTTGTCACAAAATCCAGTTGAAGCTAACTCACAAATCCATTGTTATTCATAAATAAATAACAAGTAGATATAAACTTAATTCATATCAAATTTTCAAATTCAGACCTGTTTTTAAGAGTTTCACCCTCTGTAGAGTACAAAAGTACATAAATGAACTGTTTCATCCTAATCTTATTGTAATGATTATATATTTTTAATCACAATCTAGAATTAAGCAAAATCATTCTTTTTTTTGCCTATGATACTGATATTTCAGTTCAGCTAGAAACTAATCCATTTTGCCCTTATTGCACTGCATAGTAAATTAGATGTACTTACACAAGTCATGAACAGCATCTAATTTGAATCTTTAATTTACAAAAAGCTAGAAGAAATATCTTACACATGATAAAATGTAAGACCGTGCTCCAAATTGGATGTCACCAGTTTCTTCTTACTAAGCAACGGAAGAACTATTTTTTCTTATTTTAATTCTCATCTCAGAAAACATTGCTCCTGTTGGAAGCCAACCCACAGCAACAGGTTTACCAAAAAGAATCCAGTGAGAGGAAAACTGATTTCCTCTGACTTGCCCTGCTCATAGGACTCAGCAGTGGTGCTGTTGGTACCTGAAGAAAGAGGATATATTAAAAGGATACTATATCATGATTTCAGAATTATTTTGTTTTACAACATCTGAATTGACAATGTCTCTTTCTATTTATTTTTACAGGAAGAAAATGTTAAATCTTCAGGGAGAGAATCACTGAGAGGAAACACAGGAATATCCACTACGATTTACTTAAAAATGACAAACTAACTTCCAGAAAATAATTTGAATAAAAACACAGAAAACTTTGAGGTGCAATTGTACGCTATGAGGTAGAAATAGGCCAGGAAGAAGTAATAAAGACATCACTGCTTTTTACTGAATGTCCACTTCCAAAGCATATTTACAGTACAAAATCATAGTAGTGACAAGAGAATCATCCAGGGAAGCTGTATGTCTGAATTGTTTTTCTGAAACACTGATGTCAAGTTCAAATGTCAAAATGTATTTTATTCAACTGATACTTCCAGCACACTCCAATAAAGGGGCGGAAAAGGCAGTGGGCATGTTGCCTTGTTTGCCAAGAATGAAATATAAAAATGATACAACATAATGAAATACAAAAATGAGCAATGAAATATAAAAATTATATAAGTTTGAGAGATAATTTTTATGTAACACTGATTTAAAATTAGCAATAGCTATTAGCTGCATCTCGATGGACATCTCTCTCTCTCCCACCCAGTTTTATATTTGGAAAGCTCCACAGAAAACTAAGCTGCCTGAATAGCATTTAATGTTATTTTATATAACACCACACAACTGGAAGTCGTAATCTTACTTGTAATTACAAACAGGATTAAGATGAAACCATTACTTCTGTCTCAGTTGCGCACTTGCTTTCAGGACTTCTTAAAGGAATGGAAAATAAATAATATACAGAATGGCTTAGAAAGTCACAATTTTCATCTCTACCTGATGCCATCAAAGCAGCACGCTTATACCAAAACTGAAAAGAACAGGAGAAAGAACCTTCCTCTTCCCTTTCCTTACCCAGTTCCAGTTGTCCTCATTGCTCCAGTGAGAAACTGAAGGAGGTGCTTCACAGAAGCTTTTTGATGTCTCTTTTCAGACATCTTTCTTGTCTTCATATCACACACTATGACAAATGGATCATTTCTTACTCCCTCCACTTACTCATCATTGACAAAACCACTGGAATCCAGTTATAGAAAGGAATTACTCTCAATAGGCACCTTCAGTTACAAATCTCTGACACTGCAGTCATCTAAATCTAATCCTTTTTCAAGCTGAAATAAGCTACTCAAAGGCCCTTTGAGACACAGCACGTCTATATTCTTTGTCTCTCAAGTCCTGAAAACATCACAAGTGTGCTGAAGCATCTCCTGTTGCTGTGGCTTCTTTCAGCATCATTCATGAAGCTTTTAAGACTGCCATACACTTTCTTGATATGAAAAATGAGCCTAGACTAGCACAACTCCGTTTCAGCACTGAACAATAGTACACCGGGTTCATGTGTGACATAGTAGTAGCAAGCAGCTCTGCACTGCCAACAGACTCCATGAACAAATAATCTGAAATGAGGGATAAAAATGAGAATTTATATAACTACAGAGTAAAAGAGCTCTAGCTTTACTAACCAAGGCATTGTATTTACTTTTCTTCTTCCCAGACAATTTTCAGTCTATCAGACCTGAAAAGTCACTGAAGAATATTTTGCAGATGTCCTTAAAATTCAAGTAATTTTCTTTTTTTATTGAGGCTTTTAATAGCTGATCTTGTGGCAGCAGGGGGAGCTTGTTAGTAGCTGTACAGATGTCTGATTCATTAGGTTTACTATTCAAAACAAACCTCAAAACAGACTGTCAGAAGGAGAGACAGAGTTTTTTCTCCAAACTTGGGATATAACAGATGAATACCACTGATGCTTCAGAAAATAAATAAACTCTCTTCCCCATTAAATGACAGTATTTGTATATATGTGCACTGTGCACTCAATTTACTTCAAGATTCCCAATTGTTCTATAAAAAAATATATTAAATCTGCACAGATACGCTCTAACAGAGATCTAGAATGAAGAATTTAATCCCAAAGATAACTGACAGTTCAAAGCCACTGAAATTAAGGTATATCACTAGCACTAGGCAGCCTAATGTAACCTGAACACCTAACTTAAGCTTCTGCTATCAGCATCAATGATAATAGCACGACATAAGCTTAAATAAATAAATCTGTATATTACAATAAAGGAAGCCCCAAAAGAACTGAAATGCAGAACACCAAACGTGGTTTCACAAATGAATAGGTATGAAGTTTGGCAGAATCTCAACTTAACTAAAAACACATTACTGGCAATCTCACACAAATGGAAAAATGCTTACTTTCCCCTTCTGTTCCAACAGAACGTCTGCTTAAAGACAAAACACTACCCAAACATGCAACCAGGTCAGACTGTGCCATAATACTCTGGCTTAGTACCTCACAAATCAAGGAATATGTCTTGTATTTATATCATTTTAATCTGGACGCTATCAATATTAATCATTCTTTATATTTTGATGCTTGTACTTAAATTCTCTCCTGACAGGTTTCCACAAGTAATTCCTCCTGGAGTCTTTTTACATAGTGAAGAGCCTAAATGAGTTTTCCTAGCATTTATACTAGTAGAAAATTTACCAGTTGTCACAGCTATTTAATGACAGTGACTTAAAGTACACGTGTATTTTCGGCATTTCTAAGACAGAGAATAACAGAATAGCACCCCAAATACCAACGCGAGGCAGAATTTCTTAAACATGATTTCACCTATTTCAAATCCAAATTTCTGAGTCTTTCTATTTTTTATTACTTCCAGTTGTTTTCATCCTATGGCTCACAGCTATCTTCCAAAAGGGTCCACGGTGGAGAAGGAAGGAAGCTTTCCCCTATATTCAGCACTAGTGAGGCCGCACCTTGAGTACTGTGTCCAGTTTTGGGCCCCTCACTGCAAGAAAGATATTGAGGCCCTGAAACGTGTTCAAAGGAGGGCAACAAAGCTGGTGAGGGTCTGGAACACAGGGCTTATGAGGAGAGGCTGAAGGAGCTGGGAATGTTCAGCCTGGAGAAGAGGAGGCTCAGAGGAGACCTCATTGCTCTCTATAACTTCCTGAAGGGAGGTTGTAGTGAGCTGGGGGTCGGCCTCTTCTCTCATGTCTTTAGTGATAGGACCAGAGGGAATGGTTTCAAGCTACGGCAGGGGAGATTCAGGCTGGACATTAGGAAGTATTACTTTTCGGAAAGGGTGGTCAGGCACTGGAATGGACTGCCAAGGGAGGTGGTGGAGTCACCAAGCCTGGGGGTGTTCAAGGAAAGGCTGGATGTTGTGCTGAGGGACATGGTTTAGTGGGAGCTATTGGGAATAGGTGAATGGTTGGACTGGATGATCTCTTAGGTCTTTTCCAACCTTGGTGATTGTATTCTATTCTATTCTATTCTATTCTATTCTATTCTATTCTATTCTATTCTATTCTATTCTATTCTATTCTATTCTATTCTATTCTATTCTATTCTATTCTATTCTATTCTATTCTATTCTATTCTATGATTCTAAGCTAGTCTCCTGTTAGTAGGGTTATACTCTCAGGAGCCGGTGAGCCAAGAGCCACCCCAAGGTTCAACAACCCTTTCAAGAATCAAAGAAGCCCTTCAAGGAAATATCTTTGAAATCAAACTGGTACAAACTTTATGGCATTGACCAAATAGCACAGACTTCCAAAGGCTGTAATCATATTAAACAATAACCTAAAACATTTCAGTCTGAAACAGAAACCCACTAGATACGCTACCACCTCAAAAATACCACACATGCAAACGAGCTAGTTTATTTTACTGTCACAATCTAGCACATTTAAGATGTAGTCATTCATTTTTCTTTTAATCTATCCTTTCTGGGCCTTGGAAGTAGGTTTGAACACAAGACTTCGTGCCTCAGTAACTGCTTATGGCAGAAATAGCAGCATTTGCTTATTGTGTATGCTTTGCACATCTTCTCTGAATAACCTTTTACCTTTACAATTTCTTCTTATGTCTCTATGTATTTTGAATGCTTCCTATGTAATTTGCAAGAGCGGATTTGAGATCAGCACACAAAACTATTCATAAACATTTTGTCACAAGCTTAATAGCTTTTTGTCTCAAAATCTTCCCTAATTACATAAAAGTTAATTTTCTGCTTTTTTCTATAGTGTCTTTAGAAGGTCTGAAGGCATTCACACATTCAAAATATGTAACTTCTTAAACATGACATTACTGTTGGTGAGATTTTCTCTCAGAAAGAGAAAAGAAAGAAGGGAAGTCATATGAATTTCCTCTTACCTTCCCCCAACTCTTTTCCCACATACTGTTCAAGATCTAAGTCAAACAACATGATCTACTGGTCTGGAAAAACTGACTTTTTCCTCAAGATTTAGATTTCTTCCATTATTTACATTTACTCCCTGCCCACCACCACTTCCCCACCTTTGCACTGTTGAAGTCCAGACTCCCTATATATCTTACTCTTTCTATACTTAAGGCATTCATAATTTCCTTAATCACACAGACGTACTTCCAACTAGACTTATATAAAAATATAGAGTTATGAAGTTTATTTAAACTTATAAAGTTTATTTAAACAACTTCAAAAATCATACTTCAAATTATCATCTCCTATTTCACCTGTCCCATTATGTTTCATTATTGCTTACGTTTGTTTTTTTTCCTTCTCCTCTGAGATAAGGAAAATAAAAGAAAAGAAGAAAAGAGTACAGACTGCAATGATTTCTACAGTAAACTTTTAAAACAAGCAATGTAGCCAGGACAACCTTTGCTTTTTTGGATTACTTTCAAATCCAAGATGACTTCTGAAAATCTCTTCTCTAAATACTACAGTCTCAACTCATCTTTGATACCAGACTGTGGATGGATCATGAACAAACATCAAGTGCTATTTTGAATGGAGACACTTATTCCATTCACATTATGCTGAATATCAGACTAATTACTAGCTAAAATAATGATAATCAAGAATAACAGGAGGAGAAAGTCTCTATGCAGACTGAATATCTTATTTACAACAGTCTGAAATATAAAGATATGCAAAAAAGTTTTTAATTTGAAACATACACATTTGTTATGTCCAACTGTTGTGGTAAGTAATCACAAATATATTAATTTTAGATAAGAGGCAGAGCACAGTTTGGTTGGAAAGTGTGACTTAAAATATTTTCACTGATTATGTTTTCACACACTTATTTCTTCCTCACAGTATTTCTTTGTTGTTTAGGACTCCACTACAGTCTGCAATAAGCGAAAGCAGAACAAAAGGTCTTCAGTGCATATTTCACATGTCTGCAGATTCTGTGAAATATGTATTCCTTTCACAATATCTTTCCCTACAGTTTTCTACGTTTTGAATTGGGTTTCTACTGACCTAAGGTGTGTAAGTGCAAGCATATGTCATCAAAAACAACTTAAAAGATAATAAAAAAGAAATAGGAATAAAGTTTCCCATATTCCTACCTCCTTTGTACTCTCGACAGACTTGAAACAACTGCATTAATGCAGCAAGCAATAGCTTGTAAAAGGATGCAAACCAGCTGAAACATTTGACAGACAGTGTTAAATACCAGAGGATTCATATCAACCACTTTATTTGAAAAGGTGCTTTGATGTTGTCTATCTTTCATGTACCTCTTTCATGGCACATTAATAAGGAAAACTGAGATGGGGTAAATTAAGTCCCAAGGTCATATCTAGAGTTACAGCACCGTGGGTACCCGATGAAATACGGATTAATGCTGCATGAGCACTGAATAAATAAAACCACTTCTGTTAACCACTTAAACAAGTTTTACAAGTAGTTCTGAACTTTATTCGGCAACTAGACTTCAGACATCTTAATCCCCCCACACTGCTTTGAAACCTAATTATCATAATGTGAACCCGAATGTTAGGTCCCTTTCAAACTGCGAGTGCTATGAAGCAGAAAAGTAATGGGAATTAAGCTAGTGTAACATTAGAAATGTAGAGGCACGGAACTTGAAAGTGGCATTTGTTAAAGCTGAGAGAGCATAATGTAGATATTCAACAACATAAAACACACATTTAAATTGAAAAGGATATTTAAAGCATGTGCAGACACCTATAAAATACAAGTGGACCTGAAATCCCATAGAACAAACATTTCTAAATCAATTTCTTGCCACCAAGGTCCAACTTCAAAAGGTATTAAACAGTCCTATTCTACCTTAGCAGAACTTTACTAAGTATTCTATAGCAGACAATTTAAACATTAAAGAAAACCAAATGAGAACTTTACAAGACATTACAGACTTTCCCCTATTTGTCACAGTACAGAAGTGTTTGAACTTAAACAGCAGTAAATTATTAATTACACCGCTTATAAAGCCTCAAGAGCAAGAAAAGATTTTGCTGAAAGCAGTAGAAAAAGATTTCAAATCAAGTTAAATCTAAGCATAACAGAAAACGAACACCAAGCCACCTAGAAAACAACCCTATAAAAATACATTTGCCTAGCAGCAGTACCTAACAAACTTACTTTATTTTCCAAAAATGAGATGGAATAATACAATTTAAGTGTGCATTAATAAAACAAGCATGGAGGAAAAGCTGGACTAGGAGTGCTTATATTGCGACAATGCAACCACAGAGGCAGAATGAAAAACTGTGACTTCATTTTTCCAAATACGATGAATGAGCTGCTCATGGCATCCAGTTTTGGTATTCACCTGTCGTTCAAACAGTTTTCATTTCCAAGAACAGGCAGCAATTAAAGAAAAACAGTTGCAGTGATCTAAATATGGAATAAGATTGGTGACTTTTTTTCTAGATTTTTATTTAATCCAAAATGGTCAATGAAATCCTAAAAGTTTATCGTCTGCAATGTAAATGCTGAACACACTGTTGTCTCATTTGCATTTCTGGTCCTGCTGAAACAAATACACTTGTCTAAAAGAGAACATCTGTTTTGGTTATAATACAATGTATCTTTGGCAGACTCACAATAGAACTAACAGAAATAATCAAGAATATTTATTGAACCTTGTAACGAAAACTGATTTGTAACAAAAAACCTGAAGACTAGATATGACGGTCTCTGGGCTGTAGTCCAGTTCTAATCTAAGTCAATAAACATTGACTCTAAAAGGAAAACTGCACTTGCAAAAGAATCCTGAAGTTATTTAGGTTGGACGTAGGTACTGAAAGTGTGTTGGTTATAAAAATAGTGAAAAATATTTGCTTTAAATCAAAAACTGTCAAACTGAGTCCAGACAGGTTTTAAGGCTGCAAGAAAAAGTGTGCTACATGCCTTATATTCCTATCATTATCTTAACTCATTTGTCTTCTCTCTGGAAAGCTTCAGTAAAAACTTCATTAATAATTGCCATTGCTGAGAACCTGGTATTCTAACAGACTGCATTTTGTCTATTTATTAGCACTAGAAAAATATAAACTAGTCATCAAATAAAATAGTTGAGAAAAACTGGGTCCTATAAACAAAAGTGTTTGGGAAATCTCCTTTGATATCAATGCAACTGAAATATTCTAAAGTGAGAATCAGTTAACCTAATTATTGCCCCTACTTCACCTCTTTAACTGCGTGTTTTAGTTGAGGTTTGTGGTTATACGCTCATTGGAGTTAAATTCTGAAGTCAAGGATATCTTCATGCACAACTCTGAAACAATTGCACAGGGCTTGACCCCTGGAGAGAAATTCAGCATATTTCTGCATGTAATGCACATACATGCAGTCATTAAGTATTCAACTGGCGTTATTTGCCAGAGAAGCCAAAGTCTGCAATACCGCTCTGTTTTTCTGAATGTCATTTCTGAGCAATAGCTTACGAAGCTGATTCGGGCTTTGGTTTTAAGACACTATAAAACAACAAAGTCTGGTCATTTTACATTTGGATTTCTTCAAGAAAAGGACTGTAAATGTAAATACCATTGGCAATTCTCTGAAACTTGTACAGAACAATTAAGAGTTCAGTTTTGCCAGGCAAGCACTTCCACCTTCACACAGTTCAGTGCCTTACCAAGATGTACAATGCTTTGCCAAAGGTATCATGTAAGATGTAATTGATGCATTCTGTAAGTTTCAGTACAGTGAGGTTGTTTTTTTTTTTTTTGCCTGTTTTTGTTATTTTTCTGTACAAACACTCAATTGATTTGTAATTTCATTTTTCATTTAAAATTGCCTAAGCACTCCCTTAATAATGAACTATAACGTATTTAAATTCACTTGATCCAAAAGCATACAGTGGGTTTCCACTGAATTAAACTGAACTGTGTTCAGGCTACATACAATGCTCTTACTTTTCCCCTGTGGTGAAAAAACGCATATGAGAAAACAACATAATCAAAAGATGACTTTCTAGAGCCAGAAAGCAAAGGAACTTTGCAAGATTCAGAAGCATCTCTGGGCAACTGTGGTTCTGGTTAAGGCAACGAGATGCATGTAAACTAGTTTAGTAGAAATAGCAACATGGGAATCACAATCCTCAAGAAATAAACTGTCTAAACAGTTAAACTAAACACTAAGACTGCAGATCCAGCTTACTTTGTAGAATCATAGAATAAACTTAAATAAATATAGGCAACTTCAATAAACTTAAATACATACAGGCACACACAAACAGTATGACTCCATATAGGTCAACAGAAGCAAGCATCCCATATAGTATACCACACAACAACAACCACTTTACATTTTTTGACTTTGTATTTTCTAAGCAGTATCTCAGTGTTCTACATACAGAACCTGACATAAGGACAAGCTTCTCATCACAAAGGAGCAAAACAAGGAAACGACTACTACTATAAAAATATAAACACAGAACAAAAGCAAAAACTGTTTTCATTCTGCTAATTTTCACTCCCAGGTAATCTTGGAGGTGAAGATTGCTTTTATATACTTTGATTGCTCCAGAAGTAATGCTTTCTATTTAATTCCATGAAAACTACAACAGATACAAAGAGTAAAATAACATTGTTTGATAGAACAAGTTTTTCAACATAATCAACATTATATATGTATTTTTGCCAGCAATAAACAAGGACCTGCACGTCATGCTCATATAAATCTGCACCAGCAGAGATTTATCTACTTTTCATCGGCCCAAACACATGAAAGCTAGAAGGCACTATATCCAGACTACACATCTGGTGTGATAGGACAGCCAAGCCAAAACTGATAATATGCTCCATATTCCTCAGACTGGTATAGGGCCTGGTTGCAGAAAAGAAAGGTTTTCTTCTTTAGTCTGACACTAGAAGTATGAGCCTTCAGCCTAATCCACATCGTAATATAGCAGTCAGAGATGGTGACATGTCTGGAAATCTAGAAGGATCATCTCTTTCCTATCCCAGAAGTGTGCACATTACTTTACCTTCTGAGGGCTGTATTTTTTTTTTTTTTAATGTGGAATTCACAGGTCACCACAACATAGACTACCATTTTGACTCCAGCTTGCAGTGGCAACACCACACCTCATCACCAGTAATGATGTGATCCAGGTAACTATCACCTTCAGCTTTGTATTCGTTCAATAGGCCCTGATGAACTTGCATACAGTGTTCTTTCTACTCCTACTGTGTGAGCATTTGTGGGATCCACCTGATGCAAACTTCGCAAGATATCAACATTGCCACCATTGTTTCCAACACACTGCAGCCAGCTTTCAGCTCTGTACACAACTCCCTGGACATAATCTGCCAATTCATGCAGATGAACTGATCAAGATGTTCCTCGTTTTGTGGTGTGACCATCCAGAACACGGCTTGTCTTTCATGCTGCTGTTGCCAGTGCAGAAATGTACCACACACTACCTGACAGTGCTCACATCCACTGTTTGGTCTTCAGAAACATTCTGCAAGTGTCAGTGAATATCAACGGATGCCATTTTTTCCACATGGAATTCAATTACACACAACCATATGCACTTCTGTGTCAGACGTCATTCTGTCACACATCTCTTTGCTGCCATTTGTCACACAGCAACTATATGTAATAAAATATCGGTGGGAAAGTTCAACCTCTACTGCCACGCACACCATTAACATCCATCTCTGATATTGTGGGCCAACATAATAAAATAATAGGCATTACTTTTGCAGCAGTCCTTGTATTATTTCCTACAAATATCACCAAAAGTTTTGGAAAAAATGAAAGATAGGAAATGATCAGATACTAATACAAAAAGCAACTAACTTGGAAACCTGCATGATTTCTGCCTCAGAGCATTTATACTGATTCCTAAAGCTTTTATTCACTTCTAAATGCTATTGCTCCTGCCCCAATCAATACTTTGTTATCTTGCAGATTCTATAATCTTGCTTTACAATATTAAAAATATTAAAGCAACCCAAGAAAAGAATGTGAAAATGATCTGCCACAGAATAGCAGAAATATATTTTTCCTGTATAGGCTAAACAGTCATTTTCATTTTGTATATGATATCAGATCATTACTACCTTCAGACAAAATGCTTATGTTAACATAATTGATGTTTAAACTACATAAAGTGAACAAAACTAACATAAATATTTGCCAGAAAACACACAGTAAGAAGTGCTTTTCATTTTCTACTGACTATAAAAATTCACCGTTTTAGAGTTGGTTTCCTGAAGCAGATGCATAATTTCTCAGAAGTTTGAACAGTCTCCATCCTTTGCAGAAAAAAACCCATATGCGCCCCCCCTGCTTGCCTCCCCTCCCCCCCCCCCCCCCCAAAAGCCCACCAAACCCATCACAATAGAAACACTGCCTAACAACATCAGAAAATCCCTGTCTCTTAAGCAGCAGATGCAATTCTGCATGGAAAAAAGCAATATAGTTCCATACAAATCAAAGGTAGAATAGTTAGAATTTGACAAACTAATGGATGATGTTTTAAAATTAAAGAAGATAAATGCCTTCACTACTTTCTGCTAGCTATACATAGGGTATTTAATTCCAGACAAATTAACATCAAGGGGATTAGTAAATATTCCATACAACAGTCAGACAACACAAGGTTTAACTTGATTTATCAAGAAACGAATATATGATCCATGAGCTGCAATTCTCACAGACTTCAGTGTGATAACAGCAACAGTATGAACTTCAGAAAGAGAAAAACTGCTTCAGTGAGTCTCTTGCATCTACCTTCATGCTCCAAAGAGCTACACCCCGTTTCCTTTGGCTAAAAGGATGGATCAAGCTTGACTTAAACACAGATAAAGTAACCAAAAGAATAACTTAACAAACATTACACTTAAAAACAGCTGTTAGGTTAAAAGAGGTTGAACAGCTGAACATCACAAAAAGCAAAGTAATCTTACCAGTAAACAACATCCAGTGGTGCAAAGTATTTCTTCATAATTAAATCAGCAAAGTAAGCTTCTGTTTCTCTGCAAGCCGTGCCATTGCCAATCACAACAGTGCTACAGCTTTGAATGGAGTTGAAAAAAAAAATAATTTTCAACTACTCTTTTAGACTTTTTCACAGAATGCTCAACGTACAATGACCTATACACCTTACTTTACATAATAGAATAACTGCATTTAATAAAAACATTCCTAATAATACCACATTTTGCTTAAAAGCTTTTCAATACAACTTAAAAAGAAGAGTCAAAAATGTCACTCATTTGTAACGAAATTGAAAAGTTAAAAAATAATAATATTGATATTTATAGAAGAAAGGTCACGTATTTACAGTCCTCAGATCAACTCACTTGATATTTCCTTCATCTACTATAAATCATGAAAAAGTAGGTGCCAAGGAATCGGAATCTTAGTTACAGATTACGTCTTGGACTGCCCCAGTACAGCCAGCTAGTCACCAAATCATGATGTTTAAAGCCAATCCAATGCTTAAAAACAAATTGGCTCATATATCCTGGCAGTTCAGCAGCTGATTCACTGGCCCATTGGGGTTCCCAAAGCATGTAAATACAATAACCTTTTAATTGTGTTCCCCGTTTGCTATTCCATCTGGAGATCGATCTGGGTATGATTTCCTTTGCTTAACAAACTTCTTTCAAAAATTGTATCTGGCTTTTGGAATAGGAAAGGATCAATGAGTGGGTTCAGGGTGGGAAGAAGGGAAGACAGCATGTCTAAATTTGTTCCTTAATGTTAATTTCTAATCCTAAACATAAATAGAATGACAGAGTTTTATGGAAATACATTAATAGCATGCAATCTTAGTCATACTCGTTGCTTCATTTCATACCCTTCTATCATACATAAAGGGTAAAAAGCATGAATACATTAAGAAAAAATAAGCTCTAAACTACAGAGAAGGATAATTCCATTAAAATCCATAGTATTTTGATTCTACCCAAAGGCCAGTATCGATGCAGCAAAGATTTTTCATTACGTTAAGTAAGAATAATAAGTTTCCTCAACATACCTGAACTGCAGCAGAAGCCTCTTTATCTTCTCAGCTTCACGAAATCCTTGACCAGAATGCAAGTATACAATATCAGTATGAAGTATCTGACCTAGAACAACAACAACAAAAAGCTATTGAATACTTTTTTTAAAAACACATTCCAAGGCTATTTCCTCCTCAATTACTGAAGTGAATTTGATGATTTACAAATAAAGCGTTTTAAAATGACATCTTCTATTTTTGTCTCTGATTAGATGAAAAGTATGGTAGACTGCCAAAGCTAGACAAGTTGATACACTTTGTATTTCCCTGAAGACATATCCAAATAAGAAATAACAAGCAGCAAATTATATAATACTTTATACTCTTAATATTATAAAAGAGAACAAAGTTCACTGCAAAAAAAATGTAGTGCTATAGTCTACTAATTTTTATTTACTTGTTTTAAAAGAGATCCACCAAAGAAAGATGAAAATTAGGAATCCATTTTAAGGACTAGAAATACAGGAGCTCTAGAACTTCAAGGCTCACTGCTCACTCCTGCCATATTCCCATAACAAATTTGGAAATAAGCCTGTATTAAACCATACCGATAGCTAACGGTATAATGCAAGCTAAAAACTATTTACCTCCATTTCATTGCCATTTTAAGACACAGTAAGAGCATATCTTCTCTCATTCCCTCACTGGGTATGTATATTCTCAGCCAAAAGTCAGAGACAAAAGAAAAAAAGATTCCTCACAGCATCTAAAAAAGCATGGATCCCCAGATCAGACTAGGATGCACTGGAAAGGCTATGATTTTTATCTATCTAGAAACTGAATAATATAAGTTCTGCAAGTAAAAAAACATTTCTGACTTCTCGTGTTAACACATAACCCTAATCAAAAGGTCTGATGAAATGTCCAGATGTTCAAGATGCTACCCAGGAAAAAGCTAAGTTATAGCAAGCACTTAAATCCAAACTCTTTGTTAACAATAAAAAAGCCAGGTGCTCTTACATACTATTGAGAGGCACAGTTATTTGAATCCATATTCAAGAAGGCTGAGGGAATTTGAAATTCTATTTTATTGAGGAGTAATATCACAAGAGACACTAGAATGTATGTGCAAAAAATTTAACCTTATATCTGAAGAAAGGAATTTCTAAGACAGGATGTGTGGAAATTACTAAAAACTTAAGAAACAAGCAAACATATATTTGATAAAACGAACGTAGGTTACTCTGAAAGTAATGCCTTCTATTTATTTCTACGAAAACTACAACAGAGCACAATAATGCTATTTCATAAAGCAAGTTCTCAGCTACAAAACACTTCTTCAAAACAGTCACCATCATTAGCTATGCATCTGCAGCAGCTATGAACAAGAGTCTATATACTGCACTTGCGAAAATCTGCATGGCCATCTGGAATGTGACTCATCGTTCACATCACTGTCGCCACTGCTGAAACGCACCACTCACTGCTTCACTGTACTCATATCCACTACTTAGTCTCCAGAAACATTCAGCAATTGTCAATGAATATATATTTTTTTTTTTGCATAGAGGAATTCAATTCTACCTCCTTGCTTCGTACACACCACCAAGACAGATGCTATTCTGTCAGACTGCCCCTCTGCTGCCACTTGTCACATGGCAACAAAATGGAATGGGATATTGGCAGGAAGGTACAGTCTCTGCTGTCATGTTATCAACATCCACCTCTGATGCTATGGGCCAACATAAACAAATAGGAGGCATTACTTTTGGAGCAGTACTCATAGCTTTTTGAAACTGCACTTTCCCATAATTGAATACATGTTTTTTTAAATAGTCCTTCCAAACCTAATAATAACAAAAATTTGTATTGAAACTCACTGGTTGGTGAAATAATAGCCAACTTGCAGCCATGTTTGTATCCAGGATCTACTCCCATCAAAGTACGGCCTCTCACAGGGCTGGTCAGAAGCAACTGCCGGAGATTTCTTCCAAACATCATCACAGATTCCTTTTCTGCATCAGATGTCAACTTTGATCTTAGAAGGATGAAAGCAGAAGTCATTTTTACTTCAAATTTCCTTTATGCACTTTCAATAATTCCAAAGTCATAAATTATTCCACTTCTGCTTTCATGCTCTCTAATTAAACATTACACTTTCAGTCATATTTTTTTACACTTTCTTTTTTATAGGGGTCAGTTAGAACCAGATTGAGAGGACTGTATAAGAAAATAAGAAAGAATAACAACAGAAATACCTATTAAAAGTGTATATACGCAAACTAAAATTCAAACCTCAATTGTGACTGGAGGATAGCTTCCTAAAGAGCTGATATCTACTTGCAGAGATTTGAGGAAGGCATGGATTGAACTTAGAGTAACTTCCCACTTCTTGAGAAAAATCATGACCCAGCAAAAACAGGACAATCATTTATTCCAGGAGGTACTAGAGGGAACCTGGAAGGACTAACACATTACAATTCTTGAGCCACACAGCTTCATCTACGAATTAAGTTCTTTGACAGGTATTGGAGAATCATGCAGATTTGACACGTCTGTGAGGTTATCCTGCTTCCTCAAAACCAAAGCAGGAAGTTGACAGAGTTAATTCTCCGTGTTCTTCAACAGAAAGAAGAGTTGGTGCACCAACAATTTGATTTTGATGACTTCAAGAATACATGCATCTACATGAGAGAAATCACAGCCTTGTTGAATGAAGGTACAGAAGATACATGATATTCGTCAGAAGTGGACACTGAGAGAATGACTATTAAGAACAAGCATTTTTGACATTGTATGGCATCTTAAATATAAAAAGCCAAACTGAAAAAGCAACAAGGACACAAATATTCATTATGTAGTAGATTGTTCCTATTTTGCAGGCAGTCATTACCATTTTCATCTGTATTACAGTGACAATAACTACAAGAATTTAGACAAGCAAAAGCCTTCACAGAACTTTAAGGGTTGCCAAGGCCCTTAATAAGCTTTTCTTTCCACCCATTACTGAAAAAAGTAAGCTCTAAGTGCATTTTCTACAGAGAAAATACCTGCATTGCAGTAAACCAAACCCTGTAAAAACAAGTGACTGAAATTGTTCAGGTCAACCAATGCCAGACAGCTAAGTCTCAAGCAGGTTACAAAGAGTCCAAATAACTCACAAAGGCCATTTGACATGACTCAATATGAAGCTGTTCAGAGTAACAGAAAACCTAGCCGAGAACCTTGAGTCTGATTTAAGCATCCCCAGGATCCAGCAAACACACAGCTCAGCACTGTACCACTCCACAGTGGCAGAGATGGATCTGGAAACTGCATTGGCCGTCACTTGCAGACTAGAGGTCCTCTTGCTAGTCTGTGGTAATGCTCTCTCTCTGCAACTCTCATTCATTCCTGCATTTCAGTTCAGAAAGTCATGCTGCTGTCAGCATTAAATTCTACAATCCTGGGAGCACTTCACAATACATAGGCCATGGCCAGCCCATTGTGACCATTTTGAAAGTTAGAGCAACCATGGAAAAGAAAATGAAAAAATAAGCGAACATATTGACCGCAACACACAAGAACTGGCTTTGGAACACACAGACAAGTGGTACACAGGTACACTAAACTTCAGTTTCATGGCTTCCTGTTGAAGTTAATCAGCTGTTCTCTTTCTCACATCACTGTGAGAGCATTTGCTAAGGAACTGTGCAATAGCAAAATGCATCCCCTTTTAAAAAAACAAAAAGCAAAAAGCAAAAAAACCTCTCTACATATCGACTATACCAAATTAACATAGATATTACTCAAAGCAGTATGGTTAAAGTTACACAATGCTCCCAGATTTTATTCTAGCCTCCAACTATTTTCATCTCAGTATTTCTGAGCTTGACATTGCTCGTTTCTTTAGCAGCCGACAACAAATCTCTTGTCCAGTTACTCTATCAACCCACACACATCTTGTGTTCTCAAAGTGCTTTAGCAGCAAGGTCTGCAGGTCTATCACAAACTGCAAAGAGCTGACTTCTTTGTTGGAGGCTTGGTCTGTTTAATTTTTAAGGTTGGCCTAGATACCAGAAGAGTGAAAGTTATCCTTGAAAATTCTGCGCCATTCTTCACGTTGCACCTCAGTAAGTCTTCTCTTTACTAAGCTGAGTCATCACTTACTTGATACTGAAAAATTACTTGAAAAAGAAAAAAAAAATTACACCTTTCTATCTTCAATACCTTCCATTCACTGGGAGATTTCCAGACCTAATAAAAATACAAAGAGATAGCTATTCATTATTTTTTCTGAGATGAGGGGATCAGAATTCCAAATATTGGCAAACTATACCTATTATTCTGTTCTGACTTTACCCTGCAACTAAATAATCTTATCTTCTGAATGCTTAGCAACTACATGGAAATACCTTCCACAGTGCCAAAGACTGTCAGGGCAGTTCAGAGTTCATCATTTTATATATAAAAAGAGAATTACTCAAATGTCACTTTACTGTCGTTTCAGTTGCCATTTCATTTCCTGCCATTCAGTCTTGCAGCGTCCTTCTGTAATGCAATACAGTCCATACCACTCTTAAAGTGTTAAATAGCCCAAACCACAGAACCACTCTTTTCCAGAGGGAGTCCAGGGATATTGGTGGAGGTGCCAGTTGAATTCTTGCCCATAAAATTACCATAAGTACTTGATGTATTTTGTGAAAGACCAGCAACAAAAAAAGCAAATACTTAATCCTCCCTCAAAACTGCATGGATCTTCTACATACATGCACAACTAAGGTTCAGATTGCACATGTGTGCAGAAACAAAGTTAAAATTTGTCTGTAAATAACAGAAGATTTGAAGCTCTTGAACTAGAGACTTTGTACAGAGACAGGCTGAATTCCATCTCTCCATCCATCCCACAGATATGGGCTCCCTGCTGCCCACAAGGCTGAGTCCTCCCACACTGCAAATTCGCGTCAGTCTATCTGTGAAGGGAGCCTTGTGCCGGAATTAAAATTGCCCCTAAACACATGCTATTAGTTACGTGCACCTTATGGAAATGGCATTTAAAATTGGCATGGATAAATGGATATACCAAAACTTTTATAGTAACAGGAAATGTTACTGAAAGTGCCAGGTGCGTAGGGGGAACATAATGTATGTCCTTTCTATTACATAATATCCTGTATTTTTTAATTTCAAATATAGATGTTCCTTTTCCCTCTAACTGTCTCTCACTCAACACTTGTGTCAATGACATGATCTACTGTTGCAAGTATTGGCCCTTCATTTTAAAGTTGGAATAGTCATTTGATCCTTGAACAAATATTAAACTACCTCAAACAATGTAATATCTTGCTGTTTTTCACTGTACCATCATTTTCTTCCAAATGGCAAGATGCCCAGACTCATGTTTTTCAAATTTGTGACAATTCTCATTAATGAGGCAGAGATATAACACAGAAGAGGATAGCAACCCTCCTCTTCAAACAATCAAAAAGCAATTCTGTAAAAAAATATTTTTTAAAAGCAGCAGTTGCTAATTTACTAAAAAAGTACTGACAGTCAGAATTTCAAGTTCCTTCTCTGAACTCTAAAAAGCACTCAGATTGTATATCACTAATAGTTACACTGTAATAAAAGCAAATAACCTAATTGTGACCTATTTGCTTCTATATTCAAAGTCTGATGAGTGTGTCTTTAAACTGAGATTTAGAAGTCCCCACTTCCATACACAGTCTAAGAGGTTACCCCTTCCCTGGAAAAATGTCTGCAAACTAGCTTCAGGTGTGAAACAAGATATACAGAGAAATGTTTGTGTCCCTGAAGACAGAGGAGAGAAAGCACTTGCTTCAAAAAAGCATGGAAAATTAGGAAAGGATTATCCATTAAGAAATGTCCATGCCACATCACTTGCATCAAATCCTTATGGAATCCTTCCATGAAGGACTGCAACAAAATAAAATGTATTTCAAAGTGCCAAAAGCAACACTGGGTATTATTATACCAGATATAAGAAATTATGGTATCTGACAGAGTGGAAGAAAGGAAATTAAACAATAAATAAGGTAACTCCTGCTGGCAAGTTTTATCCTTCTGATCACTACATGCACTAGAAATTTCAATACATTCTTGGAAACTTTCTGTTCCAATGTTTAATGACAATAAAAAGAAAAGAGAAAGAACAGTATGGGGTGGATTGCAGATATTAATACTGAAAGTAGGTATTGAGTATTTTAGCAGCCCTTTGCAAGAGTCCTAAAAATCAGCTCCCGGTGTGGGGGAAGGGAATGAAAGAAGGATAAGGGTTAAGTGGTTATGCACCAGGAATACTACTGGCAGGTTCCATGCATTCTCCTCTGTGGGAGCAGCTTCAGCTTTTTCTAGTCAGACACTGCCAATCATACTGAACTATCACAACGAGTAAAATATAAACAGGCAACCACTCAGGAACAAACAGCAAGATTTGTATTCTTTAAATTTATGCCTTATACACTTCATCTAGAAAGTAGTAGGGAAATAAGATGTTCTTGTTTCAAGGTTTTCTGTTCATTTAAATACAAATAACCTACTGCTGCAGTAGCCCTCATAATGTTACACACAATACCCCCTCATTATTGTTAAGATCTCAATAAAAAGTTAAATGTGTTAAGCCATGAGAATCCTGCAATAGGAATCATGAAGCAAAAATATGAGAAAAGAACCATTTTGTCACAGTTTGACTATTTATTTTATGATATCAGACCTACCTTTCAGGTGAGTTTGGTTTTATTTGCTTTAATAGAGTTTGAATGCAGACAAGGCTAGGAATGACAAATACTTTCACACCCATTTGACAGAAGCCAATACTTGCACATACTGGCCATGAGATGTTCCTCACCTTGGCCAAACAATAGGTAGTGCCTTCCCTCAAGCAGCTAGAGATACTAAGGTCACAAAAACGAGTCAACTCAGCACTTCAAAAAATTGTGAAATTCACACACACACACAAAAAAAACACTACACAAAACACAGAACACAGGCTCACCATGGAGTGACTAAACAAAAGATATGAAGCAATTTCACTGGGGAAAAAAAAAAAAAAAAAAAAAAAAAAAAAAAAAGACCAAACACAGCATACTGCAGTGAAGAAATCCAAAAGCCATGACAAATGTCTGCTGTTCAAAACATTAGCTGACAGTCCTGGGAAGAATATAGAACATTCATCCAACAACGCTCCTGAGAAGCAAATGCCAGGAAAACTGCTCTAATTTGAACCAAAACAGAAGAGCATAGCCAGGCTGGGAGGGAAGAACTACATATCAGAATGTGACTGAGGATTTCAGGTACTTATTATGCTGAATAACCAACACAAGTTTCAACATTTATGATCTCAGAAATAAGGTCTCTTTAATAAACTCCAATTGAACTGCTTCAAAACAGACTTTAAAACTTAAAGATCACGTACCAGGAAGCCTCTCCCAAATCAAACACACTGCCTGGGCAGTTTCTCTTGCATTCAAAAAAAATAAGTATCACACGATCAGTACTGTTAGCCAATCTGACAATATTCTTGTCAGGTGATTTTGGGGAAAGAGAAGGTCTATTCTTACTCAGGAAGGAACAGAGTTCATTTCATCTCACATGCTATGATTAATTCAGAAGGGTGGAAAAAAAAAAAACAACAGTTGTAATATGGACGGGTAAGATGTAGCAGGAATGTGCTTCTGGCCAGCTACATCCTCAGAGGAAGAACAGACTTTGTTACTCTTCCCATCTCATGCTTTAATTATGAAACACAGGAGGCGTGACCTTTCTCCTTCTCAAGAGAATAGTCTGGTAAGTGGTCTGACAGTCAAATCTCTAGCCGTAAGGAAAACTTCAAATACAAATCAAGCCCAACATCTCATTTGAAGACAATACTGGAAAGTAAACTTTCTGACATATTCAATCATTTCAATTATGCAGTAAACTCTTACATTTTGCCATGAAAATACCTTACCTAGAGTTACTTAGACTCTAAGCTTTAAGCTTCCTTTCGGTTTAGAACAACAAAATAGGTCTTACAAGCGACGATGTCTAATGACATCATTACTACGGTACCACCAGAAATAACACTGACTTCTCTGGAGACAATTACAATTTAAAATGAATAAATAAATAGCACTAACACTAACTACTACATCTACCACAAACTTCAGATGGCAAACATGAGGAACGCTTTCAGCCACAGTAACTACTTCCTTCGTTTCTTTTAAACAAGTAAAAGAAATGGTGTCTGAACAATGTGACTGACACTGCTTTAATATGAAGGGATCCTGCGCAAATTCAGGAATGTAAAACTTAGATGTTAATATGAGAATAATTACATAATTCTACCATGGTCATGTAACTCCATACTATACTTCATTAAATAAAGATGGAAACATGCAAAACATTCAAAATGTCTTAACAGAAATGATTTCCTTATCCTAGTCTAAACCAAGAAAGGTCACATATTTAATCAACAGAACCAAGACTACACAGTTCTGAAAATACAGAGAGCAAAAACTTTCCAATATTTTCAAATGTATAAAAGATATTCTAACAACAAGTTAAAGAGAACAGTTAAGAATTCAGTAGCATGAAAATACGCATTCATTCTGGGATTACCTGAATTCTCTACAAAGAAGAGGATATATGAGGCGTTTGTATGCATCCTCTACTGAGTTTCGTAGTATCCTCATTAACTCTGGTTTTAAAAATTGTTTCGGTCTCCATCTGTATAAGAATAGAAAAACAGAAATAAAAAAAATGCTTTAAGCACATACATGAAAACTCAGATAAAAAGGGGATTTTCAAAAGTCTATTAAATTGAGTAGTTAAATGCAATGTTCTATAAACTGCAAAATTACTACAATAATTAGGCAACGAAGTCATAGTTTTAAAAGTGACTAGAATCATATCTAGCTCTTTTCTACTGTCAGACAACGTAGGAGGCCTGTCTTTTTCTTATTTATGTTAAAATGCAATAATATTTTACAATTTTAAACAAATAATTAAAAAATTACTCTTCACTTTGAGAAGCCAAACTGTCTCAATTGAATAAGAAACTTTAACCGATATTATAATTAACACTGTTATTTGCTGAACCTTCATACAATAAAAAAATGCTGAAATCTTGCTGAATCTTTTTTGAACATCATCAGAGCTCTTGATACAAGGCAACTGTGTCCAGATAGAAATTCAAGTGCTAAAATAATATCAATTAATAAAATCCAATTCTAATACAATTTTGAATGTGCTGAGTACTCTATTCAAGTCCAATGAAATCTACCCATTTGGCAGCAGTCCCATTTTAAAAAACAAACAAATAAAAAACCACCCCAAACAATAGGGAAAGGAATTCTCAATAAGAAATATCCAACAGAACTAAGATCATTTCCCATCATTTTCTAAACCAAACTCTTCAGAGTACACAGTTTTCTAGAGAGAATTTGCACAGTATTCATAGCAACAATGACCATTTCTTTAAATTTTGACCTGAAGTACACCTCAGCTTCAAAGCTAACATTCAGAGTTTCCTTCCCCTGCTGTATTTTTCACATGCCCGGGTCTCTAACTGCAAAAGGATTAGAAATACATTTTTAAATGCCTGGATGCATTTTATAAAGAAAAACAGGACTGAACTTAACTTTTGACTGTATTTAGTTTACCTGCACTCACTCAGAAATACTAAGACTCCTAAACTGACTGGTCCTACCCAGGCAGTTCTTCAGCTATTTAATGGAATTCCACAATTTCCCAAGATAGCTTTTCTCTTTTAAGTCTATGTAACAGCTGAGAAATGTGTGATGAAGTCAACACTGTATCAACACACAGCCATAGAAGCAGAATTAGGCTTGCCATTTAGTTTTACAGCTTTCAGAGTTTTGAGTGTTTAGCCACATGACCTTATCACTTTGCTAATAGCTTTTGCAAAAACTTCTTTGCTACTAGCGACACTTTCCATACATATGTAAAATTGTCAAAGGCTTCAAATTCCCTTATTGCCATCCATTTCAATAAACATAAAATTCATACAGGTGGTAAACATAACTACATTCCCCCCAAAAGATATCCTCAGAGCAAATAAGCACCAATTTTGAAACTGGTAGTTCTTTAGCCCTTCTCTTCTATGCATTATTGCTAGCCAGCTTGTATTTTATCTGTAAATAGGTTATCGCAGCAGATGCTTTTATTACCTACATACACAACAAAAAATGATGGGCAATTTCTATTAAAATCCTAAGCTGCTACAAATTAAAAAATAGCCCAGCAGTAATTTCAATTCATAGCAAATACTGTATTTCAATCATTCCAGTACTGCATAAAGGAAAAAGAAAATCCACTCTTATAACAGTACAAGCACGTGCATATAATACTTAAGCTTTCCTATAATTGCAGATTTTCCTCAATTATTTAATCAAGAACTGACAAAAGCCCTTTAAATGAAGCCCTATTTAGCAAAGCTCCACATAAATGATAACTTACTCAACTCATCACCTCTATGTGCACTTGTGCTTCCAACAAGGATCACCATAAACATAAATGGCTCAGACTACTGATACACCTCAAAGGGTGAAACTATACGTTAACAAAATCAATGGAGAGCATGTTAAGGACTACTAACGTTAATTAACAACTATTCTAGGAAGAGCACAGTCAGGCTTTTAAGCCTGAAGCACAGAAAGCAGAGCTTTGTTTTCCTCCAAGATACATATGAAACTTGTATGAAATCAGTGATCTCATGTAAAGCCTGTAACACGGGCTTTACACAGCATCTGAGAATTCTATCTAGAAATGGAACAAAAACATTGTCAGATCCTGAACTTCATTTCTAAGGGGTCAATTTATGCTCAAATCCAGATAAAACAGCTTCTCATTGCTCATTCACCCACCTCCCACTTCACATGCCAACCTTCAGGATCAGTGCAGTTCTAGTATTAATTGACATACGCTGTCAACTGAGAGACGCTGTTTTCTCTGAGAAGTTCATCATACAAGGTCTGATATAAGGGTACTCCTGAATTTTCAGTGCAATCTCAAATTTCAAGAAAACTTAGATGGTACTACAGGCATAAATTAAATGTCCTAAATTTGTGAAGAAAATATAGTTTTTATAGAAAATGTCTGCGCAGAGCTGAATGCAGCGGTAAGGAATTTTAGTCTTTCAAAGCCATCTTTCGTTCTGGTGGTATTCAATACTAAAAAAGCCTCAGAAGAACAAGAAAAGGTCAGTGTATTTACTACTAATTCAAAAAACAATATATGATACAGTCTACAGTCTAGAACATTGGTCAAAGGTGGTGTTCATGCTTCTACATCTGACTATGTCGGCGAACTTCTGAAAATGAGTAAGTACCGTGGTAAAGCTTTGAACTCTTTATCCCAAACAAATGTCTTGACCTTCTGCTCTAACCAATAAATGAACACACTGAAAGTAATGCAAATCTTGGACTGCCACCTCCATGCTTGTAAAGCAGAAGGCACATTATGTAGGAAATATCTGTCTATTTTGTAACAGTTGTCAATCTAACGAAAAAGTTGAATCTGTCACAGATGTTAACACACCAATATCTAAAATCATTCCTTCTAAAGTTTTCTAGTGCTGGAGAAACTGCCTTAAATAGTAAAAAATTTGAGCATGCATAGCTACATACACAGAATTCAGTTGCTTTCTTCACTAATTTAAAATTTGAGGCAGTCTTTATTCATTATAATCATGCATATGAAGTTATTTTTCAGAAGTCAGAAGTATGTTCTAGGGTGGATTCTTCAAATTCCTTTCAGTAAAGAGCTACATGAATAGCTACATGAATGTTAAGTACTAATAAGTAGTTCCATTTCCAAGGTCAATATTCTTTTTATCTCAGAATGACTCACAAAAGTGTAACCAACTAAAAATATCCCAATTTACATCCCACTTTAATTTGTGTAGCAGTGACAAGCTGTTCCATTATCTGTGGCTCACAGATGCAGTAAAACCAAGAATGATGGTCATCTTCTGCCTACAGAACATACAGTGTGAGGAATATGGAATTCCATTGAATATATTAAATCTAAAATGATACTTATGTGTGTTTATTAATCCTCATACTTTAACAAAAAATAACTTCCTGTTAGTACTAGATCATATTATGTTATCTGGCAAAGTGGAACTAAGTCTTTCAGAGGTTTCCATGTTGGAAGAACAATTTTTTTTTTCCCCCCCACAGTGGAAGGGTATGTGTATATATATATATATATATATATATATACACATAAATATATACACATATACACATAAATATATACACATAAAAAAATATATATTTTTTTTTAACCACATCCCTTTCTTGGACTTACTGTAGAATGAAAGTACATGCTTTTAGATATTAAAAAGCCTTCATACCTCCCCTCTCCCCCCCCATCTTGTTTCCTCTGTTTGGTAATTGAATTTTAAGACGCAAACTTAAAGGTTTCTATAACATCCTCACAACAATGCTCCATATCTCAGTTAAGAAAGATAAATCTGTATTTCATACATGCAAGGAAGATGCAGAGTTTGGACAACAATATTCTTCAGTGGAAAGCATCAAGGTAAAGTGCAGTTTCCAAGAAAATGAGTATCAGAGATATTGCCTAAAACTATGCATATTCAACCAAAACTTCATCAAGAAAATTGTACACCACTAAATGTGCTTCACTACAAACATAAAAAAGTACTTGTCAGAAAAAATAAGCAAGAAAAAAAAAACAATCTCCCAGAATTTAGAGCCTGGTTTTCTGAAATAGCCAGAGATCAGAAAGCAAGAATCAAGTCACAAAGTACGTGAGAATTACGGATTGAAGACAGCCACTTTTAGGTTGTCAGTTAAATCCAGTAGATTTTCTTATTTTTTTAAACCAGATCAATGAATGCAGTTCCTCACATACACAGAATTCAGTTGCTTTCTTTACTAATTAAAAATTTGAGGCAGTCTTTATTCATTATAATCATGCATATGAAGTTATTTTTCAGAAGTTAGAAGTATGTTCTAGGGTGGATTCTTCAAATTCCTTTCAGTAAAGAGTACTGGATGTAATGCATATTGCAAATTAAAAATACATTCACATTTCATCATGTCTTTGTTTTTTAAAAATTCAATTGCTTGAAGAATGGTGCCAGAATTCCCCAAATAATGCCAAAGGCACAATTTTTTTTTTTTTTTTTTGGTGTAGTGCCACAGCAGTGGGAAATGTAGAATAAGAATTATCCATATGTTAGTTTCATCTAATAAGCAGTTGTTTAAATCAGTCTCTTAATGTAATAAGACATGTGAGGTACATTTCAGCATGTAGGTGTCTACAGTAAAAAAAATATATAAAAATTCTGTAAGAATATGTATCCATGCAGACCTTTCATTGACGCACCACCAACAGAATTCATTCTTCACCCCGTCAGGAATGTTGACCTTCACTGTCAGGATCTTCAGATTTTCCCCTCGGTTAATGGCCAGAATCTGAGTGCAAACATAAATGGCAGAGACAGATGACACACAAAATATCCAAAAGATAAACTTATCAACATTTGTGTACGCGCTTGCTTGACATTCTGTAGCAAATCATGATGGTGGTACAGTAAATCAGTTCACCAAGTACTAGGTTGTACAGATAACATCCACAATTTAAACACAGATTAAATCATGCTGTGGCATAACAAAGCATGCCTTTTTCCCTGAGTCTGCAATCCCAAGATCCAGTTTTATCTTAAACACTTAAAAGCACAAGTCAGCATGAACTGAATTGGTCGGATAAATTCATAAGACAAATTAAAACTCAAAATTGAGTTGAAAAAGCGATTACAATCAGAATAAGAAGAAAAAAGTTAGTTCTATGATTCAGGCTTCATTCTACTTCCCGAGAGCATCACAAATTTAAAAGTAATTATGAATCAAAATTTGAAACAAAAAAAGGCTCAGCCTCATTTGATAGAGGATTAATTTCAGTTATTCATGCTTTGCTCGTGAACAACTGAAAATATTATAGGTATGTTGTCTATATTAAGGCTCCAGCCTTTCAGCATATGCACATATTTCTGGCAGTCTTGTGTAACACAACTGCATCTTCATGGTGTGAGCATAAATCTCACTGTAGAAGTGGTAACTGTATACAGATTTTTATTTCAAATGGGAGTAACCATTTAAAACCAGGACAACAACCAAGTGGTGGATCCCAGTGGGTATCTCCTACTCTACCCTCACTCTGAAGATGAGGAGTAGCCACCTAAAGCAGACTTTTTAGCATTTTGCAAGGAAATTCACTGCCCATTTCAGAAACAAAGTAACAAGCAGCTACAAACAAAATACATTTTTAGAGCTCATTTTCCCTTCTAAAGTACTTTAAAAAGTGCAAAAATAAAAATAAGAAATCTGCTACAAGTTGACATTCCTGTATTACTACACATGTTGCTGTACGTAGCAGGCCCAAAGCACTGTCACAACAGAGCAGTCCGTGTCAATCATGAACTTTAATTCAATCACTAGCTAACTCAGACATGTCACATATGTTAAATACAATGGTTTTAAATGACTCCAGGACATAGTACCAATTTATATTCCTCAGCCTTACTGCTCCTGTGACATACCAGGCCTGACATATCATTGAACAACAAAGCTAATAATAAAGATTGCATGTGAAATATTATAGCATCTGGTACCTTGACTGCCAAAGCAAATGTTTTCATGTAGAGATTAGAAAGACACATTTTAACAAATCAAATGCTTTCATGTTTATTCTGATTTTATTTTAAAAAAAGCGAGAAAGCTAAATGTCAAGCTAAAACGAAATCAAAGTGATGCTCAGGACAAAGAATGCATCTGATAGAATTATAATGTCATCATTCACCGTGCTGTTAGCAGGGTCAAGATCTGCATCACATGCTGTCTATGGGCACTGTCTGTAGAATGTGCCAGTCACCTGAACTTAAAACAACTGCACAGCACCAACGCTTTCTTACATTTTTAATCTCATAATAAAAAAGCTAATCTGACTCTCCTCTTTGAAGTCATGTGTTCAGAGAAGGACTATCATCTAGGAAATGCTCAATTCAGAAAGCAATTAGTCAATTTCTCCTCTTAAGATAACAAGGGTATTTATTATTGTTATTTAATTAACATTCATAAGAACTATTCTAGACAAAAGTAACCTTTCAGTTCTGGAAAACAGACTGCTTTTAATCCACACTGGAACAGATCCAGAGGACGAGTTAATGGTGGAAAAATACACACTTCAAAGCAAGAACAAAAAGTGGATCTAGTTGCAAAGTGCATCAAATCTAATTTTGTTTATCAGAAAAATGCAAAACCCTTTCTATTCACAGCTCTCCTCTGTCCCAGATTTACTTACACACACTAAAGTTTTGTATATTTTGCCAAGGACATTAATTTCCAATTCCTTTTTAAGTATGAGATTGAAAATAGAGCACTTGCCTCAAACATTATACTTCATGAATAAATTCTTTTCCTCCCACAAATTCAGACTTTTCCAAATAGAGGAAAGCAACTTCAAGGCATGCACAACAGCTGAAAAAATCAAATACACTTCTGAAGAACTTTTTCCTTAGTCGTGGCAGCATTTGCACATCCTCAAAGAGCCCATTTGGGTTCTCTGTTGCCAGTGGAAGGAACCATGGCTAAACTTCCTGAGAGCAAAACCTTCCAGCTGTAATTACCCACAGCCATCCAGCTGTGTCAAAACCTGGAGTTGGACTCATTATACAAACAAGTTTTCTTATTTCAGGTTCAGTATTTTAACTTTTTCAATCAGAATCTTGGCTCCATCTCTCCCAATTATTTCACAGTATGTCTCAACACATAGAATTATGCCTTTCAATAAACAAAGAAAACACTAAACTACTACACATGCAATTACAGATGCACACAGCTGTACAAGCACAGAACCCAAGTACAGCTTATTGCACACCATTCTACCTTTTAATATAGTTTTAAAGGCATTCTCATGGCTTCAAATACTTCGTCATAAAGACAGTCTATCCTCTTATGGGTGACACTAGTCTACTGCCTTTTACCACAGGAACTCTAGAGATATTTAACACACAGTCCTGTAGGATTAGGATTTTTTTTTTTTTTTTTTTTTTAAATAAAAAAACCCAAAAAACAAAGTCTTCTTCAAGTTTCAAGCCTCTCTACATCTTCTTTCTTTCATTTTTTGGTCCTGAACCAAACTAGAGTACTTCTTCAGTTGATTAAACCCACACATTTCCCAAAGTATATTCAAAAAACCACCATTTAACACAACTTTCTGAATGCAGAGAAGACTTCAGTGAAGGAGATGCTAAAGATATAGGCATTAAAAAAGGAAGGTTCAAAACAGAGAAAAAAAGAAAAAATGATCACTTGTATTAGCAAGATAATAAGGCTGGGTAACAAAGAAACTGAAAGTTATGAGAAAGATTTCAAGAACTGCAATACTACAGTATAGACTAAAGGAAGAAATGGCAGACTAGAAAAAAATGCCACCCCTGTTCTTCTGTTTTTCTTTCCTTATTTTATCATCAAAACATAGAAGTTAAAGAAATGAACTGGAAAACAAATAAGGAAGCAAAAAATCAACAAGAAATAGAACAAAATATTTTTAGAAAACAAGCAACTTAAAACACAAAATGCACACATGCTTTTTTTCTTTTATTTGTCTAGCATAAGCAAGCCCTGAGATACCCAGGGCCTCAGTGAACTGCAAACAACTGACTTAAAAGATTTATGCCAGAAAAGTAATCAATACATTAGGATAGGCAATAACAGTAATATGCAGGAAACAAAAGACTGCAAGTAGGACTACAGAATCATCCAGGAGCAGCAGCAGCAAGAACAGTGGTTATTTCTTTACTAGAGAGTAGAAACTGGCACAGAGGCATTAAGGTTACTGAGAGACAAAAGGAGAAATAAACCAAAACATACTGAATTAATCTTAACATCAAAACCACAAAATCAGTACACATCCTGGATGATAAACAATACAGCCACAGGGTCAGAGTGCCAATCAGGTTTGAGAAATCTGGTTTTGAGTCCTGTCTCCATCTTAGCAACAGTTTTCCTCACTGGTGGAAGAAAAGGATGCCTTGTCCAAGAAGTAATTCGTATCAGAAAACACTTGTATGGCCAGTACACCCTGCATATAAAGGTTGAACATTTAAAGCTCTCAGTGCAGGAAAAACTATATAGTTTTTGGTTGCTGAAGTATCCATTCAACAGAAGAACAACCAAACAAGACACAACTTTTTTCTCACCTAAGAGCATACATATTGGGATGTCCAGGGAAGCGTGTATGAAGTTAGCTCACACATGTTGTGAAATGTTTTTCATGATAAATTCATTTCAATACACGCAAGAAAATACTTTATTAATTCAAACATGTCACTGCTTTGAAATGGCAAGGAGAGAAAAAAAGAGTAAACAATTGATATTCTGCAGTGCAATAAGGCAGGCAAAGGATATGTCTGGTTAGAAGCAGCTGACATTGTTCTTTGCTTGTTTTAAAGCTACATACACAACCATGACCAAACCAGAAGACAAATCACTCTGTGATTTATGATGAATTAGAGCAAAGGCCTTGACAACTGTATTGAGTGCAGCCTGCTACAACCTTTGAAGTGCAGTTACTGGGGCAGCCTTACAAAACATCAGTTGATCTTCAGCCAGTAAGCTTACTCTGTGGCCCATTACTTTTCCTAGCCACATAGATTGGGGCTTGGGGCACAGGATAACTTAAGGATGTAACAGAGGAGAGAATGCTGATGATATGCAGAACACACTCGTTTTCAGGGGCAGTGCACTGTTCCACTGAGCCTGTTTGGACTGTTTAACTTTTACATTAAGTTGCTGTTGACAAGAACTGCTTTTGTAGATCACCTCTGATTTCAGTTTTCTGGATCCTCCCTTAGCACTTTTCACTAGCTTAATCTGACAGGCTTAGCACCAAATGCTTGCTTCAAATACTTTAACCAAATGCTTTAACCAAGCACCTTCTAATACCATGTAACACCCTATTTTCAGATTTTACAGATGATAAATTATCACTCTGCCTTTATACCTATCCTGATAACACTTGCCACATACTCATCACTGCTGGAAGGGAGGGTGAGCGTGCTGAAAATAAATCACACCAGTATAGAAATTCCAATACCTAAGCCATTATAAATACTCATTCAATAAGAATTAGTTATAGACAATAGACATACTCAAGACATGGACCTCTGTCCTGTTTCTTAATGAAAAGATTAACATCTCAGACCTGTGTTTGAAGAATTTGAAACTCTATTGCCTTTGGTAACTGTAAAGGGAAAAAAAAAAATAATCAAGAATCATTTAAATCAGTTTCAAGCAACAAAATCTGAAAGCAAAGTCACCCATGCTACAGCTACAATTATAAGAAGAAAATAATTTGTAGGAGTACCTGATGATGTTGAATGTTCTTTATATTACAAGAAAACTCATGGTATATTTGAAATTTATCAATATCTTTTTCATTGCTATTTTTGGATGACACTTTTGCCAATGCTGACTGGATACAAATGTATCTTTGCTGGCATCTGAATGAAAGAAACAAATGTCATTAAGTTACTTTACCATGAAACTTGTAAAGAGTCGTTAGTGTTTGTATTAAATAAAAACCAAAGTTTGCACTATTATAAACTACGTCAACTCTGTAATCACTTGCAGACTTTAATGCTGAGGCTGACATGACATATATTGACTTGGAACACACTAAGAGAAGAAATTCAAAGAGACATCCAAAAAAGCTAAACGCTGTCTTCTCATGAAAGGAATAGACAATCAAAAGCCACCATCTGCACTTCAGTGTGGTCAACTTATTCTAGAAAGTTTTGGGAAGTTGAAAAAACGTTACAGTAGTCATTTACAATATAAAAAGATATATAGATATATACTGTATAGATATAACGTAACCTTACATTATTAGAAAAACTGAATCAGCATGCTAGGAGACCGAATTTTACCATGTAACCTAGAAAGTTTATAAAGTAAAATTTAAACTTACAATCTCCTGATAAAATCCAGTGTATCTTTATCCTTAGCAAAGATATCTGCTAGAATATGCTGAACTCCAGCCTCCACTTCCTGAATATTTGCAAGCCCTTCGAAGGGGAAAAAAACAGTCAGCAATTATAAAAAAAAAACTAATCAAAATACAAAAACATAGAAGCACTAAGAAAATACATACAAGCTGAAAAAAATTCATGCAAGTTATCAATCAGATTTACAGAGGTTTTGATGAAGAATACTTGTTCACTGATTTTTTTTTTTTTTTTTTTTTTTTTTTTTTTTTTTAAATGGAGCTTCTTTTCCAAGGCATCTGAAACTGCTATATTTTTAATGAATATAAACTGTCTCATGCAGCCTCACAAACTGAAATGACATTGAAAGTAATAATTTTATATGTTTGATACTAACAGATTTTTACATTTAGGATACAGATTAAATATTTCCATTAGTAAAACTGAATACTGAAGTATAATTTGTGAGATTGTAATGAGACAATCATAGAAGAGACAATTCGTAGATGAGATGAGACAATAGATGAGACAATCATAGAAGGTTACACATTTTGCTCTTGATATGCAAATAGCCCCAGATCCTTGCAGGTAATTCTGTCCTTTCCCTGTGTAATAGTTTTATACTTCCTTCAGTTCATAGCAGGAGCTTGTACAGTGACAGTTCTCAGGTCCAGATACCCTCACTCTCTCCCACAAAACACTGTTCAAAGAGTGAAGTTACAAAACGTCTCTGCAGACAAATTATTACAGGGACCCAACAGCAGAATCATTTAAGCACACAGAACCATCCCCCACTTCTAAAGACCAAAATAACACATTATTCCATCTCACACTGCAATTGTTCTTCACCAGAACAAAATAAAAGAATAAAAATAAAACCTTGTATATTAAAAAAATCAATCTATATAATCCTATTCCTAACAGTGGTAACAAATGCGTCAGAAAAAAAAAAGCACAAATCCTACTTTGGCAGGGGCTGGATTAACTATCTCGCACAAAGCACGGTTTGTAATTGCTTTCTGGTAGCCAAGAGTATCTTGAAAGAGATACTTTTGAGTCATTTAAAAAAAATTTGCATTGATAACTAATACTTCTACTGAATTCTTAACCAGTAGGAAGCTGAAGGCACCCTTTTCACTGTTGGGTTACAGCAGATGGAGAAAATTGAATATTTGTCTTCTCTAGACCACTTTTTTTTTTTTTAACATAACTTAAAAAGATTTGCTGTCAAACTAGTTTTCAAGTTGATAAAAGTGATCCCATTTTTGTGTGTATATACATACATACAGTTTCTGATGCACTGCTCAAAAGGATTATATAAACCCAACTACACTATTTTTAACACAGAAGTGAAAATAAGTACACCGACTTAAAAAAAAAAAAAAAAAAATTGAAATGCTGCAACAAACAGCACTCTCATCTAAAGTACTTCTAAATAATTCATTTGAACTTTCAAAGTGAAGATTTTATTTTGGCTCTTGAGAAGTCCAGAATAGCCAAATATGTGGTTGCAATATACCACTTTATGAAATAATGACATGCTTTATTTGAAAAACTAAATAGTAAGTAAATACTCAGAATAGTTGGTAACTGATTTTTCAATGCAAAGTTGTGAACATTTTATAAATAAACAGCTGAAGTCGTAAGAGTCAGAATCAGCCTCACAAGGAAGTTCACCACTTTTACGTTCAAATTCAAAAAGCAAGTATCAGAGGACGGAAAAGAAAAACAATTTCACTTTAACACCACACAGAGGGTTGTAACAATTTCCATGTTTTATTGTCAGAGATTGCCCCCTACAGATTCACCTGTAACTGCATTCACAAGGAAACAATTCTGCAGTCTATGTAAGCAGCACATTGTTTGAGTTCCTGCTCAAACTTCAGAGATTAAAAAATCTCCTGTAACCCCTACTGTTATGCCATACAACAGCAACATTTCTCCTGCTCATTCCAAGCCACCAAGATCTGCTGTTATTAAAATATACTCTGAGAGATTAAATTAAATTTAGTAAACAGTAAGAGCATAAGTCTCTTCGTTACACAACCAGAGTTAAAACTTCAGTTGACATTCAAACATAAGCAGAACCACAGAGATGTTTCAGGTATGAAGTAACCTTTCTCTCTCTTAACAGTAAATACAGACTTGGACTATTACACCTCCCAGACTTTTGACTCTTGCATTACAAGAGAAAATACTATTTATAATGTAAAAAGACAGGAAAGGGTGGGGAGCTATGGCAGTAAATGTAAGTTCTATTGTATCTTGCTAAAAGGTACAAAAGTCTTTCACAGTGAGAATAGTGAGGCACTTGGACAGGCTGCTCAGAGAAGTGTTTGATGCCCCACCCGTGGAGACTTCAAAGCGAGGCTGGATCCAGCCCTGGGCAACTTGATCCAGCTGTGCATGTCCCTGCTCACTGCAGGAGAGTTGGACTAGATGGCCTTTAAATGTTCCTTCCAACATTCTATGATTCTAAGATCTCTGGAATTTAAAGTAGTTGTAGAACTACTAATAACCTATATACAATTACATAATTCTCATCATATAAACTACTAAAAGTTTAGGATATTGCTGCTCATAGAAGCAAAGAGCTTACCTTTGGTATTGGGTCTAATATAAGAGAAGAGATTGAGTTCCATAGGACTCTGCAGAAGAGAAAGAGCTGCAGGTTCTAATCCCAGCTGCTTGGCCCTCTGGGCTTTGGTGCCTTTACTCCCCGTTTTATAAGGTGTAGTCTTAAAACAAAGCAAAACTAACACAGTTACTAAAAGGCAAAGAAGTATTTAAATCACACTATCGGCATTTATTTGATGTGCTATTTAGTAATAGTAATGTAAGAATACATTTAAACTAAAAAAAGACTAGCATACTGACCACATGGTCCAATTCTTCCAAAGTTCTGCAATTTAATAATGATGTAAACAGGCATCCTGATAGCTTCCCTTCTTTCTTCAACTTCTGTATCACTGTATGTGTCTTCTTAGCAACAGTACTAAAATACAAGAGATTTATATTATCAGCCACACTACACGGTGGATTAAAGTGCCTTTTAATTATGACTCTTATCTAGCACACTGATAAGGCACTCAGAAAACACTCAAGATTGAATCTCACACTAATCTTCAAAACTTGACAACTTGAAAAAAAAGTGAGTTCCTATTATTCTCTCTCTTTAATTAATTCAAAATATTATCAAAATATATTGCGGTGGCCTTAAGAAAATTAATCAAATAATAGTCATAATCATTAATGTTATCAACTTTTTTTTTTTTTTTTTTTCTCTCAAAATTAGTGGCTTTAAAGCCAAAAAAGGAAAATTCAAAGATAAATCCAATATCAATGAGCACTAATAGCTGCAGTTTGTATCAAGATAGTTCTGCAGCATGAAGTGCAAGGTACCACATTCTAAGCTCTTAAATGTTTTGTAAAGTACCTGTGACATTATCTTACTGCAGACAGTAAAGGTATTTTGTTATGATTTAAGTAACTTCTTCAGACTACCTCAGGCCACGATCCCTCTTTGGAAAAAAACTTTTCCCAGAGGATATCCACAGAGTATGAGTATATGCAAATGCAATGGTCCAGGATGGTTTAACCAACTCTCCTGTATACTACAACCTCAAGTAGTACCCATGACTAGAAGCTTTGCTGTTCCAGGCAGGGAGTTGAGGGATTCTTAGCAGTTTTCAAGGGGCACAGTTTACATCTAGTTGGATCACATATTTCCAGGATCTGTAAGCTACTAAAATTCCAGACAGATTAATATCTTATTTTTTCTTTGACAATAAATGATGTTAAATTTCTTGTTACTTAAGAGTGAAAAAAAAAAAAAAGACAAGGCACCAAGCATAGTTAACTCAGCATTAAAATTTCTTCTTTACTAATTTCTTCATAATTGCAGCGTGTACAAAATGTCAAAAGAAGGGGATACAGAAGCAGCAGCAGGCTGCTTCCTACTCACCTCCTTCTCCAGATACCCCCTTCCATTAGCTTACTTACCGTAGCTCTTCTAATGTTTGCTGCACTTCTCGCAAGGCATCAGCCTCCAGGTTATTGATGAGCTCTTTTCGATACCGAACAATAAAAGGAATTGTATTTTCTTCTTTAAAGAGGCGAATTAAGTTTGCACATACCCATGGCTCAACATTTGTTCTATCTGACAAAACCTGTCACAAGCAAAAAAAATAAAAAGTAAAATGAATTAAAAAACATTTCAGAAAGGCAGTATGTTACTTTAAAGAGCCTCTTAATCAAGTTCTAAGCCTAATCCAGAATAATATGTTGACCAGCAGCATCTACTGTCATCTCTAAAATGGGTTTCCAGGTTTCCCATGCATCCAACAGCCATGTCAAAATCAGACATGTAGCAATCAGTGGTTCCAAAGCCTTGTAACTACAAAAAAAGGGAAGGAAAAAGTAAAGAGGAGTCTCTCTTGGAAATTTAAAGAAATTCAAATTTTTAAAGTTCTTTAAAGAAATTAGAGAATTTAAAAGAAAAATAAATAAATAAATAAAAATCATTAAGAAACAAACCATCCAATTCAAAAATTCTGAAACAGTTCCTTTTAAGCCAATCTCACAGTTAAACAAAGCAAAAGAAATCCAAAGATGATCTGAAATCCATTTTGCCAACAGTTAGAAACTAGCACAATATTACTACAGGTTTCAAGATGAATCAAATTTTCTACCTTTTTATGCAGGTAGTACTGAGTATGATGAATAGGATAAACCCAATCTATTCCCATGCAGCTCACATTAAAACATTCCATAGCAATAGCCAGTCTCCGAGAATAAGAGCTGTCTTTATTTGAATGGCTCCAAAGTTAGCATCCTACAAAAGCAAAGATGATATCTCCCTTGATGTCACTGTTGTTCCAAGGGAAGCAGCTGAGGGAACTGTGATTTTTCAGTCTGGAGAAGAGGAGGTTCAGGAGAGACCTTACTGCTCTCTACAATTGCCTGAAAGGTGGTTGTAACAAGGTGGGGGTTGGCCTCTTCTCCCAGATAACTACTGATAGGATGAGAGGTAAGGGCCTTAAGTTACACCAGGGGAAGTTGAGTTGAATATTAGGAAAAACTTCTGCTCAGAAAGTGAGTTGAGACATTGGAACAGGCTGCCCAGTAAAGTGGTCAAGTCACAGTCCCTAGAGGTGTTCAAGAAATATGTATATGTAGCACTTAGGGACATGGTTTAGCAGGCATGGTGGTGAGGGGTTGACAGTTCAACTTGATTATCTTAGAGGTCTTTTCCAGCCTAAAGGAGTCTATGAATTCTACTAATTCCTCCTCCATGGTAATGCAAATTGATATACACAATCAGGTGAACCTTTACAATAATGCTGCTAAAGTTCTGAAAACCCAACTCTTTCAGCATGCATTCCTATAGGAGGTTCAGTTGACCACATCTACCCAAAAAGAAACGAACAAAAAAAACCCAACACAACAAACCACGTGTGCTAATAAGGAAAAAATATGCAGGAACCTATTACAAGCAAGCTTTGTACTAAGGACTGCATAAGCCATAGATGTTAGAAAAATGTTAAAGTTTGAACTTCTAAGTTATCTACCAATATTTATACACGTATTATGCCAATCTAATCAGAGGTTAAGCGAGTACTTCACAGCGCAATGACTCTGATGTTCCAACTGATGCCAAGAGGATTCAAATTGTATGTTAGATTGCAAAATCAAATTATGTAGGAAACTGTAACACTGACACTTCAAAAAAGGAAAAGATCTCATACCTGTACAATATCCCAGTTCATTTCAAATTCTTCTTTCACTTTATTGCCTCCTAGACTCTTTACTGGCTTTCCTTCAGGAGATGTAGCCGATTTCATCTTTTTTAAAGGTGGTTCATCAAATGCAAAATCCTCCTCAGATTTCTCATGTTTCACTTGATTTTCTACTACAGGAGCACTCGTTGAAGGTTTTTCATCACTCTCTAAACTTTTTACATTCATTCCTTGGAATGGACTTACTTCAGGCTTTTTGGGCAGTACAGGCATTTGCTTTAAAGTGTTCAATTTACTGCCCACATTTTCTTCCTTAGGCTTTTGAAGTTGTACCTTGTTATCTTCTGCAGGAGCAATAGGAAACGATACATCCTACCAAGAAGATGTGAAACTGTATTAAGCACTGACTGATGTAAACGAGCTCAACAACATTTCGATTAAAATCACAAAAAATTTGAAACCATAGATTTTCTCCAGTGATGTCTCTGTCTGGTAGGGAAATGCCAAGATAGACATCAAGTGACACGAAATATTCCTTGTGTGAAAGAAATGAAAGGAAAAACATGCCAAACAGAGTCGTGATTTGCAAGATCAAATTTAACTATCTGAGCAAGACTTATTCAGGGCTCTCCTTCAGAAGATATTGACCTACAGTACTTACTTCCACTAATCTGAACAAGACTGGGAATAGCGTGGCAAGGAAGCAAACTTCCAACAGAATACAGGGTGCAAAACAGGGGACTGGAACTATGGTTTGGTCTGCCAAGATACTATTTTGCCTTAAACAAGCCACACATTAATTCCTGAGAGATTCTTAGGGTCCGAGAATGTGTTTCTCAATATGCCACATACATCAAAACATTCAGTAACGTTAATATAAACTAGAAGGACTAGCTTCTGTCATGACCTAATCTAACTCTTCATATTAAACTTTGACAATAGAAACAAATTTCTGATAGCAGCGTATCTTATATTTATTATAACTTCTATTCTTACTGAGTTGAACAACCATGCAAATAAACTTAAGTACAGGCCTTCTTTTTATTGTGGCACTGAGCTGGTAAAAACATAGAAGATATCAAAGGTGCAAGACAGAAACCAGAGACAAAGAGACATTAGAATGTTTAGGCTTTGTTATAGAAAGAATAGGGGGGTTTATTTATTTCTGTTGTAGAAAGAGAACTTCATAGAGATCAAGTCAATAACCAGTGGCCAAAATTTTAAAGGACAGGCCTTTAGATTTGGAATACAACTATGTAAGAAAGCCATGTCTGTCATACACATTTGATGATCCAATCATTCAGTCAGGCAATCAAACAAACCAGAGTTGAAAAAATTCAGATTATGTTATTTGCACTCCACAAGCATTAAATTTCTCTTGCGTGCAGATAGACACTCACCATTTCCTTTTTTATTGCTATCTTCTTGACTTTTTTCCCAGCCACTCCTGACCGTGGAGCAGCAATTCTTTTAGGTTTTACCTCGTTTTTCTTTGGCAACCGAGCTCTCTTGGCAGTTTTGCTTTTTGGCTCCCATTCCTCTTCTTCCTCCTCTGATTCAGAGCTCCTGGAAAAATAAACAAGTAAACAATACTGTTAGTTAGATGAATAGAAAGTACCTAAGAAAGCCTGTCTGGGTGCTTTCTGACATTAAAGAAAGTGAACAGGAAAAGTGAACAGAAAGGAGGCAGACTCAAAGAACACAGGTCTGCACTTCTGTTGCAGAGTCAGTGGCTGGAACAGTTCATCAGGTTTTCCTGAAGCTGGTCACCAGCATGCATACACGTTTGATTCTGTTTGGACAATTGGTCTAAACAGTTTCAATTCAGTTTTATCCTATCATCACTGTAAACACAAAACAGAAAAAGTAATTTGTGTTTTACAACTGAACAGAAACTTTATGAATTAATTTTATCCAACCTCCCAGAAACTGAGTGTTATTCTTATTCTACCACTCAAGCTTAGTACAAACCTTTGAAGAAAACTGTTGTAAACATATATGCAAAAAAAATAATACCAAAGAAAATATATAGATAGTGCATAAACAACACACACATACATAAAACCAACAAACCCCCAATCTAAGAAAGCAGTAATCTTACGAATTAAGAAATGAGGGTAGTTCATCAACTTCTGATGTAAGGGCTTTGGCTTCAGATTTCACCCTCCTTGGTAGAGATGTCATCTGAAACAGAGCAGAGAAGAGAGAAATCAAACATTTGGTTGAAGTTAGCCTCTTATTCAGCCCTTTAATTCCCTGCCAAGTGCGTCCTTACAACATCTTCACCAATCAAAAATCTCTTCCAGAGTAAGTTCACATTTCATAGTATCCAAGAATTCAGGCCACAGCAGCAGACATCCAACAATGATTTCAACTAAGCCAATAAACAAACCAGCACTAAATTATTTTTCTCAATTGGAGATAATTATTCCAGTGCATGCAAAGCTACCCTCGCAAAATGAATACTGGTTCTCAGACGTATTACTGTGTGTTATGTACTGTGCCAGTCCTGCCTCCATCAGTCTTCTAAGAAACAATAAAAATAAGATCCAATAATGTAAGCTAGCATATGGTTTTGATGTGAACAGTATTACAAGGACATTTTCCATTTAGATCTTGAATTTCATCTTTAAAGACTAGCTGTTGCTTGTGTGCATATTAAAAACAAAAGTTCCTTGTATTCTTCGTAAAGCGGTTCCAGAGTTAAGTTACTTAAGTGACAGTTGTCAGCACCATAGCAGAAGAACTATTGGAGACCTATATCAATTAGCACAAGCTAATAATTACCTTGCTTGCAACATACAAGTATGTAGTAAACATCAGAGGCAACAACAGGTGAACTCTCCTGTGCTGTTTCATTGACTGAAATGCTATTGTGTGAATGGTCAAAACACAGGTATATCACAGGAAGACAAATCTCCTCTGAATGCACAAAAAATTACTTTATTACCTTATTAGCTTTCTGCTGACTTTTCTTCACTTGGAGTCCTGAAACAACTGGTAACTTCACCCAGACACTCTGCTCTCCCTTTTTCTTTGCTCTTCACAGCTAAACAGTTATTAATCACAGGCCTGAATTAATTGTACATTTCTTCCTGTTGCCTCAGGGGCATGAAAATAATGTTTCCATTCTATACTGTATTTTAATCTGTGAAAGGGAGAATCAAAAACATTATTGATGTTTGCAAAACTGAGATTTTAAGAATTAAGAAACACATTAGTCAGATGGATTTCTGATTTTGCAGGCATAGGAACACGTTTCAGAATGGTCAAGTTTTACAGTTCTTTCCATTTTCAAACTGGTATTCACTAGAATACACTACATTAAATATATCACTATCAGTCAAGCTCCTTCAGCTAATCCAACTAGTATTTTGTGGTGTTCCAGGTAATTTTTGAAGGTAGTAACAAGCTTTTAAGCAGTCAAAACAGCTTCTTCATGATCACTCCTTCACCACAGGGAGGAAAAAGGAACAAATCTGAGGTGAGTATTCCCCTTAGATAACACTGCTCTTTTAACTTCCTTGCAAGTTTTGGTCACTCAGCACATTACCTTAACAGTTTTGAGCTTGCTCAAAAGCCTCAGTAAAAGGAAAAACTCATTTGGATTACCTTTTTTTTTTTTCTGCTAGTATTTCCTTATCACCTCAAGTGTCCAAGAGTTGGATGTCTAAGCATCTCAATATTTGTATTCTATACTAAGCAAGAACCAGGGCAAAGCTAAAGTTTTAGCTCTACTTCCTGTCAGTTAAGTCTTTGACTCTTGGTGTGAGCAAAAGAATAGGAGATGAGCTCCCTTTTTTTCTTTTTTTTCTTTTTTTTTTTCCAAAGCCAGACATTTTTCATGTTCTTCATAAACAGATTAGTATTTGCTCCTGCACGCTTAAGTCTTTATCCAGCACACCAAATGAAGCAGAAAAAATACAGCAAATATAAAAAAAAAAGAGGGGGGGAGGGGGCATAAGAAAGCATGAAATAGAATAGAAAGTGATACGCAATATGGCTAAGTTTCTACGTAACAATTCAATGTTTATTTTTTCCTTTGCTTTTGATCCCCTGAATTTTCCATTCACAAAGTATTTTGACTGTTTTCTCCCCGTTTAATGCAGTCCTTCACAAAACGGGAGAAATACCAAATACGTGTGGCCAGATCAGATCAGCACAGAACCTGTCTTCTGCCCCACCTATCAGTAACATGCCAGTTCTTAAATACAGGTACTGATATAGATAGACTCAGATAGATTCATAATATTTAATTAAATAGTAAAAGTTTAGTTTATCTAGTAGATTTTCTACCATAACTTGTTCCTGAAGGTGTTTGTACATACACTGAAAACTAATTTGGACTACCATAAGTTGTGAATATTAAGTACAACACTTATTTCTAAATAACTCTGTGAAATAGACAAGCTATGCTCAGAAGCTAAAATGGAATTATACAACTCCACAGCTCAAAGTAAAAGCTGAATACCCTAGACCATCAAAGCATGGGGATCACCAAGGAAAAAGTTGGGATACTTCAAGGTGAGGTGGGGTCTAATCAAAACTAACTCCTCTTCTAATAAATGTATACACCAAACTAGCTATAATCCTAGAAAAATAATCTTGTCCTTGCTACATATATTCTTTTTATTTGCATAGAATCATCTTTTTAAGTCCACAAACATACTTGTGATTGTAAATTGTCAGACAGCTGTCTGCTAAATTTTACTCCTGAGCTGCCTGCACTAGAGTGTGCTAACACCCACAGTTAATGACTAAGAAAAACTGTCCTTCTGTGATTCACTGCAGAGGGAGGCAGGGAAGACGAGAAAGCAAAGAGTCTAAATGCCACTGATGATGATGAACAATTTTATTATTTTCTTTTTAAGCTTAAGCTTTCTTTTTGTAGGTGAAGCAAGGCAAGAAGACTCAAGAAACAAACA
This sequence comes from Tetrao urogallus, assembly GCF_951394365.1. Taxonomy (NCBI): domain Eukaryota; kingdom Metazoa; phylum Chordata; class Aves; order Galliformes; family Phasianidae; genus Tetrao; species Tetrao urogallus. Next base: position 25,662,612 of record NC_136814.1, read on the forward strand.
CAGATATGCTTCACAAGGGTACCTAAAATGTTCACTGCACAGACTAGACAACAAAGCACTCACAAGCCATTGCCTGCTTTGTTCTCCATTACTACTTGGATGTGATTCCCTGTGTTCCACGAAGTAGACTTCCCAAGACAAGTGAAAAAAAAATTCTGTCCCAAATGCAGAGTGAGTTAGGAAGGGCTTCATTCACCCCACAGCACATTGGAATCAAGACAGCACAAAGTTAGCCTCTCGTCTATTATTATATTCTCTGGTCAGACTGACCTCAGAGGCAAAACTGCCTTAATGACTTCCCTCTCTGTAGCCTACAGCTAAGTGAAGGCTGTTTCTGCCTCAGGAAAGAAACTATAGCTTATACAGAAATGTATTCCTTGCTCAAATCCAAAAAGCAGGAGAGCCAATTACACGGCTGACTTCCTGAAAAATGAAGAACAGAATTTATGCCAGAGAGAGAAGTCAGAACAAATGTTTTTCCCCCCCCACCTGAGCCTCTGTTGAGTGTTGCTGTACCTTATGGCAGGCGCTTGCAGTGCCTGGATTCTGGAACTATCCAGCAAGGAACATAACTAGTTAACCACACTATGCACCATTTCACTGGCCTGCCATTCAGTGTTTTGAACTCCTACAACTTGGTTCTAGCAGTTCTCCCTAGCAGCCAAAGCCAGCAAACCCCCAAGTGACATTTGTTAGCATATTATTTTTAGTTATTTTATGTGCTTGTCAGAAGTTTCGTGGTAATTAAAAATGCTCTTCCCCGAGGAAAAGAGCTCTTAACAACCATCTCACCAACAGTATTTTTGTTAAAGGGCAATCCAGGTTTCATTCAGAAACTTTAAAAAGGATGATGTTATTTCCAGTCTCTATATTCATGCAAAGATACAGCCCATTAAAAGTAAATTTCATCAAATGTGAATCCAGATGGCATAAGCAACTATTTGTAAAATAATTTAAACTCCTAACAATTAGAATCAGATGAAAAAGCTTCTAAAAAAATAAAACCAAAAGGCTATTAAAAAAAAAAAAGCCAACAAACCCATCATTACCACAAGGCTGTGTAGCTCAACTGCTAGAGCTACAACTTGCAAAATCAGAAATTGTTCCACTGATCCTAACAGACAGTGATACCTTCTACAGTGATACTTCCCCTATCTTCTAAAGAAAAGAGTTGTAGAAAATATTCTACCTTTGAAGCATGACCAAGCAAACGTCATCACGGCTTACATCTCACAGCCTTACTACACAAAGTGACATAAGCACCGCAAAGAGAAAGAGAAATATAGATGATAGAAGATCTATACCGAGATCAAAGACAACAAAGGCACTGCATCTTAAAACCCAAAGTTTTTTCAACCTGAAGGTACAATATTTACAAAACAAAACTACTAAAAGCCAAACATACACTTGGAATTTTATTCCAGGACCTGTGAAAAGATCTTCTCCAGCAAAAAGAATACTACTGAAACTTCTAAAGCTTTGATTCAAAATAATACATTCCTTCCAGGAAGGAAATCTGCCTTCTCAAAAAAGTCTTCTCAATCACTGCTCTGCTGCCTCCGATTTCATAAGGTAAAGAAAATGCAAGGATAATAACATTTGATATGTTAACATAAAGCACACAGTCCTAGCCAACCAACAGCTTATTATAACACCAAGCATCTGGAGCAGGACAGAAAAAGTACTACAAATCCCACATGACAAGCGGATTTCAGACCATTATTAGCAGCATCAGTAGAACAGCCCTCTCTTATAACCCTATTGAGGCTTTAACAGTGGGGTTTTGCTCATCATTTTAAAACACCTCCATTGCATGCTAGAACTAAGATGAAAATACAATGTGAGCATACAGTCCAGCAACAAAGAGGAGAAAATGAGGCACAGACCAGTGGTAAGGAATTATACTGAAATTGTTCTATGCTCCACAAGGTTTTTGTCACCTTTAACAACTGTGTTGTACTTCAAACATAAACTCAACTTACAGTGATCCTCCTGAGGCCCAAACCTTGGAGAACTGCCAGGGGTACTGCACAGCAGAGCTGGCACAGCAGATTTCCAAGGACTTTTTCTCCTGCACAAAGTCAGTCAAGGCTACCTAGGAGAGGGATCAGATGCACATTGTGGGGGCTCCAGAACCACCTGGAAAGTTAAAGCCAGAGACAGACACGTATAAGGCACACACATACAGAAAACAGTCATCAGGGCTAATCACAAAAGGTGTATGACTGCTAGGAGATGCAAAAAAGTATCACCACAGTGGCAACACGTCAAGGCTACACCCTAAGGAAACACAATTCACCCAGACCGTCTCAACCCCGGGGACATGAGGGACTTAAGATAGCGCTGTCATTGAACTGGGAGAGGCGCCTCGGAAGGAATGCCTGAGCACCTCCATGTGCTTACCAGACTACACACAAGCAGGTGACACCGGCCCAAGCAAGGCTAGGGGGGGCTGTTCTGCTTCATGACAGCAGCCGGCAGCGTGTTAGCGGCTTCCTCCAACTCAGCAAAGCAGCCATAAAGCAACACTCCCGTTCGGTTTAGTTTAAGCGGCTGCCTTATTTCCTAAGGACAACGAAGCCGTGCACCTCTTCCCTTTGGCAACGACCGCAGAATGTGTGACCATGCCGCGTTACCGTACGCCAAGCACCAGCGAGCTGCGAGCAGAGCAGAGTCGGTGCTGTCGTCCACCAGCACCGCACCACTGCTCGTGGCCCAGAGACGCGGCGGGGCTCCAAACACCCACTATGCCCTCGGAGCCCAGCTCTCTACCCCGGAACCACCTCCCGCGCCGTGATACGCTGCCGGCCGGGAGCATCTCCTCTCCAGGAGACCCCAACAGCGGAACAAAAGAGAACCTTCCGGGGCCAGCGAGGCCCCCGGGGCCACAGGCCGCTCTCCGCTGCCGCCGGCAGCCCTGCCCTGCTCCTGCCCGCGGCCCAGCGCCCCGCGGGGAGGGCGGTGTCCCCAAACTTTACCCCTGCTGCCGCGTTTGAAAGGGCCGCCAGGGCCTCCGCGGCGGAGCCGGCCGCGCCGCGGGGAGGAGCAGGAAGCGGCGGCCGCGCCGCGTTGCAGGAAGCGGGCAGCGAGCGGGGCGGGAAGGCTGCGAGCCCCGCCCTCCGCTCCGCCTCGCGGTGCCCGCGGCCGGCGGGGTGGCGGCCCCGCTGGTCCAGTCCGTCGGGACCACTTAGGGTTCGCCGCCGTCAGGCGGCGCTGGTGGCCGGTTTCTTGGGATGGGACTGGGGCTCGGGTAGGAGTAGGGAATCGGCCTGGGCGCGTTCGGGCTGGTGACAGTCGTGAGCCTGAATCGCAGCATCGTTAAGGTTGGAAAAGACCTCTAAGATCATCCTATCCAACTTCCCAGCTACCACCAATATTGCCCACTAAACCGTGTTCCTTGGTACATCTACACACCCTCAGGGACAGCAACTCCACTACCTCCCTGGGCAGTCCGTTCCAGCACCTCAACACTCTGAGAATATTTTTTCTCCTGATATCCAACCTGAACCTCCCCTGGTGTAACTTAAAGCCATTCCCTCACGCCCTATGGCTGTTTGCTGGGAGAAGAGGCTGACACCCACCTCACCTCAACTTCCTTTCAGGCTGCTGTATGGAGCAATAATGTCATTCATCCCTGCCTCCTCCAGGCTGAACAATCACAGCTCCCTCAGATGATCCTCATAAGACTCCAGACCCATCACAGCTTCTCTGCCCTTCTCTGGACAGACACACTCCAGGGCCTCTAAGTTTTTCTTGTAGTGAGGGGCCCCAAAGTAAACACAGTGCTGGAGGTGCAGCCCCACCGGTGCTGAGTACAGAGGGACGATTATCTCCCTGCTCCTGACTGATAGGAGTTCAGAAACTGCTAGAAGTGTCTTTACTTCCTTTGGATCAGAACCCCACCAATACTGCGCATCATTTCTTTCTCTCTGAAGTGAGGTTAGTTGTTTTCACAGGGATAGTGAGAAGCAAAGACCATACGTGTGTGATGCTGAGATACCACAGAACGGGTGGCCACAGAAGACATGTAAGTAAATACATATTCTTTCTCTCAGCCCACTGCAGTAGCATGAGATCTATATAGATCCTGTTGTTCCTTTACCTCCTGCTAACTAGATCCTGTGTTTCTTTTTTTTTTTTTTTTTTTTTTTTTTTAACTACTCCACAAACATTTGCACTGTTGTGTTAGAAAAATTGCCAGCATCATGATCCTGGCACGAAGTTTCAGATGAACTTATGCTTTCTTGTGATCTCCATATTTATTCCTTACTCGTTGTATGTAAGTTCATCTGCTTTCAGCAGTGATCCTGTGAAGCCTGTCTCTTATGTGAAAGTTAATGGGCTCTGGTTTTCTGAAATCATTGCTCCAGGAGTGCAGCAGTAAGCTGTTACACTGAAGCTGCCTTTAATTCTTCCATTACCCTAAAAGGTCTTCTGCTTTGTATCATAAATATTTGTAACTTGTGGTCATAACTACCAGCCAGCTGTCCTTGTGTCCTGGAATGGTAACTTCTTAAATAGAACTAAGGTGTAATGAACTTAAATAATTCATAATTTTTCATCTTGACTTCATAATAAATCTATGTTTAACATCTAGAATTACTTTAAACACCGTAATGTTCGATGCATTCTCTGTCTTTTCATGAAGTTTACCTGACCTCAATAGCTTTCAGGGGCCCAGACACAGAATTATGCACATGTATGTCTATGCATGTAGTTGTATCTATGGTGCCAAATCTGCAGCTGATATAAACTGTCATAGCCCTGCTGATTCAAATAGGACCTGTGATTTACACAAGTTGAGGACCTGACTTGTAGACCTCAATAGGATTTTTCATATGTTTAAAGGCAATTGAGTGCATGCGTTCGCAGGCACAGAGCTGTTTCACTTGGAGCTTTGTCCTATTAAGGGCCAAACAAAGAGTGGTTTAGTCTCGTAGTGGGGAAATATCCATTGCTACGACTAAATTTCTGTAATCTTACTGGCTAATGTGTTATGTAATAAGTCACATTAGAACTTCAGACAGTTATTCAACTGAAATATCTTCATTTGTAATAGGTAAAATTCTGATTTGTTATGTTTCAGCTCAGATGCTGCTCTTACACCAACAGGGAAGTAACCTTGAAATACAAGAACTCAGTGCACTATGTAGATAAGGACAAAAGATTGTGATTATTAATAGCTTAGAAATCACATTTAAGTAGTTGGTCTGATTACATTTTGTAAGACTTACAGTGAAACTTTGCATTGTATAAAAATACTGCCTGTGTCATCTGACTCCTTTGATGCATTGCATTAAAATTCCTATCCCTGAGTACATATCAAGGAGTCAACTTTATTTCTGTTCTATTAATACTCTGAAATTAGGTCACCACTCTTACAAGGAAAAGCTAAGTCTGTACAGCTGATTTCAGAGAAATTATATGGATAAAAATGTTCTTTTTTCATGTTCATATGCAGTGACACTTTCTTACTTATATCCAGTAATTTTTCTATCTGTTCTGATACATGTATTTCATGCTGGCAGAGTTTTGTAGATTTGTTTATAGTGACCCCTGCTGCAAAGGATTAAGATTGACTTTTCTCTAAGCCTCTAAAAAGGCATTTACCCCATTATTTCAGAGGTCAGTTCAAAAGAACCGGCCAGTTGTAAATTCAAGTTAGGAATATAACATTTGAAACTCCCTAATGTGGATCATTCTAAATAAAATCCATAGTTAATTATTTTCTCAAATGTGTAAGATGTACTTTCTAATGCAATGCGATTTAGTTACAAAGTGAAATAGCTTTTCATGCCCCAGATGCAATGCTTACTTTTGTGTTATTGTTCTGTGATAAGACTTAGACTTCACACCAAAAAAAACATTGTCTGAACTGCTGTGTGTTAATGGGTTTAGAGTTCCACTGAGGAAAGCACGTATTTATGTTTATTCAGGATAGCAAAATGGTAAAAAAGCAGATTAAGGCATATAACTAAGTTTAAGTATTGATTAACCATCTTGTTTCTGAGGGACTTAAATGTCAATCTATTCCTGTATTACCCCAAATAGAATGCTTTTTCAGACTTGGGCTTAAAGATATTTCAGTATTAGGTAAGGGTATGCAGCCTTTTACAAGCAAAAGATCAATCTATGCTCTGCACTGGCCAAAAGCCATGTAGCTGGTGCATCACTTAACCTAAACAACTAGAACATGCAAATGGCGAGTATATGAGCTGCAGCTTCGTGCTGTTGTGGCTACCTAGAGGTCTGCAGGATGGACGAAACACATTTATACTTGCTTGCAAAAGTCACTCCAGGTATATCCACAGAAAAATCCTCCATCTATGTATTAGTGTTGATGCTATTTTACAAATATGTGCGCTTGATGCATTTTTTTTTTTTAAATTGTGTTTACAGATATCATTGAGGCTGCAAAGCCAAACCAAAAAGCGTATTTAGAACTACCTATGTTACCTTCATTCTGCCCACTGTGCAAATATTTACTGATAAAGGTAGGTATCCCATAGAAAAATGTGAGAATAGCATAGTGAAATAACCACAAGGAAATGAAATGACCATCTCAGAAGCAACTTGAGTTTTACTTATCCCTCACACTGAGTCCTTCATTTTCCATTCTCAGTAGCTCTCTCACATGGCTGAGCGGAATTTCTTAAACTTGACAGAAATGTAAAACCTAAATTGAGTGCACTTGTGTCGTATACTGCATTACCAGTGGGGTTTGAATCCAGTATCTTTTCCCCAGTTGCCATAGTTCAATACAAAACCATTGGAATTTGCCATCTTAGTGTAGGAGCAATGGATTATGGATCCTAACAGCAGTCAGTGGGAAGAAATACAGCAGATTCTCTTTTTCCGTGAGCTGTAAAAATCATGTCACCTGAAGTGCCAGGTGAACCACTAAAGCAATGCATTTGGGTCTTTCTCTCTCCTCCTGGAGAACTGAAAGCAATCCAGTCCTTCACAGTGTTCCCAAAAATCAACCACTGGGGACAGATGCTGGATTACTTATGGTATGAGAGTGCAGCCTGGTTCTTGGCTATGATGCAGGAACATGCTGAAGCTCGTATGGTCTATACTCAGGCTACACGAATGTGTCATCCATACTTCTGTTTTCCACCTCACCGTTGTGGCAGCTCATGAGTTAGCTTCTTTTGCAGCCACTAGTGCTGCTTTGGTGACAGTTTGAGCTGAACCATGAGGTGCTCATGTGTTTTGTTATTATCTTGGTAAACTGACAAAAATTTCCTTAGGAGTGTAACAGGGAAAAGAGGGAGAAGGTGTTTTTTAACAGACTATTTCTCAACAAAAGGTAGCAGAATGTTGTGATGCCTGTACACAGGGAAAGCCAGACAAACATGAGAATTCTGCCTGTACCCTGAGCTTGTCAGACACAGGAAGGATCCCGTCCAGAAGTAAGATAACTGAGCCTCAGCTAATAAGCACTGCTGAGAGTCAGGGTATGTTGGTTTGGGTACAGTGCCACATTAACATGACTCTATATCCTCCAGAAAGATGCTAGCTTATATCTGGGAAACTCAGAGCATGAGTACAGCTTGCTTGTATCTGTCTGCACCTGTTTGTATAACCTTGCAGAAGAAAAATGTAGTAACTCCCCAATTAATTAGAAAAAGCCTCTTGCAAGCAATGCAGGGATGAGAGCATTTGTGAAAAACATGTCCTGCTTTAAAACTTCCTTAATTTTTCTATGTCTTCAAGTCCTAGAAGAATATGGCCAGTGAAGTAATAGTCGATCTTGCCAATATAATCTCAAAATGCCTTTGCAATCCCCATCTGTTTTTGTTTTCTTCTGTTCCTTCCTGTCTTATATTTATACTGAATTGTCTTTGAGAGGAAGACCATCTGACTGCCTGTGCCTGTACAAAAATATGGTGTGATGGTATCTTCATCTGTGCCTCTGACTTCTGACCACTATCATGTGTCTAGCAGTGAAATAGGTGATCTGTATTAAATAACCACTTGTTTTGGTACTGATAACATCAGTCAGCAAAAGCTGAGATCTGTCAGAAAATAATTTTCACTGTATTCGTACTTTCTACTTGCCAGTTGGACAAGGCGCTGCTGTTTTTATTTGGTGTTGTAATGTGTGCCTGTAAATCAAAGCTATGTCACTATCCTTCATCACTACAGTAATCTTATTGCTTTAGTCAGGCCCTAATTTCATCTATGCCCTGCCTATCCAGAAAACTAATGTGACCACCACAACTGCAGAATGGGAGTCCTCCATGCTCAGATCCACTTTGAAGAATACACTGCAACCAGCTTTGATAGTCCAGCACCACATCCAGGACTATATCCTACATCTTCAAAATCCACTGGTATTCCATACCTGATCTGTTAATCTCACAGCTGCATGGAGTACTATAGTATGGTTCTTAGTCAATCCTGGCAACTTTTTTTGCAGAATTACTCCTGAATCTCTGTTATGTGTTAATACATCAAGACTGTGTATGTAAGGAGATGAGAAAAGAAATCATGGAAGGAAAGTCAGGGATGAAAAAAATGTTTAGACTGAAGTATAGGCTGTTGTTCATGAGTTTCCACACACATCTAATTCAAAGAAGATGGTCTTTTCAGAATTAGAAGTAAGAGGTAGCTTAGGGATTTCTAGAGGGCAGTTCTATGTTTGCAGAAATCAGTTCTGATTTCTGTAAATAAGTGTGCTTAAGATTATTCTGAAGTTCTTTGGGGCCTACAACAGTTTTTTTTGAAACAGTTTCACTTGGTGGAATCAGAAGTAAAGTATTTCACTCAAAGTTAGTCCATCCAACCAACAAAACCCAGCATTTCTGAACTACCCATATAATACAGTAATAGGGAAAATATTATCCACATAAAATCCTCTATCCTGTTTACTTTATCATATGTATTTTTCCATATGCATTTGCCTAGCAGTTCTCTCTATGTGGGACTAGGAAGTCTCAGAGACAAATCAGTCTCAGTTTCCTTTTTTGCCTCTGTGGAAGCGCCCAGGTCAGGACCTTCAGCAGCCACAAGGCCATGTGACTCGTTATGGACAGATTAAATCCATCTTTTCTGAAAGCAGGAGATGATGTTGCCAAGAAGAGTGGCCTCAGAAAGTGTGCATTATTCCCATCTGTTCGACTAGCAGTTAAGTGCTTGCAAATTGATCAGATGCTTTCAGCAAGATATGAAAAGGGCTTTGGTCTAGGGAACATTAATCTGAATCTCAGATTCAATTTCCTCCTCTACTACAGACGTCCTGTGTGACCTTGGTAAGTTGCTCTTTCTGTTGTGCATCAGTCCCTCAACAGTAAAATGGCCTGCCAATAATGTTTCCCAAAATGTTCTGTGAGGGTAAATAATGACTATGATATGCTCAAATATTAGCATAGAAGAATCTTAGGTTTTAGTAACTGAAAACTCCTGTGGGAAAAAAAAATCATCAGTTCCAGCACATAGACAGTACCAGTATCTGTTTGCTTTTGTCTGTTACTTGTTGGCAGAATAATTTATACAGACATACTTATGCAGTTCCTATGAAACAATCTGTGGATAACTTTGAAACAAGAATGTTTGTATGTAGGCAAAATGTATCCTTAGTACTGCATGTGACACAAGTGATCACTTAGAGAACTTCATTTCTTAGTCATCATTTCCTTTCCTTGTCTGTCTTCTAAAGCAAGATGGTGCTTTACAAGACAAAAGATTTGAAGAGATTTTTATGCATGTTTCCAAGTCCACATAACTGTAAGCATCAAAGCAAAGTTACTCAAGGCCTTTTTCACATACCTGGAATTCCATGTCTGGAGATTGATTAGTCTGGTCCTACGGCTGAACTGAGAAGGCCACAAAACTTTGCCCTTTGTATCCATCAGTTCTGGAACTGATGACTGCAGCCATCAGCTACAGTTGGAAAACCATACTAGCTCACAGCATGGCTTTCCCCTGATGAAGTCAGAGCTTGCTTTCTGATTGCAAAGTGTGTAAGTCTTTTTTACTAGTACAGCAGCCTGCAGTTTTATTAAAAATACTTTGAAGATCATTTTATTGGGAATCCTGGTGGCAGGTGGTTTGTTGTTGTTGTTGTTTTGTTTTTTGTTTGGTTGGATTTTGTTTTTTTTTAAATAACTGCAGAATTTGTCACAAAACCTGTTCAGTCCAAAGTGTATACAGTATTTTGTAACCAGACCAAAACTTTGGAGGTAGCATGAACTACTTTAATATCTCATCTCTGCTAAATCTAAAGCAATGTTGTTAGAGTCAAGAAACAGCAATTCAGCAACTTCTGCTTTAGAAGGAATAATGAAAATGAAAAATGGAGTTTCATTGATTTCATGTCTTTTTTTTTTATTCTGTACCACAGCAGATAAGTCATTCTCTGACAAGAAGTTCAAGAAATTCCAGTGAATGGATAATGTTTACACAAAAAACTTCGTTGCTATTTTTGCAAAATAACTATTACAGTAACTATATATAGTCAGAAGCAATTGCTTCTGTAAATAAAATACCAGTGAACACATTACAATATTAAAGAGAAATCTTGAGCTTCCATCACATATACAAGTATTTGCCCACTCCCATTACGTACACACTATGACTTTGCAGCCGTAATTCTGCAATGCTGTGAGACTTAATTTAGGATACGCTTGGCATATTATACTTCCTCACATTCCTAAATGAAGTGTTATTCCATCAGCTGCTCAGTTCTCATTTTAGCCAGCCACTTAAGCATTCATTTCTGTAAAGAAATTTACAGTCATTTCACTGAATATATGGTAATGCAAGGATTTGTTACCATTACTACATACTTAAGATTTATGAATGTCTAACAGTGATTTAGGAGACTGGGAATCCAGATGTATTATTTAGGAAATATTATTTTGAAACTCCCACTCTTTAAAAAAAGCATCTTTGAAATGTCTGTGATAGGTAGTAAAAGCAAGGTAAATTACTAGCAGATCAGATAAGAAGAGATGTGTCAATACAGATATGAGAAATCCTTGAAAGGGAAGGAAAATAACTTGAGGACTGTGCTGCTGGTAGGAAGAAGCACTGGTTAAGTATCTTTGAAGATACATTTACAGTGGTCTGTATCCTTTACTGAAGGGTAGAGACTTGTCTATAAATGGAGGGAGTGTTGTTTGCTAACTCAGGCAAAGTTAGAAAGCTTGCTCATTCTTTATTGCATTTAACTGAAGTACGGATGTGAAAAATACAGAGGGCACCTACAGAAGAGTTTGAAAGTCACTTGTTTCTTTCTTTTCTCATATCTGATTTTTGAGATGAAGCTGTCTTTGTGTATCAACTAGTCAGAAAGAACACAGGTCTATGAAATACCTTATACTGATTCACTCCTTACTATTAACATTATCACAGCAAACAGGAGCTGCTGTGCTGGAGCAGGACCCTGCCAAGCTGTTTGCCAAATGGCAGAACAGAAGCAGAGCAGTACTGGACACATTTACATGCAGTGTATAAAGGAGGGTTTAATTGAATGGGACATTGAATGGGTGGATGGGCATCCCCAGGGCTTAAGGGCAGCATAGGAAAGGACACTTGTCTGCATGTTAGAGACAATGATCAGAAAAGGATGTTGACATCTTTTTAGGAAAAGACTTACTAAGGCAGAGTGGAGATGGACTGTGTAGTAACCTGAAGGGGAAAAGGAACAGCATGAGTTTACTCAAACAGGAATAAATGAGAGCAAGCCATATTTAATTTAGGGAAAAGCCTATGCAAACCTTTAAAAAGTTATGAATAAACAGGAGTGATGCAGGAATACATCTGTCACAACCCAAAAAGCAGAATCTTGCTCTTGTACAGGCTGTGATTGAAGATTTTATTGCTGAAGAAATCAGCAAGACAAACTCTGAAGATAACTCAGAGTAGAAGTTGACATCTATGTTATTAGATCTGACAGTGGTGTGACAAGAAATGAGATTACAAGGAAAGTTCACTATGGGAAACCAAATCATATTAACTTGTTTGATTTGCCTCTTTGTATTTCAGTAAGTTTGCGGGTATTCAACATCAGCTTCCCCTAAAAATGAAGACATTTGTGTTCTCAACTTATTGTCAAATAAAATGACAACAAGTAACAGCCTATACTTCAGCTGGTTCTGTAACAACAGTAATAAATACTGCTGGTGGGTGATAACCCAACGTCACAATCATATCCCAGCACTACGCCAGTTGTCAATACACATGCTGTCAAAGGACATTCCCATTTGTCCTCTTTTGCTCTTTTTCCTGTGGCCTGGCTCCACTACTCTGTATCCTGCATTTCTTCCTTCTTTTTCTCTCTTAGAGGCACGGTGTAATAACAGATGCAGTGGATAATGGAGAAAAATAACTGCCCGAGTTATTTGTACCTATTGCTCTGGAGACCTGAAGGATGAGGATACCCCTGTATCAGCCTGGGCTGTAGCCCACTTAAGAAAAACAAAAACACAAAACCAACAAAACACTAGGTATGAGTCTCCATCCTCTGCCATTATTGAACGATTCAGGCACAAAATATGCTACTGAAACATCTGAAAAATGTTATGTTAATCCACACATAAATCAGAAATGTTTGGAATTATATTACTCAAACTTTTATATATGTATTAGAAAAAAAAATCAGGAAAAGACAGAAAAGTTTCAGTTCAGAAGAATTTTGTAAAGTTATAAGAATATCAACACAGACTTGGAAAATATTTTGGAATCTACCTTGATCATACCATGTAATAGCCATTTATTTGATAACAAATGCTTATTAAATATAAAATCATATTGCATTTTTCAACCTGGTTGCTTACTGTCTTTCCATCCTCTCTCCCTTATGACTCCTTACTGCGTATAGCAGCTTTCTGTATTTTGGAGCAAGCATAAGCTACTTCTAAATGTTGGAGGAAGGGGTACATAAAAGAACAGTGCTCCTTTAATATAATACATGTAATTGTAATAAAGCACTAACATTTCTATGTTTATTGGCTAAATCTAGTGCTAAAAGGCCAAATACAAACTAGATCATAAGAGCACAAACCAGAAACCAGAAATCTCCTTACTTTGAAAGAGTTACAAAAATTTGTAAATAGTAGTATAAACAGATTAAAACAAATAAATGGGGGGAAAACAAAAGCGAAACATGATTGACTGAATGAACTGAATTAATATAAACTATTTTTGCCTTATAAAGATGTTTTGTCTTATAGAGATGTTTTGAGGACTGTGATACCTGTGAGAAAAGTAGAGTAATTCAGAAATGGGAATATTAGTGTTTTCTCTATACTATTTTTTCATGCATCACATCCAGTCCTCTAGATGGAGTAATTTTCTCGCGCTCCCAGTAAGGATGAGCGAAGGACACCAGATTCCCTGGGATCAGACAGAACCTTAGTACCACAGACACTGAGGATCTCCCAAAGGACTCCTTCAGTTATGTTAATATTAGAGACAGGATTGTTGAACAGCCTTTTAGAAAAATGCTGTGCTCTTATGATCCTGACACACATTTTCATCCAAATATTTTGACAGTACAGGAATAATAATGATTTTAAAAGTACACAACATTTGTATTAATGTTTAATCTTTTACTTTATTTACTTATCCTAAGAAACATTGTAAGAAATCTAATCTGGACACATTAATTAGTATTCAGACTACCTGGAAATAATCATTTGGACAACTTGTCCTACCTTGAAGTTGGTAAGAGTCAGTATCCCTACATTTGATTCATTTAGATCAGTTAGTTACCTGCTTGACTTAACATTAGGGCAAGTATCCCTGTATATGTTTAAGTCCAGGTAACTAGAAGTAACCAACATAACTGTATGAGATTTAGATGAAAGCAGTCAATTCTCATGTGTTTCTCTAAAGAGACTCTGCTTGCCTGCTTTCCTTAAGATAAAAATGAAAAACAAAACAAAACAAAAAACTTTCTTTTCGTATGAAAACTTTAAATTTCATGGTGGATTATTTTCAGCTGAGAGCTAGATTGTTTTCAGATACTGAAAATTTGTAGTCTATGACATTCCTTTTTTTTTCTTCTTGCTCCCAGATGCTTGATATATCCTAAGCCTGAAGTATTTATGATTTATGGTAGGAAGCAAAAGAATGTCTCTTAGAAGTTATCTGCTAAACACCTAGAAGTTTTGCCATGTTTCTGAGTGTGTTTACATATTATTGAAACAAACAAGAAAACAAAACTCCAGTCTCATTTTCCTTGATTTTTCATAAGGAAGAAAACCTGTTTTCTAACTAGATCAAACATAAATGTTCTTTGCCTTTACAGAACAGCCATCAAATCCTAATTGAATGTATAAAATTCAGGAGTGTGCTCTGAGGATTGATCTGCAGATCTGTTGCATTTTTGCTTCAGTGGGAGTGGATCATGTTTTGTCTTGCCAGAAAAGTACTGCTTCATAGGATCACATCCTTTGTTTTCTACTTGTCTCGTGCTGCATTAGGAATAATGCTTCGGGATGAAATTCTTTATTATAGTTTCATTATTGAGACCTTCCACCACCCAGTTCAAAAAAGCTAAGACAAACAGACCAAAGCTTTAAGATGGACCAATGATGAGGTGCATGTTTTGGGCACCTGAATGCAGAAGAATGGAGTATGAAAAGTTCCCAATTAAATCCACATCATAACAAGAAGAAACAAAAGTAAAATAAACTGTGGGGGAGTAATTGTGATCAGATTATCCTCTACGTTTTTATGCTGCACGTGAACTCTGAAATCACATATATGCATAATATATTTATATAATTTAGTGGTCAGCAGTTTTCTAGTCTGTGTTTGCCAGTAGAGGCCCAGTAGGCATCAGCATGTGAGAAAATACGTTTCTGTCAGTCCACACCTTGTAATTTTCTCCTAGCATTTCCTCCTTCCTTCCCTCATGAGCGGTGTGTTAGAGCAGGAACTGTGTCTTAAAAGATTTTACACTGTCACCTGTGCTGGGAAACAAAGTGTGGCTTTAGCAACTTAAAATAGGTGAATATTATGTAATTATGTAGCTAGATACTACGTTTCAGTTCTCCAAAGACATGTGTAAGAATAAGTCTTCTGGAGAGTCCTGAATTCTGACCTACAGAATTGTGTTCTTCACACACATACTGGCCTTTTAAGGCTCTGGGCAGAATTGTAACTGGCTAACGATGCAAGGCAGAAAGCAAAGCTAAGCATGTCCTACATGTCCTGAATGGCAATACTCCAAATACTATAAATCATTACATCACTTCTTTATTATGCCTTGCATTATCAATTTTAAAAGCGTGAATTCTTGATTTCACTACCGTGGGAAAAGGCTGGAGGAAGGCTGTGGGAATTGTGAGATATGGATTTTATTAATGACTCCTTTAATGACTTCACGTTTGATTTTAAGCAGGTGATTAGAACTAAATGCTCACAACTGTCTGCTTAACTTCAGATACCTAATATATTTCATCAGATATTTTGCAATTAAAGCACTCAAAATGCAGTGCAATATCAAAAATGTAGTCCTTTAATCATCCTCTTTCTCAGTCCTTCTCTCTGCGAAATGGTGATAATACTTACTTTTGAAGTGTCTGTTATTTTTATATTGAATATATTTTTACTGAATTGATGTATCATTTAAAATCATAAAAGAAAAAATAGTGGAAGCTGGTAATGATAGCTACATATTGGGCACACTTACTATTTAGCGATAACTTATCAACTGTGAAATGAATTTACCTTGGAGAGTCACATGTAATAGCAACAGATACTCCAAATCCTGTAGAGTTCTGAGAGACAGTAAGACAAATCCCAGCAATGCTTGAGTAAAGTCCATCTGCCCTGCTACTTTTCTCAGGACCCATAGAACACTCAGTCCAAACGTCCAAATCAAGAGCAAATATCCAACTACTGTGACTTCCAGTTTGCCTTATTTTTTACATTTCTTTCAGAGTGCACATACAGAATATTTGTTCAAGATATTCTTCAAATGGCCATTACCTTTGATTACAGTGCAGATGCCCCACTCGGTACAGAGAGGTACTAAAGTTAAAATTTCCAGTGCATGCTGGTCATTCCAGATTGTGATCTCAGTTACATAGCTGTAAACCTGCAGTTTCCCCATCATAGTTAATGGAGCTTTTTCATTACAACATTTGTGTACCTGAAGTTAGAATCTTCCCCCAAACACCCATAACTCAAACACATTAACATTTAACAAGGTATATGGGACAGCTGCACCTAGACTTTGCGTGAACTTGTCTTTATCTACTTCAGCAGAACAATAGGCCTTTCTGCCTATTCTTCTGTATCCTGCAGGATGTTTTATGGTTTGCACTCCTGCGGGGTATGAGGAAGCAGAAAGAAAAACATATTTCCTGGAGCCAAATACAGAGTTTCTTTTCAAGTCTACCTCCACTAGGGAACAGTTTCTAGCAGGAGCTGTTGTAGAACTATTGTACTCTACAGATAGAAATAAAAAAGGCAGAAAGCCAGGATTATAGATAAGTGACAACCAATCCCAAAACACAGTGGGTGTCCAGCCTCAGGGGTAGGGATTTCTTGTTTCAGAGAGGGGCTATGAGGATGGTGAGGGGTCTGAAGCACAAGCCCTATGATGAGTGGCTGAGGGAACTGGGATTGCTCAGTCTGGAGAAGAAAAGGCTCATAGGAGACCTTATCACTCTCTACAACCACCTGAAGGGAGGGTGTGGTGAAGTGAGCCTCTTCTCCCACATAACAGCAACAGGATGAGAGGGAATGGCCTCAAGTTGTGCCAGTGGAGATTCAAGTTGGTCATTATGAAAAACTTCTCTGAAAGAGTGGTCAGGTGCTGAAACAGGTTGCCCAGGTGTTCAAGAAATGCTTAGGTGTTGTACTGATGCACACAGTTTAGTGAGAAATATTGGTGATAGGTGGATGGTTGGACTGGATGATCTTGGAGGCTTTTCCCATCTTTGGTGATTCTATGGTTCTATGTAGTAAAGAACTGCATGTAACAATGGACTGTTCTTGCTCCTCACTTGAAAGTGATTAACTGGCAGACAGAGAAGTCTGCCAGCAAATACTTTTCCCTACTTGCTAGTTCAGTGGGCTTCTTTTGTTTGTTTAGTTTTGGTTTTGCCATGATACAAAATCATTCCTTTTAAGCAGCACCGGTACTTGATTGTTTTTCTGTGTGCTGCTCAGAAAGCAACAGAAAAAATTACCCAGACAGGCAAGAATGAAGCTCATGTTTCTATCTTCTTCTGATACAGAGAATGAGCTGTACCTTTAGAAAAACATTTCTTGCAATGCTCTCCTCATGTACATAGAGGGGCTGATGTAGGGCAGGGTGGTCTCTCTTGGAGTCTGATCTATTCCAAAATTCTCTGCAAGGTGGTGCAAAGCCTTGTTCCTCTGACCCAAAACTATTCCCAGCAAAGACAATCTTATTGTGTCTGAATGTCAACAAGCTCATATTATATTTCAGAGAAATGTCAGTACCCTGCAAGCTTCCCTACCCAACAAACTTGTAAATTCTCTACATGAAGGCTGATAAATTGAAACCACACCTGGGTTTTACCCTTCGCAAATTTCTTCATAAGCTCCAGTTCTAGAATAGAGCAATCCTGCAAACCCACAGCAGATGCCACTGAAAAGGAAAGCTGTATGCATAAAGGCTGAGATGATGGAGGTAGAAGATCAAGTGGAAGCCTATAGTAGGGATACATTTCCAGTATTGAAATTTCACTGCATTTTACCAGGTAGCTATTACAGTGGTAAAGATTTTTGTACTTGTATAAAAAGTCACCATCCACAAGCAAAAATAAACTAAAATAAAAACATAATGATGAGAGTCACTGGCACAGCTGTGTTTTTTTGGGATCACCAGATCTACAGCCCTGACTCGGTGAGTCAGAAGTTTCTGGTCTAAATGTGACCTAAGCATATGGTCTACAAGTCTAGAAATGTTTTTGTAACATATGCAGATATGCTCAAGCCAGCTCTAATCTAAATCAGATAAGAACTGTTCAGACAGCATGATATCACGGGTTTCAGTCTTGGCTAGAAAACCAGGTACATTCTGAAAGTCAGACTAACTGATGGCCACTGCATTGAAGTCAATACGTCTGCCAGAACTAGGTATCCTAATACAGCAAATCCTGCAAACCTGTATCAGCTGCATGCAGATATGGTGAAGACGATGAAGGGTCTGGAACACCTCTCTTATGAAAAAAGGCTGAGTGACCTGGATCTGTTCAGCCATGAGAAAAGAAGACTGAGAGGGGATCTTATTAATATCTATAAATATAAAGTTCTGCACTAAGCAAGAACTTCTTAATAGTAAGGGTGATGGAACACTGGAACAGGCTGCCCAGAGGAGTTGTGGAGTCTCCTTCTCTGGAGACATTCAAGACCCACCTGGATGCCTACCTATGCAATCTGGTCTGGGGAGTCTATTTGGGCCAGGGAGCTGGACTTGATGATCTCTAGACGTCCCTTCCAGGCCCTACAATTCTGTGATTCTGTGACATGATCTGAAAGATTTATTAACAAGAAAAAATAACAAATAGAGATAGAGTTTAAGCATGTTCTTTCAGAAGTGGTTGGGAATGCTACCAAAATTATAATTAAATGAGAAAAACTTGGAAAGCTTTAATCACACACTGAAAAGCTCTTTTTTGCTATGACATTTCACAAAGAACATAAGGAATACCTTCAGTAACTTCTTCAGGTACAAGCTTTGCAAGAAAGAATAAATTACAGGAAATTGCTGGGACATGCAAGGAAAACTGCTGGAGTTGAGTTGGAAGATGAAGCAAACTCAGTGAGACTTTTTTTTTTCTGCTTATTTAGAAAAGAGAAATTAGTTACTGGTATACTCTACAAGTCAATTGCAATATGATAGGAATAAAAATGCTCTTAAGGATTTTTTTTTTTTTTCAGGGCTGTGTGTCAAAAAAAAATTAGATAACTAGATAGTAATTTAGCTTCCAAAGATATTCAGTATTCATGACCTATCTTTGATTCCACTGAAGGGACCAATCATGCTAACACTCTGCTATTTCACTTGCATAAGAATATACGTTAAGTTTAGTGAAATATAGTGGATATATTGATACTAGCCACCTTCTTCACAAATGTGATGCTTTTCCTACAGGCTTTTACATACATCATACTTTTCAGACCTAGGGTCTGATTTTTAGGTGGTCCTGTGTTGAGCCAGGCGTTGGACTCAATGATCCCTATGGGTCCCTTCCAACTCGGGATATTCAGTGATTCTATGAATGTGTTTATGTTCAGAGTCAATTCAGAGCCAAAGTTTCACAAGTTTATAAGTTGGGTTCTGGGTTTTATTTCATTTGTTGACGTGAATATATTTCTGAAAATCTCTCCTTGCATGCAAGTTTGATTTTATTCTATTAGCATCTGTTTTATATAACTTTTTAAAAAAATAATACTTCTTTTAAAATTAAACCTAAACATTTTTTTCTCTCTTTCATATTACTGTACATAGAAAAATTCAGAAAACATATCAACATTCCTCAGAGGGTGAAAAATTTCTCCAGGTAAGCTATAGAAACTGAGAAAAGCATCAATTTTATAAAAACTTAGCTGGATATACTCACTTGCCATTCGCACTGTGAAAAGGAAAAAGAAAAAAATCTCTGGAAACCGCGGCAAAACTATCAGCTTTGGGCAAGACCACCACTGAAGCAGTTAGAATTGCGGCTCTAATAAATGAGCACAGCCCTGTGGCTGACAGGACTTTACACACTCCCTCCACCAGATAGTGCTGTTTCTCCATAGAGCTCGGAGGATTCACGGGCCATGGAAAGGTCAGGGGCTGACTCAAGGTAACTAGCTGCCTACAGCTTGCCCACTCCCTCTGTGTCGCTGCCACTGCAAACCAAACAGAGAAAGCAGAGACGGATTTAGAGGAGTAAAAGCAAGTGCTGAAAGGCTGTTCTTTGCAGATGACTGCATGCAGTTCACTAATCTGCTGTAGCTTTTGCAGTAGGACACAGAAATACAAGTAGAGTGCATTCTATTGTCCTTCTGTAGCAGAAATCTTGCATGCGCTGTATCTTGTCCTTAACACAGAAGGACACAGAAGGAATAGCATTTGCCTTTCAGTTCTTAAAGAACCAAAGCCTCTCAAACCCACAACAGAATTAAAATCAAGAAACAAATACTTTAAACTCTTTCAAGTGGAAAATGGCACATGCAGTTGGAATATTTTCTGTCTCTTAGAATTTTTCAGACTATTCCTCTGTTTGTTTTTCTGATGGCATTTGCAGAAAGTATTGTAATGCTGTTCACTGTTCTTCAGTTACTGAATTTTAAGAATATTGTTCTGGGTCTTTGGTAAGTTAGTAACAGCTTCATGTAAAAGATATAGGCAAGTTTTCCCAAAGTTCATTTTATATGTACATAGATCACTCTGAAAGTAATACCTCCTATTTATTTCCACAGAAACTACAACAGATACAAAGAGCGTAAGAACAGTACTTGATAAAGCACATTCTCAGCTACAAAACGCTCTTTTTCAACAGTCACCACCATGAACTGTGTACTGTGATGATTGTTATGGTGCCTACATGCACCAGTGGACGTGACCCACTGTTGTTGTCACCACTGATGAAACACACCACCTACTGCCTCATTGTGCTCACATCCACTGTTTGGTCTCCATAAACGTTCAGCAAGCCTTGATGAGGGCATTTTTTCCTCATGGAGGAGCCCAATTCCACACCTTGCTCCATCCACACTTCCATGTCAGTTGCCATATTGTCAGACTGCTTCTCTGCTGCCGTCACATGGCATGAAAATATAATGAAATATTGGTGGGGAGGTTCAGCCTCATACCACCATCAGTGACCTCTGATGATGCAAGCCAACATAATAGAATAGGAGGTGTTACTTTCAGAGCAGCCCTCGTATATAAAAAATTAAAACGTTTATGAAATGTGCACTTTCCTAACCATTGTAAGTATAGACATGACTAATACTAAGTCAGTTGGTAAATGCTTATTCATGCAAGGCAATCTCCTTAAAAAAGATTTGTGAAACCAAACCTTAGCTTGTTTCAGTGCCTGGAAAATGGAAAAGATTAGATGGGCCAAATCAGAGGCCAGAGCCTAGGTACTCATGTATTTCCAGTAGGATAAATATATAATTAGTGAAATATGAGATTTATTGATATTGTTCTGTATAGTGCATTAATAGCCCATATTGATTCAGACTGTTGTCATATGCAGGTGTGACCTTGCAGACACGTGGAGTTATTGAACTCACCATGGAGACTGTGCTTACTTACATCCCACCGGGGCATTCAGACTATGCATAGTTGCAGGTCTCTTAAAAAAAAAAAAAAAAAAAAAAAAAAAAATCAGTGAAAATTAAACACTGTATCAGTTCAGCTTTTGCATTTTCCCATATTTAAGGAAATTGAGCATATTGTTTACATTGCTATACAAACACATCCAGAGGAAAGATTTAATTACAGAGCTCTTCCTCACACACTAGAATTGAGAGTATGCAGCTGAATACGTAGTATGATATACTCTAGGTTGTGAGTAGGGCTGGGAGGGAAGGAGGGGTTATCTTGGTATTTCTGGTGGGGCCTGTGAGCACACTCCTTTACAGAAACAAGTGATAGATGTATGACAGCCGCTGGGAGCACAGGGAAGGCTGAATTGGGAGGGAAGGTTCCTATAATTGGGCCTCATCATGGCTTTGTATCAAAAGATGGCACTCGGGGACTGTCAGGATAATGAACATGGAGATGTTACTTTTACTAGCAGATAAAGCAGCAACTGGCACAAAAAAAAAAAAAAAAAAGCTTTCTTTCATTATGTGAATGCTCTCGTGACCCTTAGGCTTCATTAGTACCACATTTTCTACCTGGGAACTAGTCTGGAAACAGATGCCAGAACTGTTTCATCAGCTCCACACAGCGCCTGCCTCTGAGCCGCTGCCTGCAGAAACACACTGTTACCTGATCACTGCTGCCACATCAAGAATACCAGGTGCAGAGACAAGCCTCGGTGCTCGTTTGTCACAGACTTACTTGAGTGTGTCCTGGCAGTTGGGTTCTTCCTTCGTGCTGCCTTGAATTCCCCCAGCTGCCCTCCTGAACACAGAAGCTAGCCTGACATTTTTCTTCTGATAGTAAAGTCACTTCAGATCTTGTGCAGTCCCCTTTCCCAATGACTTTCTTAAAAAAGCAAACAAACAAAAACCAAACAGGTGAAATCATCAACTCAAAATTATTCTGGGGAGGAGAAAAGTTCTCGCAAAGTTTCCTGATTGTTTAACACAGCAGTCAGCACCACGGCAATACAAAGATGCACAAAGTCAAATCGCTAATACAGCAAGCACGCCCTTTTAGGAGATTTATTTCCCCTTTCAGTATCTCTCCAGCACAGCCACGGTTACTCCCGGTGGCGCTTCCCCTTATCGCCGGGGGCGGCGGGGCCAAGCTGTGGCCGGGCAGCATAGAGGGGATGGGTTCGCCCAGCACCGCGGCCGGGCCGGGACGCAGCCGCGTTCCTCCCAGTCGGGCAGCGGGAGGCCGCTTCCCCCGGCGGCGCACGGCACTTCCCGGAGCTCGCACACCGCGGGGAAACTCTTCCTCCGGCCCGGCCCCCGCTGACGTAACGGTGCCTCTGCCGTCGCGGCCCGGCGGGCGGAGGCGGCGCGGCCCGGGGTTCGGCGCTGTCAAGCGGCGGCGGGCTCCGCAGCCGCTGTTCGTCGCGGGGCCGGGGCGCGGCCGGAGGGCTCCGAGGGGCGACTCTGTAGTGGGGAGGAGCTAGCGATCTGGGCTCAGGGGAGAACGTCCCTCGCCCGGGTGCTAGCGCCACGGGGCGACCTGGGGAATGCAGGAGTAGAACCTGAGGGGCTATTTAAAGCCCGGGAGGAAGGCGATCGGGGATGTTTTTTTCCACGCCACTCTTATCCCGGGAGGAGGGTGGAGGAGGGAATAACAACAGCGATAATAAGAGTAATAAGGAATAAGAAATAAAATACGACGCGAATCGGTGAAACGCGGCCGGGAGGGCCGGAGAGCGGTGAGGAAGGCGGCTGGGACGCAGCTCCCGCCGCCGAAGTTTCCGCACGCCCTCCTGCTCCCGCTGCCCGCGCTCCCCGCACACGCACGCACACACACTCGCTCGCACACTGACGTCTTTTGCGCATTTCCTGCACGAGCGGCGGAGCGGCGGCGGGAGGCGGGCTGGGCTGCGCGCAGCGAGCGAGGGAGGAGAGCAGGAGGCAGGCAGGGAGGCGGCCGGGCGGGAGGGAGGGACGCGGGCGGGGGGCGGCCGGCGGGAGGGAGGCGGCGGCTCTGCCCATCGCCAGGGCGGCGGCCGCCCAGCCGGAGCCCGCCGAGAGCCGCGCGGCCCGCTCGGCTCCGCTGCCGTCGCCCCCCCGCCCCATGCGCGGGGGTCGCCGCGCCGGCTCCTCGGCCTCGGCGGCGGAGGAGGAGGAGGAGGAGGCGCGGGACGGGCGGCGGCCGCCGCTGCCTCTGCTGGAAGGTGCCCGGGCGGCCGCTGGGCGAGCGGGGAGCGCGCAGTAGTAGGGCTGGTGGGGCGGCCGGTGCCTCCGCCTCGCGTGTGCGGGTATTGTTGTGCTGCCGGCGGGCAGGGCTGGCGGCTGCGGGAGCCTCGGGTCGCGGCGCTGCCCCCTTCGAGGAGCCCCGGCCGGGATTATGGTGTAGGTGCGGGGAGGAGGCTTTCGCTCGGGGTCCGCGCCGCCCGGATCGGGATCGCCTTCGGGGGTTCCTGCAGCCTCCCCCTCCCCTGCGGCCCCCCTCCCTTGTTTTCCGTTAGAAGCACGGGCGAGAAAATAAATGCATTCACTGGGTGTCGCAAGAGCGAAGGCGAAATAATCCAAGGTAACGGCGGCGGCGACGCGAGGGGACCCGCACGGCGTCCCGCTCCCCCTCTCCCAGACCTGCCCCTATTTATTGGCGAGCCCTCCTCCCTCTGCTCTGTGCGAGCGCGTCGTGCCAGTGCCTGATCCCGGGAAAGTGCTGCCGTCCGTCCAGCCATGGTGGTTTTCAATGGCTTGCTGAAGATCAAGATCTGCGAGGCGGTGAATCTGAAGCCCACGGCGTGGTCCTTGAGGCATGCGGTGGGCCCCAGGCCGCAGACCTTCCTGCTGGACCCTTACATAGCCCTCAATGTGGACGACTCCAGGATTGGGCAGACCTCCACTAAGCAAAAGACCAACAGTCCCGCGTGGAACGATGAATTTGTCACTGACGTTTGCAACGGCAGGAAGATAGAGATGGCTGTTTTCCACGATGCCCCCATCGGGTACGACGATTTTGTAGCTAACTGCACTATACAGTTCGAGGACCTGCTGCAGAACGGGAGCCGCCACTTCGAGGACTGGGTGAGTGCCCACGCTGCCCATGCAGAGATGCATGTATTGGTGGCATTGCTCTGGGTGCAATATCTGTATTGCAGAGCTAGGTTGCAAGGGCATGCCGTGGCTCAGGAGGCTTTTCGTTATTTCCGCACCTTGTTATACCCAGGTAGTTGTGATTACTGTCTATCTAATGCATGTGATCTGTAGGTATGGGAAGAAAGAAAAATACGGCGTCTCTAAGAGTTGTATAATTATCACTTCTGAAATTATGTTACATAAAGACAGGTCCAGTTATCTTGCTGTTCAAAGCCCTCAAGCAATCCATCCATACAGTATGACAAAACCCAGAGCCAGCATTTAGACCGTGTTCGGTGTGAAGTGACAAAGCCGTGACGAGGTCATGACAAGCCTTAAAAACCCAGGTCTGACCTCTGATACCAGACACTTCAGGGCCATCGTGTCACTTGAAAGCTCACTGCATCAGTGCTGATGCTCCTCCTTCCCCTAGATGGTCTGGACCCTTATGCGTAGACCTAATGCAGTGCTTCTTCAAATGCCTGAAATTGATAAAAGGATTCTGGTGGATTTTGGCCCAAAGCAGGCAGATGCTGCCCGTATACACAATGTGCTGAACAGCTTCTACTGCATCTCAAAGACCCAGAGGCGAACGTGCCTCAGTGGGAGTACAAAAAAGCCACAAAATCCTTGGTCGGACTGCCTCAGGTACTGTGATTTAGTGCTGAAAATAAAACAAGAAGAAGCACAGGAAACAGGAATATACACATTTCTGCTGCTAAATGGTTAAATGGTGTATTCTTTAGATAAGATGTATAAAACAATAGTAACTGCCTTCTAATTTTAAATGTGCCCTGCCTGGCCATCCATCTGAAGTGTGTACACTCATCTTTGCATGTTTATTTGTTATGGCTAGAGTGATGTTTTGTTGGCAAGTGAAGAACCCGGGGCAAAGTGAAAATAGCAAGAGTTAACAGCTCTGAGCTTCACATATCCTTTGAAGCTCCTTTACTTGATGCAGTGGTATAAAGAGACATCAGAACAATGGGGAAGCTCTTTATGCTGATTAAGACCTAAATAACTTCACTGTTACAACTTCTACGTTTACAACTTCAAAATATTGTCCACTTCTTCTACGTGTTACATTGTGATAATTAAGATCTAGCTTATTGTGGTGCTGTATAAAAGCTACACATTAGTAAGCTTGGATCATAAAACTCAGTGATAGGCAGAGAAAAAAAAAGCCAAATCAGGAAAAGACAAATGCAGCAGTATTGCAGATGTCTTTTACCTGGATTGAATGATAATCGTGTTGTGGTTCTGAAATCAGAGGGTATTTTATCGTTGAGACCAATGGAATGAGGATGTCATCATGGATTTTTAGTGAAGGAATAATAATATGTTTTCCTTCTGTGCGTGGTACATGTTCTGAGTGTGTTGCCAAATCTAGAAGGACCTTGCAGGTTACTGATGCCAGGTTTAAATTTTGTTGGGCTGGCATGTGAGGGTACATCCTGGCTCTAATTTCTGATGTGAGTTCAAACATCCAAACCCGTACCCTGGGTGAATAGTGGAATTTAACTATATAAGACCATTATAAGCGTGTTCTGGGGGGAACTAAATAACTGAATCAGATAAATGCTGTATTTTAATGCACCAGGATTCATTGCTGTCCAGCATCCACTGGGTGGGAGGAGACAAGAGAGGGATTTCTGTTGTGTGTTGCGTACAGAGGTTGAGTATGTGGCACTGGATCGTAATTGGTTAGCTCAGTATTATATGGTATCTAAAGCATCGTTTACTTCTTTTTTGTTTTATTTTTGTGCTGTAAGTCATCATTGTGCTTGTGCAGTGCATATAATACGCAGAGAACACCACCCCCTCTGAAACACTGTTGGAACTAGAGTGTGCAGGCATTTGTAGAATTGTATTTTACTTTTCCAAAATCTCCAATTTTACAAAAGGTGTCTTTGTTATTCTAATACTGAGTGTGTTTATTGCACTGTTAATAGTTAAGGAACCCCAGAGAATTGGCTTTTACAAAATCGCACTGTTTGTTCATCTGATTTCACTAACTTAAATAAGACTAGTGGCTATGACATCTCTATAGAGTGTACAGTGATAGACATAGATTTATTGTTGTCTTCACCAGTGTCTGGTGTCTGTATTAAAACTTGCAAAAAATAAGTCTTCTCTGAACTAAGTTAGTTGAATGGCTGTCGCAGGGCATTGAAAATGCACATGGCCTAAATCAATGTAAGACTAAGATCTGATATGCTTCTGTCTGTTTTTTTTTTTTCTTTCTGTTTAGTAATGGGACTAATTCCTTCATTAAGCTCTTGGCATTCAAGGCAGATGTTTTTGTAGCACCCTTCCTCAACTCTGTGGCAAGCAAATTAAAAGCAGCTATCACAGAAGCCCATTCCTCCTTCATGCTTGAAATACCAATATCAAGCTATAAACATTGTTGGAGAATATAAAATATTTTTATGCCATTCTGAGTGTTTCCCTTTAAGGAGTCCTAAAAGTTGGAATGGGTACCATGTACTTGTTGAGTTTATTGAGTCTGTTTGATGCAATTAATTGCATTCCCGCCCCTTTTTACCTTCAGAATGATGCAACAGATCTTGCAGGATTGGACTGTCACTGTTGAAATAGCTCTGAGAAAATGCTCATATTTTGAGAGCAGCTCTTGCCAATATACTAATTGCTTTAATGCACTGAATTTTGCATAACACTGCATGCATTTCTGTAAGGAAATTTCAGTATTTGTTTTATCTGCACTAGGCCCAAGGTTATGACTTATGCTGTTACATATTTCTAGACTTGTCAGAAGTCCAAGATGAAAAAAGGACTTGCACAAAAATAATGTTTTAGCTCTTTTTTTTTTTTTCCCTGAAAAGAAATAATTTCTCTGTTTTGCCCCCTTGCCTACCTTGTTTTCTTTTTCTTTTCTCTTTTCATTTATTTATTTGTTTATTTATTTTGCCATTGTTTTCATGTGCTTGTGTGTTTTGTGAAAGATGAGTTTTTTAGGAAAATACTGGGTATTTTTCTCAGTGTTAAACCTGTGCTATATCCTGGTGCCATGGTTACAGTGGAAACACTAATGATAAACAAGCAGAAAGCTTGAAATCATGAGAGCGTCTATTGTATTGGAATGGGTAAGATAAATGTGCAAAATTCTAGTTCCTTTTTTCTGCAGAGTATTCAGTGGTTGCATGAATGATTTTTATATTTTCTGTCTATTTATGATATTTATATTTTCTGAACATACATATGCAGAAAAAATGAGTTGTGGCCTAACATGCTAGTTCATATTTTACTAGATGGAAGCTTCTAAACAAAATACGTACATTTCCTTTAAAGGAAGGTCAACAAGAAAATATTTAGTTTGGTTAGTGATAATGAAGGAGATGGCTGCTTTTCCAGTGGTGCATCAATACAGACATAGCATAATCAAAATATCAGTGTTGCAGGTTTTTTTAAGCACTGGCTACACTGCAGTTTCAAAGCAAGCTTTCAGTTGCAGACTTATTCCTGTAAGTGAATGAAACGTTATACAGAATGGCACAAAGCATTTTCAAAAGGTTATTGAGGGACTTACGCTTTGATAAATAGAAAATTCAGAACGATAAACAACATGAAAGTTCTTATTGAAAAACTAAAAACTGTATTTTTTGAGTTAGGTGATTTGTGTAATAACAAAGTATTTCTTCATTTATTTTTCTTACATATTGAATATGTAAACACAGCATATGTTTGCAGCGCAGTTGAGTTGATGCTGTGGCTACACTTTTATCTGTAGATTTTAAATCAGAAAGGAAGATTCCCTTAACATCCAGCCCTGTGATTATACTTTTGTGAATTAGAATGATCAGTATTTATGGGTTTGGATGACCGGTAGTATGGCTTCTGAGTTCATGTCCACTTTTCAGAGTTGGCAATAGATGAAATCAGCGTAGCTGGACCAATGCCAAAGACTCCATCTAAGGGTCTTAGCCATTAGCTTGACTGTACATGAGAAACCCTATTGAGTTGTCCTAAGAAATCCTTTTGCAGGCTGAGTAGCAGAACTTAATCAGTCAGAACGTCACAACATTTAGCAAGAAAAGCCTGTATTTCCACTCAGAATATTTCACAGCTGTATTTAGGTTAATTAATCAAGTTCAATTTTCTGCTGTTTTAAATAATCCCTAACACTGTCAGTGAAAAATTAAAACACAGATTTCAGTGAGCTTCTCCTCGCTAGCCTTAAATATCTTCTATTCTT
The DNA here is from genome assembly GCF_951394365.1 of Tetrao urogallus. Lineage (NCBI taxonomy): Eukaryota > Metazoa > Chordata > Aves > Galliformes > Phasianidae > Tetrao > Tetrao urogallus. Next base: position 25,691,206 of record NC_136814.1, read on the forward strand.
CCTTTATTTCTTCTTCATTGTTGCTTTGTTAAGATCTTTTGGAATATACTTTTAAAAGCATTCTTTCATATTATTAATATTTCAATATTATTAATGTGAAGTTAGTCATGCAGCTGTGCCACCATTGCATAAAGCAAGATTCTTATGAATTAATGCAATATTTCAGCAGCAATTTGATGGTGAGTTATGGGAGATGGAAGGGGAAAAATGGACACTGTTTTATGTACTCATTTTGCTACTGAGTTACATGGTTTTCTACCATGCTTATTGCATACTACTGATGCAGTCTTCCAACTGGAAAGACTATGTCTTGGGTCTCCATGCTGCGGTCTGTAAAGTTAGGGCAATGCCACTCTGAACGTCATAATGCTTACCTCTCATAAGGTGTGACTGATGTAATGAGCAGATGCAAGCAGACTACAGACATGGTCTGGCTTTGACATGGCTAACAATAAGAAGAACAAGTATTTCAATGCAGTAGAAAATCTAGCAGCGCTTCAGAGAAAGGGCAATAAGGAATTGAGAAGGGAATAGCAGAGGAAGAATTAAAACACATCTGAGTCCTCAATCCTGTGTGCTGTCCGTTTACTTGGGAAGTAAAGCCATCTCCTTCCTGCTTCTCATCCAAACTAACTGGGAAAACTGCTCAGGGACTTATCAGGGCATGGGTTTCTTGGGGCAGAGAGTAGTATGTTCATTTATTTAGTAGCCTTCTGCCTTTTCTGTTGCTGAAATGACACCTCATTCAGGCAGTAGGTGATCTCATATAGCTGGTGAGCAGAGAGTGGGGTCACAATCATCTTATCATGGGTCACTGAATGGGTAACTGTTGAAGGTTGTCATTGGGCTAGCAGCATGTGATTGCAATGTATTTTCATTTTTATTTTCATTGACCAGCTGAACAGGTGGTGCTGAAAGGCCTTGCATGTTGTTTGTGAAAGCTTTACATTTCATCTAAGCTATGGTTCACAAGCTGCTGAAAAGCATTATTATCAGAAGAATATTTGTTGAAATGGAAGGGAAACTACTGTCCTGTTGGATAGGTTTCTGCATTACAAGGCTGGCAGTGGACAAGGTCTGTGAGGCTGTGGTGTGAGCAGTGGCCAGCAGGGCTTCACATGGACTTCAAGCAATGCGGAGGGTGGGCAGTTGTGAAGGGCAGAGGGAGAACGTTGGAGAGTGCTTCGTACAAGTGCTTTGCCTTCTCCCCCATCCTGTCTCCATCTGAGCCTCCTCTTTTCTCTCACTGCTGTGGATGTGGTACAGTCATCATGCAGCTCACCCACTCCCTCATATCAATCCCCTTCTGCAGCTGCACAAGCCTACTCCTACTCCTTGCTAGAAATGTTCTCTCCCATCAGCTCCTGCTCACCTGCAGTGCTTCCCAGCCTTCTGAGGAGTCATGGAGGGCGAAAAACTGCCTCTGCAGCCACTGCTGTGGGGAGAGGAAAAGGGCAATGTGTGGAAAGAAAGAGATGTGGCATGGAGAGAAACCTGGAGAAGGATTATCAGTAGTGGCTGCTGCTCCAAGTACTCCAGCTGCCTCTTCAGCAGCAGCAGAAAGCTGTGTGTATAGGAGACAATGCTGAGCAGGCATAGGTAAATTGACTAGTTAGTGGATGGTCTTCCAGTGCTCCCTGACCTATTGGTCATTGTTTGTTTGTTTGTTGTTTATGGATTATTAGTATTTTTATTTTTATTTTTGCCTGCTTTGCTCAGGCTGCCAGTTTTAAAGTCCCAGAGAGTGTAGTCGAACGTGGTTTTCACTTAGCACTAAATCATCGTATTCGTAGGTCAAGATTTGACCCTATGACTGACTGAAGTTCCTCTTACTGCTTCTAAGAACAATGCTGGTACTGACTAGGACAACACTTCTACTGAGCTCTGTAGAAACTGTAGGATAATGTTGCCGGTAACATAGTTCAATTTATAGGTATTACTAGTTCTAAGCTGGACTTCTAGAAATGACCAAATCTGATGACAACTGTTCCTATGTTTTCCTTTTGAGCCAGTGTTTAGACAGTGCACATCACTGTAGCCCAAGCATTTCCATAGGCACTGTGCAGAACTTCATGGCTTGTGAGTAACCCACCAAGTTCAGTGGATTCACTGGGCTCACTGAATTTTATTCAGACTGTTTAAATTCTTTCCTGAACTTAGGCCTGTGTTCCAAAGGAAACTGAGAATAAATACCATTTAACAACATCCTTTACTTTCATTTTACCCTTACTGACTTATTCTTCTTCTGAAAATCTTATGTATGCAAGCCTGGTTTCTGCTTTCTTCAGCCATCAAAACTAAATCTCTGCCCTCCCCATCCAGAATTCTTTAAATACTGCTGAAGTGAGGATTTAAGTTGGAACTGTAGGACTTGGCCTCTAAGTGCAATTAGTTTCCACTCCCTGAACTAAACTTAAAACAAATTGGGATTGGGGTTTCAGATTTTGAAGGGATGTATGTGAATACTTTGTATAAAAAAATGTAGGTGAAAATATTTCTGATTGGAATTGAATGGTTGAATTCATTTCTGCTTTATCCAGTACTGTTTTAATCCCCTTTCCCTCACTCCATTTACTAGACTGTAAGGCAGAAAAAAGATCTATTCCATCCAGTTCATGCTGAGAGGTTTTGGAAATGATACGGTATGCCAGTAATGGGAAATCTGTGGTCAGAGAGGAGAGACTTTCCCTCCATACACATGGAAAGGTGGGGCTGGAACTATCTGGATGTGGAATAAGATCAGAAGTGTAAAGACAGCTTGGAAAACAGCCATTTTGAGGGGGAAGCAAACTAACCCTTTTGTCTCTTGCAAGGAACTAGACTTAGTAAAATCATAAGAAGAGAGGTGTTTCTCTTGTCCTTTTAAGTCATGCAAATTGTAGCAGTTAGCAGGAGTTTCTGCCATCTGGGGGCAAAGCAGTCATTACAGAAGGCTGACAAAAGTTTCAACCTTGTGTTTCTAAGTGACCACTTTCCTATTTGGCAGACAGAAGATTTTAGAATTGGCATATTTGGCAATATTAGCATGAAACTGCAACTGTAAAACTAAAACTGCAAAACATAATTTTGGAGATTGAGTAAGTTTAATGATAGTTATGTACTTTATACCATATTGTACAAGACAAAAGGCGAATGAGTAGAATTTAAGAGCATCTACAGAATTGCTGTCCATTCTTATCATTAGTCACAGTATCTTGAATTGCTACTTAAGTTGATTTCAGTGTCCTCTCGCTTATATGAATTCATCTCTATGAATTAAAAAATCTTAAATTTTCATTGCTGTGACTTAATAAAAGTTACAGAAGCCAAAATCTCATGTCTGAACAGCACAGCAGAAAGATCTAGTGATGTTGTCATGTTCATGTTAAATCTAATAGGAGTTCTAACATTAGTTTTATTGGAAACAGTGTTAGAGAGATGCTACATGGTTCTAATAGGATTTCCCCCACTCCCCCACGTAATTCTGTAGGGCTTAAATTGTTGAAAAACAGAAGTAAAAAATAAATAAATAAAGACTTTTGTTTTTTGAATATAAATAAAAGGCAGAGGTTGATTCCATCAGAGTTTAGCAGGCAGCCCTTTTTGCTTTGTATCAACTAACTTGAGTTGATTTAATTGTTACAGACAACAGAATCATTTTGGTGGTTTCTGATATTCTGCTGGGCAATTTCATTGCACGTGGGAGCAAAACAGCATCAATAATGGCCAGGTGTTACCGAATAAATTTCATATCTGCCTTGTTTGAACAGCTCACATGGTATCTCTTTGTCTTTAATCTTCGTTTAGGGTAGGCAAACTTAAATTAGGTTTCAAACTGAGTAAGTATCCTTCAGCTCTTCACAGTATCAATATGTGTCAGGCAATTTATTATGGGGAACCAGGGTTTCATAGCACATTTTAGAACTGTCTTAGTTTCATTTGGGACAGAGTTGTTTTCAGAGTATCTGATATGATGAATTCTGTCCTAGCAGAAACTAAGGCAAGAACTTGTCATTTTTTTCAGGACATTGACCTTTTTAACCTGATTAAAAGTGTATGGCTTTGCCAGATACTAAAAATTTCAAGTATGTTTAGACAAGTAGTAAAGTGGCAGCAATGAAGCAGATATGGTAGTGTTATGATTCTGAAGAGAAGACAGTGTGTATTCTAAGAGAGTGTGAAGGAAATGGTTGTAATGACATTGCTTTGTTTTGTGGAACATAAGCCAGAATGATAGCAGTGTTTTCTCCTTCCTTGTTTTCTTTCAGTTTCCTTTTTATCATCTGTTCTGACTTTGTGCTGCCAGTTCTCCACCGTCCTTTATCTGTTCTGGTTTCAAAACGGTCAATAAACGATACTGACCTTCACAAGATTGCCTAAGATTTTGTTGTTGGCAATGCTAGTAGGCTACATGAATGAAATATCCTACAGACAGCTATTGCAAATATAGTTCTCTTGCTGGGACCGTATTTACTCATTATATAAAACTTTGTGGCATTTGTCAGCTTCTCTTTATTTTGAAGTTAGGTTGATCCATGTTCTGTGAAAACAATGAAAAAGAATGTGTTAGAAAAGGAAAGCTAGAAATCACACATGCTGCATTCACTTTGTTTTCTTTCTTATGTGATTCAAGTTGGATTTATTGAGGAATCTTTTTTTTCTGCCTGAGTTTTTTTGCCTTTTCCTTCCCCGTTACCCTGTATTGCCATTACACCTTTGGACATTGGACCTCATACCTTGCTTGTTTTCTCCTCAATTGATTGTTATCACCACATCCTTAAGGCCTGTGTCCTACCTTTTATTTCAGGTTTTTTGTTTTGTTTTGTTTTGTTTTGTAAATGCTTCCAAAGATATCCCTTATTGCTTTTATTCCCATTGCTCCATCACTCCCTCTTGTCACTCTGTAAGCTCATGTCAGTAGGACTTAGAAGCATCTTTGGTACCCAGAGCTCTGTGGCCTTTGCCCAGCTGTTCAGCTCTCAAGCTTGTCCCCCTCTCAAGCTTGTCCCCTCTGAGCTTCTCGGCAAGCAGCAGGGAAGTGACTGAACAGACCAGTGGCTGGCTGAGCAGTTATCTTCAATCAGAAGTGATGCACTGAATTTCCAGTTAGTTATACTTCTGAAGTGGTTTAAGAAAGAAATGTAATGTGGTAGCTTTGAGCTCCAAGCAAAATTCTTGGGTTTTAGCTGTGGGTGGGGCATGGAAGGAAGGTGATCCCTCACTGAAAACTGAGCTTTCCTAAGTGATGGAAACAGTGTTGCAATTGCAATTTTAGTAGGTACTGACTACTGGAATTAGCAGTGACTTTTTCTCACAGAAAATCCCCCGTACTGTTTGGTGGTTTGGTTTGTTTTATTGTTGTATTTTTTGGTTTTTTTTTTTCTTTTTTTTCTTTTTTTTTTTTTTTGGTGTTTTTTTGGGGGGGGGGTTGGCTGTTATTTTTTTTTAATATAAAGGAGAATTATGATTTTTTTGTCTTCAAAAATTTGCAGACCATGCTCAAGTGAAGAGAAGGCAGGCTGAGGAAGCCAAAAGAAACAGTGAGAAAATGCGCACAAGTATTAAAAGTTGCCGTAGCCTTATTAACTGACTTTGACTTGGTGTTCCTAACTCAGAATCTCAAGGGGAGAGGCAACAGTGGCAATTTTACCCCACGTACATGAAGATCTGCATGATGTGGTGTTTCCTCCTTCTGGAGCTGACAACTGACAACCCTTAAGATCTAGCTTACAGTTCCCAAATTTCTAGGCACTACTGAGTGTCCCATATTACTTTATGTGTGTTGGGATCACACACTTTTAGGGAATTAAAGGGAATTTTTCTCTATAATTCCATGAAAGCTGTAATTATTACATTTAATTAACTGTATTATTACATACAATATACAATTGTATGTATATATATGCATACAATTAACTGTATTATTACATTTGAGCTTTTTTTCTTTATCAGTAGTGGGTTAGAGCACTGCCTGTGCAATAATCAAATACAGATGCAATGTATAGGGTTAATGATAAGTATTAATGCCACTTGGCTGAGATAAGATGTATGAAGTTTTGCTTCTCTCCTTCACTCTTTGTGTCTGCAAATTCTGAGAGGCATGTCAAGCCTGAGAGGAATGAAAGAAGGAAGACTTTTATTAACATCCCACAAATGTTTCGTAGAAATCGTAACACTTCTCACCTAAAAAAGCAAAACTTTATCTTTTGGCTTTTTCTGATGACCTTATGCAGTACTTTAATGTATCTACATTCAAGTTCATTACATTGAAAAGAGTATTGGTTTAGTGGTCACATTTAGGAGGTGCTTTACATAAGCATTTTTTAAAAGGTAATGTAAAAGCTTTTAAAATACAAATTCAGCTAGACTGATTTTTAACTATTCCCTGCTGAATTAGCAGCCCAGACACCATGACCTACACAAGTTCCTGTAGCCTTTAGATGCTCCTTCCTTGCCCACTCTCACCATTTCTTTTGTCTGCTTTGTCCACTTGTGACAAGACCCTTTGATTGGGGGGAATCATTTAGTAGGACTGCGGGATCCTGGTTCTTTTTTGAAAGTCATTCACTTTCCAAACAAAACTGTTAGCGAGTCACTGTGCAAATGCTTTGTGAACTGTTTGTGAGCACACTCTTCAGAATGGTCAGGTTCCCTCCATGAGATTTCCTATCTGTTCGGTCAGCTGGTACATGTCTTTTTGTGTTCTTCCAATGGATAATGTTTGGGGAGTTGTTTCTGACTGGGTCTTCATTAGTAAATCAATAGTGAATAACTGGATATTTGAACAAAGAAAATTAAACTGATCTCTAGCTTCCTTTGAATGTACGGTGGACATCAGACTGACCTTTTCTCGCTTACTCCAACTATTACATCTTATTTAAAAAGTGCGTGCTCTCCAGCCAAGCACTGTTTTTGCTCTATCAGTGCTACTAATAGTGCAAAGCTCTAGAGATCCTTAATGTATTCTAAAGTTTATATCTTTTTAATATCAGATTTAAGATCAGATATGAGATGTGAGAATGTCACTTTAGATTTTTATGCTGCTCCTGGGAGACTGAGATAAGAAAATATACATCTCTTATTGACATTGAATGCAGGTATGGTGAGAAACAGGTGCAGTTTTGGCGAAAGCTCTCAGCCTTGCAGCCACCTCCCGCTGTAACAGTATAGGCTTGCTCTGTTTGGGACTTGGGGGTAGTCGTGGCTATCATCAGTAAGACAAACTGCAGGCCCAGTATTTTGTAGTACTGCCAATGAGTCTGCAGCTCTTCCAGGACTGTGAATCAGTCCTGTGTCCTGTTTGCAGACTAGCAAGTAAATTTTGTGCCCCAGCACCAGTGTGCAGTCTGCAGAACCCCTTTATGCACAGTTAAGTCAACTTTATGATGCAAATAATATGATGTCCCAGAGACATTTATGCACCCATGAAAATTTACTCAATGACAGGGATATCCCCAGTAAAAGAGGAATGAAGCATGGAAGCCTTCTCCAAGTGTGGATGCATACATTTGGTAGGTGACAGTTTTGAGTGTACGAGTTATTGCTTTCTCTTTGATAACATTCACAGTATGTTAGGTGGTGCAGTAACAGAAAATTCATAGCTCCTTCCTGGCAGACCTTACACTGTAAAATCAGGTAACTTATTATCCCACTTTTGGATGATAAACTACAACATAAGATCGATAAAGGTTCTTTACCTGTATATCAAGATAGAGGCAAAGTACAAAAGTCAACAATATGAAGCCATTCAGTAATGGCTGGATTATTATTAATAGCTGGATTATTATTAACTGGATTACAGAAATAGGGAACACATTTGTAGCAGGCTTTATTTTAAAAAAGTTTCAAACTGTTGTAGCATATCACAAAATAAAAATAGCTGCTGTTGATATTATTTGGTTTTACTTAGCATCTATGGGATCAGGTGAGGTTTGTGAGTTCATTTTCAGAGTGCACAAAGTTCACTGTTCCTGGTCCTTATTACTTTATTGTCTGAAGTCTTTGTGGGTGTGAGATAATGTGTAAGAACTTCATCATAAACTTGAGTGCTGTGAACTGGTCAGACAAGTTTTTACCCACTTAAATTGTCCAGCTTGTACTTGTGATATAACCTTATCTCCTCTCTCCTCTGTAATTTTTGACTTTATTTCCACTCACATAATTCTTCAGAGAAATGAGGATGTCAGTAATGAGGAATGCAGAGATGGTCACTCACTCATAATTGGGTATAAATCTTCTTATAGAATGAATAGTCCAGCCATTTGTGTTAATGGTTCTGGAAGAGATCTTTTTCAGCTTTAAATTTAACACATAGTGTTACATAGATCTTATCTGTCTCAGGTAGTAATGAAATTCATTAGCCAAATATGTAAGTCTAGAGAATCTTGAGCATAGTCATCTTCATAGCATTCCTAAGAGGAAGTGTAATGGTTGAAGAAACTATTCTTCCATATCACCCAGAAATATGGCAAAGGCATTTTTATGTTTTTCATATTGGAACTTTGCAGTGGAGGTATTGATATCCTTATTTTTACTGAGAGGAGCTTGGGGCTGAGACCTAGGCTCCTGAAATGCCACCTGAGCCTGATTAATACTTGTTAGAGCTTTCTTTCTGTCTTGCAGCTTCTTCTTCATCTATCCAGCATTCTTCTTATGCTGCTTTTCTTAGCAACTCTGTATGTTGTTCTACTAACTCATAATGTTTTATATTCCAATAGTTGAATTTAGCATGGTAGAAGTCGAGAACAGACAAAATATAGTGTTTGTTGTTTGAAAATTGAGAAAGGAGACTTCTATTTGGATCACTCATTTGAAGAAACTGAATATTTGATTTTCCATTTTTAAGGACTTGCCTTGGACACTAGCAGTAGATGTGATAGGTTTTTTAGACAGACTGAGGAGTGCATTTGCTTTGTGCCCAGGAGCAGCTGTGCAAGGCAGCAGAGCCCAATAGTTCAGTACCTAAGCATGTTTATGAAGCAGGTACAGTGAGGTTAGGGTGGTGTGCCTGCCTGACTTGCTGCTGATCTGTTGTTTACTTGATTTTGAAAAAGCCACTGTATCAGTGGACTGGATATATTAACATGTCTTGGGGTTAACATGCTATGCTTCAGGGTGGATCCTGAGTGGGACAAAGTTGGTGCAGATTTAAGCAACAGAAGTTTTATGAATTTGAGAGAAAGGGAGACAGTGGGAATCAAACGGAGGTGATAGTTTGGTTACTCACAGTTGCTTTGCAAGGTTATTAGTTGGAGCTCAAGTCAGGAAAGAACGCAGCATACCTGCTGTAATCGTTTCTCAGTTGCATTCCATTAGGTCGCTTGATCTCATGTATATATTACTGAGCTTCCTTATCAGTATAAATGTAACAGCTGGACTTGTATGCATAATGAAGGTTTTTACTTGCAGTCTTTTCATTTGAATGGTATTAATCAGATGCTGCAGAAATAAATGTCAAAATGTGAATTGTTAAGGTTCATCATACTAAAAGAATCCAGTGACTGGAGTACCACTTTTGTAGTATAATGTAGTGCTGAAGACATTGGAGTAGAAAGGTGGTGAACTCGTATTTTCGATTGCTTCAAGTTTTTGTCTGTTCCTGAGAATTAACTTTAAACTCACAGCTTATGCATCCCTGGATGGCCATCCAAAATTTGATACTGACTTTGCAATACGCTGGTCAGTGATCTACAACAAGAAATTAGCACTCCTAGTGCTAGTCATCTCTTGGGTTTGCTTTATTTAAAATAAATGTGACTCCTGAAATACAATTAGAACAGTGGCTTCAGGGTAAATTAACAGCCTGATTTCTTACCAAATGCTTATACTAGCGTGGCACCTTTGGCTGCTGAGAAGCTATGATTTTCTTTCACTGTTAGGCAAATATAAGAAAACTTGGTGCCTAAATACAAACAATTCTCTTCAAATTCTCCTGGTGTAGCAGGTTTACTTTCCTGGAACAGAAAAACTGATAGAGCATGAGTTTTGTTAAGAAGGAATATTTTGGGTGAATAGTAGAATTGAATGAATGCTAGATGAATGCATATTTTTTTTTATTAATGTTGTTGGCAGGCCTGCTGGACAGTATGAGAACCTATCACTCATCATCACTTTCATGTGAAGTCAGCATCTGTGTCCTCACTTCTTAAATTAGGAATGTAGTACCTTAAATGCTCATCTCAAGGCTGCCATGTTTCAACAGCAAAAAAAGAGAGCATATGGGATAGAAACCCATCGGTCGTGAAAGCATATCTGCTCAAAAATTCTGTTGCCAGTAAGAGGTGCAGTTGAAGGCCCCAGGTGAGCCCCTCTGTGTCTCAGAAGCCTGCAAGCTCAGATCCCACATTCCAGGTCTTGTGTCTTCAATGCCTCCAACTCAGCGCTATTTTCCTTCAACCCTACTGTCCAAAGAGTTGTGCATTTCCAATAGCACATTCCTCTAATACCTTGCTCTCCCACTGGTACTTGCTGTCACTGTTTTGTTGGCTTCTGTTTGCATTTTCTCACCTGAGAAGTACCTCACTTCTGCTCCTGGCAGAATTTAAAAATCATTCTGATAGCCTGAATTGATCGAAATTCCTGGGAGGCGTTCTGGTTCAGACAAAGTGGATATACCCAAAGAAAATCAGAGGTGTAGTGCCTGATTAAAAACAGAAAGAAAAAAAAATGGCTTTGGCTCAGTAAAACTGTAATTCATGAGGATAGGGAGGGATTAAATAATTTATTCTCATCTGTTTGGGCGCATATATCTGACCCATTCTTGATTTTCTTTACTATGAGAAATATAGAAAACTAGATGCCGTTCTCTACTTCTCTCTTTTTCCCCTGGAGAAAGACTGGTAGCAACTTTAATTACAGTTAACATATTTAATCATTAAAAAGCTTAATTTGAAGACCTACTTTGTTCCACTATGTTTCCCAGTGGCCTGATCCAAATGTGCTTGTACTTCCAGTGTCATAATACATTAAGGCTGTGAGTGCATGTTGTAGGAAGAGGTTACACTGACTGGAAGGGGGCACTGTGGGCAGCCTCCCATTTTAGGGCTGAATGATAACAGTGTGAAAGCAGCTACAGAAGGAAAATATATTATTCAAAGAGAACAAAAGCGAGTTCTGTCAGGTATGTCAAGGCTGAGGCGACTCAGATGAGTTATTACTGGCTCTTATTAGCATTCCTGAAAAAAGCAACGTGATTTTCTTCAGCTGGATGGCCCTCAGAAAGGGGTGAGATTCTTTCCTGCCTTTTGAAATCATCAAAGAATATGAGAGCAATCATTTCCAAAGTTATCTCTATGTCGGAAAGCCTCACTGTTCAGGATAAGCCAGGGTAAACAAAGGACAAATAGGAAGTGACTTTCAGAAAGTATGGATTTGAACCTGCAAGATGCTGAGTGTCTCCAGTGAAGTGCTGAGTTTGCTTGATTTCCAGTAAGCTTATGGTTCTCATTTCTGACAAGATCACATCCTAAGATTACGATGACTCTCTGAAGTAAATCATGTTACTGCTGTCAGCTTTTTGGGGGGGCTGTAATGCTTGCAGTGCACATCATCAGTGTTCTGTATGTATATAGACTTACACAGCGCTTGAGGAAGACAGAAACTGATCTACAGGGACTATATCACTTTCACATTTTAGTTGTTTGTCTGCTGTGCTGCTGAGAGTACTGATAAGAAAATGAGACATCACAGGGTAAAGCAAAATACCAGATGCTTACCTGCAAAAGGAAGAACCCTCTTCAGTTTTACTCCCTTTATTTGGGAACATTTCTACACGCATTTCCATAATCTACAGTCAAATAGTTCCTGATTTGAGTAGTACTTTTCATCAATAGATTTCTAAATGAGTATCACTTTGAATGTATTGAATATGCAATCAAGACCATTTGGTGAAGGAGCTTGCAGTATTGCTTTCAGGTGAATTGCAAAGTCCTTCATGTTTAGCTTTCTTGACTTCAGTGGAACCATTCATGATGCATAGGCATCTCAGATGGCCTGTAAGGAGGTTCAGAACTTGTCCAGGATATTTGAATTAGACTCCTCCTCTCCCATTAGTACGTACTTTACTGTCCATATGAGGTTAACTTGCTACCTGTACTCTGAATGGAGTGATTGTTGGCATTATTTGTACCAAGGTTGGGTACAGTCATACTTTGCTGCTAGTCATGATGAAGGGGACAACTATTGTTTCTTCATTTTTTAGTTTTGAGAAGTTACACAAGGAAATCTGTATGCTCTATAAGCATGAGCTGAGAAAAGTCTGTACACTATTCAGATCAATTCAGTCTTTTCATAACTCATTACTATTATGATGAGCATGCAGTTAACATTTTTATGTATGAGTTTTGCAGTATATGGGAATAAAACTCAGTCTGATTGGTACTGAAGCTCATAGTGACATGACAGAAATGAAGTATGATTCCTTTTATTCTGGCTGAAATATTAAATCTGTGTTAATATTATGTAAAAGTTTTGGTCAACCTTGAGTAAAAGAAATTTTGATTGTATTACATTTTTTCTGTTGTTGTTTTCTGTAGCTTGAATAAAACTAATGCATTAATTGACCCTTCCAATGTATGGATTATAAAATATTTGGAGGCAAAGGGGAGGAAAAATTAGACAGGCTTTTAAAAGAAATAGTGTTTAATTCTGCAAACGCTCCTGCCTCAGGCTTTAGTGCTCAGAGATTCATCAAACAGGTTCTTCTACCTCTATTTCCTCATTCTTCCTGAGGAGAGTCAAGCTGACCATGCTCATTTAATGATGAAGTTTTAGCCTTCCTTGTGCTCCACAGAAACCTCAGTGTCTCCATGCCTGTGGACCTGCAGCACCCAGAAAGTATCCAAATTACAGATCCTGTACTTTGGCTATTTGGCAGAGAGGGGTTGAGTTGTTTTCTTGGGCAGATGTTTATTTTTTTTTCCCCTCTAGGTGTATGGTGATGCCTTCTGGGAGGCCACAGGGAAGCTGCACTGAATTTAGCAAGCAAGAAGGGAAGTTACTTCGGAGGGGAGGAAGTTTCCTCTCGAGTCTGAGGAGCCTTACTTCTTGTCTTGAAATCATCCTTTATGATTTTCATCATAGCAGAAAATAGTAAAAAGGACAAGTCTGGGAAATATGATGTATTCCTTAATGTACATTAATCTGGAGTGAATAATACTGCATGCTTATGTGACATCATCATGTAGGACATCCCAGTGTTGCTCCCTGTAGCTCAAGGGTGATAATACTGAGACGCATGGTGGGGCAAAGGGGCGCAGTTACATTTCTGAGACCCTTTCTTATCAGAGTACAGAATTTCCATTACGTCCTCTTGAGCCCAAGTGTCTGGGACAGGACTTCCCTGGACGGTACTGATAAGGACAAATACTGTTCCTCTGAAACATTTGCAGTGTCACTTTAAATCTCAGAATTCTTAGCATTAAAATAAATGTGTTTCAAACTGTGCCTACTCTGAACCAGACAAAGTCTTACCTATCACCATATAGAAAGGATCAAAATTAGTTGAATACTAGGAATTCATTTTTGTATGGGAGCTATGACTACTTTTCCTGCAGCCAGGTCTGCAGTGATTCTGTGATGGAGAACTGAGAAAGAACTGTTTGCAGTTGGTTTACCGATACAATAAGTAACTGTGTGATATTTTTGGCTCACAGAGTGTCTGCTTCAGAAAAACAGGCCAGAAGCCTATGCAGCTTTAAAAATACCTTGTGCTGATTTTGAATGCAAGGGCTAAATGTTCCTACTGTTTCCCTGAGTCCTGAGGAACAAAAAGAGCCGTGTTTGTCTCCTTAGTTTCCCTAGTATCTGTGGAATAAAGGATGTGTGAAGGCGGGCACTGCCCCCAACTCTTATTCCTCATTTGTGCTGAATTGATAATCAATGATGCCTCTGCTAGTTTTGGTTGGTTCAGTCTGCATTCTGCAGGGTGCAGTTGAAGGACTCGTGGGAAGGTCTCACGTGGGAGGTGATGTCCTGCAGAGGTGAAGCTGTAACAGACAGTGCAAGGTATTGCGTTCATGGACTGTTGTTTGGAAAGATTTTGAAATCAAGTGTATGTATCTAGGGATCTGACAAGAGAATGGAATACTTCTCTTGCACGTAGGGTAAAGCTCAGACCTCCCTCTTCTCCTCTCACCCCTTGTTTTCTATCAGAAAGGGACATCAAAGCTGTTGGAGCTTCTGGGTAGCAATGTCTGACTAAGGAGAGACGGTAATAAGAAAACTGAAGTCATACAAGTGACCTTAAAAAAATAAAGAACGTCTGGAAATACTACAGTATTACATCAGATATTGATATTGCTCAAAAGCGTATGAGAAACGTACCATCGCAGGCTGCATTGCAGCACTCTGTGGTCTTAATATGTTGAATAGCCTCTAGTGTGATTGTGTAACCTGGATAAAACAGTTTTCTGATAAGCTATTTTGCAAGGTTATTGGATTGCACCTAAATTATTCCATACCATATGATTTATACAGTTTGTTTATATGCACTCTATTTATCTTTGCCACCGAGGGCATGGTACATTACCTGCAAAATGGAGTGGGGGGGGCTATCCTGATATGTGCAACACTGATCAAAATCTCATCCTCAGGTGGTTGTGCGTCTGAATGCATGCCAAATGTAGTTGGGGTTAGGAAGATGCCCCTGCAAGTCTGGTTGTTCAATAATTGCCCACAAGGAGGTTTATTGCACCTTTTCTCAGTGTGTTTTGAGAGGTTTCTTCACTCAGACCATTGGAAAAAGCATGGCAGTTACTGTTTGCTGTCTGAGGCTGCCAGAGGCAACAGTTATAAATACTGCATCAGTAGACTACCCGATAGCTTTTTCTTTTTTCTTTTTTTTTTTTTTTTTTCCCCTAGCTGGTGTGTTTGATCACTGGGTGCTTTGATTAACCAGTTCTGGGGCTTAAAGTGAGACAGTTTTTTTTTTTTTTTTCCATTCTTTGCAGTGCTTTTGGCAAGAGGTGGAGAAGATGCAGTTACTGCTCCCCTTTCTGTCTGAGATCGTTTTTTTTTTTTTCTGCTCTTTGTGCTCAAGTTTGAAATGAAGTGGCTTGCAAATAAACTGAATGTTAAAACGACACTCAAAAGTGCTTCGTATTCCCTCCTTACAGAGCCTGTGTGAAAATAAATGGGAACAGATCATATTGGGAAAATATTTTTTTCCCCTGGTCCTGGAAATAAAGCAGTCTCTCCATTATTGAAATTTTCTGCAAATAAACCACAAGCAGCCGGGCTGAGTGTAAACAGCTACAGGATAATAGCACTGCTTTTGTTGTTGTTGGGCTTTGTTATGTTTTGTGTTGCTTTTTTTTTTTTTTTTTTTTAACTACAGCTTTGACCATTACAAATTGAACTGCTAAAAGCACAGCAGTGTTATTTTGAAAATTCACAACATATTCAGCTCAGACCAGGAAGTGAGGTGTTGTCCTTTTAAAGGCTGATATACAGAAAAGGGTATTTCTGACGCATGACCTTCAGTGAACAGGAATTCCTCTACTCAAAATCTCATCCTTACCATGAACTTCACTGCCAAAACTCATCCCCTCACAGCTGCATGAAAAGTGACATATCATGGAAAAAATAGGGCTTTGTAAGATTTTGATCTGATTTTCTTAAATAAATAACAAAGGCTTACAAAATACGGATCACACATTTTTTGCTGGACTGTTTTATGTGTAAATAAATGCACTTTTAGATTACAAGATTTTTTTTTTTAGTAAGGTTTATTAGCTGTTAGACAACAAACAAGCCTATTTGAATATCTAATCACAAGCATCATAACAGACATTAATGGGGTTTATTTTTTATTTTTGAAAATCTGGTTTGAATTTTGTGCGGTGAGCATTTGAAACTTCACTCTGAACAAATCTGGCTCTGCATGACCTTTCTTGTATATATTTGTTTCCTTTTTTTTTTTCCCACTTCATTTTCTCTTGCTCTTTCTCTCTGGTCTAAACACGCTGCCCAGTGTCAGGTTTGAGAACTGTGCAGAAATGTTTTTACAACCACAGCAGGTAACACACGATTCTCAGTCTGTCATGGACTGAATTAGCAGTAATAATTGTGTGCAGATATTGACTATGACTGCAGTTAAATACATGCAAAAATTCAGCCTTTTTGCCAGAGATCTAAATTCTG
The DNA here is from genome assembly GCF_951394365.1 of Tetrao urogallus. Taxonomy (NCBI): domain Eukaryota; kingdom Metazoa; phylum Chordata; class Aves; order Galliformes; family Phasianidae; genus Tetrao; species Tetrao urogallus. Next base: position 25,707,325 of record NC_136814.1, read on the forward strand.
CAGGCCATTGAATTGAAGCTTTTTTGGAGTGGGAAAGAGAAGTATCTGGCAGACACTGTTTTAAACTCCGCACTTCCCGAATTTGCCAATTCCTGCTGCTTAACAGCCCAGATTTTCTAGCCTCTAGGACGCACTACAATGCCTACGTTTCTGTGTCTGGTTTGGTGTGGAAGTGGGTGTTGGCTAGAACTAGATAATGGTGGAGAGGGGATTTCTTGTTGAGATTGCTCTCTTTTTGCTTTTGCTTTTGTTTTGTTTTGCTTGCTGGATTATTTTATTTAACCTCGGGCAATTTATTTCTGGTACTTAATTTTAAAAGCTTGCCAGTGACAGATCACTGAGTGACATTCCATTGTTTGAGCAAGAAAATGAATAAATAATAGTTTTGTAACTCAAATTCCCTATAAAAGTTTTGCAGCTGCTAATTCTGTGGAGCCTGTATTGTTTTTTTTTGTAGGATATCATAAACGTGTAAGGATTTGTTTTCCTTAAGAAAAAATAGGAAATAAAGGTTAATGCTGTGAATCCAAATAATTGTATGTGATGAGCCATGGAGTGGAACTAAACATCTTGTACATCTTGTAGATATGCTGAGAAGGCATTATAGCATAGGCATCGGAGTTGGTGCTGACACTTCCATGCATAAGCAGGACAGATTAGTCAGTAGAGGTTTTTGATTACAGGCCAACTTTCAAGGCATTCAAGTAGAAATCAAAGGGCTTGTATCATCGTATACTTGGAGAGACAACACTATACCTTGTGTAGGAGATATGTAAGCAGTGTCAGATGGCACTCATTTGTCATCGCCCAAAGAAGTTGCTCATATTTAAGTTCATTGTGTCATTACTGTTAATGAACTTCTGACAGCAAAACTGTTTTTAAAAGTAATTAGAATTATTCAGAAGCAAGATTGAATCGTATTTTAAAGTGCTGGAAAATAAAATTTGTAACCACTCAATACCAAAAGTTGTGAACAGACATAAGCCTGTTATGGGCTTAAAAAGTCTACGTTATATGACTTTGCAGAAAGTGTTCTAGCTTAATGATAGCAATGTGCTTTGAATTTTCCAGTGGGGTCATTTATTTTGAGGATATGTCTCGTCTCTTCTTACTGTAACCACTAATAAGCCTGTTGTTGGGTATGTGTTGTCTAAGCGTTGCACGTAACTTTCCTGGAATTTGTAAAGCTATTCTGTTTGACATTAGTTGGCATACCTTGTTTGCAACCCTTGTAATCCTAAAATAAAATATTTATGTGTCTCTAGTAGCAAAGTACAAAGTGCCATATTAAGAACAACCATATACGGGCCTTGCTCTGTAAGATGCTTAGTGTTGTCAGTTCTCCCTAGATCAGCATTTCATGCCATCTGTCTCTTTTAAACCCTGCTGGAACTACTCTGAAGTTGCTACTTTGAAACCAGAATCATCATTTGGCTTGGCTGTATGAAGCAGAAAGAGGCTGAAGTCTCCTGGTTTAGGATGCTATCAGAGCTTAAGTGCTGCTTTTGCAGGCAGATATGGAAAAAGAAGTGATCTGCCACGGTTGCTACTGGCAGCAACTCCCACTTTTATCACCAAAGTAAGAGGAATTTTTGGATGAGAGAAGGGCTGTTTGAGACACATGCAGGGCAAAGTGTGCCTTTCTCTAAAGTAAATGCTTCTGATTAAGTACTCATTTAGTTTTTATCCTTAGCTTAGCATGATAGTTTTCCTATTGCTTTTTTTTGTGAGTGAAGGGAAGGGAATAAGAGGTAGTGAAGGCTGGTAAGTTTTCAACCTGCTTAAGGCTTCGATGGTATCTTAAGGATTTTCTTCTAGATGAATACTATGCCAGTGACTTGATCTGCCAAATAGTATTTTATTATTTAGCACAGACAAGTAAGTTTACCTGCAGCTTTTCCTGGACTATCCCTTTTTTTCTCTCCCTGAGTCAAATAATTCCATTGTAAATTAACAGTAAGAAAAAATCCTCTAAAAATTACGCCATCTGCATGCCTTAGGGTTAGCAAATCAGGTGTGCAGAGGTAGAAGTGGAATATATAGCATGTTTCAGCGTTGCCCATCCGTAGCCAGAGGTTTATGGGGAATAAAACCTATCTGGATTTGATTTAATACTATGTGCCCCCTGACCTTCATTTTGCATTATAATCTTTAGCACAGAAGGGCTGAATAAGAAGCAAGAGGAATAAGCTGAGTGCTGCTTGTATTGTTTCAGTGCCGTGGTGAATTTGCCAACTGACTTTTTCTTTACTGGGACATAAAAATATGAAAATTTCTTACTTGTGATTCAGCTGTATTGAACAGGGTGTTTTTCTTGCAGACAGGTTTCTGTTTATTATATGTTTAGCATTTTACAGGGGAATTAGCTGATGGAATATAAAAAATCATCTGGTCTATATTGGTAATTACATAATCATTAAGAGGATGGGGTCAATAGTTACAGTATCTCAAAACAAAGCTACTTCAGGCTTTAGAGGTGTAACCAGAGCACTGCCAAACAGATGCTCTTCCTCTAACTGCCCTGGGCTTTCTGTCTTTATAAGGACTTGCAGGAACTGAGTGGAAGTCTTGCTCTGGTAGGGGATGCTGAGCCCATCCCTTAGGAAGCTGTTGAGAGGAAGCACATGGGTGGCTGCAGGGAGGAACACAGTCGCTGCAAGTCACAAGTGGGAACAAATGCAGTTAGGAAGCAGCCAGCTTGCATCGTGGTTGCTGTGAGGACAGTGACATTTTCTGGCATTGGGATTTGATACTGAACCAGAATAATGAAAAGCAGTGTTATGACTGTGGGCAAAGAAGTGGGTGAAGACAGGGAAGGGAGAGGCCGCTTGAGAACATACAGCCTGCAGAACTTCCTGGAAGTTTTTTTGATGCTATACATTTTATCATTATGCTCCAACTTTATGCTAATTGTTGAACGTTGCCTATAAAGACTTACCTCCACCCTCCTTCACAGGTTTTCCCTGGGAGCTCCTGTTTGTGGGATTGTGTGATTTCTTAAAAATTAACCTACTTAAATTTTGCTTTTCTAATTCACTTTTTTAGTGAATCGTAGAATCATGGGATGGCTTGGGTTGAAAGAGGCCTCAAAGCCCACACAGTTCCAACCCCCCTGCTGTGGGCAGGGCTGCCCCGCATCAGCTCAAACTGCCCAGGGCCTCATCCAACCTGGCCTTGACACCTCCAGGGATGAGGCACCCACAGCCTCTCAGGGCAGCCTCACTGCCCTCCGAGTAAAGAATTTTCACCTAACATCTAACCTAAATCTCCCTTCCTTTTAGTTTAAAGCCATTCCCTCTTGTCCTGTCAGTATCAAACCATGTAAAAGGTGGGTCTCTTTGCTGCTTATAAGCTCCTCCTCAAGTACTGGAAGATGGCAGTAAGGTTTCCCTGGAGCCTTCTCAAAATATATAAATTTTAAGTATAATTTCTACTTTTGTTCGAAGTATTCCTGGAACTATTTTTTGCAGTGGCCACATTGCACTTTCAAACATTGAAGGTGTTTGAACAATTAGCATTATATAGTTATATACATCATATACATATATTATATACATCAGTTAACTTGTCTCTTCAGCAAACAAGAATATGAGTAATGTAAAAAAACCTACAGATAGAACTTGAGTAATACTTGAGAAAATGTGGGGTTATTTTTGCATTTTTATTTACAGAAATTACATTAGTTTATAAAAAGTCTCACACACCTTGGAAAAAGATACAATAGGCTGATTTTCAAAGAATAAACTCCATGCAAAAACTTTGAACTGTAAATGAGCATAAATATGTATCTTCTGTATAGCAAATTTCAAAACCAAATAGCACACTGTATAGAATTTTATATATGGTTTTGATTCATAAGAATGCTAGTACTCTCTTTCCATTGCTTCATTTATGCCAAGAACTGTTCTAACATTTCAAGACTTCCAGCAACATAAAACTGGAAGATTGTTTTTGGACTTCGAAGGCCCAAATATCAAAGTAATGATGCATTTTATGTTTTTCTTAATAAATATGTGCATGTGTTGTTAATTCATGTTTGATTGTGCTGAGAAATATTACGACAATTAACACCCTCCAGGAAGGATAACGACTTTGTTCATGTCTGCATTCATTTTAAAGTCACCATCCTAACACTGTGTCTAGAAAGCCTGTATACCAAATTATAGAATAATGTTAACATGGCAATCACCATTTGCTGACTCTGGCCAATGCAGTGTTGGGGTGTGTCAATTTGCACAATGTTTCTACATGGGTCCGAGTTCCATAAAATTTGAAATGATGTATAGTGTGCTATTTTTGTTGAAATATACAGGCAGTATATGCAAATTGAATGTTTATTTGCATGAAACCAGTTCTCTTACACTTCATCTTTCTTTGTAGAGTAGCCAGATAGAGAGCTTTTCTAGTTTAGGTGCTTCGGGGTCTTGTGGTTAGAAAATAGCTTGTAGAACGCTTCTGCTGTCAGTAGCCTAGAGGGGTGCAGGATTACTTGTCTTTTTTTACTGACATACTTTGAGTCACATTTCACAGAATGCCACACATGTCATCATGTACAATGGGTCAAACATTTGTGGGTGTTGGTGCATGTACCAAAGATGCATTTTGCCTGGATGATAGCTTGATAAATCATTACTGTGTAGTTTCCATTATCTATGAAGCTAAGCTATAAATTCCTTGGCAGTCAGGGTTACCTGGAGACTAATATAAAGGTTGCTAGTATAAAGGTAGCTTGCTTTGTTATTTCAAATGTACAAGTGTTCCAAAAAGCAAGGCTAATGGTCTGCATTCCAAAGCTCATGACAGAGCCAAATCAGCAAACTGGAGACCTCTTGTCTACACTATTCATTCCAGCTGGTCAGGACTTTTTTAGTAATTCAGTTTTTATTTTGAAAATACTGATCTGTCACAAGCATTTTTTTTTTCCTGTAAAGCATAGCAGTTTTCACATAATTTGCACTGGAGAAATATTTATTAGGTCCTGGAAGGAATTAATACTCCTAGCCAGGAGCTCATGATGAGAACAGCTTGATGGCACGTAGGAGAGTGCTTTCAAGGCCCTGATTCTTTGCTTAGTATGAGTTTCTGGTGTCACATGAGTAGCCTGCATTACTGTTTGGTGGTAAATCTCTTATTCTTCCCTCATTTAACTTCAAGTCCACTAAAGATATTTGGATTAATATGCAGTAGAGTGTTAATAATAGAGAAATTCTCACATTTTAATGGCATGGGACATGAAAGCCATTTTCTGACCTATGCAATGGGTAGTACAGTGGGTATGTCCTAATGATGTGTTAGAAATACTTTGTCTGTCTTTAAATCTCAGAGATGATCTTTATGATAGGAGAGTGTGAGAAATAAAAATTCCTGATCTGTGGCGACCTCGACAACTATATCTTTCTCTTCCACACATATCTAAGCACAGAAGAAATTCTGTGCTGCAACACACTGTCAAATGAAGTTCATTCATTTCTCGCTTTCTTTTCACTGTAAGTTTTGTTGATAGCTGTTTTAAATCTCTGTGAAATAAAGGGTGCAACCACTCCTTTTATGATGGTGGTAAGGATTAAGCTTCTTTATACAACCAGGAAGTTAAAACAATAGTAGCCTCCGCCCTGCTGTGGATTCTGGGACTTCTTAGTGTATAGTTTAAACGGTAATCTAAGCAGTACAGATGCAGTCAGGTTGATTTCCAACAGTGAAGAGATTCACTAAGGTTAGTTTTCATGTACCTGCATGTTCAATAACTATTTCATTTATAACGCAAAGTTTATTGACAAATTCTTAAGAAATGACCAGTTGTAAAGGGAGGCTTGATCACTGTCATTGATTTATGTGTTTCACTGGCATTTAGGACATGATTTGTGGCATTTATTCATGGCTATTTATTTTTCAAAATATAAAATGAAGAAAACAACTTAGTCTCCTTTTCCTTTGTACCCTGTTGCCTAATAATTTTATCTATGTATTTAATTTTATTGGCGATACTATCTTTCTTTATAAATGAGAAATGATGTACCCTATTTGGTGCACCTTTCCCTAGCAGACTTTGTATCACAAATTACATTTTGGAATAGTAATTAAATGAAGAAACTAGCAAACTGTTGCTAGTTAGTTTAGTTAGTGTCAGGTATACAACTTTGCAAGAACTTTGTGAGGAGACAGCCCTGTTCTAAATGGAGATGAAAACCTCATATTTCTATTTATTATTGTAATTCCTCAGGCTCTCATTTTGGTTATGCTGTAAGTAAACAAATAGAATCTTTTAAAATAGCATTTCATGAAATTAAACTGCTGTCTCAAAGAGTGAATGACGTGTTAGTTTTTTTTTCTAATGTTAATTGATTTAACTTGAAAGGGAGGAGAGGGATGAATTTATCATAATTCAGTACTCAGCTCTCTTATGTCCCTGATCACTCTGCTGTGTTCCAAGCATAGATTAACAAAGCAAAAGATCTGATCTTCTGTATTATCTCAGAAGATGATCTTTTGTTCTGACCTTTCCCTAAGTTGTGAGATAACATCAATTTATCTGAAACTGGGGTGCACAAAATACAAGAGGTGGAGAGAGAAATCAGGAAGAAGAATGAGGTGACTCTGGAAAAGAAACAACATTGGTTGTTTCCCATCAGAACAAAGTCTCATGAAAGTATCAATATTCTTTTCGGGTTGTGAAAGTCACTGACATGATACTTTTAGTCTAATGAACTGGAATCTCTAGTTGGTACGTGTGCATCTACTTATCCTTAGGAAGGAGGGGAGGAGCTTCTGTATTCCAAGCTGTCCAGTATTTCAGATTTTACTGTTATTCATAGATGGTATGTAACTATCTGAAGGCAAGAGATCTGTTATCTCAATGTTATACAAGTAATAAAGAAAACTAGTTTTTATTAAAATGATTCCACTGTCCTTGATAGACTCAGCAGATGTCCAGGATAGAAGGTTATGCTGATTTTTGAAACAGCTTTGGGTTTTTGCATACAATTCAGATGTCTAGATAACCTTCTTTCTCAGTCAGAGGTCAGCCTCACAACAGGCTTCCAAATATTACTGTCATTAGCAAGTCTTTCTTGAGGGGCTGGAGGCAAACCTGTATTTCCTGAATTATGTGTTGATACAAACATTTGTACTGTTTGATGCTGCCTCTTCATTTGCTGTGGCTGATGATAGAAAGAACATTGATAATGTTCTTTGCCTGGTGATTGTTCTTGTCATACATAAACTCACAGAGCAGAAGTTGCAATTATTATTTTCCCTAAATTTAATACATTCAAATTTAGTCACTGCAAGACTATGATTGTGATCACTGCGCATAGTCCTGCACACCTTGGCTTATTTAGTCTGCTTCTAAACACTTCCAACTCTAGGTGTGCTCTTGGAACTTATTACCAAGTTCCATATGCATTGAAAAAGGAAGATGTTTCACCTCTTGGATGCATATAGCTGTAGCTGGTTGTTCATACAGCAGTTTGATATTTCCTTGGGTAGATACACTAAAAACTAGAGAATGTCTCAAGAAAGTTTTCTATTGGCACAGTCAGATATTATAAAAGCCTATATTTTTCTTTTGAATATCAGAATATATCTGTATTTATGACCTAATACATTGGAAAGCAGTTCATCACCAGCACAGGAGAGAACTGTGACAACTTGGAAGTTTCTTAGAGATTCTAGCTGAGTCTTTGGACTTTCTGTGTTCTTAATTTGAGAAGTTTTAGTAGAAACATGACAGTGATAATAGGCATGTCAGCTGAAAAGAGATGCCTTTTAAATAATTCACTGTGTTTATGTTTCAGTGGACTAATTGAATCTTCTGGTAAGGTAGTACAGAAAACAGAGATGAGTCCCTGTAATGAAATGCAGAAGAAAGCCATTTGTCCTCTGATTTAAGCTTCTGTATGTAGCTCTCTACCTAATTTCAAATTTAACCCAGAAGTAACTATTTTTACTTTAAAGAGTGTTCTAATCTTGCTGGAAATCCATAACTGCACGTTAATAATAGACTATTTTTGAAAACAGTGATCTCTAGTAGTTTACTGAATGCTAAAAGTCTTTAAATTCTGGATTATATTGAGGCTGTCAGTGTAATATCTTCTATAATTGTAACTAAATTTCTTGATATATTAATTCTCTCCTCTCCTCTCCTCTCCTCTCCTCTCCTCTCCTCTCCTCTCCTCTCCTCTCCTCTCCTCTCCTCTCCTCTCCTCTCCTCTCCTCTCCTCTCCTCTCCTCTCCTCTCCTCTCCTCTCCTCTCCTCTCCTCTCCTCTCCTCTCCTCTCCTCTCCTCTCCTCCCCTCTCCTCTCCTCCCCTCCCCTCCCCTCCCCTCCCCTCCCCTCCCCTCCCCTCCCCTCCCCTCTCCTTTTTCCTTTTCTTCCAGATGCCAGCTTTTAAGCATTTTTTAGCAAATAAGGGTATCTCCAAAACAATCACTGACATATGAAAGATTAACACCATCTGTTGACTTTAAGATCCTGAATTGTATTTCTTGATGTCCAGCTTGTGATTGTAACTTTTTTTTTTTTTTTTTTTTTTGCTGGTTTCACATAAAATTCTAGGTTATGACTTCACTGTTCACACACATTACAGCTTTTGTTACCAAGCAGCAGTGCAGAGTGAAAATAATGAACATAAATTTACCACATTAACTTTCAGAAGGTACACCAATTCAATAAATTTAGTGAGATTAGCTAGTAATATGCTTAGGCTTCCTCACTGTGAGTGTATAGCTGGCTATGAATTCAACTGAATCATATGATTACCTTGTCTATGGAAGGCAACTTCTAAGAATGCAGCAGCCAGATACCATAGCATTCCTTTAAAGGGAAGTTATTTATTTGTTAGGCACCCCACATACATCATCTGTTATTTCATGTGCTCCTGTTCCAGTGATTAAGTTTGTCTCTTCTCCTGCTTGCTTCTGTGCTCAGACCAAGCGTAGTGCTTGCAAGCTGTTTCTGTTTCTCAGTTTGAATTCATCTATTGCTTCACCATGTTCCAGCAAAGACTCTATTGCTGTGATCTCATACCATCTTAAAATATTTTTACTTTCTTCATGGTCTTTTATGAAGCCAGCCTACGAGGAACACAGTTCTTTGTAAGAGTGTGTACAGTGCAAGAGTTAGTTCATAGAACTGGTGGTGTATATGAACAGAGAAAGAAAAAGTTTAATTTTCAGGATGGTAATCTGTATAGGCAAGTTCTAAATTCCTGGTGAGGCAGGAATTGAAAAATAATGATGTTGTGTCCTGAAATATTTTGGCAGGACCTTCCTATAATAATACAGCTTCACAGACACTCCATGAATTTGAAATTTCCCTTTTTTTCTTTTCTTTTCTTTCTTTCTTTCTTTCTTTTTTTTTTTTTTTAAGAGCAGGATTGAGTGAAGTCCTTTTTTTCCACAAAGTAAGTGGCAAAGCTTCATGGACTTCTTTCGATTAGTGGGAGTTTTGCCTTACCTTCAGAGGATTTCATTGGGATTTCACTCTCCATTTTTAGTGCTCTTATTGAAGAATTCTACAGTGACTCATTGTTACTAGGTTTGATGCATGTTCAGATGCTCATGAGATACATACTTGTTGGGCTGGAAGGTAAAATCTAATAGCTCACATCAGTACTACAGAACAACTTTTAAAATATTCTTCATTTCCTGCCTTGAAACTTCTATGGGATTCTGTAAGCAGAGATTTTCAGCTATTTCCCCCTCACTTCAAAGAAAGCATCCTAATCCTGCCAACACAAACGAGAACTTCAATTATGATGAATATCAGACTTTTTATTCTTCTGAAAAGTCACATCTGCAGTAGCACTCTTGTCAAAGCATTTGGTGTGTAATTTCCAGTGAGTTGTTAAGAATTACATGATTTCAGAGGAGAAGCTACCAGAGGTATAAAAATGAAAGGAATCGTGAAGCTGGAAGCAAAAATCCTGGCTGTATGTGGCTATTAAGCAGATCAGGAACAAAATAATTTGGAACTTGTTCTTCTGGTGCAGCAAATGCTGGATTACTATTTCCATTCTGAACTGGCTTCTCTTTGAGAAGCAAATGTTCCAGATATGCATCAGATGAAAGATTATAACAGTCTTTTTTGATTCTGTTAACTTTTGCTTTTTCATGTCTGTGTCCAGATTTGACTGGGACAGTTACTGTCATTTCACATACCAGTTTTTCTTATTAAAAACAAGAAGATCTAGGTGTTAGGTGAAAGATAGGAAAGCTTTGTAGCATGGGGTTTGCTTGCACACCTATGGCTGATAAATTGCAGAAGTGGGTGTTCATTGCATCACTTAGCTAATAAATCATGTCTATATACTCTTTCTTTCAAGCATATTGCATATAGTTTCCCTCCCAGATCTCCTTGAAGAAGAAAGGTTTCAATAGTCAATAGTTAATAATTAATTTTTCATGTTGAATTGTATGGAGTAGAACTAGCCTTTGCAAGTATTCCTACTGGCTTCAAGGGGGAGATACAGGATGCACCCTTCAAGAAACTAAGCATGACAGTTAAGATTAATAATGAATTTCACTGAATTTGACTCATTAAAAAACAAAACTAAACTAAAAAAAACAATCTACTACCTTAAGGGTGTCAGTTGCAATGGAAAGGAATCAGAGTAGGAGTCCACAGCTTTGTGCCAAGGAATAGCAGAGTGTTTACATTTACTTACTTGCAGTGAAGACTTTGGGTTTATATCAACACAGCAGATTGCAACCAGTTCCAGTTATAACCTCACAGAAATAGACCTCTACAGTGCAAGCACATATTCTGTTCACATACAGCATTGTGCTTGCTGACTGTGGGAGGTTAAAGCCACTAATTGCTTCATGGCATGGTTAGCACAAAGTGAGACTGAAGGTGCTGCTGTTTTGCTGTTAAAGAAAACAGGGAAAGACAACTACAGCTCACTTGAGTCATTCCGTGACAACTGCAGGCTTCAGAGTTTGTACCTTCTTTGTTATTACAAATCCGAGTATTGCAGCTTCCTTGATTAACATTTGATATTTACTCAAATATTAAATGCACATTGAAAAAGCTCTTTTAAACTGACATACCAAGTGAGAAAATTTCTGCTTCAAATGCTCTTTTTGATGCTGTGAAATAAGTAGATCATGAAAAAGATATTGACATGTAAGAATATTTAATATTTCCTGGCATTTGGGGAACTTTTTATGTTCTCTGGAAAACTTTAGATGGAAAAGAAAACTGAATGAAACGATATAGAATCATAGAATCATTAAGGTTGGAAAAGACCACAAAACTCATCTAGTCCAAACATGAACTCATTACCCATGCCTACTAAACCACATCCCTCATAGCAACATCTAACCTTTTCCTGAAAACATCTAGTGATGGTGACTCTACCACCTCCTTAGGTCCAGCCCATTCCAACCATTCTCACCACTCTTTCTGAGAAGAAATTTTTCATAACATCAAACCTGAACCTCCTATGGCACAATTTGAGGCCATTCCTTCTTGTTCTGTCACTGTTACCAAGGAAAAAGAGGCTGAACCTCACCTCGCCACAATGTCCTTTCAGGCAGCTGTAAATATTAGTCAGCTGAATTGAACTGTTTGGTTTCTTTTGAAGTCTAGGTACGTGGTGCATGTAATTTGCTATAAAAAATCATGACAATCACTTAACTGTCACTCTCTGAAAAGAAGTCCTAGAGTGGCACATTTTTATTCCGCAATGCAGATCCTGGACACATTTTTCTGGATTTATTCCAATATAATGAATACAATCTGTAATGTAATTGAATTATTCTTTCTTTTAAACATTTCAAGCACTTTCATCCAAAATATGTACGCAGCACATATATGTCTAATCGAGATAAGAGAAAGTGTTGATTAATACCCTGATTTTCTGAGCAATGTCAGTGTATGTCATATACAAGTTCAGTTGGAATCCATCTGTATTTGTGTTGGTTGTTGATTTATAATGACTTGTTGAATTATGGTGTGAGAATAATTATATACTATCATGAACACATACAGAGTTCAATTGCAGTCTTTACAATAGCATCTAACTATACTAGTTCTTTAACACAATTTGGAAAAAGTAGTTTTAGAAAAATTACACAGTCATGGGTGTGTTATATTGTAACTTGTGTGCTTTACTATGCAATCATTCTAATGTACATGTTTATGTTGAGATGTGAAATGCTTTTAAGTCCAATACCAAGTTCTCTGGCTTCAGTGATGCAGATTCAGCACAGTGGTGCAGAATTTAAAAACTTAAATGGACTGGAATGTAAGAAAAAAATATTATGCAATAGTGGTAATATAATAAATCTGATATGGCGAATTTTGCTAAAAAGAAATTATTTCACTTAAAAGGTTGTTTTAGTAGGAGACTCATATAAGTAAATGATTATTGCAAAAATATACAGCAAGATATAGAATGCTTCTGTGTAACAAAAGTATTTCCTGCTACAGCTTATGAAGATTTCAGTAATAGCTCCGTTACTACCTGTGCCATCTTTTCAAGGGGTGTTTATGAGAGATAACTGTATTATCCAAAAAGAATGTTTCTGAGATAGCTCTTAACTAGGAGAATGCAAGCTGAATAGTACATTTTAAAGAAACTGATGCTGACCATCTTCTTTTAGGAAGATGGTTCTCCACACTTAAAATAATTTGAGGTGGGCTTAATATCTTACTTAACAAAAAGTTTTTCAACCTGTTGATACTTTTGGTACTAGTCAGCTATACCATGAAGTTTTTTAGGTACGTTCCATCTCATCTCATACAAGTGCGCTTTCAAGTCTGCAGTGCTCCAACCGTATCTTATAGCTGGAAGGAAAATATTCAGGGCTACTCGACGGAACAGCAGCAACATTTTTTTTATCAAGGAAAGAGAGAAAGTTAGAACTATTATTATTCAATTATTTTTGTCTTAATCAGAATATAAGAACCAAACTCAATCATGCATTTATATATCCTAGTATGCCATAACCTTGGAAATTTTAGAAAAAAAAACACAAAACCCTTCCTGAAATAAAAATGTTTTTATTTTAGGTCTGAAATGCAAGTTAAAATAATTAATGAGGGAAACTTTCATAAAAAATTATACATTTTAGAAAGGAAAACTTTAGCCAAAATGGTATATGAACTGTCTGTATTCATTGAGACTGATTTTATGAGTCTTTGAGGCTGAAACTTTTCAAAGGATTTTACCAAAAACTTAACAGACCTGAATGAGTTTCCCTTGGCTTTCACTTCTTGAAGCATTCAGTAATCAAGTTTCTTCAAATGAAGAAAACTAAACTACTGTCCTGAGCTGTGGGTTTTGTATGTCTCAAATCTTGATGATTAGGGTACTTCATTAATTAGATGAAATAGCATTAAGCACTAAAATACGATAAGAAGCCCTTTATCTATAATTAATCATATAAGATGGTATTAAATACCATTGGAAGAAATTAAGCCTTGAGTAGAACTTCTAACGTCATGCTGGAGCAAGAATAGGAAAGTTTGCAAATTTTAGATCTTTGTCATTGTCATCTAAACAAGTTTCACAGAAGAGTCAAATTTACATAACTTGAATAAATACGGGAGTTTGAAAACAAAAGAAGGGATTAAGTGGCAAATTCATGAGTAAGATTCTGGCCAAAGTTGGAAGCTTTTAATTGTAAAAAGCGCAGGACTTCAATCTTGTCTGTTTTTATGGATCCAAAAAGTATATTAAATCCAGAGTAATGAGCTCAAGCTTTTTTTGAACGTGCACCAAAGTGTGCTGCCAGCTAAACCAATTTAATAGTTGTCATTGAGCTCTGAGAGCGATGCTGATTTAGGGTGATCGCAGCACTTCCTTGGCTTACTGTATTCACTGTGTCTTAAATACAGCCAGCTCTTAGCCCAGCTTGGTTATCAAGAAAGGGAAGTAGTATTTGGACAAAATGGTAAAATAAATATTGGAAGTTACAAAGAAGAATCTTTTAACTATTTAAGAAGAGACGATTAAAAACAGTATTCTTCACATGAACATATCAAGACGTGGCAAGATGATGGTGACAAGATTGTTTCTGGAACAGAGTGTGACAGTTTTGTGCATGGCAAATAGGAAAACCTAAGGGGATAGAAAATTAAGTTTATAATAGGCGTCCTTAGAGTGTTAGATGTTGGTATCTTTCAGTGACATTAATGTAGGGCATACTGTTGTTTGCTTCTTCCTTGCCTAATTATGTGAATCTCACATCCCTGGACTTTGGTGTTCATTTCAGGAACCTCAGAAAAAGATTTAACTATGAAACGTATTTCTGATTCTGATTTTTTTTTTTGTTTTTTTTTCTTTTGGTCTGCTGACATATTTGACAAATGCCATAGAAGCATTACATGTTGTAGCAAAATTGCTGAGTCATGGCCCGAAGCAGTGATTGAGCACCTGGTGGGAGGGCAGGGCCAGCCCATGGGAACTCAGGTGCATGCAATGTTCCTGAGTGACAAGAAGGGGTGGAGCCAGGATCCACACCATCCCAGACCTCATTTAAGGGTTGGTAGTAGAGGTAAGAGTATCTCAGTAGAGGTTTCTGTTTACCTGTGGCCTTTTAAAGGTAAGTAGATTTATTTTTCTTTGTTTCTACATCTGTTGCGTTTGAGCAAGTTCTCACTTGCTGCAGTGTAGGACTTTGCTATTTTGCTGTTGTTGCTGTAATTTCCATTGTGTTACCTGTTCAGGTTATGTTGGCACTGCTTTGCTCGTTTGGACATATTAGGTGTTTCATATTTATGAGCTGTTTCTAGGGTAAGGAAGTATTTATGACCCTAGTTGTAGAGGCAAGAATGTGGTCTGGGTCAGTACCATCCAGAATGCAAGAGGTTTTTGTTTACTTGTTTATTTATTTGTCGCAGATAGTTAGGTTCTCTCTGATTCTCTTCATCTCTCTTGTGTCTTTCTACGGCACCTTAGAGGCACTGATTTTCCAAAATTTGTCTTTCCTTTCCTATCATGTTCCTAAAAATACTTTTTTTTTTTTTTTTTTTTTTTTTTTTTCCTGGAACACTTTATTAAGTGAAAGACCAGTTAGTTCAAAGTGGGCAAAAGTTTACTATGTATCTTACCTGAAAAAGAACAGAGAAATTTCAATTTAACTTGTACTGTTTCATCTCTGCTGTTCCCAGATGTCGGTACCTCTCTCCTCTGTTCTTGAATCCAGCAATGCTGCAGTGAGCTGCTGTGCTCATGCTCTTCATTAGAAGGCATCCTGAAGTGCTTTCTTTCGCATTTTCATCTAAATTTTGGAGAAGCATGACACAGTTTCATAGAATCACAGAATATCCTGTTTTGGAAGGGACCCACAATGATAATGAAGTCTAACTCCTGGCTCCATGTGGCACCAGCTATCATCCAAATGCTCCCTGAACTCTAGCGGCTCAGGACCATGTCCACTGCCCTGAGCAACCCATTTCATTCTCACCACCCCCTAGTATAGAATCTATTCTTAACCCTCACCTGACCCAACTCCACACCTGTGAGCTCTTTCACAGCTGCAGCTCACACTGATGGGCATCAGCTGTGTTCTGCATTCTGTGGCATAGCCCATTAGTGTAGGGATTGCCTGTTCTCTCCAGGTCTGATTAGCTAGCTGGCAACTTGAGATGAGGGATCTGGAAGTACTCCTCCCAAAGAGAGGCATGAAATAATGTGCTGAGGTGAGAGATGTGGCTGTGAAATGTGGTAGAGGGGAGATAAAAAGAATAGTGATAGTTCTGGTAGGAAGATTGTATGTGATACTAAAGAATTGCTGCTGGTATAAATGTATTTATCTAAGTCAAAACCCTGGAGAGGACTGTGGAAAGGGAAAACCAGACTCATACCAGTGGGTTGAAGGATTTTTCTGCTAGACCAAGCTATGTGTCGTGACATAGATGTCCAATTTTGACATGTAATAGCCTGCAACGATACATATTTTAAGGAAATCTGTTGTATAATTTGTGTGAAGAGTAATTTAAATGTATAACATTAAAATAATTAACTACTGCAGTAGCTTATGTGGAGCAGTATTTTAAGATATGGATGTGCAGATATTCTCAGAGTTACTCTTAAAATAGGAATTCAATTAAAAAAAAAGAAATAGTTTTACATTGTTTATGATGCAGCTGCTGATTTATAATTATTATTTTTTAATTTGGTGCATGTTGCATTCAATGCAGTTGGTGCTTTAGTTAGTCCTTAATATGTGTGGAAATATAAGTGGATATGAAGTTTGGTTCAAAAGTACCTTAGACTGTTGCCAAAAAATTGTTTCATCTGCAGAACGCCATTTAGGAGTGATTTCACAGGATGCCACACAGATGCTGTTGTTGTGCATATCTGACAAGAGCTGTGAATTTCATGTGGAACAGAAATGTTTTTCTTCTGCTCACTGTTAAACTTCCTACATGAAGTATGTGCTTAGTATTTAGCAGATTTTACTACTTTATTTTTTTTTTTTTTCAGTGTGTTACAGAATTCAAACGTTGCCATGCCATGGTACTTGCTTCCAACCAGAACCTCCCTTTGCTCCCTCAGCCTGTTTGTGTTGTGTGCCGCGTAACTGACTTATGTATTCCTCATGTCCATGACTTCAGATTCTTACCTCTAGTTTGGATCAGTTAATGTATGCCATGGTGGTTGTGGTCTTTCCATTTTACTTTGCTAATGATCTGTCATGTGCTTAAGATGAGAACTTGTCTTGAAAAGCAGTCCCTCTTATGTTGCTGAAGTCCCTCATGTACTGCTCAAGTACATTTGTTCTTTCATGTAGCATGCTTCTTAACAGTTTAAGAGAGACAATATCAGATGTAAATGAACCTACAAAATCTTCTTTTGAATACCCTTGGAGCTGTTGCAGTGGTTTCTGTTCAGAGCTCTGAACATAATGCAATCAGAGCTTAATTTACCTTCTTCTGGAATAGTTTATAAATGGATCATCTCTACTTTTGCAACTCATTTCTCACTTACGCTTGTATGGGAATGAAGGGAATAGTGGATGTTACTTTACTCTTGCACAATCATTTTATTGTAGCTGCAGCAGCACAATCTAACTGGAAGCCAGAAAGCCTGCAAAGTCTTTCTGTTACCTTCCAATCAATTTTGAAAAATTGTATGTCTTTTAAAGAAACACTTGAGTTTCTCTGACAGCAGTGCCTCTATGTTAATATAGAGAAAAAGGAACTATTTTGCAGTATGTATGGTCTGCACAGCACTGCTGTGAAAATAATGTATAAGTTCATGGCATCTATGCCCTACAGCACAAGTTCTGCTGACTTCCAAGTAGGCACCATGCCATCTGAACAGATGGGTATTAATGTAAGCGTTGGATATAGATGTTATGGACATGATTCCCAGTTTCAAATCTATAAGAATATTATCAGTCCTGAACTCCCACCACTGAGTGTAAGGGATAAATTGCAAATCCAGCTCAGTGAAGAATTAGCTTTATAGTATTAGAAATGTAATTCTTGAATCGACTGTGTCATTTTCAGTATTGGCTTAGGGTATGAAGTTGCTCGGAGGAACTTTCTTGTTCCCATGAGGAATAAACCCCCAGGAAAGTACCTATGGCATTTACCATTTTCATATGGTTAAGTTATATATTATGAAGACACGGTGGAAGAAAAGGATGGTATGATTTTTCTGCGCACACAGATGGAGATGGCAATTCATGGGGAATCTGATTAGCATCATCTAGCTCACCAGATCTGTCTATCCCAATGTGTAATGTGACTGTTATTTATGGTGAAAGATTCTTTTGTTTGCCCTTTCTTCCTCTGTGTTTTTCTTGCAAGCCTGTATAGTAGAGTTGATACTTGCTCTCTTAGTCCTTGTTCCTAACAAGGGGATCTTTGGCTTTCTGGGTTCTAAATGTTCTCCTGATTCTTCCAAGGACTCCTCTAGATTCCACTGAACTATATTTCATCTTTTCTGCCAGAGCTTTTACGAGTCTTGCCGTTTTCTGAAAGATTTTTGCTTGCGATGCTTACTCTGCATCCTAACTTGATGAAACAAGAGGTGTCTTGAGCAGTCTGACAAGAGGTGCTTGGTGATGAGCAGTGATTTGAATTCTGAAATTAGAAAGCAGTCATGGGATAACAAATAATGGCATCTCCAGTTGTATTCTGTGACTGGAAACAGTGTGAAGTGATGTAACTGGTCTCATTTACAGTCATGTAGCGGGGAGGCTGCCTTGGAATTCAGATGTGGGCCCTATCTCTGAGCATTCCCTGGTGTTAAGGATATGACCAAAATCCTATTCGTTTTCTCTTTTTATAACACTAAGAGATTAGAATATGTATTTATACTGGAAGTCAGCTTCTTTTTTACACAATCAGATTATTTATCTTTTGCATCCTGCCAAAAGTGAACATAATGCCATTTGTTTGTTTTCTTGGCATTTCTAAACTATCTTTTAAAATAA
The DNA here is from genome assembly GCF_951394365.1 of Tetrao urogallus. Lineage (NCBI taxonomy): Eukaryota > Metazoa > Chordata > Aves > Galliformes > Phasianidae > Tetrao > Tetrao urogallus. Next base: position 25,725,720 of record NC_136814.1, read on the forward strand.
TGTCTTTTGGGTAGTGTCAGCCCCCAAATTGTTAGTTTTCTTACAGCATGTCTAGTCTGGATAATTTCAACAAAAAGTTGATGTTAGTGGGATCATCCACTGAGGTCTTGGCTCTCATTCAGTCTGCACAGATGTTCTTTAGACTCTTATCCTGTCTAGATAATAGGAAGCATGCCTAGTAAGCGACCATGGAGCATGTTAATGTAATTCATGTAATTCATAGTACCTCAGCATTCTGCCTGAGGCTGTGGAATCCAAAAATAGAACCACAGATTTTGTACAGCTTAATCCTACCTGCTTGTCAGTCATTATCTTCTTAATAAGCAATTAACAGTTACTGTTGCTTGTTGAGAATCTTCTATTCAAACAAGTGTGCTTTACATTTGGGAAGTGATCAGGACCTTGGCCATCTTCTGTAGAAAAACATTGTGACTGAAAGTGTTGATACTAAAGCGTTTATGATTATTTTGTGTGAAGCTAGAACAAAGGGGAACAGATGCTGGTTAGTTAGAGAGGAATAAATTAAGTGAATAAATAATGTGGAATAAATGCAGTGATTTTTCTTACATTTTCAATTAAGTTTTTAGTTGGGAAGTCTGTTTGATAAGGGTGTGATTGTTTTCTCTTTAAAGGCGTGCAGGTTGTAGAGGAGGGTGCACAGTTGGCCCTCTCTACAGACAGTTTTCCCCCTACACCTCTGTTCTTCATAAGCAGCACATCATGCTGCTATCTTGCGAAGAGCTTGTTCTAAGACAAAATATTACTTGTGTTGAAATGAAAATAGTACAAGAGAATGGAAATAATTTTATTTTTGGCAGTATGAGAAACCAGAAACTAGAGTTTGACTTCTGCAACTTCTACTGATATCTTTTTTTATAATTCTTAAATACACCTACCTACTGATTTTTATTTTTATTTATTTTTTTTTTTTAGCCTTCTTGTACTGATTTTTGTATGGTTCATTGTTTTGAATTGGGAGGATATGGTTTCCTTTGTGTCTTTCTGTGAGAAAGAGAAAGAGACAGTCTATGCAACCACAGACTAGTGAAACTCTCAAGTTTGGCTTCAGCCTTTAGGTCAAGCAGTAGTAGAGCCTACTATCCTACCTGATAGGAGTGGAAGGAGGGGAGGGGGAGGAAAAAATGAAATATTAGTGTTTATGGAAACAAGGCTGAGAGAACAAAATCTTTTTAGTATAATTAGAACAATTTTAGGACAACTTAATCATTTTTATCTGTAAGGGGAGTTCACTGTTCAAGGATACAGAAGTCCTGTTTGCTCCAATTGTTTCTTTTTGAGAATAGGACCTAGGTATCTAAATTACTTAAGCAATTTTGAAAAGTTTATTTGTTTTGTGGAACTGGGTCAATATACTCATAGCATAGCAGTTAGAGTAAAGAAACACAGCAGAAGAAAATTAATACTTTTAAATTTAATGATGTTTATTACATGTGCTGAAGATATGGATGAAATTTAAAACTTTATCTGCATATATATCTACATATAAAACTTATTTGCATATATTAGCTGGCTACCAAAGACAAAATAGTTTGACTTTATTTTCCAATATTTTAAATCTTGCTGTTCATGTTGAATTACTTGGAATGAAGGCAACCAATGTGAATTAACTTTTTGCTATTTGTATATATTAGGAAAACTGTAGATTTTTGGAAAGTGTATTCTTCAATTAGAGGCAAAAGAGAGCTGAACTGGAAGGCAACAGTTACTGGTGTTGTCCCCGGAGACTTCTAAGACCAAGTGTGCTAGTGATTGCCTAGACCAAATTTTGGCTGCTATATTAAGAACAACGCTAAGGCCATTAAGTAGTCATATTCTGACAACTGAGCCTCTTTTAGATTTCTCCTGTAGGCTCCTGATATATGAGCCATCCGAAACCATTAGCCACTTTTCAAAAGTTCTCTCTACTTGCCTGAGGATAATAAGGTTTTAAATGGCACATAAAGCTACAACTTAGAATTTTTAGTCCTTGTTCTGTTTTTCTCAGTTCGTACATGTTACTGTTAGCATTGGAGTTCTGAAGCTTTGACCAACCTCCAGATGAAGGTTCAGGAATGCCTGATTGTCTATAGCCAGCAAGCTCAGATTTGGTCTCTTCAAGTAGCAGAACTTACACAAGCGTACTTAAATATAATTATGTCGTTTGAATATACATATCTGATCACTGCATCAATCAGCAAAATTGTCTAGTCTAAAGCAATATAGCAACAAGGACTTTACGCTCCAAGGCTCTGAGGAACTGGTGGATTGCATTGACTCTCATAGAAATACTACATGTAAGTGAAGTTGGGCTAAAATTTGTGTGAGGAGGCATGTTTCTTGATAATCACCCAAATACCAAGTGGATTTAATGGTTAGTTATATTTTATGTATCATTTATGAGGTGATTAGTTTCTAAATATGTGAAATTGATCATCTAATAAATTTCATCCATTGGCATCTTCTTGAACTCAGCATGCTTCAGTTTTAATGCCAGAATCAAATTCCCATGGAAACTGGAGTTTCTTGTTCCATTATTTTGCTTCACAAGAAATTATCAGCTGCTGGTATCCTTCACAAGATCACAAATAATGCTGTAATGCTTTTTAAGTCTAGGGTATGCCTGTAGTTCATAATAAGCTGTCATCGTACAGAGAATGTGTCTCTGCTGCTATTCAGACAGACAAGAACACACTTAAAAGGTTACTGTTTTGTACTATTCTTCTGTTCTATGGATGTGTATTATTAAAATTTTCTTGTTAACAAGCAGCACAAATTGAGAGAACTGCAACTTTCTATGTATTTCTTCAGTCCCCAAATTAACAAGAAAACAAAAACTGCAGGGGAAGAAGAGTAAATCACACTACCCAAATAACATAGTTTCTTCAAAAATAGAAGCATGTTCAATGTGACAGATACTTGGGAGTTTTGATGTGGCTAAAGTCACTGAAAGGGTAGTAGACTGTTGTAGTTGGGTAGCTGTTTTCCTGCCTTGGTACCTCAGGGATTGGCTTGGTTGGTTGGTCCCTGTGAATGTTCTGTGAAGAAGTTCCTGTGCTTTACTGAAGGAATTCAGTGTTTGGCAGGCGTGGGCATGCTGTGTAATGCAAAATACAATATTTTTGTTTTCTAGATGGTCTAAATGACTTGAATACCTGAAGCTATAACAATAATGATAATTATGAAATAACTTGAAGGGTAAGGATTTTTTTTTTCCTTTGGAGCTTTGGAAAACTTATTTTAGCAAAGCTGGCTTGCAGGTGTATTATCATGAGATCTCTGAAAACATGTAACGGAAGCAGGTTTTACGTGCTCTTCTGGAAGACCAGTCATACTGTAGTTCAGACATAGAATTAGGCAAATGGTTATGTTGTATCAAGAGTTAAGACCTGTTTCTGTGTTAATGGCAGAGGACGTTTTAGAAGTACACTGACCTTTGAGGACCTCTAGAAAGGAGGCTGCAAATGTAAGTTAGCAGTATGCTTCAGGAAATGCAAAATATTCAGGGAATCCTGTTGTTTTCCCTCAACGTATGTTCCCGGTCATCAGTGAGTCTGTGTCTAGACTTGGACCCATCAATTACTTAGTCACTGTAGGAGTCTTGATGTATTTATTGTTTCACATACAAAAACTAAATCATCTGGGGAAAAAAAAAAGTAGTAGTTACTTTTTAAAGTTGAATGTTTCTGGGATAGAAACTTATTTGTCTGGTTTCTTGGAGTAACCTATTTCTTCATGAAAGTAAAGGTATTGTTATGGGAGAACTCTGCTTTTTGTTTCTGTTGCCCAAGGCTGTATACCTGAGCACAAACCCTCACTGGAAAAACAGACCTCCCAAGAGATAGCAGCAGCCCACTCAATTGGTAACAGGATTCCACTGGCATAACAACTCTCGAGTTCTACTGTGGGCTGCAGTGAGTGATACTGCCTGATGGTTACGTGGTCCTGTGGCATCTACTGGGCAAGCAGCCTGGTGCAAGCAAAATGAAAAATAATTGTAGTGGGTTAGAACTGGTAATCTTTTTGTTTTCTTGATATCGAGCAATTGAATTGTGCTCAAACTGACAGCACACCGTAGATGTATGAACTGTGGATTCTTTAGAAATATTGAAGTCAGAGTTCTGAACTTTTTTAAAAGTGACCCTGGCTGATGGGAGTGGAGATATATTGGTGGGGGAGTACCTGCATCTCAGCTGTTCTTTAGGCAAGTGGAAAACATCAACCTGAACTGCACAAGCACAAAACTCACATCTGTTTTAACTCCAACTGAAATGGAGTTGCTGTTTCTCACAGCAAACCCAGCCCTGCTCCTTGACTGGATGCACAAATCCTAGTGCTCAGCTCCTCTTTTATCTGCTTGTGATAAAAAGCTTTTCTCTCTGTGCTAATAACTTTGATGTTGTGTAATTGTTCCACTATGAAAGTTGACATATAATTATTTTTTTCTTAAAGTATCTGTGAGCTCTGCTGCCAAAAGCCAGTGAATCTTTTTTTTAATCTTATTGCGTAAATTGTTTCTAATATGCAACACATTTTTAATTTAGCCCTCACACCCGCATTATTACTATTTAAATGCCATAGCATATCTGTGCCACTGTTTGATGTATTCTGGATGGGAAAGGAGTTCTGCTCAAGCAGTATCAGATGTAACTCCATATGGCATTGTTGTGTGAGGCAAAGATGCTTGCCAATTCCCACTTGGAACATGACATTCAATGCGAATGTCATCTTACAACTGCATTGCATGGATTGGAGGTGATTGCTATGCTCTGCTGGTTATAGGAATATATGGTTACAATATTGAGGCTATGGAATTTACTCTTGCATTAAATGCTTAATGAGGTAGAATTGTATATACTCAACAGTAACTTTTTTCCTCTCTGTCTCATGAGTATATAATGCACTAACAATTGTGTGAGTAAGTTAATCTTTCTTTGCACGGCACAACTGAGATGCCTAGCACACATTGGTGTGTGTGCTAATGGTGTAGTACAGTACATACCTTCTCCAGGATGAATAAAATATGTACTGACTGTGACTTACCTGAGTCCCTGCTAGTTAGTTCTCAAAGATTCAAACAATGACAGAGGCAGCTTTGTGAGAGTAAAGCAACAATCTGTCTGTTTCTTTGGGAGTTTAAAATCAAGGCTCTCTCTTACAAATATTGGCACCAAATGCTTGAAGGGACAGGTGGTTGGTGGGTTGTTATCTTCCTCTTCCTCCCTATGGATACCAGCTAGTGGGCCATAATGTCACAGTGGAGATCATGCTGTACTTTTTAAAGGCTATCCATGCCTACAGGGATGTGCAATGCAGTATACCTTTTCCTGCCACCTCCTTGTTGCACGCTCTGGTTTGCTCTCTTTTTGCACTACGTTTGCAATGATAGTGGACTCTTGTAAATCCTATGAAAGATATGCCTTCTGTGCATAAGCTGGCATACCATCATTTGCATACCCTTGTAGTGTTTTTTCCTGAGTTTGTTCCTCGTACATTTTGCATGTCAGCATATTCATGGTTCTTGGAAACATTTTTTCTTTTGTTTTCTAACTTCAGTATGTAGTTTTTCCTGGAAATAAAATCCATATCAAACATTAATCCTTAAGGAAACAAAAATGAATACTGTAAATTTTAGGTAATGTGCTATTAATTTTGACCCAATAATTATCTGAGACAAGAAACGTGTCCAGAATTCTTACTCATAAGACAGAAAAATCACATGTAGTAATTTGCAATACAGCAAGACTTCTAAAAAAGAATGAAAATAGGGGATTAGAAGTAAAAGCACCTGTTTGGTTGCTTTTTTTTTTTTTTAAGTGAACTATGTTGATAATTTAGAAATCACTGATTTTTATGTGCCTCTTATAAAAACCTCTTTGTTTTCTCCCATTATATTAAAACTTTTTAATGTTATTTTGCATGTGAAAAGATGGTTTAAAAAAAAAAAACCATGACACCTCATGGGCATAGCAAGAACAGATGCTGATTAGGTCATCTTGTTAGTGACTTTAAAAACATCACTGCAGTTTGGTACAGAACTGACAGCCCGTGCTGAGGAATGTATCACTGGTAAGTTACACAAGCTGCTGGAGGAAAAAAAAAGTGTGGAGATTAAGCTAAATCTGGGTTTCTGGAAACATAAATAGCAGGATGAAAAAGCATTCTGTTGTCAATAACAATCCCAAATGCCTGAAATAAAACTCATTTTCCGTAACTTGTTGGATGTTGAAAAAATGTCTGACGTTTTCAAGCTGTGTGCAAATCAAAAGGACAATTACTCAGAAATCCATATTATAAAATATTCAACATACATGATAAAATATTCTCAAATCTTCTTAAGGAGGCTAAACTTGGTAGCAGATGCTGCTTGCCACAGCTATGGTTGCAGGAACAAAGGTACGAAGTTAGTGGTTTGTGTGCTGACAGTTGTGTAGCTATGTTGATTGTAAATTGGTATTAGACATGACTATATACATCAGTTTCTAATCATTTGCTACCTACAGAACATGAGATGACTGTACTTTTGTGCATGGTGCTAGTTATAGAGATCTTGAACTGGCATGCAAAACATTGGGTGATGGACCTCTGATTAATCTTAAAGAGTAGAAGGTTCAAGTAATTATGGTAATTTGAATTTGTCTTCTAGCTTATAAGGCTTCCATATGTCATATTTTCAAACTTTGGCCTTCTGGTAGGGTCTCAAAAGATTGAAATTTAATAATAAGCTATACAATTGAAAGCTAAAATTTCCATGTAACTGTTTGAAGCCCAAGCATTTGAAGTAAAACCACGAATTATGCAATGCTTAGGTGATCTGTGAACTTCCTTCCTCATGATTTATCCACACGATACTTCTTGTATTTTTGTCACTTTAAAGACATAAGTTGGAGGAACTGCATGTTGCTTGCTTTGCCAGTTATGTAACGTGTTCATGCAAATTACTGTTAGGCCTGACCTCCAAATGAAAGACATGATTCATTGAATATAATCTGTAATGGTTATGTAACCATCATTCTCTGACCACTTCACATTTCTCTGTTCCTTCACATGTTGATATAATTTGATCCCAACTAACTTTATTGTTACATGAATTTTCTCTTTTTCTGGTGTCTCATTCTTTGCTTAGGCTCTACGCATATGAGATACAAAGCTCAGCTTTCATTAAGTCAACAATTCATTCACAAAAGTCACCTTTGCAAGGATTTCATTTGCTCAATAGTTCTGAGTATAGTTTCCTGTATGAAACAAGGAATTTGCATTTCAGTTAAAAAGAACAGAATCTACCTGTTTTAGTGTTTTATACTTTTTTTTTTTTTCCATCACCATGGCATCACTGCGCATGGTAACTTAGCAGGCTGAAAAAAGAGCAAGCCATGTGTAATAAAGTAATAGAGGAAAAAAAAAACAAACATTTGCTTGATAATTCAGTACTGTTTAAGAATTCTCACATGCTAGGCTTGGCAAAATTTGTGCAAATACATTAACCTGGAGTACAGAGTTAGTATAGATACGAATAAGCTGGAAGCATCTATGATATCCTTCTCTGAATTATCTTTTCCTGGAAAAGATGATATACTGGCATGCTGTGTGCCTGGGAAGCTTAAAGAAATGAATATAGCTTGGAGTAGTGCTGACTGGTACACAGTATGACCTTGAAAATGACTAGATGTGTAAGCCACATCAAGATTCACTGTTGAAACTCCTTTTTTAATCTTAGAGCAGCCCTGTGTTCAGCAAGAAGTAGATCAGCTTCTGTAGCCTAACCATTTGCAACAGTGTTTCCTGACATCACTACCTATCTTTTCCTTCCCCTTATTTTTGTGAAGAAACAAAATCATAGAATGGTTTGGGTTGGAGGGGAGCTTTTAAGATCACGTAGTTCCAGCCCCTCTCCTATAGGCAGAGACACCTCCCACTAGTCCAGATTGTTCAAAGCCCTATTCAGCCTAATCTTAACAGTGGTTACAGAGAACAACTATCATGAGAAGATCTTGAAATCCTGATTTATTAGAGTATTTTGAGGACTGCTAAATCCAAAAAACGAGTTGAGATTCTTGGTTAACAAAAAGAAACAGGTTGAAACGCATCTTAAAACTAATCCTCCATGTGATGTTGGTCCACTCTGTTTCCTTTGCCCTTTTCTAAATAAGTGCAGTTGAAGCAAGAAAAGCTATATCTCTGTGACTCATTCATTGATTTTTCTTGCACTTGTAAGCATTGCAAATAAAATCGTGTAATCATCAAAATGCATGAAACTCAGCAAGAACTTTTTTCTCAGAATTTGTCTAAGACTGATTTTCTTTTTCCATTTCTTCGTCACTCTCAGCTTCTGCTTTGAGCAGCGCAATTTGTAGCATGCTGACTAGTGGATTAGCTAGTTGTATGATTTTACTGCAGTGATTCATGGAAAAGAGAGACAAAGTAGGACGGCAAACTACAAGATAGAGATTGAAGAAGGGTAAAAGATACATTTCCTATGGCTGGTCTGATTATAGAAAGAATCAAGTAGGGGAAATGTGAGCTGGTGTCCATAAGAAGTGTGAGTTAGCTTCCAGAGTTTGTTCTCCCAATAGAAGTCTAAACATACTGAACTACAGTAAAGTTGAATGGAAGAAACAAATTCTCATCGTTTACTAGTTTAACAACTTCATGGCCAACTGGCAAACTGCTTTATGCCTTTTCTTTTATTGCAGATCAGTAAAAATCCTTGCTTCAAATCTTCTTTAGTATTTGCAACCATTGTCTTTTAGCAGATTCCTTTATGTATATATACAAGGACATATAACAAGGACTTTGATCAGAGATTACTGTCATCTATTTCACTGTTGATATACTAGGACTGTGTTTTCTACCTTGGACGACACATTGTTTTTGATGTCTTCATTGGTAAGGTGAATTTAGATGATAGCTGAAAAATTCTAAGGCATTCTAGAAACTGGGTTTTATTTCCCTCTAGGGGAATTTTCAAATTCATCTCTATTGCAGTTTATGCAAGTCTCATCCCTAGAGCAAAGAGGATTTGTATTGTAGTCATGATTTGTTATGAGATTTTTAGTATCAACAGTCTGAGTGAAACTGGATCAGATGGGATGACTTACAGAGGAAGCTCATTTTTTGTATGCTTGTCTTCCATGTTGAGTCTTTATTCTGAGAGAAGGTGGTGCTGGTGAGTGGGAAAACTATGGCTTTTCCTTTGATATTATGTAGGTTTTTTTGCACTGCAGTAGAAGGCAGAGAAAGGGAAGAAGTCAGGAAGCTGGAACTGCAGAGAGGTAGATGTGATTGTGTACCTAGCATGTGCCATGTGCCACATCCCCCTTTTGTGCAGGGATCTCTTACTAAGAGGTCGGGATGTGGGATATTTGTAGCATCTTGCTACAAAACATGATGTGAAAATGAGAACTCTGAATTGAAGTGGAGCATCCCAGTTGAAGTGCAGTTTGAGGTTATATGACACTAAGCAAGCCTGCATAAGGCATGCTGTAATACAGTAAAATAATAAACATAGCTGAGCAAAATAGCAATTAGACTGAAGCATAGCACGGCTTTAATTTACTGGCTTTTCTCACCAACTCAGGCGTGCGTTAGCTATGGCAAAGGAAGCTTCTCTCTTAACATTTCTGATTCAATGCTGTGTTCAGGTTCTGTGGTCGTGAATGTACAAACACATACAGAGTAACAAGAGGCATTAACCTTTATGAAAAGGAAAGAGAAGAGGATTGTGGAAGCATTGAGCATTCCTGTATTTAAAAAAAAAAATAAAGTGTTGTTCTGCATCACCTTTTTTATTGCTAGTCTAAAGCAAAAGAATGGAACTTATACTTTATGCTTTGAGCTGATGGAATTGAAGTGCAAATTACTGGAAAATATTCTATTACACCGTCAAAGGAACTTGGGCCTTGACTAAAAGATAAGGTCTTTCATGTTAGCCTTATCTGTAGGTTTCTGTATCTTCTTAATCAGTTGCAATAACTTGTGAATAAAATGAATGGAAAAACATAACATAGTTACTGACACTAGGCAAATAAAGCATCTCCTGACTCTTTTAAAAAAACAAAACAAAACCAAAAAAAAAAACAAAACAAAAAAAAAAAAAAAACAAACCAACAGTGGCAATGTATTGGTTAAATGTGAATGACAAGAGATGTTTTATCACTTGTTCGCTACCTACAACCTAAGTCTCTCTTTGTAGTGAAGGAGAAAAATTCAAACTAAGATCTTTAGGACTACTGGAAGAGGTATGTTTAGCAAAGTTCTGTGATCTTGAGTATCTTTTTTTTCTAGTTTCAGTTGCTGAAAACACTTTGGTCCTTAGTAAACTACACTATCTTTCTAATGCTGAAGCTAGTTCTCTCAATTGAGGATTCAGGTATTCCTAGCCTTGTAAGCAGCTGATGAAAGATAGCAAAAGCAGTAATAGGAATAAAGAAGCTTCTTTCTTACTAATAGCTGCTTTTGGCTTCTAATTGTCTTGATGGTGGCTAAAGGAAAGGAGGAGAGAGATGGCAAGGGGCAGTCCCAGCTCTCCTGGAATACAAGGGACTGGTGGCAGGTGGAAGTGTCCCAAGTCTCAGAAAAATTACTATAGGGGAATATATTCATTTGAAAAAGTCAATTCATAGTTATGCTTTTGAGGATGCTTACTCTAGGCTTCTGACAAAGAAAATAGCCAAATAAAGCCAAACAAAACAGGGTTGTTAGCATAGAGAAAAGAGCTCAATGCCATTAGCAATAACTTCAGTGGTAGAAGCAGAACCTCCACACCTGGCTGTAGAATTGACTTCAGTGGGTATTTGGGGTGCTCAACCTGCTGTCTGATGGGCTGTCAAAAGTGAGGGGAGATGAACTGATGTGCACAGTACTGTTAATTTAGATTAAAATGTTGAGGTATTTTAATATTTTTAAAATTCAGATTAAAATGTTAAGATATTTTAATATTCTATTTTAATATTTTTGAGATATTTAATATTCTGAATACCTTTGCTGGCTTATGTTTCTGCTAAGTAGGCCTTAATCAATTACAGGGTGTAAAATAAGAGCACTTGTTCTAGCAACAGGAATGCGAGATAAAGCAAAACCTTGCAGGAAAGAGTATTCAGACAGACTTCATTATGGAGCCAATTTTGGGAGCTAAACTGGGAAATTGTTTCCTGTGGAGGCAGTGAGTTAAAAGGTGATTTTGCAGAACAAATTAGAACAGTGGCATGTATTTCTAAGCAAGTTTCATAGGGAAACTGGGTTTAAAGTATAGGCAACCAAATTTAGATGCCTAAAGACTGTGTGTGAATACTATCCTGCAGCATATGTTGCCATAGTCACAGGGAAGACAATCTGTATCCCTTGAAGTGTTTCAGTCTGGTAATGATTTCAATAACTGTTGCAGTCTTTGATTCTGGAGAAATAAAATAATCATCCCAATCAGGGTATTATTTCTGTGTTTAAGAATAGGATTAGATTGTTCTGTAGAAGATCCAATGAACCAGAATATGTACAAAGCCCTCTCCACATCCTGCAAACTCCCTTTTGATTTCACCCACATTGATACTCAGAACCGTGATTTGAAGACCATTCAGACTTCTAATGTGCCTTTTCGATGGAACATCTCATACCCTCTGTGCCTTTGTTTTATGGCAGTCACATTGCGTTTCTTTTCCTGCTCTGTGACAGATATTCCACCTCTCTGCGTGTTACTTATTTAATAGGAGAGAAAACTGCCTCCCAGCCCATAGAGTAAATGTGAAATAGGAATGCTAATTGATACAAATCCATTGCAAAGAAACCAGAGTTAAGAGGAAACATTCATTTAAAAAGAAAAATAGATCTTTTAGAAAGCAGCTGTTACTAGTAACAGATTATGTTTTGAAATACACCACTGGTCTGCTTAATCACAGAAAGGCTTGGGTTGGAGGGAACTTAATATCACGTAGTTCCAACCCCCCTGCTATAGGCAGGAACACCTCCTACTAGACCAGGTTGCTCAAAGCCCCATTGAGCCTGGCCTTGAGAAAACCTCCAGGAAAGGGGCTCATGACTTCTCTGGGCAACCTGTTCCATTGGCACCACACTCACAGTAAAGAATTTCTACCTAGTATCTAGTCTAAATCTACCCTCTTCCAGTTTAAAGCCATTTCCCCTTGTCTCCATGCATGATGTTAAGTAACCACTGTGTGAATTTTGTGGCCACATCTCTTGTACTACATACAAACAGTTGTTTTATAGGAGATTTTAGGGCCCAATCTTTATCAGTGGAATTGTATTGACTTGGATGGAGTTAACTTGGGGACTTTACTTACACTGGCCTCTCTCTATTTAACTTTGAAGCTGCTGACCAGTCAGGTGGGAATCTCAGCCCCGATTCCCAGCTCCACCTCAGTGGAACCTACTGCCTTTTTTCCCTGCAGTGCAGCTTTCCTAGTGAGTTCTGTAAGGCTGTAAATTTTTCCATGTCAAATTACTGCGGGTGGTGTTTGCAGAATTAAATTAACATCAAATTGTTCCGTTGCTTAGTGAGGTCACTGTCCAACCAGCTTCACAGGCTGTGGTCATGTACGTTCTGAAAGCTTATTAAAAGATCTGATGTGTACTCCATCTTCGTTAAATGAGTTTGTATCTCAGAATTAAAAACTTCAAGCCAGGCTGAGAGGACTCATCACAGCTGCATATGCTGCCTAGTCCTGTAGATTGTAGACTTCTGTAGAGTTTAATCAGAGAGCTTTGGAAATAAGACATAAAGGTCCATTACTAACAGCTGTGCTACAGCAACAGCTCAGATTTTCTTAGCAGATTTGACTAAATTCCTTATCAGCAAACTTCTTAGTTTCCAGTTAAGCCAATTGTCAGTAAGATGGTTCAGGAAGAGATGATACTCTAGTGTTTTGTAATGTAGTTAGTGGTGCCCTTTGTGAATTTTAGCTTTCTGTCTCTCTAAAATATTCAGCACGCTTGCCTGTGGGCAGTGAGTGGTTTTTACCCTCCAGAAAGGATTCATATCTCACCTTTCAGAGTGTAACAGTTAGCAGGATCAAGAGAAGAGGAGAAAGAGAAGTAGGTAACAGTGGGTAATAACTATTTGTCAGTCTTATGTTTTTGGCTTAGGAATTAGAAGAAACCTTTTTAAAATACTTTCTCTGCTGCTCCATACTGCTGAGCGTAGACAAGAAAATGCAAGTTCTCTTTGTTGTATCAAGTCAGACCACAATGCACTGGGCTTACTGGAGGCTGAAGGCAGCTCACTCAGCTTTCGTTCTTTAATTCCATTTGAACTTTACAGTATCAGCACTGTTACTGTAACCGGGTATGCAGGATAAATGAAATTGTGTTGTATTTCTGAAGCTTCATAAATTTAGTTATTAAATGGTTTTAATGTACAACAAATAAGATGCGTTTTCAGTTTAACAGCAGATTTATTTTTTTAAACAACTTAAACTTTTTCATGTGGCTGCTATGAAGCGCTGGTAATTTTATGTGCAGTCCCCATGCGAAAACTCTTTGTATTTTCTTTTGACCACTGGAAACCTCAGCCACTGTTAGGTCTGCTGTGGCTACATATGCAATAACCGCAGAAAGTTGTTTCAAACCTCTGATCAATGTTCCGTCTCTACTGGTCATAGCTTTAACATTGCTTCTTGTTTTTTTTCTGTTGGTGGTTTTTTTGTTTTTGTTTTTTTATTTTTATTTTTTGTAGCTCTCACTTTCTTCTTAGCTTTCAAAATACAGTAGCTACTGGGGCTGCCTGCTTGTTCAGGCCACATGGGGCTAGAGCAACAGGTATCATGAATAACTGCAGTTTCATAGTCTGTAGGGTTCCAGTTACTGCAGTAGCCTGAAAATGTGGATAATTTGGCTTGTAGTTCAGAGCCAGAGCTGGGAAAGTCTCCAAATTGAAATTTTCAATGGAAGGTATTAACACAGGAAGAATGACTAAACAAAATTTCGCTTGAAGGCCCAGGATTGCCCTCTGTTAAGCCAGATATGCCTCATCACTTCTACACATTCTTTCAAATCTTGCTTTACTTTCTGTTCTACTAACATTGGGAAGCATGGAGAGTTTATCTAATCTATACCTTCTCTGTTAACATCTTCAGGCTTTCCTTTCCCAATACTTAAAGAACCTGTCAGAACTGCTAACCCACTATTCCCAAACAACAGATAATGCTGCAAGGGAGGGCAGAGCAATAAACACCAACACACCTCAATACTCTGCCAGGTTACGTTGTGTGGCTGGGACTTATTTCTCTTTCTAATGTAATGAAAAAAGTGTATTGAAGGAACACCTTTGCAGCCGGAGTCATGGCTGCAGCATTCTCTGCCTGTTCCTGTCAGGTTCATGATGGCTCTGAGAGTCTGCACTCATAAATCTTCTTTCTCTGAGCACTGCTTCCTTGTGTATGTGCTCTCTTTATGGAAGGCCTGACTCAACACTGAAAAAGGCAACATCCACTGCTAAGAGATAATGCTGAACTGGACTTCAGCAATTTTTTCAGTCACTTTTCTAACCTTCTGAGGTCTAAGAGGAATCTCTTCAATTGCTGCAGTCTTTGTGCAGTACCTTTGTTTTCTTTCTTGAGCTGTTTTGTAGCCCTTTTAATGGGACATGGGCAGGATTTCTTTGCAATAGCGGGAATCCCAGGCAGAAGAATCCAGATATAGTCTCCTTGGTTTTAACTGAGTTCTCTGTTTGTTGGTGAAAATTTTCTGCTGTTGTTTAATGCTCAGGATCTCTGTCTGGATCCTGAATGTAGAATTTACCTGTCTTTGACATCTGAATATTTAGTATCTGTTTATATCTGCCAGTTGGTGGAGTGGCTAATACAGGTGTTTGTATGGTGTCAGATGATCTTGATACCACTGTGACTCCATACAATAGCAATTTTGCACCTTGTACAGTCCAGAGTCACTAAGGCACAATTAAGATTTGTGTCACTGATATTTGCTAAAAAGCGTGCATCACCAGCAGATGGCATGAATCTCGATGCTGTTCAGGAATGCTTGGTACACAAGATTTCAGAGCTTAGGTTGTTTCAAGTCCCTCAAGGGTTCACATGTTCAGGTTGGGTGACCCAGCAGAGATGTGGTGGCTAATGTCACCTTCCTTTGGGACACTTCAGCTATACTGGCTCTGCTTTTGTGCATCCAGGGGTTGATGTGATGACTGCTTCCAGCCCTACTCCCTGGCCAGACCAGTCCAAACAGCATGTGCAGCCAAGACCACTGCATAGGTGCACCTCAACCAAAGATAGCAAGTTCAGGACTTTTCAGGCATGCACGATCCTCACAGAAATCATAGGGTTTTGACAGAATGAAAGGCCTCTAGCTCAGAAGAGGTCTGGTGAACTGACAGATTATTGCTATTTTTTTTTTTTTTTAATCTTATGGATATTTGCACAATTTGGAAAATACATTGCTTAACTGTGGAGTTTTTTGTGAAGGAAATAGCAAAAGCGAGGGCTCACTTTTACTCTAAGAAAAGGCATGTAAGATAGAGGTGTTAACACAGTTGTGCACTTTGACACTTTGAATTGATTACTGAATTGATGCAATCAATCTCCTTTCCTCATTTATTTATTTATTTTTTTAAGCGTAGAAGAGAGGTGACCTGATGAATGTTGTTTAAATAGACACTGAGTGAAGTGAACTAGGCCCAAAAGCCAACTGTTGATAGGCACAGCCTTGTTATGCTATGCAACTCAATGGCAAACAGCTTGGCCCCTTTTCTCCTGAAGGTGCTTTCTGATTCTTCCTCATGTCTGTGTGCCTTCGTTCTTTCTTTTTCCTCAGATTAAGGAAAAGTACCCTCCGTTTATTTTAGTGGCACATATTTCTGTCTGCTGTGCGTTACATCTGCTTTTGTACAAAATGTTCCGGATTAAAGAGGAACAGTTCTGAAAGTGGTTGTCTCTACTTGTGGATGCTGATGTTTTGTCTGCTGAAAAACTGACATTTTTGGTCACTAGTAAAATGCATTTGTAAGGATATGGAGCATCTGTTCATAACTGGCCAAACAGATGGAGCCAACTAAGTGATAAAATATTTTTTGTGCCCATGGCCTCTTTAAAGCATCGCCTTCCAGTTGCTTCTTTCTTTAGAAAGGCTATCTTGCAGAAAATGTACTGAAGTATCTGGGTTTCTTGATAGGAAGTCTAAATTACTGCACTGAGATGCTGAATTAATTGCACTACTAATTGAGTCTGTATGGAGTCATTTGAGTAATTTTTGATAATACCTATACAGACATATATGTAAGTCATGCAAGTCGTTCAAGCGAATCTTGTGTTGTTGAAGTAAGTGTTAACTCCAGTGGTGAGTGTCACAGATCTTGTTGTCAGTGAGCATGATAGTTTACATAGAGGAGTGGTAAATTAGTTGTTTATACTAGAGAAATATTTATTTTCCCACAGTAAGGAGAATGTGGATTTCTAACTTGATTGAAAGACCAGTTTTTTTGAAAATTAAGTATAAAAAAAAAAAAAAGGCGCTTTACATGAAATGCAATTACCTGCAGTTAGCAGAGGTCACAGATAAAGGATGACTTATCAGTGTAAAGGCATCCTTGCCTTCCCTTACTTGGATAAACGGGCTCGTGTGCCTGCAGAGCTGTTGCCAGTGATGATTATGTGGCCTTCAGCTCAGACCTTCCTGCTGGCCCTGCAAAGGTGTGCTGAGTGCTGTGTGTTCTGACAGCTGCTCTGCCTTTGGTGACCTCTTCTCTGCAGGTATTTTTCTAACTGTTCCTCTTCTGCAGTTGGGCAGCATGTCTTACAGCACTGCAAGCCTGGAGGAGGGTAAAAGATACCAAGTTTGAAATGGAAGATGTGCACTGTTTGAGCACTTCTTTGGTGTGTGTGGGGAGTGGTCTTTAGAAGTGAATTGATTTTTATGCTAACACTTTTTGTTATATTTTTAGGAGAGAGCACACCTAACAGCAGTCTGCTCAAAAGGAGAGGTGCTGCCTGAGCTAAGCTGCGAGAAAATGTTCTGCGATTCCATATTCTTTTAATAAATGGAGTGTGCCAACTGACAGGAGGAGAAATTTTCTCCTCTTTCTGATTTTCTTTTACTGTTGCCGCACACAGGAGCACTCCTTCAGCCTTGTTAAGTTTGTGGTTGCGCACTTCCTCTCTCTGCCTGACTGACCCCTGTTGTTAACCTCACACTTACACCCAATTTGCAGAATCTACATGTATGAAGGAGAATTCAGTTTTTTTTCTAACGAAAACTAAATTAAATTGCTAGCTAAATCTATTGATCTCTCTATCGATTTTTATGATTTCTCTATTTACTTTTATTTACAAAGAAAAGTAATATATATAAAAATTCTTGTTGAAGTGCAACCGACTATTCTTCTGGCAGGGTGTTTAAAAAAAAATATCAACAAACAAACTGATGTAAAGTCTGAGCTATGTCTCAGCCATTTCTTTATTTCCCACTCTTTCTCTTCCTAAGTCTGCAGGCTTGCCATCTGCACTCTCAATAGGGGCCAGGATTTTGGCAATGTATGAAATAGGGTAAGACAGCTGAAAATTTGTTCTAGGAAAAATTGTTGCTAACGATGCTCTGCTTTCAAATGGTAACTGCTGAAAAGGAAACATTAATCTGCTTCCATTAGTGATTTTTATCATGATTGCTGCTATTTTCATGTGCTTTGAGTTTTTTTCCAGGTAGACTCTGTTACTGTTAAAGAAATATTTCCATTCTTGACATTTACAATTATAAATCAAATGTTCTTTTTACAGTTTCAGAAACCCCTTAATAGACATGGCTGAATAAACTGGGCTCAGCCTTTTAAAACGTTCTGTATGCTGCCTTTTTAGCCTGAGTTTGAAAAGGAGTGTAGATGGACGTTTTCTTTTTTTGAGAGAGAGCATGAGCCAAACTGTGCTGTAGGCCAATCCCTCTCCCTTCTTTTTGGCAACAATGCAGAATGGCTTATGGTATGTGGAGCCTGGTGCAATTCCATTGGAATTTGCTAGGGCTGCACTGATTTATACCTAGCGAGAATCTTGTCTTTCCAAAATACTACTGGTGCAACAGAAATGCAAAGTTAAAAGTCATTAAGTGAGAAGAAACAATGATCTTTCTTTTGATTCCTGGTAAGTAGTGGGTCACTGTTATCACTCACTTCAGTTTTTATCATCACTTAAAAAAGGAAGAATACTTTCAAGACTGTCAAAACAAAAACACTGATTAAAAACATCTTATTCAGTAGTTTCTGGTGTAATATGTGGGAATACAAGGAAAAACTGTTCAGAGCAGAAGCTGTGGAGCAAGATAAACAGCATGAGAACCAAGGACACCTCTAGAAGAAAGAACATCTTGGCTCTGATTGGATAAATGCCTGTGGGAATGGTTGAAGAGTGTTTTGTAGAATGCTCTGTTGACATGTAAAGGTGGATGGGAAAGTTGTAGGGATGGATGGGAAAGCTAGAAAATTTGTGAAGGTATTAAGTGATGTGAGAACTTGTAATAAATGATTTGGATCACTCACATCTGAGTCCATGCATCAGATGCTGCATGATATCCCTGAAACCATTCTGTAACTACATTAAAAGCAGCCAGTGCATCTATCTCAAATTGACAGGCTGCAGACGTAAAGTATCCTGTAACTGAAACAGATGTTGTTAGCATTCCTGTGGCAGCACATCCCTGTTATTTCCAGAACCAGTTTTTCAGCAACAGCCTAAGAGGGTTGCTTGATGGAAATACTTTTTTTTTTTTTTTTTTTTTTTTTTTTTTTAATAATGGGAAGTGTTTCATTTATAGTAGGGATTACTATGCCATTTTGTTTTGCTGTTGGAAAAAGATCTTACTTACAGCATCCAGGCCTTATCTTATGTGGTAGAAACATAAAATGTGTAGCTTTTGGAGTTTGAATCTCCACATCTTGCAATGGTATATCTCTCTTTCCTGCAAACATCCAGGCAGTCCATAGCATTGTGGACTGAAAGATCATCTTGCCCCAGAAGGAAGTCACTGAGTAACAAACTTTAATTTCAGTTGTATATGATGTGATTCACTTCCTGCTTCAGAGTTTAGTTCTGTGTTCCTAGGCAGCTGAAGTTTCACACCCAAAGTCCTTTTTTGTGCTGCATTCAAACTGAATCCTGTACATGCAGTCAGGGCTCTAGAAAGGAGAATGTAACCTGTGGTTGCAGTTAGCAACTTCCATTCTGTAGGTATGTCACTACAGGGGAGCTCTCTGCCTTAATGAGATGCACTCCTTCATAACCAGTCTTTCTTTAACCTTTTACAATAGGTGAGATATGCAGTGAGGGACTGTGAAGGTAGTGGGGGCATCTGTAAAAGAAAAAGTATTGTTTATGGTAACAGCTTCAGGTCCTGAAGGTTAATGGACTGCCTTCCTCAGAGTTGTGCAATCATTCTGTGGTATGAATACGTGCTATGCAGTGCTAAAAGCAAGGATCCGCTGTACTGTCATGCAACAGCAGCCAGATAAATTAGATCTAATTATATGACTTCTCAAATTCTGTGTGCCGTGAGTTAAATCTGCTGCAGCAGCCAGTGTAGTTCACTGTAAGTTCACTATGTTACTGAATATTTATGAATGAATTCTTTTTTTTGTTTTACAATGACATTTAGCAATTCATTACAGCTAGAGCCAAATAAAACAAACCTTCTTACAGAAAGAGCAGACTTGGGGGATAATGTCTGATCAGTTTCTCACTTTTTCTTGACAAATAATTTAGGGACCTGATTTGGAATTTTATAAATTACTTGTTTGTGAATCTGACAAAATCCTGACCTTGCTGTTGTTAGTAAGTGTTCTACTGCTGAGTACAGCAGTAGTAACACTTGAGTTCTTGCTTTTACCATTCTCTCTACTTCTCCATGGCTGAAGTGTGGTTTAAGTGCAGGGGTGCAGATGGAGGGGATTAGACTTCTCACAGCTCGAAAAGTGACTGCATGTTAGAATTTACAGAATTGGGTCATCTGGAGAGAATAAACTTTATTTCCTCACCCTCTACTTCCTTAACTCTTCCTCCAACCCTGTGCATGCTGTCTCTCACTCTGTCTTTGGAATTTTCCGTAAAGAGTGGGAAAGGAAAACCTGGGAGGGAAGGTTGCTGGTTATGAGCTCAGGCAAGTTCTACTTTAAATGTTTACTTTTACTGAAGGAAGGAAGGAAGACTGTTTGGATTTGCTTGATCTTTTAAGAGTCTGGACAATATTTGCATTTTCTCTGTATCAATACAATAAAGCCCAACACAGAGATTTTTGAACTTGACCCTGATGTGCAGCATTCCATCTGTGCCCTGACCAGTCTGTCTTAGTCTGTATGATAACAATGTTTTCTTTGCGACCAAGTTGATCCAAGTGACTTACCTACATTCCTTCTGATGTGTTTGAAAGCTCTTTGCCTGTTCTGGGCTTGGAGTGCATCAGATAATTTATTTATGATGAGTTCTCTGAAGTTGAGCTTCATGATTCTCTGGCCTCTGAGATTCTGTCTGCCCTTTTGTGTTGATGTAGTAAATTGTTCTAATTTGCTGTAAAATGTTTTCACTGAGATTTTGATATTTATAATGGCTGTTTCTAGGCTAAGGTACAAATGAATAGCATATGGCTATTGTGAGAATAAAATATTAATTTTGGCAAATTCAGTCAATTCATAGTGGGTGTTCTCAGCCTTTAAAACAGAATTATCGCATATTTGGCACAACAACCAAGTGCCTGGGTTTTGATTCTAAGCCTTTATCACCAAACGAAGAGAGCAGTGTATTATTAACGTATTATGAAGATGCAGTAGCTATGACTGTGTGAGCTGACACTGGGTGTTCTACATGGTTGCCACATGTTTGAAAAGAGGATAGGTCACAAGGCTAGGGCAGTATAGAATGATTAATGTGCTCAAATTGGAGTGGTCTGAGTGATGTGTTTGGATCAAGCATGCCCAAACAATTAATTTTGACTCAAAACTTAAAAATTCTGCAACTATCTGGCTGCGTCTAGTGTTTGTTATAATCCAGAATGTTCAAATGTCTCTTGGTCTGTTGTTATTGTTGAGTCTCAGGAAAGAAGAAAATAGATATATATATATATATATTTTTTTTTTTAACTGGAAAACAGCAGAAGAGTATTGATTGCTTAATTGAAGATGCACTGATTATAAATACGTGCAAAGGACAGCATCTGGTGGTCAGTGCTGTTTGGCAGCAGCATAAGCAATATCACTTACAGCTTCATTGTGTGAAGTGCTGACAGTTCCTGCAGAATCTTCTCCTTGGGAAATGAGGAAATTCAATGTTACAGGGGAATGTTTGTGCTTTTTTTTTTTTTTTTTTTGTCTGCACAAATACATCCAAGTCACCTTTGCTCACTTCTGAATATCTCACACCCTGTCTGATTGCGGTCCAGAATAGTATTGGTGTTTCAGGTTGCATGCTGTGGTTCAGTGGTCGTGTTGATAATTCTCAATTTCAAGGGCATTAACAAAGCATGGTCTTTGTTGCTTCTGTTCTTCACTGGAGGGTGATCTCCTTATGCAGTGACAGCATGGAAAACTCAGAGTAGGAGACACGGCTGTTCACTTTTTGGGTGTGGCCGTAAATATGGTCTTCGAGTTGTGTCTGTTTTAAGATATTTGATGCCCAATGAAGGGGCTGATTTTCCTTCCACTGAAGGAGGTATTAAAATGGGAACTGATGCAGATGATACCAGCGCTGTTGTTATGTATCTGGCTAGGGCTGTCAGCTGTAGATTCAGGAGCTGTCTTCTGGCGTTAGTATTTTAATAACTTGGGAATCATCCATGTAGGATTTAGGGATCTTCTGAGGATGATGGGGAATTTAAGATAGTAAGTGAAGACTTCCTATGATATAAACACTTCTCATTCACCTAAATACACCTTACCTTCAGGAAAATTTATATGTTTTATAAGAATACTTGGGAACATGCTGGTGTGTGTATGATATCCTTAAAATTTTATTTCTAACACTGTAAAATACCTGTGTGTGTATGCATGTGGGTTTTTGTGGACAGACGCTGGATTGGAAGCATGGGTGTGGTTGGAGGCATGCAACTTTTGGTCCTTGTCTATATCCCTCTTAGGGTGCAGTAGAATCATTTCTTGTTGCTTGTGTGTTGTGTATCTCATACGGTAAGGAGAGAGAAACTGAAGAAGGGGAACGAGGAAAAACTCATTCATAAAACAAAATTTTGGTTATACATTTACCCTTTCTAGAAGTCTGTGTATCAATGCGAGCACATGTTAACCTGTTAGTCTGAAGTATTTTGATTACATACAAAATACCTTCCAGAAACAAAGTGATTAAGCAATTAAGAGAACTGTTGCTAAACACTTTCCTTCATTCTCCAGCACTGTTAAAAGGATCTGTCAGGCTTTTACTTATTTCAAGTCCTCATTCAAGAATGGGAATCACAGAATTGTATCACAGAATTGTAGGGGTTGGAAGGGACCTCCAGAGATCATCGAGTCCAACCCCCAGTATTGTACCTGGGAACTGTACTTATAATATCAGCTATTGGAGGAAGGGTTTTGTATCATGCCTTCGTTTGAATGAGTCAAAATACTTAAATGAGGTTACCTGTAAAGCATGGTAATCAACTATGAACAGGACTGAAATGAAAGTTTGCTTCATGTTCTAAAACAACTTGATTTTTGTGAGTCAGAATTGATCTGTTATTGCAAGCAAGTATCTTACTTGAAGTAAGAGTGTAAGCCTTCTGTACTGTAAAACACGTCAGCATCATATCATAGCAGAAAGGGATCTCTTGAACGAGATGCTAGAGAACTGGCAGTAGTACTGTCGTATACTTCCTGCTGTACTGGGCCTTTGTCTCCAGACTTAATCCAGGTTGATCCTTGACTTCCAGTTTGTGCATAATGGCGATTGATTAGCCTAGGTTCCTGCACTAAGTCAAGTCCACTTGAACTTGATTTGGCCAAGTCCTGGGTTTGTAACCCCTAGACAGCATCCTCCATCTTCATTGCTGGAGCCTTTCTGTCATTCTTTGCACGTTTGTATCAGTGTTCGGTATGTGTCTGCACCCTGCTCCTGCTGCAAATTTTAGAGGGCAATGTTAAAAATACATGTTAATGGTATGACTGGCATCTGGCTAGCTCTTTTTACCTGTTTGCAATGGAAAACTCATTTTCATTTTTAAGCTTTAGGATTCATTATTTATTGAAAGAGCCTGTTTTTGTTGGAGTGATGGTTTCAATGGACTGGTGTGGTGGGCTTTTGTTTGTTTGTTTGGTTTGGTTTTAGTAATTAGGATGCTCTTTCTGGGCCTATTGTCGTAGTGACCCATTCTCTCATTGTGAGAGGTGGAATTGGAGCACTCTTTGATTTGTAGCATCTTTTAACACTGCTCTAAGCTCCTGTTTAATGTCACAGGAGGTGGTTTGAGGGTAAATTGAGATGCTCTTTCCCACAGAACTTAAATGTGCTGTTTCAATTGCTGTATCCTGCTGATAATGTGGCAAAGGGTTGAAGGTTTAATTTGAGATGGGCCTAATTATAAGCCTACCAGCCTTAAAACATATTACGTTTACTATTCATTTAGTGTATTTCTTAAGTACTGTTATCTCTATTTATGGCTTACTGCATATCTTGGTTTACTTATATGTGTTATGAAGTCTTTTTTTCCCCCCACTCTTCTGATCAATAAAGCCTGGCTTGCATTTATTTTTTTTGCAGGAAATGCAGCTTTCAGAAAGCATGAAAAATACTGCAATTTCCATTCAATGAGAGCATATTCTATGCTTGCAAAAAACCAATATTGCCATCTAGTGGGAGTAAGGATTGTGACTTGTCATGGTCCTCCCCATAGATTACTGTTTTGTCTGTTTTCTTGGAGTCATAACATACGTTTCCATTTAGTTTACTAAATGAACCATTTAGGTCCTTTGCTTTCCCGTAAACTTGAGGAAAATCTCAATATTTTATTGCTGGACTTTATCTTCTGTGTATAGATGACTAATCAGAAATATTTTGCACCTGCAAAATAGTTTCTTTATGAGCTGCTTTCTAATATAAATTGCCAAAGGACAGGGTATTGCTTTTGCGCTCCAGTTTATTAGGTCATGTCACTGTCAGTGCCTCTGCAAAGAGCAGGTGAATTGAAGCATTTGTACTTGTTGATTTTCTGATACTGTAATGTTTGTTAGAAAAATATCTTTTTATCTGCCAAGTCTTTGTGCAAGAGTATATTGAAAATGTTCTAAGACTGTAATGGAACAGAGCAGGGGGAAGAATTTAGCTGAAGTTTTGGGATGAAGGTGACTTCCAAAATGCGTTCTCTTTTCTGCCTCAATATGTAGAGATCAGGGTCTGTTGGGAATTCATGGAAATGGAGGTAGAATTTCATGTGATTTTATTGTTGTTACCTTGTAACACTTTGTTTATAATATATTTTTTTTTGCCTTGTTATGCTGAAATTTCAACTGGTTAGAATCAGCTCAGTAGCAATTTTCTTTTTCTTGGGTTTAATCCTAGCGCTTAATTAATCTCCCTTCTTTAGTCATCAGTCTTCAGCTTAGCAATGCAAAAACCTAAGAGCCTGAGCATTGCTTCTAAATACATTAGTAATTACTTTTGTTTAATTCTCATGCCTAATCACTGCATTTTTGAATCAAGTGGTAAATGATAGATCACTAATGCACACTTCCTGACTAATCTCTGCCTCACTCTGCTTTTAAACCAGAGAAAACAGCAGTGATAGTTATGACAGCATCGCTGTTAACTACTTTTTCTTTTCCAGTCCACTATGAATGAAATGAATTAGATCGAGAGTACTTTACATGTCTCTTGACAAGTAAATTGCTACCTGTCTTTCAGAAAATCTATATATCCATAAAAGATACAAATCTATGTTCTTTCCTCTTGTTCCAAACTCTAGTAACTCTTACTCATCTTTTTGTGCTTGAGGATGTTTATCTGTTTGTCATCATGTGCTAGTGGTGTAGCTAACCTTATTTTTTTGTGCTCTATGCTGCATCACCACTGGTGCTGTGTCTTTTTGCTCATACATGTTTAATATATGCATGAATTAACATGGGAGGTCAGAGTTGTGATCAGAGGAAGTTGCATTCAAAATATTCATTTGACTTGCACTGAGTATCTGGGATCAGATCTACTATTAAGGAGCACTGTGCAGTGTTTTCCTCTTTTATTTGAAATATGACACAGCATAGAGAAGTTAGTTATTATGGATCTTCATGATAGCAATAGCACTTCCCATAGTTTATCTATAGCAAGAAGAAGCTAAAGGTAAGAGGAAAAACTTGGACCAGGACCTGGTGCATGTAATAGCTGTGAGAGAGGAGGGACAAAGGAGGGGGACGTATACTGTATGGGTGTGTACAGAGTGTAGATGACTCCGTTGGTCTGGATGCTGGTAGGGACTGTGTACTTATTGCCTTTCACTTTAATCTGTATGTGACATTTAAGTGCTCTGCAGTCCAAATTCAGGTGTCTGCCCTTTTCCATTCCTTTTTCTGTCTGTGCAGAATTAAAATTTAAAATTGCTGCCTTGTAGTTAAGAACAGAACTTAAGATTATTCAAGTTTGATTTTAGAAGACATACCACTACTCCTGATCTAACTAGCCAGAAGTTTTGAAGACAGTCATACAATATGTTCAGTACCAATGGAATATTTTTGTTCTAAAACTTAATGTTGCCATGCTGAGTTTCAATAACTGGGGCACACTTTAACTTTTCGAGAAGAAAGTGTATCTACCTGTGGTCAAGTAGCATTCAAAAATATCCACCGACAAAATGGGATTGAACAAAACTGTACAGAGACATTAGCACTAGCTTTGTGTGTCAAGTTAGAAAAATCCATTCATGTAGCTGGTCTGCATTGGATCTACTGATTTTTGTGGATCTTCAGAATTTAGTCATTCAGATGTGAAAAGGAGTTACCTTAAGCAAAAATGGATACTAAAATTCCTACTCCAGACAAAACTTTCTAAGAGGATTTTTCTCCTCCAAATGTTTCTGAAATATTGCCTTGGATTCTAAAATATCTCTTCCTTTTGATGGTACCTCTCATATCAAATATATATTTTGCATGCAAAAACAGTATGTTTATTAGTAATTCTCTGACAGGTTATGCAAGCAAGAGAAAGAGGTCAAGACAAAGGATGTGAAAATAAACTTACCAGCAATCAATGATCTTTGTTAAAGACATAAAATTCAATTAGAATTAATTGTCAAGAGCTATTGTATTAACATGGAGGAGTGACAGAAATACTTGCCTTTTTTAGATTTTGCGTAATCTGGGGAATAAATGCCAAATTTTTTTCCAAAGTTCCTCTTTATTAACATTATCTCTTTTATGAAGGAGGACTAGAGTAGCCTGAAGTTATATCCATGGTTCTACTGTAGCCTGGAGAAAGCATTAGTTAAAGAAAAAGTTTAGCTCAGGCCAGCTGTCCAGATCTTCCTCCTCGTTTTCCTGCAGGTTTTCAAATGCATTTCAAACTCTGTGCTTTAGAGTCACACAGCTACCTTTACGTGCATCTTTGTGGTATTGGTTGTTTTGAGAATTTGCATATATCTGTATGGAAATATAGTTGGATTTATTGTAATGGAGAGATGTGGTAAGGATGCAAGCATGGTACTGTTTTCCCCTTTAAAACCTTTTTTTCAGAATGAATGTTCTGTCTTCACGAGTGTGGTAACATCTTTATTACTATCTTTTATGGTTTGTAAAATCAAGATCTTGATTTCTCCTTGATTTCTTGAGCATGTGCTTTCCAGGTACATTAGTTATTCAGAGGTCATCACTCTTTCTTCCTCCATACTCCTTTCATTTTCACTGACTATTGCTCCCTAGTTCACTACAGTTCATATAGAGTTTATGTGTTTGTATGAACACAGATAGTTAACGCAGCAACAGAATAGTCTGAATGACAATGTGTAATACAGGATCTAGGAATAAAACATATAAACAGGAAAAACTACTGCAGCAATGCCTAATTGTATTGCTTGTCATGTATTTTATGCTGCATCCTATTTATTATCTAATTATAAGTACATTTCCTATGCAGTCTTTTTAATTTCTCAAGAAGTATGGGTGACCTAGTTCTGTCACCCATATTGTCACTGAGCAGTTCCTTTAAACTGTAGCTATAAACTAGTTTCTACTGCAGAGAGCACTAACTGACTGTGTTAGAAATTAACAACCCAGTTAGATATTATAGAATTTGGCCTTGTTGATATTTACAGGCTTTGAAGAACCATCTATCACCTTCAGTTGTAAGTGCTGATACTGTTGTGTTTGCGTTCAGCAAAACCTGAATTAACTTTCGTTTAATTCTTCTGGCTTTCACTGTAGCATCTAACAAGCTCAGTAATGCTTTGGTATTGCTATTTCTTTATGTTATATTGCCCATATATTTTCTTTTGACAAGGTCCATGATTTGAACACTTGAAACTCTTACTGTGACTGCATTCCATTTGTCACATTAAGTGGATTTTCAATGATCTGAAAGTGAGAGATAAAAATCTAAAGTAAGGCATGGCCTGGTTTGTTATGATCATCTCTGCAAAGGAGCTAGAGAGTCTTGATGTGTGCTGGGAAGCAGCATAACCACCTGGTGTGCAAAAATGATACGACAGAACATTTATGGTTGATTACAAGAGAGGACTTTTAGGTTGTGATGAATTGTGTGTCTTGGAGATAATTGGTGAACCACAGCAGGCTGTTTTCTAGGTTCTTGCCTGGAGATAGAATTGTCGTACAACTACTGTAGATATAAGGAGGATCTACAATAATGGCTTTTAATCCAGCCAGTTTTGTAGTCTGGAGGACTAGTATTGTATCTGAGAGAATAGAATGAAAAATGATCTAAGATCGATGCTGAATTAGTTTGAAAACTCAGATACACACATCACATGTCTTTACTGTGGAGTTCATTTCAGTATTTCAATTTTTGTGCTACTTGGTATGGTATATTTGATGCTTCGTCTCTTAATTCAAATCTATATTGCCAAGTCAGCCCAATATCTACAACTTTTTTTTTTCCTCTACAGAAAAAGAAGATTGGGTAATGGGAATTATTCTGTACATTATGAGTTGTCTCGTAAGTGGGTTCCACTGTGAAATTCAATTTTGGAAATACAAAGATTTGTTTACTGCAGGTAAAACACACTGCATAAGAATAAACTAAAAATGATTTTCGGAGAAAATATTTCCTATTTCTTTTGTACATCATTATCTTCTGAAATAATAATGGTAATCCTTTTCTTCTTCTTGAAAAATGATGAACTCCCCACTTCTTTTTCATTTATAAGCTGTAGAGTTGAAAGTGCATCTCTGCTTCTGTTTCTCCCTATTTTTCTATTAAGGGCCATTAACTTTAAATTGGTAACTTCCAGAAATTTTCAGTCTTTGTCTTGTTGTTTATATTTAATTAAATCTGAGCTAAAATCCCACTTCTACTACCTTGTGTTCCGCAGTCAGTCCAAAATTCTGCTCCAGGCTCAAATTTCTCCCAGTGGGAAGTGAGTGAATGTATTTTCTAAGACACAAGAATAATGATGATTGAGATGCACAAAGATTTGGTATCGTTTGTTACATAAGACTATCTTTCTTAGTATTGTTTGTGTGTATGCATTTATGAAAATCTTCACTGTTTTTGAGGCAGGCTTCTAAATTTTGTTGTATTGCAAAAAACATCTCCCAGCAAGTATTCTGAAATCTGCCTTTATGCATGTAAATTGAATTAATTTTAGTTGAACTGCGAATGAGGGTGCTCTTCTATACCTCGTTGTTTGAAGTTGTATATCTAGAAATCTAAGTCCTTCTAGAGATTTAAATGTGGTTGTGAATTCCAACAGCTCTATCCAAGATAAATCAGCTTATTCATTTTCAGGTATTCCTGTGAGAGGAATAAACAGGCTGCCCTTTTCATCCTCATCACTTCGGTCATTTGCAGTAGAATTTAAGATACTTGAAACACTACTGGCAAACTGAATTTTCTAAATTCTATTGGGTTTTTGGTGGTGGTGTTCTTCTTTGGAATTGGAATTTAAAGCTGCTGATGCATGTTTGAGGAAAAGGACTAGAACTCCTCAAATGTATTCAGCGTTTCTCACTGTGTGAGACTAGTGTCCATATAGAAGTAAAATAAATAAATAAAGAACACTAGCAGAAATTTCCTTTATAGAAGTTTATTTTTTTAGGTCCTTTCAAGATTACTTTCAAGTACACCGATTTAATTCTGCATCAATAGTTCTGTGCAGGTTTTAAGGAAGCTTATTCTTATTCTTGTGGTGAGAGTGCTAGATGGTTACAGTGCTCTGTGGTGTGGCTTTTCACATCAAATGGAATATAATCCTTTGGGTATCCATCAGACCAGTTCTGCCAATGGTTGCTTCAGAGAAAATGCTCCAAGTGCTCTCTCTCTGACTTGGCTCTGCTGTTCCTCCAAGTGAAAAACTTGAAAATCCTGCTGTTTTCTCCTTCCTCTCTGGAACCTCAAGGTTGTTTCTGGAACTACTTCAGGGTGTTGGTACATATGTCTTTCTATTAGCTGTAACCAATAATTCCTCTGAATCCTTTCACCATCTCATATGATTCTGGGGAGCTTATCAAAGTTCTGGTTGTTTGGAATTTACAGATATTTTTTTTGTGATTATGTCATAGTGTCATGAACAACAAATCCGTTAAATCTTATTTCCAGAAAACATTTATGATGTTTACAGTAATCATAGCTTGTAAGTGTAAATAGATTAAAAAAAAAAAAAAAGGTTGAAACCTATAGCAGTCTGAGACTCAAAGGATGATTTTGTTTTGTTTGTTTTTCAATGTAAGAATTTGAAGTGAGAGCTGCACAGAAATAATCCTGTATGTTACAAGCTTGGAAAGTCTATTTTCCGAAGTTTTTGCTGGAAAGCTGTGTGGTACAGGTAGACTTTGCCCACTGAGCAAACAAAATTGCAGCAATTGCTGTGTACCCTGTGCTGCCATTGTCCTGCTCGCTGCTCCTTGCACCCTCACTGCTGTGTTCTGCACATGCTGTCTATCTCTGCCAGACCCTGTCTAACCCTTACACAGTGGTGTACTTGCTGTAGTTCCACCACAGCAAATGTGGTTAGCTCACTGGTGAACGCCTTCTAAGGAGCAGTTCACTGATAGCTGAGTAATGGTCCTTTTAACTTTCACTTGTTTTTCAGCTTTCAGCGATTGGCTTCTTATTATTGCTTCCATGGATCTATTTCAAAGCCAGCACAATACTTGTAGCTCAGCAGAAATAAATGTCAGGCAGCATCCTCAGTCTCCTCAATGAATAATGGACAAACAAGGGAAGATATCGGTCATTCATATCAGTAAATAGGTTGATGGGAAAGGCATGAAGGAATTAAACACTTATAATTCCACGTGAACGTTAACTTTAACAAATGTTTGGCTTTTATTTAAGTATTTGAGGGCAGATTTGGAGTACTTGAAAAGTACTCCAAAAAGATTGCAAAGAGTATAAATTAGGCTTTGGCATTCATTAAATTTGCAGGAGTTAATTAACAGATGAAAAACTTTAAATACATCTGCTTGTCTTTCCATGACTTTCTACACCTACCAGATCTGGACTGGGGAAGCTGTTTCAGCTACCAGCCCCAGAACCTCCCTTTTCCATTCCCTTTCATGCATATGTTCCCTCCCTGCTTAGCTGACTTCAAAACTCTGCTTTAACTGGACAGGCTTGTCTTTGCCCACCAACAAGCTACTATACTTTTGTCCTTATCTCACTAGTCTCTGATTTGTGTCCTCTCTCAACTGGTTGTGGACCAAATACTCTTGAACTTTTCCACCTTAAACAAAACAAACCACAAAACCTTATCACCTGAAGACCTTCTGCTCTCTAATTCTCCGTCATCTACATTTCTGCTTTTATACAGTGTTATGGTTCATATAAGTACAATAAGTAAGTTTGCTTTGTGAACTCCAATAACCTTAGGAACCTGTAGCCTTCAGAGTTAGTTCAGACCTAACTCTGAAGTTAGATCAGAATTCAACCTCACAAACTATTGGTTCTTTCTCAGCAGTAAATCATTACGATGTATGTATTCAGTGGAGAAAGAAAATGGACTTGTGAACTTGGGTGGATGTGATTACGAAACATTTCTAATTCTGAGCAGCTACATCTCCCTGAGAATGCCTAACTGGGGCATTTTATTTTTGATTTGTTGGATTGCAAGAAACTTTGTTATTTCTAAGGTTGGCAATTATAGCTTGGAAAAGGCAATACACAAAATTTTTCTTTTACTTGGCTTTTTTGTGCCTTGTGCTGGATTACTGTGGAGTGCTGGAGCAGTGGCACAGATGTAAGGCAAAAACCTTCAGCTAAAGATTCATAGGTTCAAGCAGCACAGTAGATACATGGGGTGCTTCGATCTTTTACAGCCGTTTTCTAAAGATTAACTGATTCATGTATGCCATAGCAATCCATCCTGTTCTATCACAAGATTCTGTGTGATAATTAGTAATGTAATTTTCCTTTTCTCTGTGAAGTATTTATTGACATGAACTGGAAATGCTTTGAATTGGACCTTCAAAGCTCTTTAGCATAGTCAAAATTTTGAAGAGACTCTAACTGATTTTCATATAGCAAGGGCAGCATTTTAAGATGGGCAATGATTATTTTTTTTTTTTTTTAAATCAAACATAAGATACTGCAATTTAAATCCTGAATGAAGGGCAAAACAGCTGAAAAGCATGTGGTAATTTGGAGCTGGTTACCTCCCATTGCAGCAGGCTTATTTGCATTGTTGCTTTTTTGTTTCTTTATTTTTCTAATCTAAGAATTGTGTGTTTAGGGTGGATTTATGGAGCCTGACATGAGATTTAGCAGAGCAGGAATCAGTGGATGTTGTTGAAATAGCCAGGCTTTCAGGAGCTATGATGTAGTTTTTAAATCTGTCCTTCTTCAGGCAGGTTCTCAGTGAAATTGGGTTGAAAAATGTTATTGCTACGTAAGTCAGAGAATGTTTTATTGGAGCAGCAAAGCTTAGAAGTATTGCAGTAGCTGTAAAGTATTTAATATGCATAAGTGCAGCAGTTGCTATGGATGAAAAATACAGATGTATGTGTAAGTCATGACTGATTTAGCACTTGAAATTTTGACAGAATGCAGAAAAAAGTAGAGCAACCAACAGTGTTACAGAAGCATTAGTCAGTTTTAATTAGGGTGCATTCTTATCTGTTCCAGCCTTGTTTGTGTGGCTGTTCACTCTTTCGAGATTTTCCAGGCTTTCTTTGTGGGAATTCTAATTTTGTTTTTCTATTCTAATTCCCTATGTTACTATTTCTTACTGGTCATAGGGTGGAATTGGCCCCATGTGGTGCCAAGGAGGAGAAAAGTGAAGCCTTGTCCCAAACTGACAGACACCCCACGGGTGCTGCCAGCAATATGACAATATGGCTTAATAGAGCAGCAGGAGCTTCATGGGGGGGTGTTAACAAGGCTAATTGGCAACACATACTTCATTCCCAGTGACTACAGGATGTACAGCAAAAATAAGCAGGGGCTTGCTGTGGAGCTGGTGTTAGGGAGTGCTTGGGGAGAGCTACAAGCTCATTTAGGTAGTTACTGTCCTGTGTATCAGTATCTACAATATGATTATAGGTTTATTAACCAAATGAATATGTAGAATAATTCAATTGAAGGGGATCTTCAGAGGTCATCTAGCCCAACTATTGGACTACTTTACTTTGGCCAAACAAACATTAAGGCATGTTAATGCTCTTCTGTAGCAGAATTACCAAGTAGCACCTGTTGGTGCTGTGGGCTGCAGACCCAATGCCTAGGATGCATGCAGGTGGTTACTGTTTCAAAGAGCTCCTTCTCCTGAAGCAAAACGTGAGAAAAGGATGGAAAGGAGAGCTGTTATTGCAGTGTCACTTAGAACAGCATTCACAGATGAATTTGGTAGACAATTGATAAATCTTATACTGTTTTGTATCGTAGATTAGGATTGTTCGTATAACCTAAAATCTAATTATTTTTACTTACTTAAAACAGGATGAAGTGTATGAATTTGAAACATGTTTGTTTGTTTGTTTTTCATTTATTTTCTGAAGAGGGAAGATCTTTCTGGACTTGTTACTGTCATTTTTCATTTGACAGAGCCAATGGTAATTTGGGTGGGAAGTGTAATTAAAATTGTCCTGGCTATGCTAATAGCACAAATCGTAAATTGTTCATAAGCTGTTGTAATAATGCAGCCAATTTTCTTTTCAAATATATGTTTGCTTTAAATTATAGCTTCTTGTCAAAAAGTTATCAGTTTATAAACTTCTAGGAAGTGACAGTTATGGAACTATGTAAACTTATCCAGACACGTTTTAAATAATTATTTTTCACTGCAAGTGGAAATGGATAGCAATTTGAACTATCATAGGTACTAGAGTGACTTAAAATGTCAAATTACTGATGATTAAATCCAGATAAGCTCCTCGCATTCCTTTTAGAATCACTCTCTTCTTTTTGTGCCATTTTATATTTCTGTAGCTTTGACTGTTGAGGAAGAAAGGAAATTAAGTTCAAACTGTTTCCCTGAAAACCAATACGATTGTAAAGAATCTGATTTCTGCTTGGAGAAAATGAGCTTGGGTGCATGGATGGACCACTTGTTTCCAGATAAATAACTTTTTTTTGACAAACTGACTTGTAAAATTTCTGTAGATGAATTGCTTTTTCTTCCTTAGCTTGCTTATTGGAAATTTGGGGAGAGAATATTCTTAATTTTTAGAACTGTTTATGGAGGGTATTGGATGAAACAAGGTGTATACAGACATGTAAATCCTAAAGAACTATTTTGCTCTTTCCAAGAGTATTGGTTTTAATATAATAAAAAGTGTTTGTATGAAATTCAAAATAATTGAGTGGCCGTCAAAACCTTCCCAGAAACTGTACTACTGCCCTGTAAAAGAAGGCAGATCAAGCAGAGGAAACAGACATGGCAGCAATCCAAACAGCTACGGGATTTTTGTTTGCCACTTGTACTTTATTCAAAGTATTCATCTTCTTTTTTGTGTGTGTATTTGTTTGTTGTTGTTTGTATTAAATCTTGCATGGTGGTTTTTTTTTTTTTTGTTTGCTTGTTTGTTTTGTTTTTTTAGCTAAGCATGATTCTGTCAGAGTTTCTGACCGACAATGCAGAAAGCCTTTCCATTAAGTCTAAGCCCTTGTTTTTCCCTTTATGGTCTTATAAAATGGTGTACTTCTGGTGTTTGGGCTCTCCCGGAAAACAACTTCCCTTCTGTTTAGCATGAATGTCTATGCAACATCTGTCCATGAGAGAATGACGTATGGTCACGTTTGGAAGAACTCCGCATGGAATGTGCAGAAGCAATGTGCTGACACACAATTAGCTGCATGTCCCTGAAAGGCAAAAGGATGCAAGTGCCTGTGTTGCTTTAGGAGAGCTATTGAACAC
The DNA here is from genome assembly GCF_951394365.1 of Tetrao urogallus. NCBI lineage: Eukaryota > Metazoa > Chordata > Aves > Galliformes > Phasianidae > Tetrao > Tetrao urogallus. The sequence continues at coordinate 25,760,142 of NC_136814.1, forward strand.
AGAAACTCTTGGGTTCTGCTTGGTTCTGGAGGGAGCACTTCCAAATCTACTGGGTGTTTCTGAATATCTCATTGTGTAAATTAAGAAAGTAAATGGAGAAAGCAGGTGGAAATCTCTCGAGGGAATTTTGTTTTTAACTTGTTATAATGGTTTAATAGTTAGCAGTTAGAGCTAAGCAGGTGTTTTAAGAGCTCTTATTTAACAATTATCACTCATTTCCGGGCTTCCTGTTTGTTCAGGCTGCTGGAGAACATCAGCCAACTGCTTTCAAAAACCTATTTTAACCCTTTGTCCTCCAGTAAATCTGAGAAAACTCTAACACAGTAGGTTGCACAGGAAAGCACCTAGGCAGGTCTTGAATATCTCTGGAGAAGGAGACTCCACAGCCTCTCTGGGCAACGTGTTCCAGAGCTCTGTCACCTTTAGAGCAAGTTCCAGTTTGTGCCCATAGCCCCTTGTCTTGTTGTTGAGTGATATAGAAAAGAACCTGGCCTCATCCACTTGATTCTGACCCATTAGATATTTATAAGCCCCCCTCCCCTTCTCTTCTCCAGGCTGAAAGTCCCCAGGTCTCTTGGCCTTTTTTCATAACAAAGATGCTCTATGCACCTTTGTGGCAGTCTGGACTGGAGATGTTAAATAGAACAAAATCACTTGGAGTTACTATCTGACCTACATGACAAGTGAAGGAGGATTTATAAACTTCTTGGACTCCTGAATGTAATTTAACTATCCTTTCAATTCTGTTGTGTTACAAACATTCTTTTTTCTGAATCATCATGATAGAGTGGGATATAGAATAGTAGAGAACCCTGATTTTTGTTTTCTAGCTCTTGTTATCATGCAAAAATTTTTTTACCTACTCACAACTAGTGAACATGGGCCAAAATTAGTAGGATTAGTGCTATAAAAGTACTAGTTCTAGTAATATAAGTAAAAGTGGTTTGAGTTTTTTGTATTTTAGTGAAAGCGTAATCAAGATTATAAAACTAAGCAACTGACGGAAATGTGGGTTTTGATATTTGGATACAGAAAACTAAGACTGAGGGCTTTGTACATCAGCGCTGTAACAAGGCTGATCAAATGTCATAGTGCTGCTCTAAATATTAATCCTAAAATGCAAGCAGTTATTTTTCTGAGGTGTGTGTATGGTTTTTCAAGCAGGGGATCTTTAAGAAGCTGTCTCAGTAAATTCAGAAATACTCCACTCTTGAGAGAGCAAAGTGGAAAAAATACTTTTTAATTCTGCTACAAGTTGAAGTGCCTCTAGAGGCTTTAGAGATTGATAAGGAAGGACAACCAGCTGGCTAGTAATGGCCCTCAAGTGCTGAATCCTGCTGAGAGTGAGAAATCTTGGATATATACTTGTTCCTATGTTTGAATGCTGCAAATCATATTTGTGCCAACTTCAGCCCAGTCTGTGGTTTAAGCCTGTGCTTTTTCTACTGTGCCTGAAACTACTCCTCACCCCAGTGTAAGGGCGTCAAACCAGGCCAGACAGATCTGCTCTGCTCTGGTAGAGAGGCTCTTAGTGAATAAACTGCTCTCACCATCAGAAAAACAGTATTTCAGAGTGGGAGAGAGTCTCAGTGTGCTCCATGGCATGCAAAATCTGGCCATGGAGGAGAACTTTACCTACTGTGTCCTGCATGTATGGCAAGTCCCAGTGCTTGTGCTTTCATGGCTTCAGAAGCTTTGAGCTGAATGGTACTGATAGTTTAAAAGGATTGCTAGGGGTAACAACAAGTTTTCTTCTTCAAGTTGAAAGAACAGAGCATTTTAGTTTTATTATTTTAATACACGTGGGCTAGTTTGCCTGATGCTGATGTAGTGCGTGTGGATAGAACTGATTTATTTGTGTTAAGCATGTAAGTAGTCACATTGATTTGCATCAGTTTTGTTGATTAAGCAACAGTTTAATAAGCTGCAAATGGTCTTCAAAAGAAAACAAAACAAAAGTATTTTTTAGGGTGGTTCAATTTCTTTTCAGTTACCTAGTTGTATGTCAAAATTTCTCTCATTTCCTTTTAAGACAAAGTATAAAAGCTACACTTTTTTTTTCTCCCCTGTCCCAAATTCCTTATTTGTTTTCTCCAGCAGTGTCTAAAATCAAACAGAAACCTGTGAGTGGTTTCCAAGAAGAGAAGAAAAAGCATTTACTTGAAGTGCCAAACCATATCCACTTTGAAGTTCCACAGAACAGGCAGTGGGTGCTTTATCATGTGGATGTCAAAGGGGCTAAAAGTTCTCACAGTTCTTCAGCAGTATTGCTGCAGAGATAATTTGTTACTCCTATTGAGGGTTGGTATTACTGTCTTCTAATGCTTTACCTGAGCTGAAGTCACTGCTGTCAGAAGGGTTGGAGGTTATATTTCAGGCTTCTCCTTCACTTTACAAGTTCAGGGCTCCTGGTGTAGGCACTCAGTGCTATTTTGAGTTGATTTTTATTTTCCATTTTTCCAAACATGTTGAGGATGCTGAGCACAATCCTTGTGATGCAAGGGATTTTGAGCACTCGATTTGAAAGTGTAGCCTTAGTGAATTTCAAATGAAATTTATCCAAATGTAGATAAATCAGCTTATGAATGATACTACTTTTTGTCCTTTATTCAAGTGTAGAAGAGCATGAATAATGTTAGGTGTTGTCTTCTGGTACTGCACTTTCAATAAACTTAATGACTTTTCTGCTTTTGCTGTGGATGATATATTGTTTGTGTTTCGCAGTTTTTGTCACTTAGAGCAATTTCCTCAAATGCTCTGCTTCACAGACTATTTGTTTAGTGCCAAATCTCCTGTGGAGATCTGTGTGCCATAGGGAGAAGTGTCGATGGGAGGGAGTTTTCTGCTGCTTGCTGGGACTCTGGGGACTCTGTAATGTGTCCTTTTTTACTTCCACATTGCTTTTCTTTTCACAGTAAACAATATAAATGTCTTTAAGCTATTTGGGATTTGTTTGGAATGACTATCATCTGTGTAGTAAAGAGATGTAATTTACCACTATGTGCTATGGGCAAAAAATATCATGGTTAGTATGAAAGCAACAGGAGCTAGTTCAGCAGTTGAATTTGCAGTGAAATTCAGATGAAGTAAATATGATATAAGAACATATGAGATCACTGCATGCTCAAGTTAGTGTTAGTCTTTGATATATAGATTACTTTCTGATTATTTTTATTCCTTGTGATAATTTAAGAAGTAATTTTTTCCTTTTCTCTGTTGTAAACAGCTTCTAAAAATTTTATGGTTTTAGCATTTGAAAGATTTTCTCTTTCCAACACATGCTCTGAATAGACAAGCAATTAATAAACTTTTCATTAATGTGGCAACTGGTCATGGATGTGTACATGATTCTGATATTCTGGAGCAGTAGAGGTGCTCTCCAAAGCAATAGGTAATTCCTGGGCAATACATCAGGAAAGAACAACAAACATGGAGGAAACCAAGCTTCTTGTAAAGGGAGTATTCTCAGCTCCAGGTGTATAAATCAAAGACTTTGTGAATCCCAGACTCTATTTTGCTGGGCCAGGAAACTAAACTATTTTTACATAGAATAAGGAATCAAATCATGTAGTTTTTACAAGAGATTGCAGAGTGCTTTTTATCATGTGATAGGAGACTCCTCATCAGCTTTCTCTTAAGGGAAGGCTTGCATTTCTTATTGTTACTCAATTTAGATCTTTTTTTCTGCTGTCTTAGTCTTACTTCTGTAACAGCACAGGAAAAAGTCTTGCATTCTTCCTTGAATCTTCTGGCTTGCAATACAGCAGTGCAAAACTTTTTGCCTATCTGAAACTTTAGAAACAAAGGAATTCAGTGAGTACAGAGGTTGCAATTCCAACCTATTAGTCTTAGTTCTGCCAAATGAGGATCAAGCAGATTTGCATCGTAATTCTTTTCTAATGTGTTGTTAGTAGGCACATCATGACTGAAGTCTTAAGAGAGTCTTATAGATGTAATGTTTCCGTTTGCTCAGTCCAAGATTTAGAGGGACTTTTACAGCAGTATTTAGAGATTGCATCAGCTTACAAGTATCAGATAGTTTACATAGAAATTTTGTGGCTGCAAAACAGCAAATATGTGACACAGCTGAAACTGCAAAGAAATAAATAATAAAGTCTCTGTAGGCCTCTTATCTTCTGGGATTTTATCTGTTCACAATGGAGTTTGGCCTGTAAATGGTGTTCCATATTTGTCTATTTGAAGTTTTAGTGGCTGGTATTATTTCCCATGTGTGCTACTTTTTTTTAATTAAGCTTGTTCTCTGTTCTCTATGAATTTTCCCTTGTATTATTTGAATAGTACAACTGCATGAGATTCATGAGAGGAAACTGGATTAGTTTTTCGAATAGCAGTTTGCAAGTAGCTGATATACTAAGTAGAGAGTGGTTTTTATACCATTCTGTAGAAACCACAGCTTATATCTCCACTTCTTATCTTGCCTTCTTCAAGTAGCAAGCACAAATCTCAACTTTTAATCTGTTCTACAAAACTTATCATAGTGTGCGATTTCTTTTTTTTTTTTTTTTTTTTTCCTAAAATTTTCAAGGTATTCTATTAACAGCATTTGTGTGATGCATACCAGCATAGAACATGCGGATTAATTGAACCTAAGGCTTTGGAACAGCACGCTCAAGTACAGGTCCATTGAGACCTTGATTGTTAGAGCCTTATAAAATACATACAGTTTTCTGGTAGATCGGAAGCCAGAAGCATTGAAGCAATAATATGTGTTCTGTGGTAAAATTTAATGCAGGACTTAATTCAGTGTTTGTAGTGAAGTTTCCATCTCTCAAAAGCTACTCTGTATTCTTCTGTTGCTGCTGTCCAGAGATGGCTGCCTATGGCTTTTAATACATTTGAGGGATAAAAGTATCCTGATTATGACTGTGGGTCATCTTTATTGTTGTGACATTACTTTAGAGACACTTGGTAAAACCAACACTGCAGAAACAAGAGAATGTAAAGCAGAAGGAAAACATGGGCATACCTTTAACCATTACTCCAGTTATAGATATTTGGATATTTTCAAGGAGAGTGATTTTGAAATAGATAATATCATGATTTTTCTGCTGCGAGGCACTGATTTTTTTCCAGAGACCAAATATCCTTTCCTGAAGTGTGTTAGCTTTTTATGCTCTTTTAAAATGATGCACCTTTTTGTAGTGCTGCTCTTTAGTAGGAGAGATGATCATGAGAGGGATGAGATTTGGAAGAGTGAAACTAAACATTGTGCTAAGCCCAGACGTTGTTGGGATGCCCTTTGAATGTTGATTTAGTAGAGCCATCGGTCCTAGTATGGCTAGAAAAGAATCAGTCACTAGCACCAACCTAATACAGGCTATAATCTGTAAGAGGTATGTAGTTTGCTCTTGAGCATCTCATTATCTTTGAGATATCTTTGGAGTTCAATTTGTTTTATTTCTAAGGACTGAATCAATTGTCCCTTCCAGGCTGCAGCCAAGTAAGACCATTGTCAAGTTCTCCAAAAGTTTCCTTTGGTCTCAGCCTCAAATAATGTCTTAAAGCTCTCTGGAAGAACCTGCTAGCTGCATAGTGTGTATTTTACTGGCTTTCAGTTTATCTTTATAAATGGTATTTGACAATCATCTGCATTTGGTGTGAAGGGCAAAGCTGCCATAAGCTAGCAATATTTCAGTGTGTGATCCAACAGATAAGCTCTCAGGCTGCCAGTAAACTTTATTATTCAGAGTTTTTTCCACAGTGAGTTCTGCAGTTCTGATTTATATACGAAGTAAGGGAAGGTGAAAGAAGGAATAGTAGTCAAGAGTAAAGTCTGTATTTTGGTTTGCTGTGGGATCTGATTGCTTAGCCATGTGAGAAAGAAGTCATGTTTTCATGTATAATAGTACCATTTGAGTAATTTAAACATACCTAGTTATAAACAATTTTCTTCTAAATTAACATGGCACAGAAATAAGTGATTTATGGCTCTCAGAAAGCTTGGCATATTCATTTTCTGTAGCATTACTTATATCGTAATGACTAAATGCAAGTAATACGTTTTCTCCTTAGCTACTGTTATTTTTTGTATAAAAATATCTTTTTAAAAAGCAGCATAAATTCATAGCAAAAGCTGTAATAAAATAAGAATTCAAGAGTCAGAGTAGAAGGTATTTTGAAGTAGTTGCTGCTCTAATGTAAGTTAATTGAACAGCAGTTCCTGGAATGAGCTACTGATTCTTGAATGCTCACAATTAGCTCCAGTTTTCAGAATTTAACAGATATCTTTTTTATTGTGTTAATGATGTGCCTTGATTCATGGTTATTTAATCAAAGCCATGTGCTTTGAAAGTAATTCTCAATGAAGTACTGAGTCTTCAGTTTTTTGGGTGACTTTTGTACCTGAAAAATCTATGAGAATCTTTGGTTGTTTAGATAAAACATCAGGTCTCAAAGCAGTGGTGATTCTACTTCGTATGCGTTATCTTTGTTCTTCTATTTTCTTGCCAAAAGGTCTGTTACAGCTTGTGAAATCCATGCAGTGTGCCTGTGTGTTAGATAACCTAATCTTTCTCTGTCGCTTTTAATGTCAGCATGTTTGATGTTGTTTGTATGTTTCACTGTATGGTTGTTTTTTGTTTTTTGTTTTTTTTAATGAGAAAAATTGAAGAGAGGATGAGAACCCTATCCTTTTAAATGATAATAAATTTGGTTAAGCTAGCCAGGTCTTAAGTTCAAACTTTTCTGAATCAGAGAAATCTGGTTTCTTTCTTTGATACTGTTTAAGCAAAGCCACGTAAAAATTTCTTTGTAGTACCCCTTTGTGGTAAATGCATGATAGCAGTCAGAAAAGCGGTCCTTCCTCCAAGGCCAGGCTACAGTTTGCAGGGAAATCAGTGAGTAGCATTAGGAGTGCTTCTGTCTAGCTGATGAACTGTGCTTTCCTCCTCCTTCTAGTGTAGGGTGTTTCAGGATGTATCTGCTTTATACAAGTTACTTGAATGTATGTAGGATGCCAGGAGTTACAGAAGGAACAGCTCTCCTCATTGCTAGGATACACAGAAAGTGTTCAGCCATGTCATGAAGTGGAAGCAGCCTTTATTACACTATTGATAAGCAGCTGGCAGTGTTCCAGAGTTATTGTTGGGACTGCTCCTTGTGTTAAAAGCAATTTTCTTATTAAATGATCCAAGATGAAAATGAGATTCAATTGCTGATCAGGGTTCAGAATCAACCTGTTTTTCTTTAGGTTTTACCCCCCCAAAAAATGTGTATATAAATTAATCAGTAGTCTTAAAGAAGCTCCAACAGTGAAGAGGTAACTGCATGTTTTTTTTCCCCAGAATTTCCTGGTTAAGTTTTATTACTTCCATTCTGAAGACAGAGTTCCAACATTGTACTCTCTCTTTTTCTTTTTTAAGGACTGCATGAGAAAATGGACTGAGTTACTCAGAATTAGTCCATGAATCTCTACTGCCAAATACCAACTACTATTTGAGTCCAATCATGAGAATGCCAACATTTATATATTTGTTTATTAAATTCCACTGCATCTGTATCTGCAACAGTTAGGAACTTCACTGGCATATACACCCTGTATGCATTTAGGGTTTTCAATTGGGGAACGTTTTTGTTGAAGGTAGAGTGACTTCCAAGTTTGATAAACTGAAAACACTTTTAAAGGCAGCTTCTGTTTTGAAAATGAAATCTGAAACAATCCAAAGGAGAAACTCTGTAGGCTCCTGGGAAAAGTAAAATGCAACATATTTGACAGAGTCACATGCAGCACACACTGGATAGGATCAGTGAATCAGGAATGGAAACTGTCCAAAACTCACACTCAGGCATGTTGTGCAGACATCATGGAGATCTATAGGATTCCCTTGAGAGCCTTATTTAAAGGGAGGTAACCCAGGCGGCTAACAAGGTCATACTTGTGCATGAATTATTCTCATCTTTATTACTGTGGGGATTGAAAAACAAAACATAACAACAACCAGTGCACTGCAAAGGAGTATCCCAAAACCTGTCTTTCCATGATGTAAAGGTAACTTTACTTCCAATTCTGTCTTGGAAATCTCTGCGGTAAAGAGACTCTTGCTGCTTCTCTGATCAGATCTTTGGGAACTGTTTCTACAGTTTGATTTAAAAAATGTAAATATGTAGTTTTCAGTTCTTGTACTGGAGAGTGCTTTTGAAACAAACTTGTTTTAGAAACAAATTAAGTTTTAACCTATAGAAGATGAATATAGGGTTCTTCAAATCTGAAATCTCTGCACACACTGTGTGGTAGTGCTTAAGAAAACTGTAGGTCAACTGGGGATGGAGGAATAAGGAAAAAAGGTATCTTAAACTTAAATGCATTCCTAAAGCAGCCTGCAGTGTCTACCTCCATGCTTGTCGCAGATGACAGATTTTTCATGGCAATTTACCCAGATTTGAAATGATCTGTTCTCTTTGAAGTTTGCAACCAGTTAATATTTTAAAAACTGATTGGCTGGAAATTGAGGCAGGAAATTTGTAATTTGCTCTGAAAGTAATCCCTCCTATTTATTTCCATAGAAACTACAACAGATACAAAGAGCACAAAAACATAATTTGATAGAGCAAATTCCTGCCTACAAATCTATTTTTCAACACAGATGCTACCATTCCACCCTTAGGTATGAATTTTTGTCAGCACTGAACAAGAGCTCGTGTGCTGCATTTGTAATAATTTTGCTCCCTCCTTTGCTTCTTATCTACTTCCATATCAGATGCAATTTTGTCAGTCTGCCCCTCTGCTGCCATCTGCCATACAGCAACACAATGTAATGGAATATTGGTGGGAAATTGTAGTGCAATATCACCAGCATCCACCTCTGATGTTATGATCCAGCATTTAAAAAAAAAAAAAAAAAAGGCACTACTTTTGGAGCAGCCCACATATACTGGGGGCCAAATAGATTTATCTTGCTGTGAGGCACATCTCTGCCCTCTTTTGGGTGAAATTAGCTGTGCCTCATTCTGTAAGCCCTAAATGGAATTTAAGAATTTTTTTTTCTGTAAATCAAGCATTAGGGGTCATTGCTTTTGGGATATGATATATGCAGAGATACTGAAGTATGTGAAGGTGTATCAGTAGGCTACTATAATGGTGGTTTACTTCTAGTTAATTTACCAGTTCAAATAATACTACTAACATGGGAGCATGCTTAGAATTCATAAATTCCAATGTAGATAACAGCAAAAAGATCAGGGTCTTATTGTATAAATGTGATACTGTAGAGCCTTACATGTACTAAATAAAACAGTAAGAGGTTAAATGTGCACCTGGAGGTGAGTGAAGGTCTGTGTTCAGCTGGTCAGTAGCAGAACTCACAGTGGAACATAGAGAAGCATTCAAATTGTGGAGAGAATTCTTTCCAGGGAGAAACTTGGAGCTCGTTAGTTTATTGAAAAGGAATGATTGGAGGTCACTTAATTTGGATATATAAAAGTACCATTAAAGAGAAATGGCTTTTTAATCTGACAGGAGTAAAACAAGAACTGATGGTAAGCCAGGGTGCTGAAAATGAACAGTGAAGCATCAATTTTTCACATTAAAGGTGATAAACTAATGAAACCAGTTAGCAAGGGATGCAGCAGATCCTTAATCCCAAGATATTTTCAGAAAAGACTGAAAGCATTTTCTGGAATACATTAGCTTAGATTTATTAGTTTGACTTCTTACATGAGGAAGTAGGCAACAAGCTATGCCCTCCCATAACAAAACTGAATGGTTTTTCTACTTGCTCATTTAGATCTTCAGTTATTCTGATTCCAGTTCCAGGACCTTGAAAATCCATCCTAGGCTCTTTCAAAGAAATCACGCAGATCTGAGTATCTCTGTTTCAAAGAGGAAAAAGAGAGAGGAGGGGAAAAAAAAAAAAGTGAAATGTGCTCGTATATGACACCACACATCCTGTTTCATTATAGTCTAGAGAGGAATGACCACACCACTACAATACAGCGCAGGATAAATGACAGGTTGCCCTCTCCCCTTCTGTCTCCAGGAAGTACCAAAAAACAAAGCTGTCTGAAAATCTAAAAAGCCACGGTAAGACTTTAAAAAATCTTGAGCCAGCATCTTGCACATCTGTGTCGATTTGTATCTAATGTGCGAACTCTGCAGCTTCTCTAGTTTGAAGCTTATCAACAAACAAATATAAATACTAACCACATACCAATTAGTGCAGCATACATGAAAATGAATCTTTTGCTAGTACTGCAATCCTGATTAGTGGAGTCTACTGTCTGACTTTTTAGGAATAGCAATAATAGGAGCGAGTATTTTTGCCATTTCCTTTTCTGTAATCTCTGTATTCAAGATGTTACATTCTGGTCTGGTTTGACTCATAGAATGTGACTTCCCTGGCAGCATGTGCCAAGTTACTAAACTTCACTCGATTTCCCTTTTAGGTTTCACACACAGGTAGCATGAACTAGAGCAGTTTTGTTTTGTAGCAGTATTCTGTAGCAGACATTAGAGGATCTCAGAATTGTTCTGGGTTTGTTATGGCTTAGGCTGCCAGGAAGTCCAAGTGAATCACTGATAATTCTAGTCTTCAGGATAGCTGCTTTGCTGGCCGAATTAGCTTCATTAATCTTTCTAATATGGTAATTAAACACTGTGAGCCATCAGCAGAGCTAGATGAACATGTTAGGTTTTTTGTTGTTTTCTTTTTTTTTTTTTTTAAACAGCAACTAAAAAACCCAGCAAAATGGTTTCTTAAGAACTTATTATAGTACTAGCTAAAATAAAGCAGAATTGAGGGTGTTGCGTCTTCAGAGCTCAGTGATGTCTGAAACGGTGATGAACTGTGCTACTCCCACTTTCTTACTGTGTTTTGGCCTGATGCACTGGAAAACTTATGAGCAGGTTGGAGATCTGTTAGGCAACAGCCATGAACCGTAACTATATAGAAGCACTGTATGGAGTTTTCTGGGTAGTCACACACGATTTTGTACTCACTGTGCTTATCCTACATAGTGAAGGTGGCAGCTCCAAGATTGTTCTTGTGGTGAGTTACTTAAATGGTCCTTTCCAATTTCGGGCCAGGACAGTGAAGTCTGGGGGTTAGGAGTGGTACCTGCAAGTATGGTGTCCTACATATGCTCTCTGGGTTTGGGCTCTGTGTGGAAAAAGGGCAGGCAGATCCACATGGCAGCCAATTTCTGTGTGTCACCTTGTGTGCAGGCAGAATGAAGTCTTCCATTCTAAGCTAACAAATAAACGTGGAAAACAAAGATACTTTTGGAGGTCACTTTTATTTTCTTAACTCTGTTTTCTAGTTTCTTCTTTTGAATTTCTTTTAAACTTTTAGTATAACTTGAACAAAGGTTCTGAATCAATGCAATTCTTGGCATGCTGTAAGTAGGAGAGCTATTTCCAGGAAGGATACTTTTGTTTAAACACTTGATGCCAATTCTGTTTTTTTTCTATTGTGGTTTGTATATCATTCAATGTTTGTTTATTGTAATGTTCATGTTTGTTGTAAAGCAGCTAAGGTTACAGATGCATATGTGCAAGGGCAGAGAATATTTGTGTAGAACATACTTTTTCCTTCCATCTTTAACCCGACAAAAGATTGTTTATTCTTGAAGCCTGTGTATTCTTGCTTTCATCTTAGAGCTTGCTGGAGAAAGAATTTAAAAACAAAACAAATTGGAACTAGAAAAGAAGTATTTTTGTGTCACTTCTGCAATCTTTTGTTTCATAACCAAATTTAAGTAATTTTATTTCAAGGTGACAAGCTTGTAATTCTATGAAGGAATATTACAAACTCTAAGTCATCACTTTTTTTGGTGTCTCGATTTAAAGATTGTCTTGAAGTTCTTCATTACTTTTAAAAATCTTTGCCCTGTTAGGGGAGAAATGGTCTTTTAATGTAGTAGGATAGCTGAAATAGTAATGAGAATCATTGAAGCATTAAAGAATGAGATTTAACAGGTAGTGTCTCTGTTTCCAAAATGAAATGTAACATTTTTAAAGTAATTTTAGCATAACTTTGTTTTTGAAATATTGTTTTACATCTATCTGCTTTGGGTATGACAGTTTCTTGTCACATCTGGCCCTTATGCAGCACTGATCATCGGGCAAAATCGGACAAAGGATGCACTTCAGCTAACTGCAGTGAAACAGGGATTTTGTAGCATTAAGAGACTTACCTCCTGCAGAAAAGCTGCAGTGCTGGGGAATTTTCAGACTGGTCTTGCTAGTTTTTAGAAATGTTTTGTACAAATAAAATACTGTTTGTTTTCTGGAAATTTAGAGAGAAAGAGTTTAATTCGTAGCCGTTTACTGAGATCAAAGATGCTTTTGGGTCCATCTCCCAGCCTATCATAACTGCATATTCTGTAGTTTCAGTCACTTTATTGAAGAGAAATGAAAATCTTATTAATATCTAAATCAGCTTGGTAAAGTAGAATAGTAAGAATTTACCAACTGGGATTTTCTCTTGCTTGCTGATGAACTCTGCTTGCATCTGGTGGCTGTGCTGAAGACTAACAAGCTGCTTGGGAGTCCTAGTGAGTGTGAGAGAAGCACAGTGTGTTTGTTTGCAGCATGTTGGGTTGAGATGCTTCCTTCCTTGTGAAAGATTAATTTCTATCATGAGTACAAGTGGAAAGAACATTTTATGTGGTTGCCTTGCAGATAAGCAAAGCCTTTCTCCTTTCTTCCCAGGGAGCTGAACTGAACTTAAACTCATAAACAGTAGTTGTTTTTAGTTTATTTTTATATATGTGATTGTGTTGCTCTTTGTCTGGAACAAAGCCAGCGCAGCTTCACTTACATCTGAGCTAAGGTTGATTCAGTTCCCTGATGCTTTCTTCTAATTGGTTAATTAATGACTGCAAATTCAGTATGACCTCTCTGGAAAGTTACTGAAGGGAATCATGCAGTAGTGTTTCAAATACTTGGTGCAAAACTCTTGTAGAAAGATCTGAGATGAATGCTGAGCTTCATTTTCTGCTGATATTTCATATAAGGTGTGTTAATTTGTAACTGTTGGTCTGGCAACATTTTCCTGCCAATAGAGGTAAGAGGAGTACTCAAACAATGACATCAGTCAGCTGTGTTCCTTGCTTCTGTTTTAAAACATGGTTTGTTAATAGACAATTTCTGGAATCTCTTTTTATAACTGCGGAACTAAAATTAGATTAACATGTGACAAAATTAAGGGCAACTTAACTTCATCTAAATATTATGGTTTCCTAGCACTTATATCCTGCCTTTGGAGATATCCTACCTCATCTAGGAAGAGTTTGAGTTTGTGCCACTTATGGTATTCCAGCTGCTAATCTCACTGAATTTTGAGTTCTAAGAAATGAGCACTGTTATTTTCTTTATTCACAGTGATGCTGTGTGGTTATTTCCTACTACATACTATCTAAGTTTCCCATAGTATATCTAGGAAGAGAAGAGTGCAGGAAGGTCTTATCGTAAAGAGAAGAAAAATGTGTTAAATGAAATGGGTGCTTTGAAATATCATTGGAGACTTGGAGACTTCACACACTTAATCTACTGGATAGGGTTCTGTACAGTGCACCAAAATTTTATATTGAAATTTAGGAGAAATATCAAATGTCTGTGTAGTTAAGCCATCATGTTTTGGTAGTTCCTGAGCCTGGACAAATATACCAGATCTAAGCTTACTTTACATGTAAAAGCAAGCGGTCATTCATTTTACTGTAACAAAATCTCTAAACAGATCATATCTGTTTTTCAATCTGACTTACTGCAGTAAGTCAGTGTTTTGATCCTACATGCATAGTAAACCTTTCTGGTTGCAATTCTGCATCACAACATTATAAGCTAAGTAGGAGATATTTTTAAATATTTTTGCCAGCTAATTATTTCCCTACAGACTAGAGAGTGCCACTGGGCTAGCTGCAGTATGTTAAAGAACAGATTTTGAAAGGCATTGTGATGAAATTACAAATCAGTTCTTGCCATGTGATGGAGTTCCTTTATTCTTAAATCAAATATCACTTTCCCCAGCAGACTTAACTGATTGTAAGGTGAAAAACGATTGCTGTTGTTTTTCCTCGAAATACGTATATTGGATTTGAAACATCAGCTAAAGTCTTTATGCAGTCTTTAGCTTTTGCTCAATCTAGTTAAGTTTGGTTTAGCCAAACCCAACTCATGCTCATCCTACTTCATTTTACCTCTGGGCTGGTGCTGCTTCTTTGTACTTTTGTACTAGTACAATGCAACCTTCATTTCTAGTACGGTTGCAGGATATTACAGTGGATATACATACTGTATAGCTTAAAGGTAGGGAAATAAGCCATAATAGCTGCAGACATTGACATACTCAGAATAACTGTACTGTATTAAATAAGCCTACAAACCAGCATGTGCACATGCTTGAACCACTTAGGCTGGTGTGATTCTCAGTTGGCCCACTCGTTTGCTAAATGCCCTAAATGTAGTCTGAGATCTGTGCTCTTAAGGTTATTGACCCCTCATTCTTGTCATGTATAAATGACTCTGATTTATTTTCTTCTTATTAACCCTTATGCAGAACTATAGAAAGGCTTGGGTTAAAAGGGACCTTAGTTACAATCTAGTTCCAGCTCCCTTGCCATGGCAGGGCTGCCCTCTACCAGATCAGACTGCCCAGGGCTCTGTCCAGCAAGGCTTGAATGTCTCCAGGGATGTCCTCAGCATCTCTGAGGAGCCAGTGCCAGCACTTCACCATCCTCTGAGTAAAGAATTTCCTCCTAAAATTTCATCTAAACTTCCCCTTTTTTTAAGAAAGTTTTTAGTATTTAAAAAAAAAAAAAAAAAAAAAAAAAAAAAAAAAAAAACACTAAAAGGAGAGATTTAGGTTAAATATTTTGCTGTTACTGATTAAACTGCATTTAAGAAAAAAGCCAGTCTCCCTCATGCTTATATGCTCCCCTCAAGTACTGGAAGGCCACAGTGGGACCTCCCTCAAGCCTCCTTTCCTTCAGGCTGAACATGTTCAATTCCTTCAGCCTTTCTTCATTGGAGAGATACTTTAACCCCTTACAGCAGATGTTAAAAACCTTAACATGTTTGGGTGTAGAACTGTGTTAAACAGACACAGTTTTCTAGTACTATATTCTCAATATGAAAGAAAGATGAAATGAAGATCTCTAGGGTGGGCTGTGGCAGAGATCTGGTGCTGTACATGCTTCAATTCTACCTGTAGATTTTGAGAAAGTAAAGGTATTCTTTTTCTCCTTTTTCAGATCACAGAGTCAAAAACTTGGTTTTCTGCAGTGATGTTTGTGTGGTCATGCTACTTGATGCCATTGCGACCATTTGTACTGCTGTGCTATTTTGCTGTATGTAAATACAGTCATCTGTCTGTGTTCACATTCTGGCCTCTACCAGAAAATGAACTATGAACACTCTAGACCCACAAATGTTGTTTTACCCTGTAATACAGAAAATAAGTGTGTTATTTTTTGAGTGATGTGTGTGCTCGAGTGCAAACACATGCGTTTGTATAATTCTATGCATTCAAAAATATTCTTCCACTGGTGCCTGGGAGGTCTTTTGAGGTCATGGAAGATCAAAGTCACGTTTGGGACACTTCATTGAATATCTGTATATGCTGTATTAAGTAATGGAAGGATTCTTGTTTGAGAATTGATTTCTGAATACTGTTGCTATTTTAGCTGAAACTTGTTTTTCCCTGGTTACTTCTGTTCTGTATTATGTCTGTACATGTGTCTGGCACTGGAAAGTGTTTGATCTTTTCTGTAGGTCATGCAAGATGTTTGATGTCTTTTTGTTGACTTTTGAGTGTAAGTAAATAAATGATACAATCCCCTGTGGCCAAAATGTCTTAACTTCTATGTATATCATTGTGGTCAATTACAATGCAGCAAGCTGTGTTAAATTTCTCTGTAATTATAAAAATCAAATATGTAACATTTATAATGAAAGGCAGATTTGTGAACTTTGTGGCTCTGGTAGGGACCTGATTTCTCTGGCCAGAAGAGCAAGAGGCGGTGGAGAATAAAAGAGTGGAGGTAAACAGAGGTTCAAGGGAAGTTTACTCAACATATTACCATGTTCTCTGTGCAATTTCTTTAAAAGTCAAGTTTACTTCATTTAATTAATCATGCACCCTGTGAAATCTGTTCACTTTCGGGTATTTATTAACATTTTCTCTGCTATTTTGTTGACCTTATATAGCCTATTGCAAAGCTGTCATTTTTAGTTGAGCTTGCTAGGGGACTCAGGTGTGAATGTTGGGGGAAGTGTACGAGTTTAATCTGTTTTCTAGTGCATTGTTTCTGTCAGGTGTACTTTGTTTTCACTTTGAATATACTGAAAATTGTTACTATTTATTAATGATATTAATGTTATGCTTTCTGTTAAATAAGTTAAAATTAAATCTCTATTAACTACTTAAGTTGAAGCAGAAAACATTGTTTGGTTCAAGAACAAAGGAATAGCACAGCTTCTTTATCCAGTCATTTTTTACTAGATTACTACAGTTCTGATATTATTTTACAGTCTTTATGAAAATGGTATGCAATAAATATTGGAGATATAAATGCTTCTCAAAAAATGAAGTTGCAGCCCCCCAGCATTTACAGGGTTATTTATTCAGTTTAAAGAATCTCTCAGGGAAGTTGTTCGAAAAGAAACTTTGTAATACTGTAGTATGTCCAGTATAGGTTAATGCATACTGACTTCTGAAGTCCTCTGTAATTCAAATAACCATCTGCAGTGGTAGATCATGTGCTTGGAAGTTTATGCTTTAAGCTATCCAAATATCAGATAATCCTAGAACATGACAACAAGAGGTGCAAAGCAGGTTTTGACTTAAGTCTTTCTGTTTCTGTTGCTTATACAGACCATTTGTATTCTTACTATAGCCAAAATCCTAAACATCTTTTCAGTTGAAGAGTTTTTGCTGTATTTTGTGTTTTGCCTGGATAGGGAACATGGGGAAGAAAAAAGAAAAAAAAACAACAAAACTTAAGCTTTGGACTGCTAGGAAATTCAGTTATGAAAAAATATATTAGTTACTACTTATTCCAGATTTCAGTTCTGTGTCAATGATAATATTTAAATTTCTCTCGAGACAAGTTAGCATGGAAATAAATACAATGCACTTAATCTTAGATGACATTCCTGTGTTGTTGTTTATGGTCAAATGAAAACTGATGATAATGTGGCATGAATCCCACTGAAGATAGTGGTTTATTACTTCTTTACAACAGGTCTTGGTTTGCTCCATAGTACATGCAAAATCTTTGTGCTGGGGCTGCCAGCTAAAGTGAAAACAAGCAGCCTCAAGTGTTAATGGATCTGTTCAGACTGGTCAAGAATGCAAAGTCTTCATATTCGAATGTGAACTATCAGTGCAACTCAAATAATAGGATAGTATATTCTTAATTTTCCTCGTCCCTATAGATCCTTATAGGATTAGAGTTTGTATAGTTTCCTCAGCAGATTGCTTGTCTAAGAATCCTGCTGGAGTTGCATATCTTTAGGGAGTAGGAATTATAATGCTTCTTCTCTTAAAGAAAAAAGCTTAGAACTCAGTTTTTCGGAAGACCACTTATGAATTAAAAGCTTGAAGAAAGCAAACTAATGAAAGGCTGAGTTATTTTCAACGTCTTCTGCATGCAATGACAAAATTTTGCATTACTTCAGATTTGCATAAGAGTTAGCTACATTGGGATGTTGGAGAGAGATTTAAGCAATTTTTTTTGAGGTTGCTTTTATTTTTTTCCCCACTGGTGAGTAGTAACTGGATGGAAGAAAAGAGGAGTTGTGTCCTAGAGATGTACCCATTAAACTTGTGTTTAAAAAAGAAAAAAAATAAAACAAAAAAACCCCTAACAAAACAGTACTTAAATGTCTCTGTCTGATATACCAGAAAGACAGAATGTGCATTGCTTGACAAAGTGAAGCTTAAGGGAGGAATAGGACAAATATTCAGTGGGCAGTCTCAGTCTCCAGAAATTAGAATTTGGTTTTGGTTTAACTGTAGATTTCTTGTGTGAATTTCTGGCAAGTCATTGAGTCCAGCTTCTGCTTTCGGGAGTGTCTTTTTTTTTTTTCTTTACAGATTGGGAACTGACTCAAAAGAGTGTTGAAAATAAAATCCATTAATGACTATGAAACTATATAAATGTTTTCAATATGCTGAAACTTAGCCATAGCTTCATAATGGTTTTTTTTTTTTTTTTCCTCTGAAAGTAGATCTAGTTTTATAGATGGCTGCCTTTTGTTCCCTGAAACAAACTGTCAATGTCTTATGTATGCCTAAGTTTTCCAAGATTGATGAATTGTTCCATTTCCGATTGTTGTATCAATCTCAATACTTGCAACATAAATATTTTTTTTTTTAGTGACATAGAAATTGTTTAATGTACTTCTGCAATTAATCTTCCACCTACTATAACTCTGTATATTAACAAGTTCCACAACAGTAGCATAGGCCAGTAACAAAACAAAAACACTTCTACGATCAAACGATTTGCTCAGTTGTTCCATCTTTCTTTGCTTGTGGAGAATGTGATCGACATGTATAAGGGATATATTTTCAATATATCCTGGTAACAGGAAAGCTCTTTTGTATCAATTCTTTGATCTCATTCCTTGTTTGCATCTTTCTTTCTTTTCTGTTGCCCTTTTTACCAGTCTTTTTAGATATCTTCTCATAGCACCTCTCTTCATGTATAAATGCCGGCTGCATTCAGGGAGAAGTGTTTTTGGTGGGACAATAGAGGAGAAAATCAGAACTGCTGTGGTTAGACTATTTCCATTGTATTCGAGGATGTCTGTTACATTCAGCTGAATTTGGAAATTCTATAGCCATTGGACACAGGTTTATTATTAATATTAGTATATAGTATTACAGTGAACTACTGGAAAAAAAATTGTGCTATATGTATCTGTTGTTGAAATGACACTGTACAGTCTGCAGTTTTTTCAAAGTACAGTTTAATGCATAGATTGAAAGAAAATCACATAGCTTTTATTTTAGTAGCCTGACTGTTTTTGAGTATTTATACCATTGTGTTTCTAGGCGTTCAATTATGTGTTATGCAGAATTAGAATCAGTCCTCTTCATTCTGTACTGGCTTTTACATGTGAAGGACCTAAGATCATAAGGTTTCTCAACAATTTGGGGGATTCTACTGTTTTTGAGAGGATGAGGAGCAGTGATGGGTATTCTGTTATACAATAGGTCAGCTGAAGCAACTGAACTGCCTGCTCCTGGTGAAAGTACCAATTCATGTAACTGATGAGACTGTCAGCATAGATGCTTTCTGAAATGACATAAGAATATTTTATAAATATGTTAATGAAAATGCCCGTTTCATTTTCACTGGAAATACAGTATTTTAAGACAGGAAAATCTTTCCTTTGTAGAAGAGAATCCCTATTTATAAAAAAAAAAAATACAAATTCTGCTTGGTGCATCTGCAAAAATTCTGAATTGCAATCATTAGGCAGAATTTTAACCATATGATGCATAATGGAAACTTGTGTTCATTGCACCAATTTTTCCTTTTAAAGCTGTTTGAGATTAAATGAGTAGAAGGGAAACTTCATAATGACAGTCATCAGCTCCTTCAGCTGTATGACTGTTCTGCAGAGTAGAGTTAGGGTTGTGTGTGCGTATGCAGGGATTTTAACTGCAGCAAGTACTTTACTGAAAGCTTAACCAAATAGTATATAGTGCTGATACAAGCAGAGTATTTGACATGCATCTTTAATACAGCCATCTGTTGAGAACTATGGCAGTTTTTTCAAAAGCTGCCCTCAGCACAGGCGTCAAAGTCTATCCATACGCTTGTGCTTCTGATCTTCTGCACATTCTGCATTTAAAAATTGGAAAAGGGTAGGAGAGAGATTTCAAGCTCAGTAGCTTTATTTAAAACAAAAATTTAAAATAAAAAAAAAAGCCTCATGCTGCCAGCTCAGAAATTAAAGATGACTTTACTCAACTTTAAACAAATGGAATAATACTTGACTGCACTTTCATTTTCCCCTCCTCTGAGTTACCGCTGATCTTGCTAACACCTATTTCCTACTTGATCTATTTAAAATACAGCTGCTGAGGTAATTTTCTTAGTTCGTTGTTCTGATGACATCATAGCTGTGAATTTTTCTACTGGCTCTTTATTGAAAGGCACAAAAGAGTTTTTATGGCAAGCTATCTCATAGAGGGAGGATCATGAGTTACCTTGATTTATTCAGCAGCTGTGCCCAGACGAGATCCTCTTAGATGTTGAGGGAAAGTTGGAAGCAGAAGGATTGTGACACGGAAGGGTAGAGCAGGGCAGAGCACTGAGCTTGGTTGTCCATTACAACACATGTGGACAGTTTCCATCTACAGTGTACTCCAAATTCTGTCTATAGGGTCAGATTTTGATTCTCCTTTTGGAAAATCTCACTTATGAAGAAAACCAACTAGTTCTTGGCAAAACAATCCTGAGATTTGTAATTTCATTTGATGGTCAGTTGTGCATTTGTATCATAAATAAATGTGATACCCACCCTGAGCGATGTAGTAAGTTGTCTAGTTATCAAGCTTCTGAATTACCATCATTAATAATTACATTGAAATTGTGGCAGTCAAAATGATCAAAATATATTTTGTGTTATGAGTTCTGGTTTGTATACTCATTTAATTGTTAATTTTCAAACATGAACTGACTGGTCTACCAGGTTATTAATGGGAATTAGCATTCTCTCGATTGCCATAATATTCCAGCCCAGTGTCATTCCCTGAGGTCACTTGCAACTTCAGAAGCATCTTTGTCTTATTGGTGTCAATTGAGGTGACTGGCATTGGTAGAAGGAGACCCACCTTCTCTGTTGGCATGGTGCAACACGAAGTGTAACATGGTGATGTGAGAGTATATGACACCCGCTTCTGATTGTGAGTCCCAAGTGGTGTTGCATTGGCTTAGGAGAGGCATCGGACTCCTGCAGTGAGGAGCTGCTGACTGGCAGCATTGAGGTACATGCTCTCTCCTCTGACTTTGTCCAGGAGGACCTGTAGTCCTGCTATGTTTCCACTTGAGGAAAGAAGGAGCCTTCTGGGGTACATCCTTTCTCATTTCCTTGCTTGCTTTTGCTTGTTGGGCAGCAGAGCTCATGAAGTCCTAGAAACCCGGCCCATGTTCCATTCCGGCCTCATGGTGCCCAGTGCTGGGGCTGTTCTGCTTCTGGGTGGAGTAGTGGAAAATGGGACAGACCCTGGCAGACAAAGCCATTGGTGTCGGCAGTGCCCTAGCAGTACCATGCAATTTTATGTGTGCTTTAATTACCAGAAAAGAATGAAAATAAGATTAATGAACACCACGCTGGCTTCACTCACAGTCTGTGCATTTGTGTGAGGTTTGCAACGTGGCATTCAGAGCTATTGATTGTGTAGTGTTTTAGTTAGTTTCTTTTTTGGGAGATGAGCGACTTCAAAAATTGTCTATAATGTGTGGGGGCACCACTAAGGCATGCAAAACCAGCAGTGTGTAGAATTGGTGATGTGTATAAAATACATAAGGATTATAATGAGAACTTCATTGCTGTACATAAAGATTTTGCAGGTTGTAAGACTTGGCATATAAGTCCAACAGCTTCATACTGAGAACCCATAGTTCGCACTGAAAGCCATCTCCATGCAAGCAAACTCATTAAAATCTACCAGTGGCAAAAATAAATGAATTTTGCTTTTCAGAGAAGGAGGATAAAGCATGTATCACTTTCTCCCAGTAAGGATACAAAGAGAGTATTATAAACATGTGTTAACTGATCATATGAACTGCATGTGTTAATTTTTACCCCTGTTCTGCCACCAGTGCTGATCTGTCTTGCTGAGATCTGAATAGGTTACAGTGTTTTTCACATTTCCATAGCTGGGCTCGGAGCAAATTGCAATTAAAAAAAATAATAATTAAAAAAAAAAATCCTTGATATTGCTATTTCACTTCTCTTATTCCTGCTGTACAAAAAACACCGTATCCAAGAACAGTGTTTTAAATACTTGATCTGTCAAAATTCATTGGGTTCAAGCTTTCCAAGTGCTAAGGGTACATACTCCTTTTTTTGCTTCAGAGAGGTGCAGGGTCCTCAACACCTCTGTGCAAAAGGAGGCTCTGTTAGTAGTGAATTGTAGACCTGCCCATAGTTTGGCTTCGCAGGTTTTGGACACTGGGTTTCCTTGCATGTGCAATCACTTTATCTGGGGATCACTCTAAGTTTTCTTTTATTTCTTTTCTTGATTGCAGATTGACTTGGAGCCAGAAGGGAGAGTGTATGTCATCATAGACCTTTCAGGATCATCAGGTGAAGGTAGGGACTTTAAATATTTTTTTTCTCATTCTTGGAAGATTCCATTATTAAAGGGCCTCAACAGCAGAAGCTTTAGAGGCAAGTCTGTGCTAATGCTCTCTTAATCAGTACAAGCTTAAACTACAGCGAACATGTTTTGATTAAATGCTAGTGAGTCAATGAGCAGTTCATCTTAACCTGTAATCATTGTTGGTAACAAAACCAACTAAAAGTGCAGTAATTAAATGAGTTGTTTAGAATTATTGATTCGTAGAATAAAATGTCAAATTCTTAATTTCTAGGTAGAAACGATGAGATGTCACGGGGGGGGAAGTGTGTTTATTTGCTTTTTAAAATTACTGTAATATTTATTTTTCCTCTAAATGTTTTCTTTTCCAAGTAAAGTAATGAGTGCAACATTGTAATGATAAGAGGTATTTTGATTTTTAGTACATTAGTTGAATGTTGGGAAAAATGCAGGAAGATGCTGAATTAGTGTTTATTAACATAAGACGCTTTTCTGCTGCTTAGTTGGCATCAGAGTTGGATGGTACATGCAAAGAATAAGAGTTCATGAAGGAACAATTCTGTTGTGTATATTGCTCATGTTCTTAAACGACCGCCTGACCTGCTGAAATGAGGATAGCACGTTTGGGTTTAGACATTTTAAGTGATGTCGTCTTAACAATTTTCCCAAGTAAGCTCATAGAGCTCAGCTAAACAAGTTTCAGAATACTGAAAGAAGCTTTGTGTAAACCCTGACAGCAGCTGGAATTGGAAATGGTATGAAACAAAATTATTTTGCCTGGCACAGTTAAGGAACAGTGGAAGAATGTGTTTTATGTATTTGTTCTTTGTAACAAATACTGTGCTCTAACCAATTACTAACAGTATCCTGCAGGAACATGTGCTGCACTAAATCTTGAAATTTAAAAACAAAATATTTAGGCTTTACCTTTTTCTCTGCTTCATACTGAAATAGCACCCATCACCTTAGTAATAGGTGCTACATATTTTACTAATTGCTATGTCAATAAAAGAACAAAAATGTGGTGAATGGTATTGGTTTGTAATATGTGTTGGCAAGTAAATGCTCTTCCAAGCTTCCATTTGTACTTGGTTGATACCTAGGCAAGCACAGCATTACTATTCCATCGCAAGATGTGTTCAGGTGTGTTGGACCATTGAAAGACAGGAAGAATGGTGTGTTGTTGTTCTTCAAATGTTGTTTAAAATTCTTTAACCTTCTACATGTGGGGGAGGGGAAGGCTATGGTAATGTCTCCTGTGCAATGTTGTGCATTACCCCATAGCAACTTAGAGATGCTTGGAAAGAAGTCTTCAGAGCTGAGTTTGTTTTTACTGTGTTACTATTGAAGGGAAGCATAAAAACAGCAGTTTGTATGGAAGTGGGCCTCTGAGGAAAAAAGCTTATGAAATATTGTCTTATGGGAAGACTGAAGCTTTGGTTAGATGAATTTGGTAGAACTGCAGAGAAGTTCTTTTGCTTACTAAATGTAGTAGTAGTAGTAGTTTTAGAGCTTTCTCACTGAATTTGAGTAACCATGGAAAAGTTTTGTATAGAAGCATTGCAAAGTTCTCTGGAAGAGCTGTGGTTTTCCTCACAAGTCTCTAAACTTGTTTTATGGTGTTTTGTTAGCAACACTATGAAATTCTATTTTTAGATGGCTTTATTAGGGCTAAGGCCTATCTAGCTCTGAAAGAGTCTCTTCTGGCGTACTGTCTTAAAGTAAAACATCTAATTTAACGTTGCCAGTGTGCAACAAGCAAACATTGGTTCGCACAGACCCTTGTTGTTTCAAAAATGACAATTTGATCTCTCTACATAGATATCTAAACACACATGTAAATAGAATACATCTGATACAGGTTGCTCCAAAAGTAATGCCTTCTATTTATTTCAAATGGAAACTACAGCTGATACAAAGAGCACAATAACACTATTTGGTAGAACAAATACTCAGCTACGGAACAGTAATTTTCAGCTAAGTCACCACAGCTAACTATGCGTTTATGCCAGTAATGAACATGGCATTCTCATAGAACCTGCACCAGCAGAGATGCCTTTTCACCACTGTTGAAATGCACCACACCCACCACCACCTCACTGTGCTCACATCCACTATTTGATCACTGCAAATGTTCAGTAACTGTCAGCATATGTCAGAGGAGGAATTCAATGACACACATTTACTTTGTGTGCACTTCCATGTCAGATGCCATTTTGTCAGGCTGCCCCTCTGCTGCTATATGTTCCATGGTAACAAAATATAACAATACTGGGGCCATACCAGTATATTTTTGCATTTTAGTGGGACTGTTCATTTCAGTTGATCTGTATATGTTGAATATAAAAGGATCCTAAGTTAGACTAAAATAATGACTTCAGGCTGACCAGTGTTGGTTGAGCTCTTTGCTACTCTTGATCTAATTTGTTAGCCAGGGCTTTGGTTTTGAATTCCAGTCATTGCTGCAAATGGAATCAGAGTAAATGGCATTCTCTACATGCTGCATGGATCTCAACATAAAACTACAAGTGCTTTTTAAATATAAATGAAATTAAAAAATCAGAAATATTTTTAAGTTTTAGGATATACTGGCAATGGTCTTTGAAATTTGGTGGTATCCCAGAGCTTGATGCTTCAGCCTATTCAGGCAGATTTCCCTGTAAGTTGGTTTTCCCAATAGAAGAATGTAATGGGCAAATGCAATGATGTCTGGGCTACATCTAAATCCACCTACTCTTTACAAACACACAATTTGGGATTTCCAGCATTACTAAATAACTGTTATTAAATGGGAAGCCATAGGAACTACAAACTGTCACCCAAACATGTAAGAGTTCCAAGCAGATCAGAAAGGCACTTATGGGAGTTATCAAAGATTGGAAGTACCGGCACTGAGATGGTATACACAACCCTTTCAAGTAGGAATTATGCACCCTATTTCAATGTGTCTATCTTGTTAGGTGTCTTTCTGAGCGTTTGGAATCTTAACTACTTCTGTAAATGTAGCTTAATGTTTATCTGTGTGCCTAGGAACTCAAGCTTGCCTAGCTTTGGAATATATGGTAGTATAAAATAAATAGAGTATTCTCAGAAGCTTCCTACTGAATCTTTTAAGTCCTATTATTATCACTGTTTCACATCAGATTCTCGAGGGGAAAATGTCAATTGAGGAAAAAAAAACAACTTATAGCAATAATTTGAGTTGGGAGAAACAGTCATGTTGCGTGTTTCTTTTTTTTTTTTGCGTGTATATTTTTTTTTTTTAAAAAAAGGTCATGGAATGGGCAATAAAAGGACAGCAGCTGTTGAGATGTAATGCATTCTTAGAAACTAGTATTGTCTTGTATTTTGCTGCACTGCAAATCGGACTTACATGTGTCATATAAAAGAAATTTCTAAATTATCAGCTTTGAATAACGTGACTTCAGTTATTTGGCGTTTCTAAAAGATTTTAAGATGGAAGTTCTATTTTGATAAATTAGATTAATCCGTTAACGTGGGCGGAAATCTTGGCCTGCATTTGAGTTGCCCCTAAGAAGCAACAGCCCTACTCTGCAGCTGAGCTCCTATGTGAATAAACTGCTATATAAACTAAAATTTTTTAATTAAGGTCCTAGAAGATGGATAAAGAAGAAATATTCTTCCTTGTAGTATATTCTCAATAGTTTAAGCTTTTGACTTGATACTGACAGAAAACATCATTACTATATTCCTTTTGAAATTAAATTGTCCCATGATCACAGCTGCCAGATTGCTCATCCCTTGGCACTACTTTCAGTTGTATGGTAAAATAATAAAACAGCTCATTGTTATAAGCTCACTTCTTTAGCAAAAGTACACAACTTCTTCCAACTCTAAGTGGAATCATTCACAGGCTTTCATCACTTGTGTCGTGTACAGAAAAAGACAAATGTGAGAGATTACAAATGGAGGTAAAGAGTACTTCTGCCTCTCCTTGTCACATTGCTAGACTTATTGAAACTCTCTTAGATACCAGTACGGGCATCTGGGATGTATTTTTAAACTACTGAAAGAAGGGTTGAGTTGTTGGATTTGCTACTGGCAGTTTTTTTCTAATTCTGAAGATAAGCTACAAACCCACAGGCACTTATAGAGCTGTGTCAGCTTCTCTTTCCATTTCCTATATTGTGAAACTTCCTTCAGAAGCTGCCTAGAGAAGTAGCTCTACTGTAGCAGTCACACTGCACTTGTGAGCTGCCTGAAAAGCTTGGTGATTTAGATGGCTCTTCACTGGATATCTTGCAGCAATACCAACTCTTGATGTTCAAATCTCAGTGTATTTGGATTTGTTCTGAGAGTGTCACTTTCTAGACCTTGCTCCCAATTCATTTCTGGAAGTTGAAGCAGAAAAAGGTTGGAAAGCACAAATATTCAAGAAAAGGGATGAAAAGCTACACAAAACTCAAGTCCAACAGAAATGTTTTTATCATCACTTTTTTTTTTTCCTACAACTAATGCTGCTTTAGATCTTGCTTATATCTTTGGAATGATTCTTTTGTGCTGAGAGGGAGAGTGAGTAGCTATGCGTTTTTACAATCTTTTGTAAATTCCGTAGAAGGAACTGTTTGGCCCACATTCTGAAAATGAAATGGTAAATGAACAGTTTATCTCACTGAAGATGATGTTATTTAAACTTAGGATTTCAAGTTTTCTGCAGAAACTCAGAAGTGTTTCATTTTTGAGAGATGAGGTTTTTTTTTTTTTATAGACAAATTGTCTATAATGTGTGGGGCACCACTAAGATATGCAAAACCAGCAGTGTGTAGAATTGGTGTTGTGTATAAAATACATAAGGATTATAATGAGAACTTCATTGCTGTACATAAAGATTTTGTTCTGCGCTGAGTGTGTTCTCCAAACTAGTTCTGAAAAATGTTTAGCATGTTTTGCTGAAAGAAGAGGGAGAGAAAACAGCTCTTAAAATACTTTTTTATATTCCCCATTTTGGTGGCAATACTCCAAAAGTAAGGGAATAGGAACTAAGGTCCCTTCTAACTCTATCCATTCTACCATTCTGTATGTTTTCATTACAATTGTGGCTCTTAGGCTCTGTACCAAAAATGATCTGCAAGATTATTTAGCTTTTAGAGATTTATTTCATTTTAAATGGCTCTATGCATTTGGAGTAAATATGCAATTATTTCCCTTAGATGCAAACAGCTGTGTCAGTGGAAAATTCCCACGTACAAATACAACGTAAGGTATCCATTTATAGGTTAAAATAAATGCAACAGTTAATTAGTAAAGTCCATTTACACAAATATTTGATTATAATTTTAGTGTTTCTATTGGATTTCTTAAAATGTTGACAAGTAACTGTCCATTGAGAACTTAAAAGGATATTTTAAACAAAAACCCTGCGGTCAAACAAAAAAAAACGCATTGCTTCTGTAGGCCTTACTTACACAGTGTGCAATAGTATTTGTTGGATTTTTTAATTAACTTCATTGGATTTTGTACTGCTCAAAATGCAAGCACATAGGATCTTCTTATTAAAGAATAAGCACTTCTAAAACTCTGCCAGATATTTTGCCAGACTTGCAAACATAATCAGTCAACTTTGCTATTAACCAAACATCTGGTAACTCTACCTTATACACACACACACGTACATATACAGTGTGTGTGTCTATATATATAGTTATAAGAAAAATGTTTATAATAGATTAGTGTTTGTATGTAATTTCCTTGGGAAAGGTCTGTCATATCTATTCTGGTTTCTTCACAAATTCATGTAATGATTACAAAGGTTTTTTTCTTATCTTCAGCTTCTACCAGGGCTATGGATAAAAGTATGTCTGCTTATTAGTGTATGGATGAACAGGAGGCCATTATAAAACGTGCTGTCTGTTTCTTCGTTGCTTATCTGTGTCCAAGGTCATATTGATTTTTCTATACTAATTCAGTGCTGCTGTAACATGGACATTATTTCTAGGCTGAAGTGCACTCATTGACTTTTTTACTGGCGTGCTTGACAGTACTTTTTTGGTCTATTTTAGTGCTTATAAAATTTTGTGTGTGAAATTTTCTGAATGATTTCAGAAACGTTTAGGAGCTAGCTGATAGAGATCCAAATGCAATCTGAATGTTTAAAACATAAGTAATGCGATGACATTGTGATTCACTTCATAAACTGGGATAGCAGATGGCCATCAAATGGGAAGAAGATAAATTGCCTGAGGAATGATTAAAAA
This sequence comes from Tetrao urogallus, assembly GCF_951394365.1. NCBI lineage: Eukaryota > Metazoa > Chordata > Aves > Galliformes > Phasianidae > Tetrao > Tetrao urogallus. The sequence goes on from NC_136814.1 coordinate 25,788,655, forward strand.
CATTTCCAATAAACTCAATTTTATATAGTCTAAAAGACTGATGCTACTATATTTAAAACTTCTGACCTCGTTGCTGCATTTGTCATTGTACATTTCTTATTTCTTCAGAATTATTGGCTTGTGTATAATATATAGAGGCCAGGGAGAAGCAAATGGGGAGTCAGAGCCCTGATGAGGCTCTGCTACTTCTGTGCAGTAGGTAGGTGGAGCAGGAATAATCTGTTTAAATGGATCTGCCATGGCATTGAAGCAGACAGATTTCCTCCTCCAGGGATGAAATGTAAAGTAGCCGAGGAGTAAGGATGCTGCTTGATGTCTGGGAAAACTGTTTACCTAGATTCAGCAAACCACTCAAACTTCATACTTCTACACTTGAGGTTGTGGCTTTTCTGAGAGTTAAAGAAATCTGGAACGATCTGAACAGGATCAAACTGAATTGTAGTAGATATGGTGTCTGTCTTCAGTCACTTGACTGAGGTAGATTTATGAGTTCAAACTTTTCTACTCATGCAGCTTTCCCTTTAAGGAATATTTTGCACTGGGGGATATAAACTTTGTAATGACTGTATTTTATAGCTTTTCTCCTCTTTTGATGTGAAGCAAAATACATAACCAGAGAAACCAGGTACACACTTGCTTTCCTCTGCTCTGTCTCAATATGGATTCTGCTTGCAGTGCTTTTACTCATAGCCTGGGCAAAGGTAGAATACTACAGTGTTTTCAGTTTTCCTCAAGTACACTTTCTTGTTTCATAGAAGTAGAGCGAGTAGTAGTGTGAGAGCCAACTTTAAACATAACCAGAAACTCTATTTTCAAAATTCATTATACAGTGTGCCAGCTGAGAATATATTTCCTTTGAAGCTTTGGTTTTATGTCACTAGGATTTGGGGATTTTTTTCCTATTCAACTGCTTGTGTTTTTAGCACCAGAAGATCAGAACTTATTCAAACCACAGGTGAGGCAAAAAAGATAAAACCAAGGACATAAAAGATCTTAAATTCTAATTTTTGAAACTTTGCTTCTGCTATGCTTTCGTTCTCTCAGGGAGTATAAATCAAAATTACTACGGATGTATTTTCTCCTAGATTTTATTTGATTGATTCTTAGAATTAATCTCTGTTAAATCGTGAAACCTTATTTCAAGAATGGATTTGTTTTATTTCTTGGAGCTATTCACTTATGACAATATTTACAACTGTAAGAAATCTTTGTTCAGCCAGATCATGAGTTTCTAGTCAGCTGTTGTAACGCAAACAAAGAAAAACCAGCTGAGATTCTTGATGGCTTTGTTGCTTACTAATCAACAAATTTTAACAAAGAAGAATATTACAGCTATTATAAGGGCAGTGTGTACTTTCATATTAAAATAAAAAAACTGAGGGTTGTGATTCTCAACTAGAAAATTTAAAACAATTCTTAAATAAAATTTTAACAATCTAACAGGTTTGGGAAAGCAGATTTAATGTCAGTAGATATATAATTATTTACCAATGTTAGAGAAATTAGATGTTTATGGGGCAGGTGAAGTTTTGTCTCAGAATATACGGCTCACATGTTGTTAGCCTAGCATCTGAAAACAGGTACGTGCACATTTTTACCCAAATGATGTTCTTTGTACACTCAAGTTAGGCTGCCCTCAGTAATGGCACAGGCATTTGGTTAGGAAAATGAATCTTACAGACTAACTAGACCTCTTCAAAGAAATTAATGCAAATTTGGTGACAATTCAGTCGGTGCACTACACTTCTGAACCACAGTGCTCAGTGAACAGGCATTCCAAAGGGTGCTTATGCAATTTTTGTGGCGAATACCTTCCCAATGAACAGTTTTGCATGGATTTATAGCCATCCCTTGGATTGCATCCAGATTGCTGATGGAACATCTGGTAAGCATTGTTTGTGATAGGCCCTTACTGTACAAAGCTGGCTTGATTTTTTTTTTTTTTTTTTTTTTTTTTTTTTTTTTTGTCAGACAAAGATCGATGACCATTTTTTGTCAGGCTTCTAGCTGTTTGCCAAAACAAGTGCTTCGCAGAAAGCAAGACACTGGGATTTCTAAAGGCTCCTTTGTCTTGTACTGTAAGAGTTGGTGCTTTCTTTTTTTTTTTTTTTTTTTTTTTAAGAAAAATTTCATAAGACTGTAATAGTAAATAATAAATAGTGAATCATACACATATCATGATTACAAAATGTCTGTCTTATTTGCAGTTATGCGGTACACACATTCAGTGTTGTTTTGTTGCATTTTTTCCATACAAAATTATTCAAGAGCTTTGGAATAATCATGTTTAATATTACCACTGCATATATGTAGGATGTTTTTAAAATATGAAAACTATCATATCAAAAACTGTACTGGGGTTTTTCTTTCCATTACATACACAAGCTAGTAAAAAGATATGGAATAAAAATTATGTAGCTTTTGAAATCTGTATTTGTCTATCTATTTCATAAGACACTGTAGGCATAGGTTAACCCATCACTCATTTTTCTGAGATGACATATGCTATGAAAGTACATTAATATTGTAGCTTATATGCATGTCTTTGTTTTATAGTTTCTCTCTTTGTTTCATTGCGCTTCATAGAACACAATGCCCATACTCCAAGATTTTCTTGTTTTCTTGCTCTACCACGTTGCAGTTGTTTCAGTAGCATGTTCTGAATCAGCCTGCACCTGTTTGTCACTCCCAGTAATAGTCAACTCTTTTACTGTTAGTGTCATTGAGAAAAAAAAATGTTATAGTACAGTCCATTTTGATTAATTGATCAGAGGCTTAATATATGCGGTAATGCACAAGTTAAAGATGGTTCTAACTCTGTTTCTGGCCATTCCATGTATGCACGGATTGTGAAAGTTTTGGGGATGCTAACATTCCTTTAAATATTAATTAAATTTTTACTGTCTTCAGAATAATCTAAAAATCAGATTTTATATTCTTGAGATTTTCAATAATGAAAACAGATGAAGGATATATATTTGAAGTATAGTCTTGAAAGCTTTAAATATTTATAAGTACAGGTGGAAACAGAGAAATTTAGGAATGTTCCTTTCAATAGAGGCTCAAAATTTGCATACAGTTGAATGGTAATATACTAAGCACAGGTAAAACACTTTTTTGTGTGTGTGTGTTCTAAAAACTATTTAAAAGAATAATTAATCTGGGAAATACTGTCATTGTTTCTTAGTTAATAGCCTCTATTTCTGACTTAGACTTCTTAGAAATAATAAGCAGGTGGATTAAAAGACAACTGTGTTAACTGCTCATTTGCCACAGGCTTTTAAATCATTTCAGTCTTTTGCACTTTAGGTTAAGGGAAGATGAACAATATTTAAAAACCACGGTGCGTAATTTGGAATTGTAGTAAAGATAAACTACTAGAGGAAACAATACTTCTTACTTATTCTGTAAATCAGAAAAATATATTACTTTTGTTTTGAGATGATACTCATGAAGTAGAGTGAGTGTCCTAACAATTAGAGGTGAAAATGAGAGTAATAAAGCGTTGTACTCTTGGAAAAGCCTTGTCATTAGTGAATGTGGCTACCGTTAGGACGGGCTCAGACTCTATTATACTTCTGGGCACTTGGTATCATTAAATATGGATTTATTTTTTTTATAATTTGCTAGTCTTTGTGATTAATCTTCGAGATGTATTGTTCACTAAATCTGTGGGTTGTAAAGTAGAATGCACTGGAACTTCATTATCCCAGACTGTTGTGATGTGGTTTTATCTTTTTCTTTAAAGATTCCTCTAACCATGTTCTCAGAAATCCTTCTGCAAATGGATCTTGGTAGAAATTAGTATGAATACTGTATTTGTGCTTCTGCAAGGTCAGGATTTGCTAAAGAATATTACAGAGAATGCAAGGTGCAAGGCTGGACAAAGAAGTTCAAGTCCATCATTCTGGATTTTCACATGGCCTATACTAAAAAAAGTATTGCAAGCAGTGGTTGAAACAAAGATAAATACTCTGATTAAAATGTTGCTTAGTCCTTTGTCTTTTCATTTTCATGCTAGCATTTTCATTATTTCTGCCATTTTTTGTTGGAGTTTCTTCTTAAAAATGTGTTGTGTGATATCAAAAAATAATATATAACAGACTTTAATCTCCAGTAACAATTTTAGTAAGTGAACCAACTAATGGCAAATCAGTATCCGAATCTGGGACAAAGTACTCAACAGAATAAGTCTGTGTCTTGTTAACTCCAGTGTTCATCAGTGTGATTTCTTCCTACAAGGTGCTGTGGGAAGTAAAGCTCTTTTATCTAACAGCGTTGTAAAGAAGCACTGAGACATACTCCCTTTCTTCTTAATTCTCTGTTTATAATTCCCAGATCACTACCAGGAAATTGTTATCTTTCCAGTAAATTCCCAAGCATATGCTTTTCTTTTTACAAAAGCTCACTGGTTTCAAAAAATCTTTAGTGTACTTTCTGTTCTTAGCTTTTTCTTCTTTATGCTGTCGTTTTGGGATTCTCTGCTGCAAATGCTGTTGCTTAGAAAAAACATCTTCTGTTGTAATTCTTGAATTTTCCATAGTAAATAAAAGTGACCTGGTGTACCAGTTGTTTAGGCAGGCTATCTGACTGTAATTCTGAAAACAGCTGTATTTCTCTCTTTTTCAGAGCAATGTAATTTGCATGACAATATCATAAAACAAGAAAGATCTAGAAAGGAAGAAAACTTATTTTCTCATTTAAACTCCCAGTGAAACTTTGTGAATGTATAATTTCAGATTTTGATCAGTATGCTTAAAAATCTACTTCAGTCTTTATTAAAAACATTTTGCAGTCCATAATTATTGTATGACGAAGAAGTGAAGCTATCCTGTTTTCTTTTTTGAAAGGCTGCCAATTTAACAGTACAGTTCTCCTGATAAGGACTTTATCTTGGGCTTGGTGAAATTCAAATGACTGCTTTTTTTTTTTTTTGTCTTCATATAAACAAACTTTTAGAATCAGAGGTCAGAATACTAAGATGAGCTTTGAGGCCTTTCTTTACTGATGACTTCTTTGCAAGAGTAGTGCTGTGCATTTCAATTAAGTAAATAAACAGTTTACCACCACCACCTCTGCATGGTCAATTAATATTATATTCAGAAGTATTGGTCACAAATACTTCAGAGTTTTGTACATCTGTGTGAGAAGCCCTTGGGGAATGTACTGAAGGGAGAAAAAAGGAAGCAAAAGTTCTCATTGAAAAGAAATGCACTAAGCAACATTTAAATAGCAGTTGCTTTTAAATTCCAGTGATTTGGGTTTTCCTTATTTACTGGAGTGATCTCTGCCATCTTGACATTGGGCAAGATGCTTCTGTGCATCAGTAGATTTCTCTGGGAAAAAAGAGTACTTCAAACTATTGTGCTGCAAGACTACTGTTAATAAGTGGAAGTTATCCTTTAGAGAAAGAGCTTGGTAAATGCTGGAAAAGGACTTGAGATTGAGACTCATATCTCGTTTTCAATTAACTGCCTACTCTTCATTGAAAGAGTACAGAAAAAACACTAAAGGTGATGTAATTCACTTACAGTCAAGATACAATTTATCCCTATTTCAGAATCCCAAATTAGCTTTCAGTTTTTTACTTTTGTTTGCTAAGCATCCATTATTGATTAACGTGTTTTGCTGGCTGTGGTTACTGAATTTATTTTCTGGAAGGGGAGTGGTGAAGAGTGGGGGGGGGGGGGGAAAAGACCTCAAGTGTCTGCTGACAGCCTTCAGCATTCAATGATGAAAAATTTATAATCATAGGTTTAAAAACTGTCATGCCTGGTTTTTAGTGAGTGTGAATTTTGCATGTTTGAGAAAGGTCAGACATCTAAATTGTGTAAGATATATTTTACTACTTCATTCATTCTTGGGATGGATTCATTGTCAGAAACCATATTTCTTATTTTAAGGATCTACATCTGAGCGATTTCTGTCAGAATAATGGGTACGTCACTGAAAGTTCTTTAGCTTCTCCTGGGTAGATTAAGTATTTCCCTTATCTGTGCTAAAGTATTTGAGAAAGTTAAATAAGGAGAACGTTCTCATTCTTCAAGTATTTTTCCTAACTTTTTGAGTTGGAGAAGAGGAAGGAGATTTCACATAATTCAGTAGCATCATGTTGGATGTCTTCTCTGAAGTATGCTCATAGACTTTCCTTCTAAGTTTGCCAAGCTGTTTGGCACACTGGGATGTGACCCTGCTTTTCATGTCTCTACTTTCTGTACAGTTTTCATTACTTAAAGATTTATAACTTACACTGTGCCGGAAAGGCTGGCTTGAGTTACCAAAGAACACATCCTATTTTTCTGTACGCTTTTCAGATTTTCCTTGTATTAAGTGAATCCTGGGCCTCAAGAAGAAGCATTAGTATTCTTAGCACAAGCTAGACTGATAACTTGGATTGTGAGACATGCTTACAAACAAAGAACAGCAACTCAGTGAAAGATTTCAAGGAGGAAATACACGCAACTTCCCTCTGTGCCAGCTTTGCTGCACATAACAAACTGTAGAAAGTATTGGAGCGTTTCATTTCATTGCTACTGACTTTGGAGAAGAAAGGTTTTAAGAATCCTGAGATCGTTCATGGACAGTATTAGTTGCACCAGGTTATCTAACACAGTCTATACTGGTTTTTGTTCAGCTGTAGTATTTTTCAAGGGTACATGGTTCCTGATTCCTATTTTAACATACAGTAAATGTAAAGAAAGCAGCCTCCCTTTACTGTTTATGCAGCAAATAAAGAGGCTTTAAAAGTTGTATTTTAGGAATTGCATCTTCTTCGTTTATTTTAACTAGATAAAATATCAGAATTAATTTTTTTATCTAATTCTCTTTTGAGTTGCAAATACCAGATACTGTTGAAGTCTCAGCTATTGCGCCACAGGATTTTATATATGTTATAGTCTAAACAACATGACTACTTCTGAAGTTAGCAGTATTCAAGGAGTGTATGGAAGACTTCAAGTGGATTGAATTTTGCTATAGCACAGATGAAAGTGAAATTATTGCAGCGTTTTCTGTCAGAGAAAGTTTGGATAATGTGAGGCATCCAGTATTTCATCTGTAGTTTTAATGAAGTCAATCCAGTTCCACTGGAACATTTTTACATCAATAAGCGATTTGGAAGAGAACATGGAAAGAGTCCAATCTTCCAGTTTCATACCTACGCTAAAAAGTCTAAGAAAAGAATCTGTCCTTAGACATCTGGAATCTATTTTTCAGTTTGCTGGTTTTGATGTTGAGTTTTCATTCATTGTTATGTTCTGTATTCCTGAGAGACATATGGTTGAGATTTTTGTTAATTAGAAAATGGAAGTTTCTGTTAAGGGTTCCTCATTATGAGGAAAAAAAAGTTAAATAATGGCACTGTTAAATTCAGTAGGGTATAAACTTTATTATTACTTTGTGGCACCCAACTAAATATTTACTTTCTTTTCTATTCTAGTCCTGCTTCTTCAAATAGTAGTTGAGGATTAACTTTGTAGGTTGGGATACATCTTTCTCAGATGGGCTGAACTTAATGTGTTGTTTAAGATTAGGTAATTTCCTGCTGGAAATGATTCTTTTACAGTTTTCTTAATGTTGGTTTTTTGTTTCTTGTTTTTTGTTTTTAAATTTACTGCTGCTTTTATGTTGCTCTGTAATCAGTGCCTTTTCAGAAGGTTGTTGTGTAAGAAACAGCACAAAACTTCAGTAATTGTGATGAAAAGATGTTTTCTTTTAATTGTAGTATGTTTCATTTAAAAAAAAAAAATTATCCTTCAGCAGTCTCTGTGCAGGCACAACTGCATGTAAATCATGAAATGTCAAAACTTATTACTATCAACAGAAGTCTGATTGTTATTAGTTTCTTTTCTCATCTCTAATTTAATAGCATTGTGCATCCTCGCTAGGTGTTAGTAGTGAAGTGTAGTACTGAAGAACTCTCTAATGCCTAAGTACAGTACATGATATTGTTTGCATAAGTTCTGCTTACTATAGTGTGTCCATAGGGCATTATCTGTCTTTTTTTACATAGTGTCTGTTCTTGATAACTCTTAGAGAAGCCAGTGGAAAAGTTGTGGTCTCCTAAGGCAAATGCCTCTCTATGGAAGGCAGTGAGGAACTGAGGATTTCTTCATTTTGTTCATTAGTTTCACTGGTATGTAACTACCTGTCTCACTTAAATTCTTTTTAAAAATCTCATCTGGTTTCTGCCTCTGCAGCCACTAAAGCCTGACTCTGTCCCACAGTTTTCTGCTTATGCAGGGTTTGATTATACACAGCTCGTTGCACTGGTTCATGAGTTGTGTTGTCTTGTACTCTGAATGCTAAACCAAACAAAGTTTGCTTTATGCTTTGTTCCAATGAGAGAAAGAGAGAGAGCAGATGACCATTAATCATGTTGTTTGAATTTACAACTAAGAATCAAAGTCAAGCTTCCTTTACTCCGCATTAGTGTAAGACTAAATTCATTATCTTGCTGACTGCTTGCTCCGTTACTGTGTTCACTTGCTTCCTGCTGTGCTGCTTATCCAGTCCCGGTGTGCGTTACTTCCCCTTCCACTTCCTGCCAACTTCATTTCCAGAAGCTGGAAAAAAGTTTGGCAAACCAGTCAAAGTCTGTAGTCCCTACCCAGCCAGTACTGATTCTTGCTGGGATATTGTTATTTGGAGCTGTAAGTTCTTGTAAATCCTTCCTTGCAAGGTATCTTTAAAGCTTGCTATAGTTACAACAAATAACAGCAGTTACATGTAAGAATCAATTGAACAACATGGTGGAGTTTTAGTTTCTCTTGGATAGGATGCTGAAGTGTACAATTGCCTGCTGTGGGGTGAAGCCACCACACATAGTCCAGGGAAACTGTTTCTCTCTATTTGGAGGTTCAGTGTTAGAGAAATCATCTCTGCAAATTGTAATATTTCTATTTTTAAAACAAGTATTAGGGATGAATTAACCTGCCTTTATGTGCTGATATTATGCGCTGATAACGAGGTATGGGATTGCTTAGCTGAATCACCACTCTTTGTATGTTTTGCATTTGAGAACATAAATATAATGTATGTGGGGGAAAAAAAAAAGAATAAATAAGTTATGGTCTCCTGTTGTCAAAAGACCTTCCCGTTTAAGGATACAAAATTAAACTTACCATAGAAAAGACACTAAAATACTTTAAAAGTCTCATTTAGTCTGGTCTCATTAGTGAAAAAAGGAGCAATTATTTACAAACTTTGAGGCAGATAGAGTGACTTTGGGCAAAAGGGTGTTTCAGTTTTATACTGTGCACATTTGCATGTGCAAAATCCAGAAAGGAGGAGCTTTTTATATCCATGAGGAAGATGCAAAGTGAAATTATACTGCATTTATTTGTTGTTTTCTGTTGTTGTCTAAACAATTAACTGTAACTGAAATACTGCTGTAGTACCTGGATAAAGCTAATGTGTTTGCCCTACATCAGAAAAACATATAGTTCCATCATTGTTTTATCAAATGCATTAACAATCAATAATGATCACAGTAGTATTTGTATATTTAATTATAGTGATGTAGCATGCATTCTTTTTGCGTTCAGATCACTGAAGACACAGCTGTAATTCTAGCTTATCATTGTACCTGTCTGGAATCTTCCTAGGGATAATGAATTCTCTTAACTGAAAAATGCTAGGGTACACAAGATAGTGTACCCTACCCATACCATTACTAATTTGGTCAGTTTTGAGCTGTTGCACAGTGTTGTGCTTTCTTTTAAGTATCTGCGCCTATCTCAGATCCATTTTGCACCTTGCTGCCCCACTACATTCATCTTCATTTGAATGAAGAAAATCTAAGTAATTTATGTCCATCTTGTATTTCCATCACAGCTGGTGACAAACCTCCAGAGAAAGCACTTCCTTTATTTGAAATCAAGATGGCTACATCTCAATATTTAAATTGTTTTCTGAATAATAACACTGTTTTCTAAGACTGGGTTATCTGCTTTTGCTTCCTGTTTCTGTTTATGGCCTAGAAGTAATTCTTACATTGTTTGTGGCAAAAGCACTTAAATAAGCTATCTGAAAACTAAATTAAAACCCAAAAGAGAAACAGAAGACAGCTAAGGGTTTCTGCAAGTCAGAAGCATGAAAAGCCAGCTAAAGTTTAAGGGGCAAGTGTCTTTGCAACAAAACATAATGGGTTTGTAAAGCACTTTCAGTATTTGATCAGCACCCATTATTTCACGGTGTTAAAAATGGTTTTACGAATAAGCTGTGGGACATGAGGTAGTGTAATTTAATGGTAGAATGTATTATTATAAACCATGATCTTGACAGTATGGTCTTGTTCCTTCTGCTGGTATAGTTCATGCCTTTTATGTGGAAAACAGTCCAAGATTTTCTGTGTATAGTAATGGCTGCATCTACATGGCATTTTTTAAATCTTCATTGAATGTTATATATGTAGCATCACTAGGCTTTAAAAATCTTCAGAAGATGCTTTTTTGCATGAGGAAACTGAGGCAGAGATGCTGTAATTTCTCTGAGACAGGGAAGGTTATAGAAGTACTGAGTGAGTGAGTACAGGACTTGAGAAGCTGCCCTAGCAGAAAGGTATTTATGACTTTAGACAAATCATCACTTTATGTTATGCATCAGTTTTGTCTGTGAATGTGAGCACTACTCTGTTATTACATTGGGCAGCCAGGGATAAAATATATGGAAAATTGAATGAGGCAGCCAGGGTTGCAAGGAGACTGGAGCATGTTATAGCTGAGATCAATTCTCATGATGCCTGTGTTGACAGCCTTTAAGTCAGCATTCAGGCACTGAGAAGAAAAATGCTACATGAAGTTAATAATGTCTGTGTTGGAAGGTAACTGATAGTCTTTTAATTTCCTTCTGTTAACAAGAAAGCTCTTTTCTGGAAGGAAATATCATTAGGAGCTTTGATTTTATTCACTTTTCCCATTTCAGTACGTCAGAGCCTATGGCTAATAGCAAGAGCTTTATTTTTCATCTTAGACCACCAAGCTGTGGTCAAATCTCCCAACAGCTATTCTCTGAGCCAGACACTGGAGCTGGTATTCAGATCTATAAAGGAAGGATATCAGCTAAGTGCTATAATCTTAAACGAAAACTATAGAATAATCTGTATCCGAATTGTTGTGTCTTTAAATTGACTGAATTTCTGAATAGATAATGTAAATATCTAATCATTCTGTCAGTTGAGAGGAAAAGCTATTGGTCCATGTTCTGTTTGCTCTGCTTCCTTTTCCTGTTAGCTGTTGACAAAGGCTGAGACAAAGATTTGGCTCTCGGATGTTTTCCCATAGGATCAGCCATAGGCAGCTTTTTTAGTTTTTCTGTTAACACTTTGTTTCTTCAGAGACGCATTAAAACCTACAGTATGATTTATCTGTGACCTCCTCGAGGACAAAGTCAAGTTTTGGATGTCAATTCATGTTGTAATATTGATGGGAAAAGTAATTTGTTTTGAAGCTGTCGAATTATGGCTGAATCTCTGCTAAGGATCCAACACTGGTCCTTATTGAGCAGGTGGACAAGGTGCAAATCCTTATTGTGCATATTCTTTAGGATATGTCTGTTCATGATACAAATAGAGAAAAAGCAGCAGCTTAATTAACACATAATTAGTTATCATATTTTCAGATATTTTTAATAGAATTTTCCACATTACCAATTTCACGTACAGCATCAGATCAACTCATTCTTGCAGAGTCTTTTATTTTGTGCTGTGCACTGTAATGGAAGATACAGATGGTTCAATTTCTACACTGCATTACTTGAAAACTCTTGAAGGAGAAAGCAGCTGAGTATGAAAATAGCTCAACATCCTTCCAAGTTGCAAAAGGTGATGTTTGAAATTGGCAGCATATATATTTTTAGGAGGTAGAAAGGCAGTTCTTTCAGATCCTTGCTTGACTACTTCTCAGCCACTTTTGTAAGGAGGCTTCAAATGATTATTGGTATATGAAATATGTATTTATAGGAGAAAACAAGTTTCTTTGCTATAGAAGAATTACTTTTAAAAGTGAAAATTCTTGCAGCAGTTTGTTCTACTATTGTTATTCATAATTTATACATTGTTAATGTTTAAGCTGAAGTAATTCAACACAATGCTTTTACCAAAACACAGTTGCATTTATCAGTAGTACAGAGAATGGATTTTGATTTGTCATTGATTAACTGTATTAATGCATTTGCATCAACTGAGAAATGTGCTGGCACATGCAAAAACACAATATTGCTCCAAGTAATTTTCCAGCCCTCTGTGTTTCAGTGGTTGGATGGCATTTAAGGTAACTTGCAATGTAATGGATGCTGATTTCATCCAATATTTCTGTCATGGTAACGACTAATAATGCTGATAAAAGGCAGTTGTGCATTTGCCTGGGGCATGGAAAACTGACTTTCCAGAGGGAACAGTGCCGTGATGTCAGTGCTGCCTGCAATGCAGGGATTCCATCAGGACTCCTGCCTTCAAACAGCCTCTGAGTTTATGCACCACTTCTGTTCTGATGTACAGGAGTAATCCTGAATCCTTGGTGTGCCTTGCTAGATCAAATTGTCATTAATATTATAAAAAAAAGCAAAATCTTCAGATTGAAAACAAAAACAAAAACCAAGCTCCCAACAATCTTTTCCTGCTTTTGATATTGGAGAACACTTGGGTGGCCTGTGTAGAAACAGTTGGTGGTCTAGCTGCAATTCCTTGTGGTACACCAAAAACAAACAAAAAACCCCTTTGTTATAAACAACAACCTTGCTGATGCATTCAGGGTGGAAGAGAATCAAACTGTTGAGGAGGAAAGTGCTCGACCTTTAAATTTATCTTCTTCTGGAATGCTGTCCGTGTTGCTAGAGGAAGCTGAATAGTGCTCACTGTGTTCTTTAGTTACTGGATTTCAATTTCCTTAAATCATTTTGCAAATACAGAGTAAGCAGGGAGTTCTATCTGCTGCTTCCTGATTTCTGAGAAAACTGAGAAAGTTAGCAATACAAAGTTGGTTTTGGATACTTAGTAAATTCCTTGAAAAGTAATATCATTATGTCCTACCTTTAGGCCTGCTGTATACTTTAATCCAAAAAGATTTCTTGCCCTAATGCTTACCGATCCAGCTAACAATGGGTAGATCTTATGTGCTTTGGGATTCTGCGTACAAGTGGTATTTTCACAGCTTAGAATGCTCTTTGCTGTCAGTTGAAAGAAGGAAATGGAATGAGTGCAGCACCAAACTTCATTCTGTCATTATCTCCTCTTGGGTGTAGCCAAGGAAATGCCCAGAGTGCTCGACTGGAGCCAAATAAATACACTAGCTTCTTGGAAAGAAATTGAAAGCTCCTACAGACATCATCATGAAGTTTTAGCCAATTAAATATAATTCTAGAAAGAGAATAGATATATCTTCAGATTGGATATTATTGATACTGGGAGATAAAGCTGTCACTTTCTTCTGCTACAAAGTATGTTCATTAAAGAACGGTGGTAACAGCAAACGCAGCCATGTTCATTTTCAGATCGCTTGCATCTGTCTACAGTGACTTCAATTATGTAAGAAAAACATATCCTATGTTAAAACCAATTTTTAAATGCATTTTTGATTACTATTTAAATTATTGCTTAAAAATTAAGGTGGATGTAAAGAAGAATAGGAGGACATAAAGTATAAACCTTCTGCTCTTAGGTGCTTCATGGAACTTATTAATTTACCAAGTAGTCAGAAAGTTATATTAGATCTGGTTCACATCAATGTTGCTATGGAAACCTGTTTCAGGTCTTGTTAAACAAATTTAGCTTAGGTGTTAATGAACTCTACAAATTATTGTCTTAAGCCAGGGTCCCTTTGGAGGATGCTCTGGGGCTGAGGCTCATCTTTAGAAAGTATTGTTTTTTCTACTTTCAAAGGGCAATATTAAAAAAAAAAAGAACCCCTGATTCCTGCAGAGTTTAAAATAAAGTACTTTCCATTACTTAGTTAACTTGGATCAGCCTCTAAGTTTATATTTAGCTTTTTACAGTATGATCCTGGTTTTTTAGAAGTAATGTTGTACAAGTAAACGGTTACTGAGTAAATAGATATAGGAAGACTATTGATTACTTCTGTATTTTTTTCTATTGCTTTTTACGTTTGAAAATAAGACAATAGATTTGCAGAGGAGCGGTGCAATTTTTCTTTATTAAGAAGTAGGGGTGCAGACAGAAATGGATCAGCTTTGAAGCTCTGTCCAACCGGAGAATGTATAGTGGGGCATGAAGGGAAAACACTTACTACAGATCTTGAGAGATGAAGGCCTGATCAACATTTACTTTCTGTAGAGTGTTTCCTTTCAATCCATCCTCCAGGATTTAAAAAATCATTACATTTTCTTGTTTCCCTGTGGCTTTTGGGGGAAAGAAAAAAAAAAGTTTGTAGATGATACTAAATGTTTATTTAAGATGGGCAACAAAAAAGTGTGCATTTTCTATGTGAAATTATATGGTTCTTATGTGTATCAAGTTTCAGAAGCAACAGGTTAATGTGAATAAATATTACTTTGCAACTGTTTCCAGAGGCTTGGTTTTACGTGGTCATTGTCTAAATCTGTTAAAGTGAATAAGAATGCAGCAGATAGTCTGATTTCAATGTCTGTCATAATTAAGAGAATGTTTCACATTCTCTTTGTATTTTAGAAAGATACCAATCCCCTGAACTGCAATAATTTCCTGATGCTGTATGCCCCTTCATGTTTGATGCAGTGTTTTTCCTATGCAGTAACAACTGTAGTGCTCAAATGCTTGCTGGTGGCGTTTCATGTTGGAGGATGTTTTACTTTAAACAAACCATTCATGTTTCTGCTTCTGCTGTTTCCCAGTATTCTGCAAATCGGGAATCAGGAATGGGAGGTGCCCCAGCTGAGCAGCCTTGCAGCCCAAAGTCTGCATGCTTCTGCTTCACCCTCTTACAAACCTTCTGTAAACTCAGTGCAAGTCGCTTGACTGATGCCTTCCCCTGTGCATCTTCAGCAAGAATTTCTGTGATGAAACTTAATAAAATTCTTGTCAGCATGTTACAGGTTTTCCTGTTAGCCAAGTTTTCCTGTGTTATGCAAAGACATTGTTAGTGTTATCTAAAAAATTCTCAGTGATAGTGGAATTTAAGAGTAGTGAAAAGGGAAGCATAAATGGAAAAGGGGTAAGCCTTTTCCATCCACTCTTAATAGCAAATGCAAATTCTTTAAGTGCTTAATCTGAACTGTCTTTCTCATTTGCTTCGCTCCTCTGATTTCATTCTGAAATTTAGCAGAGCTTACATCAAATTTTACATGCAATCTGTGGATCAAAACTATACTTCATTTGTTCACATCCAGAGTGCTCCTCCATGTGGAATAACCTGTAGAATGGGATAGAGAAGCTGATAGAATCAGAGATCTAGATGAAGGAATTAAATGCGTTTCCTTCAAACTATCATTCTCCAAAGAAGAGATTTGAGAGAGGCAGTACTCATATAAGGCAAAGGGACATCTGCAGGTGCATCTGGAGGAAACAGTTGGATCCTGTGTGTTGCTGTCTGTTTTTACTGGGCTATTATTATTGGCCACTCAAAGGCAAGATGCCAGAACAGGGCAGGAAATTGTTTTGTTTTTTTTTTTCTTCTAGGAGGAATTTTAACAAAAAATATCTTGTATAGAAGCTCTGAAAGCATGCAGTTTTGTTAAAAACTTTACCTTTCATCCTTCATCAGCCATTTTTAATGAGTTTTGATCACCAAAAAAAAAAAAAAAAAAAAAATTAACAAAAATCTAAAATAGCACAGGACTTCTTTTTTTTTTTTTTTTTTTTGGTTGAATTTATTACAAATAGTGTTTCCACTTTGCTTTGTAGTTTGACAAAATAATTTGAGAACAGAAAGTTCTTTCAGGAGGTGCTGTTCTAAGTCTAGGAACTCATAGCGGAAATCTGAAACATGGGATGTCTAGGTAGATACCATTCTAAAGTGCTATATCTGCATGGTAACGGTGACAATTTTTTTCAGTCCTGAAAGATGGATTGAAAGGAAACACTCTACAGAAAGTAAATGTTGTTCAGACCTTCTGTTTCTCAATGTTTACAGCACATGTTTTCTCTCCATACCCCAATATACACTACCCAGCTGGACAGAGCTTCAAAGCTGTTCCATTTCTCTGTTCTGCACCCCTCCTTCTTAATAAAGAAAAACTGTTCCTGCTTTGAACCTGTTGACTTCTAATGTGACAGAACAGTAGAAGTGTCAAAATAGAAACGTCAAAAATAATTCTGCTTCTACAGTCCCTGTGGAAATAGCATTGTGGAGGAAGGAGAACCCCCTTGTGCCCTTCATGGGGACTTCAGAAGCACTTTATGATGTTTATCAGTAGGAAAGTAAGATTAGGTGATTCTAGGGCTAATGCAAGCACTTTTCTATGTCATCAGCATTTTCACTTATTTTACCTTCTGTCTTTCTAGGATTTTTTTTTTTTTTTCCTTTTTCCTTAGAGGAACTGTTAAAAATAAATGTTCTTTCCTTGACCATAGATTTGTCAAAGCAAATGTAATTTAAAAGCATAGACTACTTGTAAGCTATCCAGTGCTCTTTGATCTTTCTGTATGAATCAACAACACAGCATTACTTTGGTGTCAGGGATGGATGTGGTAGATTCTTTACTCTTTTTCTTGTTGCCTAAATCTAAGCTTGTGCCCCTTTCATGCAATTTGAGGGGCTTCACAGCCTGTGAGAATTGCTATACTTCACTGAACCAAGAACACATTTCAGTGCAATGCTCTGACAGGGAATGTTGCGTACCTGTCTTGAAGCTGTCCCATGCATAAGTTACAAGTACCTGATCCATTGCTGTGATTCCTGGCAGGAGTTTGAAAGCTTTAGGAAACAGGTCTGTTGCTTGACCACCTACCCATCTCATGAAAAGAGCATTTGCAGAAAACAGGAAGTCTGTTCTTCCAGCAAAACAACCAAATCTTTGCTTTTTTAAGACTACCAGATCCATCCCCTACTGAAGTTGAACGCACTTCCAATTCTGTTTTGTTAGTTTTTTTTGTGTGTGTATATGTTTGTTTATAATTGTGTTTCTCACTTTGTTATGTAAATATTGTGGTAACACATCTTTAAAATAAGAAGTTTCTATGGCACCCTTATAGATTAGGTTAACTAGGATTTTCATAATATAAATTTAATCAATTATTTCTTTATATACCAGAAAGAATCTACAAAAAGTGAATTTGAGTATGGTTCACTGCACTGGTATAAAGAAAATCTTGTCTCATCTGAGCTTCTTGCCCCTGGGAAGAATAACTGCAAATATCAGGATGGGACATGACCTGCTGGAGAGAAGCTCTGCAGAGAAAGGCATAGGGGTCCTGGTGGATGGCAGGTTGCTGTGAGCCAACAGGATGCCCCTATGGCCAAAAGGGCCAAAGGGATCCTTGGGTGTATTAAAAGGGGTGGCTAGCAGGTCAAAGGAGGTAATCCTCCCTCACCTGGAGTAATGTACCCAGTTCTGGGCTGCCTAGTGAAAAAAAAAAAAAGACAGGGATCTCCTAGAAAGATTCTAGCAGAAGACTACAAAAATGATAAAATTCCTGGAGCACCTCTCTTATGAGGAAAGGCTAAGTGACCTGAGTCTGTTCGACCATGAGAAAAGAAGACTGAGAGGTAATCTTATTAATATTTATAAATATGTTGACTGTAGGAGTCAAAGGAGTATGGCCAACCTCTTTTCAGCAGTCTGTGGGGACAGGACAAGGGGAATTGGCCATAAATTTGAGCACGGCAAGTTCCTTGCCAATATGCGAAGGAACTTCTTCACAGTGAGGGTGATAGAGCACTGGAACAGGCTGCTCAGGGAGGTTGTGGATTCTCCTTCTCTGGAGATGTTCAAGACCCTGCCTGGATGCCTACCTGTGCAGCCTGCTGTCAGGGACCTGCTTTGCACGAGGGTTTGACATGATGATCTCTAGAGGTCCCTTCCAACCCCTACAATTCTGTGATTGCGTTGTACGCTTTCTCACGAACAACTTTGTTGAAAGGATGAAGTGATCTTGAGGTCTAGGAGCTGCTGATAGAAGATACCAAATGTAAGAGTGACTTCATGTCGTGTCACATTAAGTACTGGTTTTTGATTGTTATATTCAGACTGTAGTTTCCTATTGGGCAATAACAGTACTTAGGTTTAGGCACATGATAGATTTTGACAATGTATATAACTTTTCAAAGACTATTTCTGCCTTTGGAAAGTTTTGTGTACCTTCTCTGGTTTTATGATGATCCTCAGAGCTCAATTTTGACCTTGGCTTTGAACATCACCATGGTTCTTCTGAATAAATGATTTTGATCTGACCTTGTACAACTCGATTTTACAGATATTGAGCACATTCACAAGGGACTACATGCAGAAGTAAGGTTGGGGCTGTTTTTGATACAGGACTTCGGTTTGTCATCAGTTGCTATTACTACTTACATCTGGTTTGTGGCTTCCCACAATTGGAAGAAGTCAGCAGTGAATTTACAGATTAATTAGCAATTGCTTAATTGTTAAACAAAGCTTCCGTAGATTCTGTGATCAGAAACAAAGTGGAGTAATAACTTGGTGTACCATTATGTTTATTTTTATTTGTGCCATTTGTAGAGTGTGTATATGACCTGACTTTATTCTGCAGGCATTCATGGTGCATCTAAAAGACGTGTTCTTCCTCTAAGCAGAATATGTCCAAGAGGCTGATAGCCTTTCAGAAAGGCACAAAATTATGTTAGGCAAATTCATTTATATTTGAAGATTCATTCATACTTGAATTCATTCATTCACACTTGAAGAATTTAACATTGCAACTTACCAGAAGTTGGAAGCCTTTAAGCCTTTGTGCTAAGGAGTATGGCTGTCTCAAAAGTAGATGCAGTGTAGGATTATATAAGGACTGCTCCAAAAGTAATGCCTCTTGTTTTATTACGTTGGCCTAACAAGAGTAGAGATTGAATCTTCCCACCAACATTACATTACATTTTCTTGCTATGTGACAGATGGCAGTGGAGGGGCAGTCTGACAAAATGGCATCTGACATGAAAGAGTGAATGGAGCAAAGGTGTGAAGTTGGATTCCTCCATGGGGGGAGGAAAAGAAAAAGCACCATTGACATTTATGGATGTTTAAATGTTTATGGAGACCTAACAGTGGTTGTGAGGGCAGTGAAGGTGGTCGGTGGTGTATTTCAACAATGAAGGACAAACCACATTCCAGATGTGGCCATGTACAGCTGTTGCACCATGAAGTGAAGAGCATCTCAATCGGCTCATCCTTGCTAATGATTGTAGCTGTGTTGAGAAATAGTATCTTGTATCTGAGGATTTTCTCTATCAAATGCGTTATTGTGTTCTTTGTATTTGTTGTAGTTTCTATGGAAATAAATTGGAGACATTATTTGTGGTATGATTATGTATTTAAGATTAAATACGGCAGCTATGTAGATTTTAATGATGCATTAAACATGACAGGCTAGAGAGCTGGGTGGAGAGGAGCCTTATGAGGTTAAACAAGGCCAATCCCAGAATGCTACACTTGGGCAGGCATAACCACTTGCATTAGTACAGGTTAGGAACTGACCTGCTGAAAAGGAGTTATGCAGAGACGGACTTAGATTTTCTCATAGATGACAACTGTAAGGAGCTGCTTTAGCAGGGATTTGGACTAGGTGATCTCCAATCCAACCCCTACGATTCTGTAATTCTGTGTGTGATTCTGTGATTTATGAAGTAAATTAAGTGCCTTGAATTCAAATATGACTATTAGCACTTAGCAAAAGTAGCCTAAGGAAATTAATTGAATAATAAAATAATAAACTATACTTGTCCATTGGTAAGCACCGAAGTTTAATTTTCAATGGTAAGCTTTGCATTTCTTAAGAGTGAGTACTGCCTTACCCTTGGCTGGCTAAGATTCACCAAGCATATTTTGGAGGCAGAAAATATCTGCTCCCTCCATTGGACTGCCTTCCAGAGAAAGGTCCTATCCTCTCCTTGCATACTGCCATTATTTTGTGTTCTTCCTGCACCAGTATGTGCTTGAAATTTACTAGGCGCCCTATAAATGCTTCAAGCATATCCTTCATACTTGTCTTTGGTAGAATGAACCAAGTTATGATAAGGGTATAATTATTCAGTCATTTATATATGTTAGTGAACTTGTATTTAAGTATTGACTATGTGATAAATAACAACCACATCTATACTAGTTACATTTGGGAAATGAATTTTTTTCAGTTACATAAATCAAAGGTGCCTTGGTGTGTTTGCACTCTTCTCAAACATGCACCAAATACTAATAAAAAGAGTTTTGAAGTTATAAAATTTGGATTCATTATCCTCAATTCCTAATTAGTTCTACCTTTGAAGTTTTTGCAAAGTTAAGTTTTTGCTGACAGAGTTGTTAATTGGTAGATGATATTTCACTGTGAAATGGAGTGTGAGTATGTACTTTGAATAATTAATTTTGGCTTCTCATCTTGTGAAAAATGTTGTCCTTTTAGGTTATGTTGCTTAGTTGCTCCAAAAATGGAAACTTCTGACTAAAAATCAGATTTGATGTCTTACACCGTTCTCTCAAATTTGAATGGCATAGCTCTGAGTTATTCTAAGTAGGCGAACACTTTTGGGAGCCACGCTTTAAAATTTGGTAGCACAGTGCAGATATTTTCATTCCTTGCATCAAAGATATAATGCAGAGATCAGGGCAAATTATAGGATCATAGAATTGCTCAGGTTGGAAAAGGCCTTAAAGATCATCAAGTCCAACTGCAACCTAACCATGCTACCCTAACGACCCTCCGCTAAATCATGTCCCTAGTTTGTATCATTTTTTGTGTGTTTCAGCTAATTCTGAAGCAACTATCTGAAGGGTTCCAAGAAATGTGCTAAATATGGCTTTAATCTTACCTTATCTGTGTTTCAGACATAGTAAAAGTCAAGCTTAAGTAAAAGTTATCATGTTCTCCTGTATCTTCCTTTTAAAGATGTGCATGCTACATAAGCCATCTCTTAATCCAAGCAATTTAGCTATGGATGCACTTGCTCAGGTGAAATAATCTCTTGCTGTGACAGGCTGACAAATTTTTCTTCAGTCTTTTTATTTAAACTGATTTCAATTTGACTGAAACCTGTTGCCATTACAATTTGCCATTACATGTTCAGATTACCGAATGTGTGTGGATGTGGGAATTGTATCTCTGAATTATTTGAGGTACATGAAGCTTATGTTTGGGTTAAATTAATTTACAGTAAAGATTGAAGCAAGGTAATCAAAACCTGTTATGCTTTGATGCACTTGGACAAGTCCAAAAACAATGTGCAGTTATTTTTTAGTTTATCAATGTTCTGATTAAAGAACAGGATAATGTTCTATTTTTTTTGTGTGTCTCTGTGTGTGTGTAATTGTATATATAAACTATAAAATGTCTACAGATTTACTCTGGGAGTCTTCAAATTAAATTTGGGTTTAATGTTGAAATATGAATGTTTAAAATACATGCTTAAAAAACTCAGTGTTTGATTGAGTAATGTTATTTCAGGGAGCAGAAAAGAATGAATTTGACAGTAAATGTTAGCTTTGATGTAGACAATTATTAATGTACAAAAAGACAGTTCAAGGAGAGGGAACCCTGAAAATGCATATGTGTTAATTCTTTTCCATTTTAATGTAGCAAAAAGAAAACACAACAATAATAATTCCAAAGTTAACTGTAATGGGACAGCTGCAGTTAGACCATTTATATTTTACTAAATTATTCTTGCATCTGGATGATAATTTCTGAGTTAAAGATTAATTTTTTTTTTAAGGATCCAGTTGATGATGAACTCACTTTTCTTCTAGGTCATTCAGTCTTGCAAGCTATTGCTTTAGTTTAATGCAGTATTTCTAATTCCTATTAAAACATTTGTCTTACTGCAGCTTTTAAATTTTTTTTTTTTTTTTTTTTTTTTTTTTTAATAAAAGAGGTGCTTATTTGTTTATTTTTAAAAGAGATTTCTCATTAAATATCATTCTTCCAGAAATAGCTATTCCTGAGACCTGGAAGTCAACTCGTATTGCGGCTGCACTGCACTTATTCTTTCCAAAGAGGGATACTTGCCACTATTAATTTTGGACACACTAATCATAAAACCTTATCATTAGAAACTGTTTGCCAAGTGCCTACCTTGTTGCTGGCAACTGAAATAGATTTTTGTTTGCAAAATCACCATGACATTGAAAGATGTTATGTAACTGCCATAATTTTGGTTAGCAGGAGCTCAATATTATGTAAATATCAGCATAACTCAGCTGACTGCAGCAGGAGGTTGTAGCACGATCAGATTGATTTTCCATAATGAATGTTAATAATGATCAGTTAATATTAACTACTCCTTTCTGCTGTGTGATAACGAGGGCTCCTGTTAAGTTCAGGATAATGTGATAGCTTTCAGTATTGTGTGACATCTCAGGCAGATGAGGGGAAAGACCATTTCTAACTGAGCATCATCAGCTGCTGTGAGTTTTGTGCTGCTCTGCTCGCTCCTGCCTCATACCAATGTTTCAAAATGCTGTGAGAGGCATCTAGATAAGCTGCAAAAACAGAACTGCTTCAGAGGTCATGATGACTTTGCATAACGACTCCATTAGCTGCGGTAATCAATATCAAGCTCTTGGATCTTATGAATATTGATGAAGCAATTGTAGCAAGGAAGTAGATGGGGAATTGAGATGCATTTTGATATGATCAGAGAAACAGCTAATGGCCTAGATAGAAATGGGTCCAGTAACCACCTTAAAGCATTTAGGAACATTTGAAGATGTCATCAATAATGAAGAAGCCATTATGATATTTACAGGGGGGGTAAAAATGTGCGAGGCTTGCATTGCATTCTGCCCACGCATCACTCCTAAAGATGTTGGTGTCACTACACTGGTCAATACACAGCAAAATCAGTGGCTCGAAAGATGAGGAATTATGCCATCTTTTTAATAGAAAGTAATATTGAATATGGAACAAGAAAATTAGAAGCCAGATAGCGGGTAATTTCTCACCTACCGCAGCAGCACTCAGAACCTGGACAGGCTGTAATGGTGTACTGGCATCTTGCATGCTCAGTGATTTTAACTGCTGATCTCTGGATTATCGTTATTTATTTATTTTCCTGATGTGTTTTTTTTTTTTGTCCTGATGATTCTCTCATTTCTGCAGGGGTTTTGTGAGGAATCGTGTTTGTTAAGCTGCTTTGTGCATATGCATGCTGTTCTGTGCCCATTTAGGCTGGTGTGCAGGGCAGGAGCTAGATCTCTCTAAACCCTGTAAACAGCATAGAAAGTTCTCAAAATTTCTACTGGTAGCTGAAATGTAAGGATGAAATACGTGGCCTTGAAATTACAGTGCTTGAGTGCCTGTCATCCTGTTATGTAAGCGTGTAACTTCCAAATCAGTTATCTATTGGTAAAGTGGGGTAAAGCTGAATTTCTTTGTTTGTGAAGGCTGACCTGAGCACGTGTCAATAAATAACTGGCAAACGTAATGGGACTGCAGGCATTTTGAGTCTTGTCCTGAGTGAAGAACAAATTGAATGAGAGGGGAAGGAGAAAGATGCAGAAAACAGAAAGATGGAAAACAAATTATTGCTTTATCAAGCAAGAGATGAATCCGTGACAGGAACATGACATTTTAAGTGTGAATTCAGTAAAAATAGCGTGTGAAAACAGCGTGCAAGATTTTTGTTTTATGCTGTTTTGGCTGTGGAAGCAACAAATATAGTAGGGGAACCTCAGCCGTGCTGGTTTGGCACTGGAAACAAATGGTTCTGTATTTCAAGCACAGTCCATTTGGTGTGCAGAGGGTCTGTGAGAGGCTTGGCTCTGCCTCAGAGAGCAGTCTGCTCGAATAATAGTGCACAGCCCTGAAGCTCCTTCCTGCTCCATCATTTACTTAAGAAAAATGCTATGCAGAGCAATTTGGGCTTTTTTGTACGAAACATGAAGCAAGGACCTCAGGACTTCCATTTTCCTTGGCAAAGTAACACCAGTGCTGTGAAAATATTGATGCTTATTAGATGTAAGCTCTGCTCAGAGGAGTAGATACAGCTATACAGAGCACCAAAACATTTGAATTGATAGAGGATAATTCAAAAATAGATTTCCAGACAGTAGTAAGTACATTTAGCTGCAATTGTTCTCCAGTGACAAAAATAAATCCCTAAAAATAAATGTTGTCTATAAATAAGTATTTGGCTTGCTGCCAGTTTTGTCTGCTGTTTATGGAAAAGTAAAGAGGAAAAAAAAAAAGCAATAGCTGTGACTGGTTTTCCAGTATCTGACCTATTTTGACCCATCGTCTAACAGAGTTGAAATGAGACCAGCGTGACTGAAAATTGTTGTCTGTGAGTCTCATGCCAGCAAGGAACTGTGCTTGGGATATTCAGAGGAAATCAGACAGGTCATTTTGAAGAAACAAGTTGGAAATTGCAAAGGAATAATGTTACTTACTGTTTTGTTGTTGTTAAATATCATAGCTAAAATGCGTGGCCGTGGATAGACTTGGTTAGGTGTTTGATAAATACTTTTATTTGGGTTATAAAAAGATGTTAAAGTGATTTTGGGATGTTTTATGATGTATGATTGGAGAAAAATGTTGGAGCGGCTCTTCTGTTTGCTCCAAGTAGTGCTGTGATGCTGCACATATTACCAGCTCTGTGCATCTGCTGCGCTTCCTGTTTCAAAGCCCAATGCAAAATCTCAATACCACTTACAGTAGCTTCATTACTGATGCCGAGACTTGAAGGCGCAGGACAATTGATATAATATCTTCTTATTGAAAGCAGTGTACAGCATTTTCCACTGGGAATTACTCTCCTTCTCTCTTGCTGAACCAGTAAGGTACCTTGCTGTCTGGTATTGCTTTCGTAATTTGGATTTGTACATCTTTGTATGGTTTGAAGCTAGATCTCATGAATTCACTCACAACTTGATTTTTTTCTATTTTATGTTGATTACCACGATATGGGGATTATAAACAGAAGCTAAAATATTTTTTCCACCCTTTTTTTGCACACTTTGCAAACAATAAATTGCTAATATCCCTGTCCTCGGTTACACTTAATATTCCTTAAACACATATCCCTAAATACATGTTTTTCTAGAATTGCATGAAGAATGCAGCTTGTCCTTAATTGGGTAGATGTTTCTTCTGTATCTTACATGTAGCTTAATAAAGTATGTATTTTATTTTGCTATATTTCTGTGAATTCCAGTATCTAAAACTCTGAAAATGGCTCCTCCATCTCACAAATGGTTTCCATTTTGCCCTCGTTTTATAAAGTACATTTTCACACAAAGCTAGGAATGCAAACTTTGAGAAATTCCTTCTATCCTCTCACGATCTTACTATGGTTTTATTAACAATTGTTTTAAATTATAGAGGATCCATTTTAATGTTGAGTTTTTGCTTTTGTTAGTCCCAAATGGTGAGCTGTAAATGTATGGCTCTAAAAGTATTTATTCCTGCTCAGCTATTTTCATGATCTTAGCACTAACTTGCTCCAGGATGCTACATTCAGCTCTTAGCACTCACCAGCAAGCTACAGGACACATAACTTCTGTGCCACATCTTGATGGCTGTCTTAAGTGTCACATAGAAATGAGAGATAGAAAAGGAGCTAAATTGCTGCAGTAGGCTCAGATCTCTGTAACCTAAGGCAATCTGGGATCTGTTCCCAGCTGACTGGGCTTCAGAATCCCCTAGCGCACTTTCCAGGGCACAGTGCGGGGCATTGGGTGAGTGCACCTTTTGCACCTAAAGCCTGAACAGCACTGGGTTTCCTGCCCGTTGGGTTCTCAGTTCATGTCATTCAGACCTCGTGTGTTCTATCATCTTAGCCACCAAACAGTTCATGAACTGGAGCAGAAGGAATTGTCTGCTTTAGTGCCCTTCTTATGTCTGTGCACGTGTTTGTGCAATTTTGCAACTTTGTACAGGCTTGTTCTGGTTTTAGCTTTCCTCTTTTCACTTTGTTCTTGAGAAGGTAATGTTTTTTCTGTTGATGCGAAGGCTGTCTCTCAGAAGACAAATTTTTGACCCTTGGCACTTCTGTGAAGTTTTTCTAGGCACTATTAAGGTTTCTGTTCAGCTGTTCCATTTTTTTTTCTGACTTCTTTTAAAAAGAATTTTCAAGCATTCTCTCGGGAGACTGTGGCAGGTGGCATAGACATTAATTAGAGTTTTCATTCAACTGAAGTTCCTACAGGTTGCTCACAGTTTCTGATCCACTTTGTTTAGAGTTATATGTATGCATATTAAAGCAGCCTTCAAAACCTGTGGAGTTTTGTCTTAAGCAATCTTTGTACTTACCAAGTGTCTCATTAAGATCATTGTCTGTTATTGCCTGTCTTTCAGTTCTGCATTTTAAACTTGTAAAGTGAAATTTGTAAACTTGTTTTCTTAATCTCAGCCCTTTATTTTTTTAACATTAAGAGAAAAAAAACAGTAGGAGCCCTCTGGTGGCTGATTCTTCAATATCTGCAGACATTCTTGTTGAAGAGAGTAAAAGATGAAATTTGTTACCAAGTCATTTCTAAAGCAGAAGTAACTGAAATTGTGTTATTGTTGTGTGTGGTTGGTTTAAATCCTATTAGTTGCACTTCCCTTAATAATATCGTGAGTAGTTCAAGAAATTATTCTTGAACATTGCTTGTACTGTTATCAGTATTTTAAAAGAAATGCAATTAAATAAAAATTCTGAATCCCTTGCAATTAGACTTGTATGAATTGCTGATGTGTATGTCAGTATGGGAAGGTCTAGGGGAGGAGGTATCACTTCATGCTGGTTATGAGCCTGCTACACTTGAGATCAATTCAGCGTATTAAAGGAACATGATCACTACAACAGACTTGGGCTTGACAAACAGAGAGCTACATTAAGCGGCCTCCATCACTGCATTTATCATTTTGATCTCCTGTAAGACTCCAGCCCAGGCATTGAGGTTTATTCAGCTTGAGGATTTCAGAAAAATCAAGGCTGAGTAACGCCTGTGTATAACAAAACATAGAAAGGGCATGCAACTGCTAGGTTGAGATTTTAATCTCGGCAGCAAGGTGGCCCTTACCTGGAAAACAAAAGAAAAGGATAAACTTTGAAAAAAGATTTCTTAAGTATCAGAGCACCAATACACCCACATATATGTATGCAGTAGCATATTTGTATGTGCTAGCATATATATGCATTCAGGTCTGGATGACTCCAGGCATTTCTAGGTGTAGGTGAGTTTTTCCACTGGATCTTGTAACTGAGGAGCTGTGTGCTGAAGACACTATAAAACTTGTGGACTCAACTTGATTATTGTTTCAGGTTTTTGGAAAAACTAGTGGGTTTTGAGAAATTATATGAGGTTATTTTTTTTCTTTCAGTTATCTTCAGTGTCAAGTCGGGGGAGAAAAGGGACAATTAAAACAGCAATATAAATATTTTTAAAAAATGAAATGTCAATGTGCATTTTTGTTTTTTAGATTGCAAATTAATTCTGTACCACCTTCAGGGGAAAAAAAAAAATAATTCACCTAATTCAGTATTGTTTAGTATGAAGACCTACATTATTTTTCAATGGCTAGCTTTTTTTTTTTTTCCTTTATGTAATAGGATTTCGACTTGTTTAAAGTGGAAATCTGTTTGTCTTTGCTACATAATATCTTAGAGCTATGATTTTTCCCTCCATAGCTCTGCTCCCTGTATAGATGGTGAATTTGCTCCACAGCCATGCTCTTATGACCTGTCTGAAATGATACAGGCGAGCTCTCCTGGATCAGGAGATGGAATATTCTCCTGTTAGTTCCTGGTGGCCTTTCTTACCTACAACATTGTTCAACCTGATCGAGCCCTGTAAATCACTTAAGACTAGTCTACTGAGGCTGAAAGGAGAGAGAATGAGAGATTGAAAGCCTATGAAATGCTGTAGTGTATGTATTCAAAAACAGCCACTCTTTCACTTCAACTCTTTATGAGGGTCATATTACTTGACACAGTCAAAGCCTCAGGTGCCTTGGCTTTTACTCTTTTTCTTAATGTGTAAGAAAAAGCACTTTTATGAAATAAGAGCATCTGCTGTGGGAGCTGCTGTGGAACAGCCTTTCCAGCTTGCTTCATCATGTGGACAAGCTCTTATATTGTACTTGCTATCCTTTTTGAATCACTATAAAGCATTCTTTCTTACAAATTTGGCAACTAAACATTTGGAGAAATATAGGCTAATTTTGCCAACTGAAAATATTTCTGATAAGGGTAGTACTGACAAACAGAATAGGGGAATTAGGGTTTGTTTTTAGTACTGTAGTAAGGTACAATGCCTCATAAAATAAAGGAATTGTTGTACACTAATAAAGTAGAAAGAGCCTACTCCATCCCTCCTTGGTGTGTTGCTGCTCTCCCACCACCAGCTAAATTTAACAATTCAATATTTAGACAGAAATGGTTATTTGCAATTGAATAATATCACAATTATTCAAACTGTGAATCCAGTGAACAGACAAATCCAATCATACAATGTATGATTTATGCATGGTGGCTGGTGGTGTTATAACATTACTGTAATGGGGCTGACTGATGAAAAATATCATGACTTTCTGGGAATGTAAAATGTAAACTTCCTATGCATGATTTAAATTGGCAAATGCGAGAAGATTCTGCAATAAATAAATAATTTCTTCATACACGTTTAAATCCTACTTGATTGTATGGCTGGAAATCTCTTCTGCCTTGCACTGCTTCTCCTGAGCATGCTGTGGTGCCTAGCAATGTGTGAGGTGACAGAAAATTAGAGTGGTTTGAGTAGGTTTTGTTTTGTCTTTTCATTTACATAGAAATAATATAGCAAATATTTTTCCTTAGGGAGGTCAGGAATTTGAGCTTCTTGCATAAGAAAACGCATTATACAAGAATTTTGCACAACTACTGTGTTTATATGTGCAATAATCAAGTTTTCAGAGATCAAATATGTGGAATGCTGGGTTGAGAAGAGGGAGCACAGTCAGTATTAGCGGTGTAACACACAGCCCTTGGTTTTTGAGGCCTTTCAAATAGTTGCAAAGAAAACATTCCAAACATGAAAAGAACTTTAGAAGTGTTGAAATGATTTCCTGAGTTTACAAAAGAGCCTGAAACAATAGCTATGAGGTGTGAATTGCTTCCTTCATTTCAGCTAAATCTAATTTGAATTAATGTGTTCGTACATGCGTGTTTTGCTAAATCATCGAGATAACTCAGGTTTGGGGAAGATGATTTAGGAACTGTACCTGCTTACTCATGTTTGCAAATCCACAGAACTTTTCACTTCTATTTTAAAATTTCTATCTGACCTCAAATTCCTAAAAATTAATCATACAGTTTTACTGACGTGCTAGCTTGTGTCGTTATAGGAGTAAGGTTTGGTTTTACTCTTAGCTTTAAGAAGTCCCTATACTGTTTTAAAGCATAATGATTGATGGATTGTTGTTATTAATTGGTATTTGGTGACCAGAGTGGTATTGATGTGGATTAGCTCACAAGGCTTTAATCCTGAAGGTATGAGGTCATTATCTGGTGGTTCAAAACCAAAGACATTGCAGCACATAATGAGTAAATAAATACAAAGTGATGCTAAGGAAGGAGTGAGACAATAATGAAAGCATTAGAAAGTATTGTTAAATGAGTCTCGAATGTGCTTTGTTTTTTTTTTTTTTTATGATATTTTTATTGGCTGGCTATTGGACTGGCAGGATATTCCCCCCAAAAATGAAAGCAAATTTGTTGATGGGCCTCTATACATCAGGAGGATATTTCCAGTTATTATAGTAAAAGAAAGCAATGATTAAATATAGCATATGCAGTAACAGTTGGAGAACATATTGCAGTAAACGTTTCCTGGCGAATGCTTAAGGGAGACCCAGTAAAACTAAGCTCCACCTGTAATTTCTACATTTCCTGGAGAATATCATCCAAAGCCAACTTCAGTAATAGGGATGGCTCCTGGTAGTCGAAAGAGCACCAAATTTAGAGTCTTGGCATAAATGTTGGTTTTCACAAGATGTTTTTCAGATGTGCTAAGTTGCCAAGTGCTCTGGCTTTAGCTTTCAGGTGCACTTAATAACCTCAACCCTTTTTGAAAGTTCAAACCTGAGAGCTTGCAAGAGGAGTAATGTAAAATGCAGATGAGACACCTTCTCTTACCTTCTTCCCTAGTGTAAATAACAGCAGGATGACAAAAAGCAGATAAATAAAGATGACTGATTCTTTTTCTTTCCATGCTTGTGGGAATTTTTCTGTTCCTACTGATTAGAAGCTCTCTATGCACTGGGTTTCATTTTTGGAGATATCTGTAAAGCTGTGATGCTTTAGAGGACATTGTAATCTCTGCCTTTCCATTTTTAAACAAATTTTTGAGACGATCCACAAAAGAGTGATATATTGACCTTGGTACACAGTAGCGCGTTAAATTGCATATTCACAGCTGTATGAACTTCTCAGATCTATTATACTACAGACAACTCTGGGAGAAAGACTCTGTCCTTTGTGTGCTGTTATTTGATTAATCAACTTTAAGTGGGTGCCAGAAGGAATGATAATTGATTGGAGACTGACTGGGCCCCATGACTATAATTTTTGTTGAATACGAAAAAGGTCCTTCTGTACTGTTTGAGTTCACAAAAATCAGTCTAACCATTTTATATGTGGTCCTTTTTTCCTCTGCAGGAAAACTTTAAAATATATTATTTTAGTTTCATGTGTTTTTAGTTCTCAATTCATTACAATTATAGAAAACTATTTATCCATAGCAACTTTTAGGCTTAATTCTTCACATACTTATCTTTTCATTTAATTCTAACCTCGCCAAACCAGCGTAGTCCTTGAAGAGTGAATTTCTTTTTTTCCCACTCTCTCAGATACAGGAAAAACAATATGCTATCCTTGCTCTTCCTGCTGATAAAACATATAGAGTTGCAACTTCATCAGAGTCCTCAGTGGATTTAAATTAATAGTAACTACAGGTTCCTGGATTGCTGTTAAAAGTTTTACAACTAATTCACTGCCTGTTAATGCTCTCCCATATATGTTTTTAATTTCTTAAAATATATTATCTATTAGTATTTAATATTTTCTCACTTACTGATGCATAACTGTAAAGATGAATGTAGTATGCTACTCTTTCTCCAGCTTCCTTGCTAAACTTAATCATCTGTAGCGTAGCAGCACAGAAAAGTACTAGAAAGATAATTCTTAGCAAATAACATCAATATTGATGACATAATTAAGTCCAAAATGTGTGAAGGCAGCAGCAACTCTGAGTATCTTTACTGCACTTATGGAAAGGCAGGTTAAGTTAAACTTAATACTTTCTATATTCAGTGAAACTTTAAAAATAAAACATCTTTCATCTTTTTTGTCCATCAGCAATTTCTGGGTTTTACTACAGAGGAGAGAGCAGAAAAAGTCACTGCCAGTCATTGATGTTTGTGGGGTTTTTTTTAGCAAACTTTATTTTTCTTTTTAGAGTAATTGTGGATGCTTCAGGCAAGGGGAAGTTATGGAATCTTTCTGAAATGAAAGTTATTAGGGAAAGAAAGTCAAGTTATTAATCTCTAGAGATTTAACTTTAGTTGCATAATGTATGAGTACCAGTAGCAACTGTTATGAAAAAAAAAAAAAAAGCCATCAACAACCCAGCCCTTAACATTTTCACATGCTTTAGCTTTTTCATTTATTTTTTTAAAGTGGATTGGTGAAGTGTGGGGCGATAGTGTGTGTGTATGAGTTGTGTATGTGAGCGTGTGTATGGGTGTGCGTATTTGCTTAGCTACTGTTTTTATTAGGGTTTTCAAAGGACTAAAATGACCTTAATTGATGAGTGTCACAGTTTCTTTTCGTGCATAAAATCCAAACATTCAGCTTAATTATCTGTAGTCCTCTTAAGATCTTGAAAACTTACCACACACTGTGACTTTCTGTTCAATAAGCAAGTAATCCCTTTTGAGAAATCCTGCAGGAGGAATGGAGGCAGAGTTGATGTTTACAGATTGTGACTTTCCTCAAGCTGTAAGCATTTTATCAAGGAATATGCCTGCTGGTTGTTTCTTTCTACTACAGTGACCAGTATATCAGAGGATATTTGCTATCATTGTGAAGTTGTCATTATTGGGCTAAAGCATTAAGGGAAGTATGTTCGTTTTGTTTTATGGTAGTCCATTAGTTTTTGTCTTTCGGTCTGAAGAGAGCTCTGGGGATCATATCTACTCAGTTGCAGGGGGCTATCTATCCTACAAGGAATTGAAATTATATTTTTGCAATAGTGAAATTTTATGTCATTGTAGAATCAACAAGGCAGTTGCAAAAATGCAGATATGGTTCTCTGCTGAGTAGTAGCTATTCTTTCTCCTATCTGATTCACTGGGCTGATGGAAAAATTTCTTGTAAAGCTAATAAGATGTTATGAAAAGTAATATTACTTAAGCGTGCTTTGTTGTGCTTGCAGACATTTGATCTTTCTGTTACAAAGTATTTTCTTCACCATTAACTACTGTGATTGTTTAAAAAAGAGAAAAGGGAAGGACTGAGGGCATAGATGAAATGGATTGGGAACAGGCATATCTTGTTTTATCAAATTTTCTAGCACAGTATTATCGACTAAGGCTGATGATAGTTGTCTATGTGCTCTTGACCTAAAGCAAATACAAAGTACTTAATACTCTTTCCTTCTGGCATGTTGACAAATTGTTAATTCAGGTTTGTATTTAATATCATAGTAATTTGTTTGTATCTGCAAATTCTTCGTTAACTGTAATTGTCCTGTTCTGGCCTTGTAAACTGGATAGTAGTCCTCAGCATTGCTCATCTCTTAGACAGTCTTACCGTTCCATGTGCCAAACTGATGCATGAAATGGTGGAAATGACCTGGTTTGGCCAAAGGCTTTTTGACCATACACATTCTTTGTTTTCTGGTGTCATCCTGTGACTGTTCTGTTATCCAGAGGATACCATACTTCCTCTGTTTCTATTTGAGGTATTAAAATTAGTAGCTATCCTGGCATGTTTGGTACTTATTTTAATTGTAGGGTGAATTTCTGGAAAGTGCTCACAACCCTTGTGTGCATCCAGGTTAGAGTGACAGGCAATATTTTTTACTCATTTCAGAAATATTTCAAATTGAAATGCAGGAAGTCCTTCTCCCATCATGCACACTATTTAGGGGCTGTGGGATCACCATGGAATAAGTTATCCATCAGGATGGCTTTCTGCTGGGAAAAAAAAACATCACATTTGTTGTGCTGTATGCTTACATGCCTATATACAAGCTGTTGAATCATTCTGGTATGGGTAAGCTGTTGAAAATGTACCTCTGTATTTCTGCTTTGTAGTGTGGTTACTCCTCCTGTAAGGACAGGAAAAAAATCTGTACCTTTGCAGTGGTTATTACAACAAGGTCAAGTTGGTTTTTTTTGTTGTTGTTGTTGATTTTTTTGTTTTGTTTAGTTCTGTTTTGTTTTACATACGGGTACTTTTGTATTATCAGATCCTTCCCTGAAAGAGCTATTTTTCAGTACATATTCTCACAATTACTTTTTTTAAACCAGGCTGCTATTTTTATGAACGCTGCTATGATGATAATATTATTCTGAATTGGCACAAATATTTGATGAATAAAGCCTTTTGAATTTTTTGAAATTAAGGAACAATATAAGAAGGTGATGGAAAATTTATGATGGAATTTAGCTCTTGCAAGAAAACTGGAGCAAGGCACATTTTTAAGAAGTGAGGAAGTACGTATTTGAAATCCATCTGATTCAGCCTAATGAATTGTTATGCTTTGAAGAACCATTTTTATTTTTTTAGCAGGTATAAATAAAACCTTTATTGCTCCGACAGTTCAATCTCCCACAAAGAAAGATGTCTGGCATAAGCTGTAATAAGGCATCCCTTTTATGCATCTCTTTACATCATCTGGTTTGAAGTGGGAATAGCATTGTGATAGGGGCATGAACACTCTACCCTTTCTTCTTCCTTGTTCATTTAAATCAGAGAAAAAAGCAGGTGCTGAAAGACTGTAATGTTTGTCTCTGTATAATAATGAGAAGGATTCATCTGCTTTGATTTCTAACCTGGCCAGTACAAGAGACTGTGCTTGGAAAAGAAAATGTCTTGCACAGTGCAGACTGAAACATGGCTACCCAGGCTAATTTTAGACTTTCTGGCCTTGACAGTGTCCTGCATTTTGGTTATGTTTGTTTATTTATTTATTTATGATTTTGTTAGATCCTCAAGTCATGTGAATTGTGGCAGAATGCCTGGATTTCAGTCCTTCAGTTTGGCTAGCTATGTGTCCCCCCGCAGACAAACATTCAGAGTGCTGTTCTCTCCCTAGGATATCCATTTACTCTACTACTGCCTTCTGAATATTTGTTACAGATATGTAAAGGTGCACTATGAATGATAGATCAAAATCTTTTGGATAGAGTTTGTCCACAAAATCTTAGAATCTAGCTTAAGGTTCAGTTCTTCGCTAACCAGCTTACATTTTTCAAATGTTGAAAATGTGTTGTCCAGGTGCCAGAAACAATCAGTTCATTGGACTCTCATTTTGGATTTGTTTTTTGTTGGGTTTTTTTTTTTGCCATCTGGAGATACCAGGTCTGTAGGTACTGACTCAGAATGTTGCTTGCTGTATGAAAAATAGCACATGCTTTGTTCCAAGAACAGTTCTGAAGTACAGAGAGTAGGTACCTCCGGGCTTCTCTTCATGCACTGAATCAGCAAAACACAGTACAGCTGCTTGGTGATGGAAGCTGAAGGATGGAGAGGAGAGATCAAGGAATAAGTAGCATGATATTATGAGGGACATGGTTTGGTGGGCACAGTGGTGATGGGTTGATAGTTGGACTAGGTGATCTCAGTGGTCTTTTCCAACTTTAATGATTCTATGATCTAGAATTGCTACTGGCTTATTAGTTTGTAGTTGTGCTTGGTTAGTCTCAGTTAAAATTATTAATGTGGTTTTGTCTGTCATTGTTGAACAGAGAATATTGTACAGACTACTGCAGGTGTTGCAGGTCAATGCAAGACTAAAATTATTTGGATTAAAGTAGCAACAGAGTTTAGCACTGGAGTTCAGTAGGTTTTGCATCAATGTATGCTTAAACTGCATTCCTTTGAGAGGAAGTAATTTCACTGGGCTTATTTCAATCAGAGGGTAGTGACACACTGGAGCCCAAGGAGTGTGGGTGCCTTATACCTGGAGGCATTCAGGGCCAGGCTGGATGTGGCTCTGGGCAGCCTAGTCTAGTGATTGGAGACACCCTGCATGTAGCAGGGAGTTGAAGCTAACATTGTGGTCCTTTTCAACCCAAGCCATTCTGTGGTTCTGTGATTTTACTTTTCTTTTGCTAAATCATAGTAGTATCCAAAATAAATTAATTATTCACTTGAGAGAATTATAGAATTTAATACATGCAGCTGAAGGGTCTAATCTGGAACAGAAAGGGAGGACTGCAGGAGTCCTTAAGAGACAGGAAGAACAGCTCCAGTCGACAAACTATTGTCTGACAAGGCTGCCCCATGGTGTGGTTCCTCTTGCTCTCTGAAGCATCTCTTTTTGAGGCCTATGCTTCATAAAGCAGTTAGATATGTCAGTCCCTATAGCAATGTGACTGTGTCACACGCAGATTTCTCCTACCTAGTGAGTATGGAATAAGGCAGCTCTTCCTGGATTTGCTTCATGAGTATTAACCTCTTGTGCCCCTATTATTAGGTACCTGCATTGCCAGTTTTGCAGATTTGGTTTCTCGCTCACTGTATGAATCTTGAAGAGACACATTAGCAGGATGTAACTTAATTTTCTCAGAATCTTATTGGGATCTAATTTCATGTACTGCTATTTGTTGTTATGGAAACAGTATAATGAGTTCAGTTGTATAAGGGTGGAAATATCACATACAGTTTCTGTTCAGGGTAAAAATGACAAAATGGCATTTCTATAAATGGTATTCCCGAATAAACTGCTTCAGTGGGACTCTTGAAGTTTTCCTTCCAACTAATTCTTCATCATTCTACATTTTTTTTGAAGTGGCAAAAGAAGCCTTTTAAAAACTAAAATTCAACAAGCTTTTATATGAACAGAAGAAAGTTTACTGTTCTCATTTTCAGTGTGAGGAATCATCAGAAAAGCCAACATATTATGGCAAAAAAGTACCCTTTAAACCTCTATTATATTAAAGAGTATGAATGTATCTTTCTTTGCAAGATGATTTAACTGCCAAGTATTTCAAGTAAAAGAGCAATGCTTTTACAGTGTCACATATTTATTTGTCTCAAAAAAGTCAAATTATGTCTCAGCAAATTTGGTATAACTAATGCTGTCATGCTTGAGGTCTTTGTTCCCTTTGGAAAGCCAGTGTAGGAAACTGGTGAACATGTTATAGGTGTCATCTTTGTGGATGAGAGCTCTACGTGAAGAAGACAGATGTAGCACTTGCACTATATTTTATTCTAAAAACTGAAGTATAAAATAAATTTACTTTCTTCCTTTTTCAAAAATGTATGGATAAACTCATTGCAGCACTTTTAGAGGTGTTAGATCTGAGAATTGCTTGGCTGCTTATTTCAGGGTTGTGAGATGCAGAACAGGAGTTTACATCTCTAGGGTTGGGGTTAAATAGTATGCCTGTAGCTGTGGCTGAGGCTCAGCTTCTCTAGGAGAGTTGATAAAAATTTCAGTATTTCTCAGGACGTTTGCACTGTCATCATCTGCCATTTCCAATCTGTGCACGTGGCTGTGTTCCCCATCTCTTCAGTCATATAAACTTGGCATTTAATTTTTATTAAATAAATGTAAACTTCAGTGGAAATTATTTCAGCAGTACTGTTAGTTCAAACCCAGCAAAACTACTTATAGCTTTCTGTCAACCTTTGTCTAAAGCCTACGTTTCAAGAGAGACATTAGTAAATACGCTAGACTATGACAGATATATAAATACCCGATTAATAATAAACAGGCACAGTGCGTCAGCTCTGTCATCTCCGTGTGTTCTGGGCAATGTTTGAAGCTGCTTTTGTCTGTGTGGCATCCAGAAGCCCACAGGTACCCCTGTTGGGCCTGTTACAGCTATCTGTTGCCAGGGCTATAACTACACTGATATGCGTGCTCAGGGGTGGTTTTCTTGTGGTTTGGGATCTTTGAAGGTTTTATGACATGTAATACAATAAGTAGGAAGGCCAGGCTAAAATATGTTCAGGCATTGAGATAAACATTTGAAATTCTTTATTCTTTCTAGAAGTTTTCTAGAAATTTAAATGTGAGTTTATGTAGAATTTTAGTAAGTGAAGTAGGTCTTTTTTTGGGAGGAGGGGGAAGGAAAAATAAAAGCTTTGTTGAGCGTTTTTGCTAACTTCAATAAGTATTACTCTGTCTCTACCGTGCAGCCTCTAACCTCCTCCAGTTGTGATCTTCACAGTAATATACAAACAAAGAAGGCAATTTATCACATAGTCATAAACTAGATTTTGCAAAAGACTCTTCTAACTTACTGTAATCAGACCCTGGCACCCTGGCCAAACCCCAGCATCTAAGGCAAAATTCTCCTCATGGAAAAAAGCTGCGAAGTTTTGCCACTTTCAAATTTCATATCTACCTGAAAATGATGAGAGAATGTTATAATGTGCTGATCTGTTGTAAAACATTTTTGTGTCATCTGAGATCCTGGTGCTGATTTAAAATAAATGAATAAAAAATATCAGCATTATCAGAGCATCATCTCAAAAGTAAGAAAGAGAGATATAAGCTTCTGGCTGGCATAGGGAGAAAGGGTAAATGTATCCAATGCTATGGGAATACCTCATGCAGACAGTTCTCATTTTTTGCTACTGCTACTAGGAGAAAAATTTCCCTCTGTAATTTGCAAAGTGAGAAATCCAGTTTACTTGTTGTAATTGTCTTCTCTCAGTGTGTGGTCTTAAGTCAAACAGCTTTTACTAGATTTACTTAAATAGACCAGATGGCCAGATATAAATAACTGGAATTAAGCCCAAATGTGTGTGGACATAGATCTCCAAAAGTTTTCTGCTCTTAATGAAGAAAAAAAATTGGAAAACAGGGTAATCTAGGTTAAAATTAGATTTACCTTTCAGTCTCAGCTGATAGTGCTGTTTTTAATTTCTGCTTGTTTGGTTTTAATTTCCCTAAAATATTCTATAAAGCAAAACAAGTTTAGCTGCATCAACAAGTGGCTGGAGTTTTTACACTGTTCAGCCAGTGCTAGCTTTAATATCTTCTCTTAAAAATCACGCTTGGGCACAGTTTGGAATATGCTAACTGCTGGATGTTTCCAGATTATCTCAGGCTACCCTTATCCAATCCATTCTGCATTTCAAATTTTTCTCATATTTGTCTGAACAACAGACTGATTCCTCCTTTTTATTAACATGAACTTTGACTTGGCACTTTATTAATGTTCTGCCAAAAAGGTGGAATTAAAATACTTTTAAATGGTATAATTATTTCTCTGCTACTGCTCTTATTTTATATATTTCTCTTATTATCTTGCCTCTTTAAATGCTGTTAATTAGCAGCTTAACTATAAAGCATAAAGAAATTAATATGCTAGGCAAGCAGTCTTTATATAGAGTGTAGAAAATTTCTACCCTGAAAAATATTTGTATCAAGAGTGCCTTGTTATGATGTGAGCATCTTGATGGTCACAATACTAGAATTTTTCTATTGCATCTGCTAAATATAATCATGATGCAATGCACATGCAGTTTTTGGTTTAGGCTTGCGTGGTTTTGTTTGCTTTTCATTTTTTCTCTGTATTTGCAGGACCTTACTAATACTTCCTTCATATTGTTCTGAAGGACTTGAAATGGGGGGAGGAAAGACAGAGAGGGGAGGAAAGAGATTGGTATATATTTATTGTGCATATGAATACATGTGTGTGTATATATACTGTTACATTTATACCCCACCTTTATTGCCTGTGACGCATCCAAATGTTAGCCCTAGATCTATATCCAATGTTGTCACTCTTGTGCACTAAATATATTGGCAGAGTAAACATTTAACCCTGAAATTGTCCTACATTTTTTCTGTGAATGAGGCAAAATGTTTAAATGCTGGTGAAATTAAAGTAGTATTTATGACAAACTAAGTGTCTGTGAGAAAATTACCTCAAGGTTTTTCTGTGGAGTGTCAATGTGTATTTTTTCCACGTGGAAGACCCACTGTCCGTTTTGCAACAAAGCAGTGGCAAAATCACAACAGAGGCTGGCAGTAGAGATGTGGGACCTCAATGATGCTGTACCAGCACACAGGTCTGGTAGACAATAAGAAGGAATCTCACAACAAGACCTTCAGACATTTGACCAAGTTAGATACTTCTGATATTCTCAAATATTTGAGACTTGAGCTATGTGCTCCATTCTTCATGGGAGGTCATCTGGGAAGCAGCAGTCCCTGTGTTCATTCCACTGAGTGCCACGGAACAGGGAAGAAGAAGCCAGTTCTAAAGTTTCCTGTCTCTGCTGGCTCCTATCTGCTGGAGAAATCACAAGCAAAGGACTAAGCCATTTCCTTTCCCACTCAAGGAAGCAGCAGAGAACTCTCCTCACTCTGCTGCATTCCTGGTGACCTGGGCCTGTCAATCCTGTTGCTGGCAGGGCTGTGCAGTAGTCCTCTCTGGCAGGGGTGAGTTTTCTGACAGCGGGATGTAAGGAAATTTTTAAAAGGTGGATCCTCCCAGGAAGTTCCTATTGCACTTCTGCATTAGCGCCTCCTGTTCTCTTAACAAATGGACCTCAATGAGAGATCGCAGCTGTGCAAGTAACACAGTTGATTATAAACCAGCAAACTGGTGGGCTAGACCAGGCTGTGATTTAACGGTAATTTAAAATTAATGGCCTATCATAGAGCAGTACACTTCTTTTTACTTAGTCTCTGGAAACCTTGGCTGCATAAAAGAGTTTAGAAAATTGCATTTATGCAAAATTCCTTTTGGTGCTTCTAATGGAATTACTAATGACACTAATGACATAGGTGCTCCAGATGAAACCTAGGGTGAAGTTATGGACAAACTATGAATTGGCAAGCTTGAAATTGGAATATCGAATGATTTTCATAACAAAAATACATTTCCATTTGTTAAGCAAATAATGCAACAAGTTATATAAAAAGAAAACTTTTGCTCACAGTGATGCAAACAGATTTGGTGAAAGAAATACACATCTCTTTTTTCCTGAAATAAGTGTTTGGTTTTGGGAGATGAAAGTACAGTGGGAGGCTCTTCAAAGACAGCAGCCCACACATGAAGAACTTGTTTATTGTATGAATAATGCAATTTAAATGTTATTTTTTTCATGACGCTGATTAGTTTCTATACAAAACTCTGGAGTAGTAGAAGCGTCACATAAACACATGCCTCAGTGCAGACATTTTCACAGCTGCGTTCTTTAGAAGCACTTGTCCAAGGTTTTACTGATGACATGTGCAGCAACAAGAATTTACTCAGTACTATAATTACATTCAGGATCTGGCAAGAGATCTGATAGTTAATTAAAATTTCACATTAACTTGTTTTAAATTAATCTTGCTTTGATCTTGGATTTACATATTTGGGCACTTTCAAGGAGCGATAAATGGATCCCAGGGATACATGTAGAAAGGGTCACAAGGGGTTGGCTGCCACCAGTGGTAGCTCTGTGAGACTCCATCTCACTGGTCCTCTCCACCTTGTGCTTTCAGGAGAAAGTGGTTTGAAAGTCTCTCTCAGTATTAGCCTGATCTGCCAACACCGTGCTTGCTATTGTGAGTTTAGTTTGCAGCACATTGAAATCCAGTGACAGGATAGCTCTGAAAGATTTCTGAATGAGCTTTTGAAAAACTTGTAAGACCTGAGATGGTCCAGAAATGGTCATAAAGTGCTTTGCACGTTAATGGGTCATGCAGAGACACAAAATGTAAAAGATTCAGTATGATGTCATTGAGAAGATGATTCTTTTTTGAAAAGAGTTGGAATTAATGTCTTTTACTAGAAAAGGAAAATAAAAAATTTAAAAAATAATGAGTGGGAGCATGTGCAGACAGCCTACATGATACTTTTCTGGACTGTTTCATTAGATCAGCAGTCTGTGGATGAATAATTAAAATTTGTAATGCAGGCTGCTCTGTGTGTGTGTTTGCTGAATGAGATTGACCTCTGTTCTTTGTCATGAGTAAAGCAAGTCTATAAGCTGTATGTAGCGTATTGATTAGTGACTTGAAAGCTATTTAAAAGTGTTTTATGAGTGTTTACAAATAAGATTTGTTATCCATATCCAATATGCAGACAGAACAAGGAGCAATTACAGGTGCTGTTGCTGAAACCCAGGCAAATTCATTCTGCAAAATGTGTGGCTCTTTGAGAATCTCTATTCTCAGTCTAGATGTAAAATACATAAATAAATAAAAGCTCTGGGAGAGCACTGAAGCACAATAATAGTTGGAGTTACCCATCCTGGTTAGTGTGTCTGTGGTTTTGTCCCTTATGGGCTCCTTTTGGCCACAAAGACAGGTGTTGTGGTGGTGATCATTAGCATTTTGATTATTCAGAAGATTCCCTTAACACTCACAGAATACCTTTGAAAATAATAGTCAATTCCTTACCAAAGATGTAACAAAACAAACAAACAAAAAAAAGCGTATCTCTATTAAAGGCTCTTAGGCAATATTTTCTCTGACCTATTCTGGGAACTCTGGTGCAAGAGATGCTTTTGTATGAGCGGGATGATGTAAACTGATGTTCCATCAGAACATTTGTAATCTTGATTTAGTTAGAACCACAAAAATATCAAGCAAAAAAGGACCATGTGAAGTCAAGACTGGAAATGGAACTGCCATATTCAAACACTGATAGGTGAACATAGATGAAAGAAAAAAAAATTGATATGATGCTTCTTTAAGGATTTAATTCAGAATATAGACTTTGGTGCGTAATATTTTCTTTATAACTTAGTAATTAATGTCACCTTTCTACCGTGTTTCAAAACAATATTGTAGCAGCACCTATCTTGTCTGCTTTGATCCAAAAACTGAACTTGGGAATTTTTAGGAAGCTCAGGCACAGTTGCTGTGGAATTAAGGTGGTCCTTCACTTTTCCAGGAATTTTTAAAAAACAAGTTATCTTTGGCAACAGATTGTAACAAGAAGTCTGCAGTTTACTCTTCCTATCTAGATGGTCTCTCATCTTTAAAAATAACGCTTTAATGAATCATCAGAATGTGTCACTTTCAAAAACAAACAAAAAATCCCAAACCTGCATCTCAGAGATAATATTTTTTGTTTCCTGATTCTGCAACTGTGCTTGTGAGCAAAGGGGATGAAAAAGCTCTTCTGCTCTTTCTGGAGTCCTATGTACTCAGTATCAATGTCCTGTTATTGGTATATAATATGCCAAGAAAAGGGTAACAATTGCCAAATGAAATGTCTCTCTGCTTTAAAACAGAAAGTTATTGTCCTTCAGCAGCAGCCTGTGATAGCTAATGTGGCAAGTAAATAATGATAATGTTAGATTAGATGTTTGGTGAGATTTCTGCAGGATATTGTAATAAACTTTTCCATTATTATTTTCCCCTACTTACAATTTACATTCTAATAGCACTTATAGAGTATAGTAGACAGAGTGGTTCAGTTTTGCATCATAAATATTGTCTGGACTATATTGGAAATGCCCCATTGTTTTGAAGAAGGAAAGGGGTAACATTTAAGTCAAGCAACCTCATGTCATCCAAGTCATTTGGGCTCATGCTCCCTACCAGCTGCCTTCCTGCTTTCAGAGGTTATCCCAGCAATTGAGGCCCCATAGCCTGGGGATTTAAATAGCATTTAGGTCCTCAGAATCTGGGCTACATTTGGGACACTGTTCTTTGCACTATTAACAGTGGGGGGGGTTGGAAGCAAAGTTGGTTGCGAATGAAGAGACATAAAGAAAAGTGGCTGATCAGTTCCTCAGAAGGGGGGAAATCTGGCCCCAAATGCAGAGAGGCAGAAGGCCCTCAGGCAGAGCATGCTGGTGAGTATGTGGTTTTATCTAAAATCTGAGTGCTGGCACTCTCTCATCTCTTTTTGGCTGCTGCCTTGAGATAGATCTGTGGAATGCAATGTGGCAGGGGGAGTGGGAAATTTGAAAGGGGATGGAAGATGGGAAACAGAAGGAGCTGGCCCAAGTGAACACGTTGTGCTCGTTCGCTTGCACAGACCGTGGTAGTCTGTTAGACACACAAGTTTCTAACACTTGTGTAAGGAAGCTTAAGCTCCTGAATGGCAATCAACAGTGCAGTCTCCTGCATGGGTATAAATCATTCTTCAGCCTGCAGAATTTTTAGTTCTCTCTTTCAGCAGGCATTTATTGTTTGCTCTGCAAGGCAACTCCAGCTCTCATTTTGTCCTGAGTTGTTTAAATCCAAAAAATAAAAAGAATAAAAGGGTTCCTGGGAACTGCTGCTTTTCATAATTTTTTCCCAATTTAAGCTAAGGTTTGGATTTATCTCTAAGATTCAGAATGTTGGCAGGAAATAAGTTGGCCCAAAATTATTTTCTATAGCAGTCAATTTTTTACCTGTAAGAATGAATTTCCTGAACTTTGTAGGATTAATTGTCTCTTAGGTTTGTCACTGAATTTCAGAAATTGCCGCAGTTGCAGCTTTCAGAACTACTGAAATAATATTTCTAGAAGCATAATCACAGGCAGATTGGGGCAGAGATTGGGGCAGCTCTCCCACACTGCTGCTAAATAGCAGCATAGTACTGGGCGCTGGAGCCAGGAAAGGGCTACTTCACAGAGCTGACTGTTCTGTGAAGTTCCTTGTGAGAGGGCTCCCCTCTCATTTGAGTAAGTATGTTTAAAACCCATACTCTGATGCAAGTCCAGCCAGATCTTGCTGGTATAAATCTTCTGGGAAAATACTGCTGGAGTCCTGCTTTTGTGTAGGATTCAGTTACAATGCTTCAGCTCTCACTGGATACCTAGAGGGCAACATCACCTTTTCACGACTTTGGAAAAGAGTGCTGGCAGATCTCACTTCATGAGATTTAGCTCATTGCAGAAACATGGGCAAAAATAAATGTTGTCATTCCGAGGGTAACAAGCCAGCCTTTTTCTGATGTAGGAAAGGTGAACAAAAGTGAAAATATGTGGAACTGATTTGAAAAAGCAGCATTCTTGCTCTCTGAAGGATAAGAAAAGCAAAGCTGGCACCGCTGCTTATGAGTAAGGACCACTCCAATTATTAGCTCTGAAATCTCCATCTTTTATTCTCCAGTAGGAGTCTTACTTTTCCAGGGCTCTGGTGAAGGAGACAAGAATGTTGGGGCATCAGGTCGGCAGATTTTGGTGCAGTAAGCAGCCAGCAGGAAAGAGGCTGCACAAATCCAGGTATGTTTCACTGTTCAGAATTGTACCTGGAATTGCATCTCTAAATAATAAAAAAATAATAAATCTAAATAGTGCACCTCTGTTAGTCTCCTTGATGCTGGGCATAGGAAGACCATATTAGCAGCATCTTTTGGAGAGTTTTGTGGGTATACTGCCTCGTGGTTCCTTTTTGAAGGCTCTCCTCTTACTGTTAATATATTTGCAAACAAGTTTTTTGTTCTCTTCTACCCCGATGGCCGAGTTCAGGCTGGGCTTTTTGCCTTTCTAATTTTCTCCCTGCACATCCTAACAAATTCTTTGTACTCTCCCTGAACTGCCCATCCCTTACATGGGAGACAGATTTTCTGTTTCGCCTGGAGCCTCTGGAGAAAATCCGTGTTCATCCGCATTAGCCTTCCTCCCCACAGGCTCATCTTGTGGCACAGGGGAACAGCCTGCTCCTGTACCTCTCATACTTC
The DNA here is from genome assembly GCF_951394365.1 of Tetrao urogallus. Lineage (NCBI taxonomy): Eukaryota > Metazoa > Chordata > Aves > Galliformes > Phasianidae > Tetrao > Tetrao urogallus. Next base: position 25,833,518 of record NC_136814.1, read on the forward strand.
CTCCTTGAAGGGTAACCAACCTTCCTGGACCCCTTTAACCTTCAGGACTGAATCCCAAGGGACTCTCCCTTCCACTGTACTGAACATTTCAAAGTCTGCCCTCCAGAAGTCCAAGGTTTAGCTGCCCCCACTCCTGACCTCACCAAGAATTGCAGACTCTACCATTTTGTGGCCACTCTGTCTGTGACAGTTCCTGATCTTCACGTCTCCCACCAGTCCTTCTCTGTTTGTGAACAGTAGGTCTGGACAGACACTTCCCCTGGTAGGCTCTCTCACCAACTGCATCAAGAAGTTCTCTTCCATACACTCTAGAAACCTCCCAGATTGCTTCTTCTGTGTTGTATTGTATTTCCAGCATATATCAGGGAAGTTGAAGTCCCCCATGAGAACAAGCGCTGGCGATGCGCAACTTCTGCCAGCTGCCCCTTTCCAAGGGATGTATAAGCATTTGTGCAATATTTCACAACTTACAGATGATGTACTGTTGTTATTCTAGTCCTGTGGCTAGAGAAACCTGAGACGTTGTGAATTATTCAAATTTATGTCATCAGGCTGCAAAAGAGAAACAGAGCCTTCACAGAGGAGTGCTCTGAGTTCCGACTGATGCTGGAGATTGGTTCCACTCTGGATGGGCTCCCAGCCAGATGACCTTGTAAGGTCATCTTTTCCAGACAGAATGAAGGTTTTTTTTTTTTTTCCAGCTGGAATTATTCTACAAATGCTTGTGCGCGGTTGTGGTGCTGTACCCCTCATTCTTGGGTGCAATGTAGCAACTAGTGGTGCATGAAGAAGCACCTTATCAGAGAAGCAAACTGAAGAGAAGCTGTAGAGTTAGGATTCTCTGTATAATCTAGTATAAGGAACAGAACTTGCTGTAAGGGTTTCTATTTGAAACTTTTCTTGTACATCCAAGAAAAATAATTCTTTAAATGAACTTATGCAAATGCAAACTTTTGTCCTTCTAACAAGCAACAGCAATCACATAGAAAATAAATATGTGCAATGGGAATTCAGTAATTAATATCTTCTACCATGGCTCTGCTGAGCAGTGCTAAAAACCTGTTAGTATGAGTTTTGTACTCTTTTTACTTTATTCTATTCAAGTTTAATTTATGGCATATTTCTTTTATCATATTTTAATCCTTTTGAAAGAAAATCACAGGAAGAAAACAGATTAACATTCTGTTTAATGGCATGTACTGGGATGTAGCTCAAGTGATAATATGAACATTCTGTTAATTGAACACTGGTCATGCAAATATCCTCTTTGAAAGTATTTAGTGCAAAGTCCCATTGTAGTGTGTTGTTTTTTTGTTGTTGTTTTGTTTTTGTTTTGTTTTTTGTTTTTCCTGAGCATTAAGTAGTAGTTATAATTTGGGATAGGATAATTAAATTGCCAAAGTAATTTACAGGGATTTTCCTTTGTTTTTACACTTATTTTTTCGCTAACCTTGCTGAAATCGGTGGCCTAGTATGGATTTTCAAGGAGTTGAAATAGGTTATTTTTTTTATTTTTTGTTTTATAAAACTTATTTAGTAGCATGAGGTTCTGTTTTAATACACTTTTATGTTCTACATTATGTTCTATATACTGTATAATGTATGTTCTACATTATTATGAGCTGTGTCATGACACTTGTGTTGAAATATACAGAAGAAAGGAAGAGTAAAAGTAATTTGAGGTAGCATCAATGCTGCTGTTTTTTCTGATTTCCAAAAGGGTTTCCTAAACCTGCTGTGGCTGCACGAGTGCAGTCTAGCACAATAGGATGGGGCTGGAGGGCACAGCACTCACACTGTGCCTGTGCCGGAGGCTTTGGGGTAGATTGCAGATGCAGCTGGGACTGGGGGCCTTGGTAGCAGGGGAAGCTCATTCAAAGTTATGGGAGCCTGTCTGCTGGCTTGGGTTTATTGAAAAGGAGCCCACTTTGTGCTCTCTGAGAGCACTCCAAAACAAAGTGTACAAACGTGGTTTCTCATCAGATGTTCTTCAGAAAAGGTATCATCACAGATAAAAATGCCACTGCAATGTCCTTCTCAGTTACTATAAAAGTACTCTCTTACACTGTCCTGTTTTTCCTACGTGTAAGATTATCATCTTGCTACAAATTCATCTAATATCTATGAATAAGACAGAATTCATCAATGTCAGCCATCATGGGATCTACATCTGGTGTTATTTGTTCTTTTATTTTGCTGCAAAACAGCTGAGGGCATTTTCAGTTTTGATAGGAAATGCTGAGAAGATTCACTTTGAGAGATACAAGCAATATGGGTAATTATTTGAAGTTATAAATAGTAGCAGTGATATTTAATGCGCAGTGTAAAAAGCTGATGAGATCTCTTAGGTGGTTCCTTGCTTTCAGTTGCAAAACAGAATAATATTTTTTTTTAGTTCATAAAAAATAATAGTAATACTGATACCACAGTGCATTTTGCAGCAGTTAATCTCTGGATATTTGCTCCAGTGTGCTTTCTGCCTGATTTCATCCATCCTCAGCTGAGGAAGCTCTCAGACTGATTCAGGACACAGGCTTTTGAGTTTGCAGTTTGTTTTCCAGGTTGTGAACAGGGGATGTGGAGGAGATGGTTCCTGTCATTGTGCAGGTGCAAGCACTGGGTTGTTGGCTTTACGACTGATGCTTGGGCAGCCGAGCGGGGCTGCTCCTGTGCAGTGGCTGAGAAAGATCTGGCCTTGGCAGCTCAGCCATGGTTCCTTGGGCTGGGGAAGGCCCCAGCTCTGCACTTGGGTCGGAAGAATCTTGCTTCTAGCATGGGATAGAGGAGAAAACAGTAAATCTGGCTGTTATCAGGAGCTCTTGATTATAAATCTGGCTAGTATCTGTTTTGAAAGTCATAAAAGACCTCCCACAGCTCATGGACGAGGATAGAAAATTTTCAGTAAATGCTCATGCTTGCACTGTGTTTTCAAATGGGAGTTCTTTCAGATTTTTAAACTAGATGTGGGATCTTAAAAATATTTTTCTAAAAATTAATTTACAGCTAGATATAAAGCAATCTGATTTTACTGTGAAGTGTACCGATTGTAAAAAAAATAGTGCAAATCTACAAAATCACCATTCCATTTGCGGTAGCTAGAAGGCAAGGGGGAAACATTTACCTTCATTAGTCCTAAGGCTGGAGTTGCAATTGAAACCAACACATTTTTCATCAACATCTTTAGCCGCAAATCGCTTACCCTGCAGTATGCGTGTTTTCCGGAGAGCAGTAGTGATCCTGAGCAAGACGTTGGTTCTTCTGCCCCCATGTGGTTATCTTGTTCAGAACCTGCGACCATTTTAAGACAGATGCTCTGCTGCACTCTTGTCAAAGCTAGCTGGACATTGTCACAATTGCTTGATTTTACATGGTCAGACTTTATTAACTTATGTTGTTCTCTTTATACAAATTAAACTGCAAAATACGTGTTTGGAAGAAAAGATTTCAATTAGCAAAATTGTCTGTCTTCCACTGACAGAATTTGCTGTAAAGTTACCTATTTTTAGTTTCTTCCCTTTCTGTGCTGAAAAGATGCAATCAAGCTCTTTGATGCTTTAGAACAGGGTCGATACCTACATTCTGAAGTCAAATGTTACTTTCCAAAATCACCATTGAATAGTAGAGATTAAACATTCTGTAGTTTAGTTTTTTTCTTTATAATGTATTGAAAAAGTTTGCCTTTGTTTAAAAAATGAATAAATGCCTTCTCCCTATGTAATGATTTCCAACTTCAGTGGGAGAGGAGCTTGCAGAAGAATGTTTGCAGATGGATTCCTTAAGTCTTTTTGCTGCCAATTTTTTTTTTTTTTAAATCTATTCAGAGAATTCAAAATTGGACCTCAGATATCATTACCAAGAAAAGTAACAAAGGACAAACTTTGCAGGCTTTGTAGAAGTGTATCCAGCATGTCAGACCTATTGCTTTTCTTTCCTTCTTTCGGTGCTATTTTCATACAGCTCCTTCAGATTTCTTGTCAAAATAACCAGCTGCCATAAACCCCATGATTATTACGTAAGCTGTGCTGCTACTGAAATACTCATTAATATGGCAAGGTACATGTCATTTCCCACCATGCATTGTCTGAAATTATAATTTTTGTTCTGAATAAGCTTTTTGCTTTTACTCCTCTGTAATAAAAGATATTTTTAGTGGAAGGGATGAAACGAAGTTCGAATGTGTGTGGTGTGTATGTGTGCAGGCAGATTTGAAAGGTATAATTAAATATCTTAGCTCCTTTTTATTAACTCTACTGAGGTTAAATCTGAGACACAGTCTTCTGCCTTATGCTGTTAATTTAGTTTGGTATATGTCCAGTAAGGAGACTTGGTTCTTTTAATTGATTTTGCAGATTTTGAAACCTTGAGTAAGTCAGTCTCTGTAGAGAAGCAGGCTTAGTGTTTGATTCTCAGAATTTATTCCTGGAAGCCCTAAGTCCTATAGTCATGTATTAATCAACAGCACTGTCTTGTCGTGGTTTTTGGGTCAGCCTGTGATAGACCCACGAATCTCTCTGGAGATCTTCTTGGATGCATTTGTGTCCATTTCTTTTGTGCTGATTGACTTTGTAGGGCTGCTCTGAAAAGGCTTCAGCATCATGTTGTAAAATACAATGAAAGATGTTTCACTAAAAAAATAATGGTTTTTGCAAAGTGCTAGCGCTTCTTGTGTGCACTGGAAGAAAATTCCATACTGCTGAGTATTGCTTGGGCAGATAAGGAAAGGCACCACAGCCAAAACGATTCAGCAAAGTTTGTAGATGCCAAAGAACCTTGATTTGAAGAGCCAAAAATATAGTCCTTTTACATTTTCTTTAAACTAGGTCATAGAGCTGTTTAGAAGCAAGTCTTCAAAGTGTCTTTAAATGAGTCCTTCTAAACAGGAAAGGTACTGCAGTCACCTGAAACAAAAAATATGCTCACTGATGGTTGTGGGTGTGAGGTTTTTCAGTAGTGTAATTGAATTTTTCTTTCTGGGTTTCCAATTTTAGAAGCAAACTCCATATTCAGTTCACTCAGCAAAGGAAAATAACCAGAGGAAATTACAGCACAGTGCTGCAACTAATAACAGCTTATATTGTAATGTGTCTAGCACAATATCTGAAATGTAACCATGTTTATCAAATTAAGCTTCTTCAACTAATTTAAGTATCTGGATGGCATTTTTGCATATAATTATTCTGTTTCATTTTTTCCCATGTGGTCTCTCCATGTAAGTTTTAATATTCTTTGGAGGCAGTTTGTCATCTGTTTTCTGACTAGATGGGAAAATAAATAATTGAAATCTTATTTTAAGAAAAAACTGTATTAAGTGACATTTAGACAACTAAATGTTAGCTTGAATGGTATTTCTGATATAATCTTGTTAGATTTCTCTATACCAAGTAGAACTGAGTTTATGTGCTAGTCTGAGGATAAAATTTTTGAGTTACATAAACAGGTAAATTGAGTTAAAGAATAATATTTTGCGATTCATGGATGTGATGCAATACACCATGGTGGCTGCTTACTCTCACAAGAAAAAGTCCTAAAATTCCCAACTGTGTATTGTATATTGCTTATAGTCTCGTAGGAGGTTTTGTATCTGATGGGGTGTACGTGGTGTTTGTGCTTTTAACTGAAAGGTTTGAAGATCATGAAGCATGGAAAACAGGTGAAGGATACAGCTTGTGTTCAAAAGCTTGTTTGCCTTGATTATGAATCTTCTTGGTTTCAAATGCCCATGATTTTTGTTGCTCTTGTAGCCTTCTTTAATAATTTACTTTCTTTTTCATCTTCCATTATTTTAAATATTAATATTCTGCTTTAGTGCTTGGAGAGACTAAGATTCCTAGGAATTCTCCTTTCTTAGAAGTCCCTTACTTAAAATTTCTAAATGTTAATTTGCATTCTTGGTAATATTGCTACAATTGGAATTTAAGTACTAGTCAGTGGAAAGTCACTGAACTGAAGTCATCTGTCTTGAAACCACAAGCACTAAGGGGAACAGATTTTCTGCAACAGGAAAGGCAAAGTATTTGTACATGTTGCTGCCTCTTAGGGTCTTTGGTGATGGCTCCGTACAAGAGGCCAAAAAGTTCTGCCAGTATTTGACAAAATACCTAACTAATAATTGAAGGCATACCTCACTTTCAGAATGGAATTTACGTTAGTAAAGTTTGTAATATAGAACTTGTATGCTGTTAAATTTGCTTTCCTCTGCAGTTCTCCAGATTTCACACATCAGATGTTTTGATAAATTCCACAAGGACAGGAGGTCACGGGAGAGTATATCTATACTTTTATCAGATTTGACTGTGTACATACTGTGTGTGCCCATAAAAATGTGCCGCACAACAGGATAATTAATGTTTTGTCTGTTTTTTTCTAAATCTTTACTTCAGTGCATGACGTATCCAATTCCCTGTGCTGAAGACTCCATATAGGAACATAAGTTCAGTCCAGTCTTAAAAACTTCTATATCATGTGCTGATTTGCTGTGTGGTTTCTGCAGAACTTCAGTCCATCTTAAGTTGTGGGGTTCTTCAGAGCTCACTGCACAGCTGCGCATGCAGAAGTGCCAACACTTCATCAGAGTTCCAATCTTACTGCAGCAAATGATCGTTAGAATGTGCAGGCACTTAAAGCATACAAGTGCACTGATCTTCCTTGAAGACTGGTGAATGAATCATGATCACTCAGAAGGATGTGAATACCAAAAATGAAACAGAAAATCCTGAACTTCTGTTTTATGTAAGACATTTCCTTTCACAATAAATCACTCATACTATTTTTAAAAAGTTGATTGATCTATCTGCCTTCCTACCCACTTCATTGTGAATGATATATAAAAATCTTGGTAGCTTCTATATAAATAGCACAAACTATTTTCTTAAGGAGAGGAGCACTGGGGGCAGTCATAGCCAACGTAGTATTAGTGGAAGATGTAACTTGTATAAATAGGTTTTATTCACTTTAATGACTCCTCCATGCATTTAATTTAGACTTCAGAATAATGTACTCATGCTGAATTGAAGAGAAAGCAGGTATTGAGAAGATCATAGTAGTCATCCTCCTTTGATGTCCGCAGGTTTTAGGCATATATCCTAGCTTTAAGCAGTAGTAAATTTCCTTGGACCTCCTGCATTAACTCATTTTCTTCAGTCAGGCACTTTAACAAGCAGTAGCACATACTGCTTTTATTGGTGTTGCTTTAGCTTCTGTTTTTTCGTTTATGTGTTTTCTAAAGGATCTGCAGTTTGCAAACCTGCTTGGAGACTGGAGACTTGCAACTGGAATCACCCTGTTGTTAACAAACATCACGTGTGAGAGTGTAATCATGCTTCTGGTTGATGACAATCTGCAAATAAAATAGCATTTTATAGGGAAAAAACACTGTTGGCATAAGTTCTAAATATTTAGGAGAGGTTTATTTTATAGTCTCTGTATCAACTTGCTTCCAAGCTCATAGAATAGCTGCAGGATATTGAAGATACAGGATTAAGGAAGTGATTCTCTAATGTTGGATATAAGCACCTGTCTGTCTCATAGTGCTTAGAATTGATGGGAAGAAAGTCCAAGGGGAAAAGTGCAGAGGCAGTGTGCAAGGGACCCTTGCCATGGGCCTTCTGAATGATGTTGGGCAAATCACAAAATGTCTCTTAGCTGTGCTCTGAAATGCTGCTTCAGGGAGGTGCTGCTGGGTGTCACATACTCTGGCTGCTGTTGTGCCCATGAACTCAGCTAGGCTAGTTGTGACATCAGGTCAGATCTGAGAGAAAGATTTTGCATGTTTTTCATGTATTTGGGGTGTAGGCATGGGATAACTTCTCACTAAGTCAATTGGCTTTTAGATATGGATTTATTAAAACAAATTTCTGATTTATTCTTCATTAGTAGTTGTTTGCTTTGATATTATCAACTTTACTTGCATATTATTATTCAATTAAAAATAATATTGCTGTAGTAGAATTTTTTTTATTTATGTGTCCTTTTTTGTCATTTTGTCTGCCAGTGATTCATTTCATTACTGAACAATACTCCAAAAGTTTGAGCAATCACAGTCACTGTGACTACTGCATAAATAATCCTTGTGAGATGTCACGTGGTATACAGCTATACTATAGCTCTAGCTATTGTACCCCCAAAATCTAGGTGGTGGAAGAAAATGGAGAATCAATGCTTACTCTATTAGAAGTAAAAAAAAATTGATTGTGAAAGAGATGCCATTTTTCAGAACTTTGACTTAGAGGAAAGCAATAACATTGTAGCATTAAAAAAAAAAAAAAAAAAAAGGAATTGGCTGAAATAATTCACAACTTAGGACCAGTGATATGATATCATATCGCTGAGAAAGGGTAACTTTTCCACAGTATTTCAGTGGGCATTAGCAGATGTTCAGCCTCACGTTGTGTGCATGTCTAAATGGGTGATACTATGAAGTGGCAGCATGACGATACTCATCTGTGGGAATGGAAGGAAGTGGGTAACCTGTTCAGAATAGAGCAACAATTTTATGCTGGTCTGTAGCCTTTCATCTCATGATTGCTCCAGTCATTAAGAAACTTATAAACACCCATGTTAGTTTACTGTGAAGGTTTCGGAGGGAGTGATTCAGAAAGTATTCCTGATGCCATGATAGAGCTACAGCTGTTTTCCTTCTGGTGGTGAATAGCATGCTTTTCTTGCCTTCACGTGCTCCTCAGGACAAATGTCAGGCGCTGATATCTCTGCTTTTAACTTATGCTGCAGCCTTCCATGCTTTTCTAGACCATCTCTAATCCACCTTTTTTAAACGCACACTTCTAGCATAATGATCTTAATATTTGAAATGTCTTCTATTAAATAAAGTTTTATTTTTACCTTTAGTTTCCAGGAACACTTTATATTCTGTTTTCCACGTCGCTTGCAAAGATCATTACAATGCAGATGGAGAATCATATTCAAATGATTTTGTTTCTTGCTTTCTAAGGGACAAGTGCACTTGGTGTTTCCTGCTGAAATAGATACTGCAATAATTATTTTAAATAAGTTTAGATGCTGCTAATAATAGTGCTAATGCTTGCTCAGAGGAATGCTTTATTCCCCCTAATGTTCTGTGTGGGCTGGCTGAAAGTCACTCAGCTTCCTCTAGTTTTCTATAGCCCATTTCAGATTTTTTCCATCAAGAAATTAGAGATATTTTGTGTGCTAAGGTGATATCCATGTGTGTAGGAGAATAAGCACACTGATTCTGCAATATGGGCATGTTGGCTCCAGTTTGAGAATATGGGCAGCTATTCTGAATACCTCCAGTCTGGGATACAGGATTTAAGACACTTTCAAGGAAAGGAATTCAAATGGTTGCATTGCATCTTACAAAACGTGTATTTTTGAATGTAAGTTTTTTGTGGGGTCCTAAAAATGGAGAAGCACAAAATCGCTATGCGCAAATCACTAGCTTATCACTTAATGATACTAGATTCTCAGGAGTGTGCCCGATAGACTGAAAAGAAAGGTCTGTATTACTGTGAACTTTGTAACAACTCCAGGATGAATAGTAAAAAGTATCTTTTACTTCAATAGATTTTTGGAGGACTTGGATTAAGGAGCACTGTTTTTTAACACTTCTTGGAAATAATCTTACTATTTTTTTCATGGTTATTAAAATATTTGGGCAATTATTTTTAGGTTGTGGAAGAAGGAAAAAGGCAGACTATTGAAAAGTCTTTATTAGGTCTTGATTGCTTCAAAAATACATTTTTTTACATCTTTATTTCTATTTCTCAAAATGCAGTAGTTTTTATTTGACTACTGTATGCTAATGGAAAAGTTAATGCTTTAGTGAAGAAGAGTTCCAAAAATTCTTTTCCATGTGTAAGAATATATTTGATTTTTGTATGTGTTCTACACCAGAATAAGACTTCAAAGGAGACACTAGCTCTTACTTATGCAATTTCTGATGATAATATCATTGTGCTGTGTGATAATCTTTTCTGGATAATTTGCATATTGTTAATGAAGAAACTTATTTTTTTCTGAATTGAAATGATTGTAAAAAAAAAAAAATTCATGAGTTCTGTGATGTGTCACGTACAGTCAAATCAGAATCTCAAGCTGTAGAGCTGTCAAAATCTTTAAAAAAAGATAGTGGGAACTTCTCTCTAGAAGTCCTTTCCTAAAGACAACTGCTGTTAGGGTTTTTTCGAGGAACTCTGCCACCTTCTTGGTTAATTCACACTTAGAGAAAGTAAGTGGGAAATCAAAATCTCTTAGAAACCAGCTTGGAAGTACTGCCATATGTTGTAGCTCTCTTGAGATTTTCCAAGTTTAAAAAAGGAGGAAAAAAATGGAAAAGTAATCCAGCCTTCCACTGCAGCTTTCAACTGCCACATTCTACAAGCAGACGGTTCTGGGATCTGTTAAATCAAATCTCCATACACCACACTTCCCAACTTGTGAACTGATAAGTGGTACAGCTTCCTGGGGCAGTATTGAAGTTTACCATGGGAACAGCTAAATCAGTGACAGCAGCAATAAGGAGGCACCGAATATTTTCCTGTATCTTACAGCCAGCTGACTTTCCCATTCTTATTCAGCAACCTGATAAGGCTAAGTTAAAATGAATTATGGAGTGTTTGCATGTGAGCTGAGGTGCATGGAAAAGTAAATTGGACAGAAAGGGTTTGAGATCATAAACTGTCTTGAATTTCTTTGGAGAAGCTGTCTTAAAGTGTCTGCTATCTCTTGGCCTCTTGATAAACAAAACAATAAATTGAGCATTACAGTGATCAGCATTTTACAATTGATAAAGCAGTGTTTATTTTTACAGTTTGGACTTGCACTGCACGTGGGTATCTGGATGAGATGGTATTGTCAGTGGCATCAGAACTGCTTTGTCTCTTTATGACAGCTGAAGTCAGTACTGCTGATGGAAGGGACAAGTCGAGTGCTGAATGGAAAACAGAGCAATAGGAAAATGAGGGAAACATTCAATCAGCAGTAATTCCAAGAATTGTTTTGTTTCCATTTTTATTGTCTCAGCTACTTTCTGGACTAAACAGGGAGAAAGTTGTGAGGAACTTTAAATAACAATAGACTTTTTTTTTTTTTTCTTTTTGCTGAAGCAGAAAATAAAATGTTTCAGTATTTTTTTCCTGTGTTCAATTTTCTTTTCCAGCAACAGTATACAGATACACTGCCCAGAATTTAACAAATATTTTTCTTGGAAGGTGTACAATTTTAAGAAATGTTAGAAGTAGATTTTCTCCCACACAAGTTGATTAATTTTTGTATAGAGTCTCGTCGTATATTTTAAAAGTCAACTATCAGTGAGTGCTGTGAGGATTTGTTAGTACTGAAATGCTTTTAGTCTGAGAAAGTTAACTAACGCTGAAGTAGAAAAATCAGTTGGTTTGGAGTATTGTGAAATGATACAGATAGTTACCTGTTTTAATTTGTTAAGCTATTCTTCCAAACCAATTCTTGCCTGCATAAATATAGCTTCAGTTAGCACAGTCACGTATCTGGAGAAAACAAAAGCAGATCTAGACCACTTTCTAATTTCTGGAGTTGTTTCAATGAACTTGATTGCTTGAGTATCTTATAGAAGACCTTAGTGAGTCTAACCTATCTTCTTCAGGCATGAGAACATTGATTCTCCCAGAGCTGTGCAAGGCAGGTTTCTAGATCCATCTGAAAAGAAAAAAATACATATATGGACAGCTCTTTTATGTAGCTAACTTTAAATACGTTTAGATCTGCTTGTTCTCATGAATGAGTTTTCCATAACAGGGAGAGTTAACTTCCCCTTATTGAAAACAAATACTAAAAAAATAGTTTTCTGATTGACAGCAATACTTAATTCAGATTAGCCTTGGAGTTTGAGACATTGATGTGGGCTACATTGCTCACAGTTTCTCCCACAGTGATCAAGAAGAATATTCTCTGATGTGCTGTCTTTCATCAGACTTAGGTTTGCTTTCATTCCTTCCTCCTCCTTTTTTTTTTTTTTTTTTTTTTTTTTTTCCTCTGTCCTATTTGTCTCTGAGTTTTGTTCTGCAAAGTGAAAGGATTAAAACTGCATCCATTTTGGTTGTCTTTCTTCTTTTTTATTTCCGCAATTGCCACAGTAACATACCTCATCATCCAATATCCCACCCTTCCCACTTCCCAGCTGCTTCCATCAGTAAGTGAAGCATTCCTGAATATTACATTAATTTTACAGAGCTACGAAAAACAAAATATATAGATCAACTCATCTGTTACTTCTTTAAAGGCTGTTTGCCAGTTCTTTCCCCATATAAATATTATTTTTATTAGAGATATAATCTGCAGTAGGTTAAGAAAAAGTGCCTTAGGTCCTCTTAGATTACATCAAACAGCTGATACTTAAACACTTTTCTGAAACTCTGACTCAGCTGAAAATTAAACATCCATTTAAGAATCTTTTCATAAGCTAGAAGTACTCTTCAGTGTTTTTTTTATGAAGGCTTGGACCTTGTGCTGACTGAATCACTAAAAATATAAAGGACCCTGAGACATCTGTGTTTCCAAAGACTGGAGAACAGGGACTAAATAAATACTGGAACGTTGGAGGTAGGAAGATTGGAGTATCAAGATGACAGCAAATGTCAGGAACATAAAAGCTTTTGTAACTCATTTAAAATCTAGTTTTGTCTTCTGTCATGGTGTTTGTAATATGATAAGACACAATTTGACCAGTCCCCATAGTAATTTGAAGTAATATAACTAGTGCATAGATTAAAGTACTACTAGAGCTGCCCTTCCCTTCCCTTCCCTTCCCTTCCCTTCCCTTCCCTTCCCTTCCCTTCCCTTCCCTTCCCTTCCCTTCCCTTCCCTTCCCTTCCCTTCCCTTCCCTTCCCTTCCCTTCCCTTCCCTTCCCTTCCCTTCCCTTCCCTTCCCTTCCCTTCCCTTCCCTTCCCTTCCCTTCCCTTCCCTTCCCTTCCCTTCCCTTCCCTTCCCTTCCCTTCCCTTCCCTTCCCTTCCCTTCCCTTCCCTTCCCTTCTTTTTTTTTTTTCTGCTTTTCAGTCTTGAAATCTATTTGCTTCATATTTTTAAAGCTTTTCCTCATAACCCAGGGACTAGATATAGTGCTATGTTTAACAAGAGCCAAGATTCTCATGTAACTGTGTTTCAGCTAGCACACTTCGTAAAACATCAGATACTGAAAAAGTTTGTTGGAAGAAATCTCCTCTTTGTTTCCTGAGGATGTACAAAAGGAAAAATTGAGAGTATGTTTACAAACTGTGGCCTAAATATTAGAAATTAGTGCTGTTTAACTGTTAGCGAGTGTGTGGTAGGCCCTAAGTTGTTTCTACAAAAGTTAAAACTGTTGTCCCACCTTATTTACTCTGTGTTGTTTTTTTTATCACTAGATATTGTACATTAAAATAACCTATATTTTGAAGCCAAAAATAAATAAGAAGCCTTAAAACTTCTCTAATTTAATCTTGTTATTGAGAAACTTATTCTTTTCTTCTGCCAGTGGTAGATTATAAGGATAGTTGTGTAGTTTGTGTTCCCCATCCTGTCCCTCTACCCCTCTCAGAAAAAAATCATATAGCACATTAAGGCACTACTGACAGTATTCAGACTCACAATTTATAGCTACCTCATGGTGTTGTGCCCATAAGCCTGACAAGGAAAAAGAACTTACTGCTTAGCACGTGCTTCCATTTTTACAGTGCTGCAATAGATACTTAGAGTTAACATCTAGCAGGGCAGGTAAGTAGTGCTTCAAATATTGGAAAAGTTCCATTGAAAGCCATCGCACATTGAATATGCTCTTTCATATAACCATATTCAGAAACGCTTGGCTGAATTGAATTTTTTAAGTAGTGTGCTGATAATAAATCATACTTCAGGATTTACATAATGTATCTATTATTGTTCACTGAATTGAAATTAGTAATAATATATTTAATATTGAAAGACATAGATAGGAGAGTTGCTTTAATAGCACAGCTTGTGAGTCAGAGACGTTCCCAATTAAGCTTTTGTTGTACAGTGGAAGGGAGGCGAGGTGAGTTAGAATATCCTCCCACATTTGCAAAAAAGGTGATGAAAAAGGGAATGATTTATTTTGCCGTGGGCTTTTTTTTTTTTTTTTTTTTTTTTTTTTTCTGTTACAAATGGTTAGGAAATGGACCAGATGAGATTGCTTGTAAAAGACATCTGGGGTGTCAGAATATGTCCCTTAGTGAGAAGATGTAAACCAGAAAGAGCAAGATATTGGAACACTGGTAAAAGTGTCTTGTGGGTTATACATCAGACTAAAAAGGGAAAAGTTGTGGCAGATGTTTACTGGTGGAATCTGTCTTGGAGAACAATCCTTTCTAAGGTGGTGAGTGACACTAATATCTTTCAGTTGTTTTATTCAGTTCAACAATAAAGTTGTGAGGGGTGCAAAGTGCAAAGGTTGATTACCTATGGACTCCTGCAACCTCCCCGCAGGAAAAGAAAAAATTAACTTTGCTGTTGAAATGAAGACGAATCTTTTACCCGTGAAGTGTTGTGCGTGCTTTGCAGCAGAGCAATGATATTTTTTAAGACCACGTCTTTTTAGAGTGGAGAGCTATTTGTAAAAAGATATAAGTAGTAAGATGAAAAAAGAAACATGCTTAAACCTTCTTAATTATATTAAAAACATTGATCTTTCTGTCATGCTGACTAGCTGTCAGCCACAGAGGTCTCTGGTGCAGTTTTTGTGCCTTGGGCTGTCATGATGGGACTTTCATCAAAGCACTTTTTGGTGACACCCTGATCCCCAATCAAAGCTATGATCGTCTGAAAGACTTAAAATCCCTGTCATACAAGCTCTACACAGCTTATGCAACTATTAGAAAAACAGTCATAAACTATTCTGATCTATCACAAACATGTGCTTAAAATACTGTCATTCAGAATCTATCTGGTTTAATGGTTTCCTGTGGGAAAAGGGCTTTGTCCTGGGATTCTCACAATGCTGGTTTTCCTTCTTAGCATCACAACATCATTTCCTTTCCAGGAGGCAACAAAAGCCAGTGGCTCAGCTCATCCTGCCTGGGGCTCTGTTAAAATAATTCATGGATAAACCATTTTGAAAGGCCATTTTCTACAAAAGCCTTGACCGTGATATTGTGTCCTACTTTCCTTCTTTCCTTTAAGCCAAACAAAGGATGGTCAATAGGAACGTGTGTCACCAGACTATCCACCATCTCAGGCAGCTGGGCACACTCTCAGGAGCATGCTGCAAGCGTATTGCAGGTCAAGTCTGCAGACAGGCAGCAATAAACATGGAAATCTGGTTCCAGGGATGGCTTTACTAATCATAGTTATAATAATCTTATAATAGTATAGCGTGTTATACATGTAGTTTGTTCATTCAAAAGATCTACTTGTTTCAGCATTTGTAAATGATTGATTTAATGAGAGATATTGTACTTGTTTGCTTACCAGGACTTAACACTATCAATACTAACACCAGGCTACTAATACTATTCATTATTCATGTCTGGATCAACATGGTTTGAATTTCACTATTGCAGACTAAATTCATTGATCTCCCCTATTTGTTAGCTTATGAGGTCAACTTATCCACAAAAACTGTTTTACATTTTGCATGTTATTATTGTACACTGTATACTTTTAAGCATGAGTAAACCAATTGCATTCACTGGAGTAAGGTTTCTCTCCTGAATAACAGCTTCCATATTTGCCATAGTAGAATTTTCACCTCTCTGATTTCAATTGCAGATTTTTTGGCCTAAAGACATTGTGTTCAAAGTGAGACTGTTGCTCCTAAAGGATAATAGGGCAAGACTGAAGTAACCCTAGATAGCATCGACTTCTTTTGTCCCATTGTCTGATTTTGTCACCTTTTAAACTGAAAGCACTCTAATTCTTGCTCTCTGGAAAATGTGTTCAATGTTATTTTTTTTTTTTTATCTTAGCCTTGAAACGTGAAATGAACTTTTCAGAAAACCTCACATAGCAATAACTTCCCTAAGATATTTTCTGTAATATAACAAAGAGTAAATTAAAAATCATAGTTATCATTTTCTTCATGAAAACCATATTTCTTAGAATTGTGAGTATTAAATACCACCAGCAAAGAAACTGAGAGAAAGAAGGAGGAATTTGTCACTGATTTTCTTACTTCATGGATTTTACAAGTATTTATGTATAGGGATTTCTACTCTTGCCTCTTAGATGAAGGCAGGAACCCATCATTTCTGTCTCTTAGTGAACTAACCCTTTGTGAGATAGTGGGGTCTAAAACACAGATTTGGCACTCAATATCTGTATCCTACTGGTTGCCCTGTCAGCAGATCCTATAAAATAGAAGTTTGTTCATTAGATCTTAGATATAGTAAAACAATGTGCGTTCTGAAGAAAACCTCACGTTACTCCATGTTGTTAACACCTCAAGCTTGTCATCAACTTTATGGGCATTGTGTAGAGGGAATGCAGCATGACATGAGGGCTCATTTCACTTGCTTTCTTACGGAAAGTTTCGGTGTCATTTAATGGAGAACTTTGCTCAAGCAAGCATAGGACCGAGTTCCTCTTCACCACCAACCTCTCCTTCAGCACAGTAGGCAGGCCATGGCTGTGGTGTCAGTCTCCTTTCATGCTCAACATCACAGAATCACAGAATCGTAGGGGTTGGAAGGGAACTCCAGAGATCACTGAGTCCAACCCCCCTGCCAAAGCAGGGTCCCTACACCAGCTCACACAAGTAGGCATCCAGGCAGGTCTTGAACATCTTCAGAGAAGGAGACTCCACCACCTCCCTGGGCAGCCTGTTCCAGTGCTCCGTCACCCTCACCGTAAAGAAGTTCTTGCGCACATTTGTGCAGAGCTTCCTATGCTGCAGTTTCTGGCCGTTTCCCCTTGTCCTGTCTCCTCACACTGCTGAAAACAGTCTGGCCTCGCCACTCTGCCCCACACACCTTAGATATTTATAGATCTGGATCAGGTCCCCTCTCAGTCCCCTCTTCTTTTCTTAAGACAAAACAGACCCAGTTCGCTCAGCCTTTCTTCATAGGGGAGATGCTCCAGGCCCTTTGCTATCTTTTGGTCCTGCTGGGCCAAAGAGTCTGCTGGACTCTTTCCAAGAGACCCCTGTCTTTTTTGTACTGGGGAGCCCAGAACTGGACGCAGTACTCCAGATGAAGCCTTACCAGGGCAGAGTGGAGGGGGAGGATCACCTCCCTCGACCTGCTGGCCACACTCTTTTTAATGCACCCCAGAATGCCATTGCTGCCACCCAACGGGGCTGGGAAATTTCTGAAAATTGAATAAAAATTCTCAGTATGCTGAAATTGCTGTAGTACCTTTGGTGCCCACTAGACTTTTTAGTAGTTTTTGACTTTATGATCTGCTTTACTGGTTGAATCAATTGTGGAAGTATTTCCACTTGAAAGGATGTGGAGAGTCACTATTCTTTCTGCTCTGAGGAAGTAATGAATACATTTGTGATAAGAGTAAAGAAGAGAAAGTATGAGCTAGGAGTAAATAATGGCTCAGTATGAGGCAACTGGGGATGTATTTAAAGCATTTTTAAAAAAGGAAAGTAAAACAGGCCCTGAAACAGAATGTGCCTCTCACGCTTCAATCACTTTTCATTTGTTCATGTCTCAGGGGAAGTCTTTAAATACATGTAGGCAGAATCAAGATATAGATTCAAGATATAGTAACTAAAATCTTTGTGTTTGCTCTTTACTAGTGAAATTGACCGGAAAGTGTATGCTTTTAGGAAAAGACTTATAAAAATTGCATGCTCTTTCTATACCTGTCATGTGTCCAATCTGTGTTCACCCATAAAAACTTCATGAAATCCCGTTATTGTCTTTACCTTACTATTTTTTATTTCAAATTACCAGATCAGGTGTTGTGTGTGTTAGTACTGAGAAAATCATTTAAAAGAAAGCAGAAGGAAATGTGAACCCATGGGGTTACCTTTTTTGTGTTTGATTTGGTCATTATTTTTTTTTTTCCTAAGGGTTTTCTTAAATCCTTCATCAGTTTGCCTGAAGAAATCTTGATGACTTTATATAAATTTCTACTGTAGAGGCCCAAAATAAGAGTTCAGCAATAATCCTTTGAGAGTTAAGTTTGATAAGGAATAAGCTGGTTATACTCAGTCATGATATCTGAAGGGTCCTAGATATTGTTCCTGCCTCTTCTGTATTTCCAACAAACATTAGGCAGATTACTTCCATGCCTTCTCTGTGAAATGTCAACAGCCTTGCTTAAACAGGCTGTTTGTACAGTTTATTTTAGATGTTATGTAATGCCAAACCAAAAGCTCCTTTTCTTATATACATACTGATGGAAATGGTCAGTGCTTAAGTATTCTGACAAAAGGTCTCAGTAATAAACTTCTGTTGAATTGCTGTTCCTTTACATTTGATGCTCAATTATGCTTTTTTTTTTCTTTGTAATGATTAAGAGATTAAGCAATATTATTTTTTTTATTTATTTATTTTTATGGACCCCTGGTTGTAACTAGGGATGGCAGAACTTGAGGACATGCAAGAGATGCACAAGGTGAAAAGCAGTTTGTATCAGTTTGTGTAAGGAGCACTGTGGAAACTGTAATGCTCTATTGTGGAGGGATGTGTTAGGTAGCTCCTACTACAGTTGCCATTATCCATGGCCTACAGCTTGGCTTTGGTAAACATTTTATTGGAAATTCTTATTTGTTTTTTCTCTCCAAACCCTGATACTCCCTGGGTGTTTCTTCCTCTATATGAAAGGAGGTGCCCAGTGCACTCCAATTTACAACTCCCCAGTCACAGTAACAGTGAAAGCAGTGAAACTTTTCTGTGAATGTCATTTCTCTCTCTCATTTTCTGCAATATTTTTTCATGTTTTTGTTTGTTTTCAGAGTTATGTAACTACTTGAAACTTACAGGGCATGGAACTGAAATGCCAGACTTTGCTGTGCTGAATAATTGTTGCAGATGGTACTCCACACCAAACCTTTCTCATTTATGCTCAAACCTCATTATAAATGGATTCCAAACATGTATCAGCTTTTGTTATTTAGTGTTCAGAGTCTTTATCTTCCAGTCTTGCCCTCTTTGAGGATTATGGAGTACTCTGCATTACTTTCTTGTCTTTTAAGTTAAGGTGTAAAACGTACTGAACAGAAACCGTGTGATTAACAGTATTAAATGAAGTTCCAAACAGCTCATTTAAACATCCATTTTGCAATTTCTGCAAGTATTCATGAATTTCATGGAATTTTGAATTCTAGATACTTCTATTGACTTTTATAATGCTTCAAGTGCTTTGAAGTTAAGCCTGCAAGACTTCAGGACTGTGTACTTTGAAATTGTAGGCAATATATTTGTATGTACATGTAAGTATGTAAAAAGAATTATACTGTATTGATTTCCAAATAACTGAGAGTTACACTTGGCTGCAGTGAAAAGATGCAAAGGCATTAATGGGTACAGTATAAGGCAAAATTAGTCCTAAATTCAGCAGTTCTCAAGTGCCGTCACAGAA
The DNA here is from genome assembly GCF_951394365.1 of Tetrao urogallus. Classification (NCBI taxonomy): domain Eukaryota; kingdom Metazoa; phylum Chordata; class Aves; order Galliformes; family Phasianidae; genus Tetrao; species Tetrao urogallus. The sequence goes on from NC_136814.1 coordinate 25,852,995, forward strand.
AGCCTAAAATCAATATGCTGCATTGTAAGTATTCTCCATGAATACTCTGAAGTGATCATGAGCTTTCCTTATTCCTCCTTCCAGAAATGAAATTTGAATAGGGTAAACTGAATAATACAAAGAGTTGATGGACTCCAAATCAAAACATGGAGCATAATGTATTTTACAAAAAAAAAGAAAAAGAAAAAACAAAAACAAAACAAAACAAAAACCCACAGCTTTTACTGAGGAAATGATAAGCCTCTGTGACTGTTTAGAAGTGCTGTGTGAAGAAATTTTTCTTTATGTTGGAAGTGCTTGTAGCCTGACTATGGCAGGTTCACTTAATTTTCGTTTGAACTCCTCTGCTAAGAATATAAATGACGTGATTGGACACTGTGCTATATCTTAATAGTATTTTCTGTTATATACCAGTGTAAGACTTTTTCCTTTAAAAATAGCTTTTAAAGGCCAGTTTTGTTTGTGTTGCCAGAGTTTCCAAAATAAGACTTGAAAATGCTAGTTGGCTCTCTCAACAAGATGTTTCCATTTTTTCCTGACTACTCACTCTTTTCTGAGATTGTGACTTTCCTGCTCATGAAAAACAAGAAAATCTGGGGGCTCAGTTTTAAATGGATGTCTTGAGGAAACTGAATGTATGCCTCTGATGTGACTGGTCACATATGACTTAAATGGATTTAAAGTAAAGGTATTCACAGTGCTTATAGAGTGGAGTGACTCCTTATAGAGGAGTGACTTACAGCCTTGGGCATGATCCTGTGGGCACTTCATCCTGACCTGAATCACCTGGAAAGTAACTGCCTTGGTTTAGGTCTGTTGTTCTGAACATCACAGTGATTTGTGCAAGACAGTTTTAAGACTGTAGAAAGGCTTTGCTGATGTGTTCTCACTGAATAACAGTAACAGCGACCGAGCTAGCAGAACTTAATGTAAACCGAGAGGAAAACTGAGCATAAAGCTCCTGGGTGGATTCGTTGTTCTTGTGCCTTGATCTATTTGATGACCAGTGTGGTGGAGACCTGCTGTTCAAGCTGGAAATTTCAGGACTGGTGTATTGCTTCTATCATTTTTCAAGTCAGTGCATTTCTGAAAAAGACACTGGTCTGTTATTTTAACTGTAAAAATTGGAAGTGAAAAAAATGAAGCTTCAAAAACGCGTTCGGGATAGAAATTTAAGTAATGCAATTATTTTTAGAGATGTATTGATAAAAAGCAAACAAAAACTAACCCTACTGTTATGATGTTTTGTTGATCTAGTCAAAAGATTTTCATCTGCTCTGTAAAATTACATGTGCTTTATCTGTTAACAGTTACTTTTGAGACCAAAAAAAAAAAAAAAGAAAGCAAAAAGGAGAAAAGTGACATTGTAGACTGATTATCATACCAACTGTGAGCTGTGCACTCTCAGAACATCTTGTTCTTTTCATAAAAACAGATAACTGTCTGTGAAACCTCTCCAAGAGAGTAGTGTGTTAGCTTTCTCATATCCAGACTGCATATGTCAGCAATTTCTAAAATCTGGGTGATGAACAGAAGAGCTGTTCCATGTAACCTATAGAATCATTTCTCACAATAGCTTTTTTTTTTTTTTTTTTTGAAGACAGGAAAGACAGGTTTCCAGTGACATTTTAAAGTGATTAATTGATTCAGAAGCTGGAAATAAGAGTATTTGATAAGATTTCCAACTACATGCTATGCTTACTCTGTGAAAAGTGGTTTTTCTCCCAATAGACTGTGATATTTCTTAGAAGTTGGAATTTTACCTAATGCACAAAAATAAGCCTAATTGCTGATTAGTTATTATTTCATATCTCTTTCTTGAAGGAGAATTAGAGCCATTATTTTGATTGCTCTTTGACATAAACAAAGGAGTAGCATTGCATGTAAGTCAGCACTTATTTACTGAAAACTCGGAATATAAAAGCAGTGCTATTCTGGCCATCCACAGATGGATCTGGTGGGGTGAAATCACACTTTCAATTGAGATGTTCTGTATGATATTACTGTGTAAGGAACATGGTATTTCTAGGGTGTAAATGAATTCAACAATGTTATGTTTTTTTTGCCCTTGCTGTGCACTGAAAGAAATTGATCTTGATTTCTGATTCTCTGCACTGTTTTCATCAGCTTAATTTAAAATCATTTTCTAAGAATTTCTAAATAAATATCTTTCAAATTTACAACACTATGAGTTATTTTGATGGATTAATTCCTCAAAAATAGGGACTAGTTAAATATTTGTAACACAATGAGATTGCTACAGATTTGAGCTGTTCTCCAATGATTTATTTCCAGTGCATTATTGTTAAATGTTGTATTAGTACTTGGAGATGTCTAACTCTACATGTCTTTATGCTATTATAATGATTCCGTTTAGCTGAGTAAAAAGTATTAATACTTCAGTGTTATATTTACTGATTTAGGAAGGCCGGTGCATAGATTCAGTGTATGATTGGATTTTGGCCTTCCTAAGTCTGGTATTCTAATTTCAAAAGATATGGGTGGTTCTAGGAATGCCCATCAAGTATTGTCTTTCATTAATGACTGTACACTATTCTTCGTTTCTAATGTGAATATAGACTAATGGAGGTTATTAGTAACACTTTTCAAAATTATATTTTAGGAAGAGCACCCAATGTATTATGATGGATTTTTCCAAAGGTTTTCATTCTGAGACATACCTGAGATATAGTAACTTTAATTTTTGTTTCCTCTACCATTACATCTCATATACAACCAAACAGGAAGTGGTTGAGAGGAACAGCTTCTTTCGTTTGAAAATTTTGCTGAAAGTGTTTTAGTACCTAAGTGAATTACTAGAGCCTGAAGCTTAGACCATAATCATACAGCCAGTACTTAATCTTTTTTACTTCTGTTTCAGCACCCAAGGACAATGAAGAACGTGTATTTCGGGAACGGATGCGCCCCAGAAAACGGCAGGGTGCTGTACGACGCAGAGTCCATCAGGTCAATGGCCACAAGTTTATGGCCACCTACCTTAGACAGCCAACATACTGTTCACACTGCAGAGATTTTATATGGTACGAAGTAACTTTGGTTTGGTTCTCTTTGTAAATTTGTAGGTGTGAAATTTGGACCTATTGCTATTACTGGACAACTACATTTTGCCAAGATGTCTGAACTTCTATTTAGAAACTTGAGTACTACCACATTTCTCCTAGGAAATGCTAAGCTTCTACAACTGTTACTGAAGATAAAGGAATATGGGGACGTTAGATTTCTGAAGTTCCCATCTTAGGGATACTTAGTGTGCAGTCTCTGTCATTGCAGTATACGTTGAGAACTCCCTTTTAGAAAAAAAGTTCATGTTTAGCACTCACAATTTTCAGATAAAGGATGGAGTAATTTGGTTTTGAGGTTTCAGTGATTCTATTGATGTTTTCCACAGCTACCCAGAGATATTGATTTGCACATTAATGTATATAAGATCTGATGTGATCCATAAGTAGAATTTTATAAGAGCGTGAAGTGAATGAGTCTTCATCAGTGTGAAACCATGTAATTACACTGTACATGAATTCAACTACATTCTTTAAGAAAAGTCTGCAGTTTAGGCCTTAGGTTAGCAAAGATAATTTCAAGCAACAGTATTGGCAAATGCAGTCTTTTGTCAATTTATAAAATTGCTCAGTGACCATTTTAGTTTCTCTCTGTGTCCCTTGGCTTTACCTTTTTTGCTATAGTAAATGTCTTTACTTCTGAATCTCTTCACAGGCTGTATTCCAACCTTGTACTGCTTAGTGACTGAAATGGGGTACCTGCTTGAACTAATCTCATTACAGGAATGCAGATATCAGATTAGTGATTAATTAATTATTTTAAGCCTGTAGATATCTAGTAAAAAAGGGGGGGGAGGAATGTTTTTCATTTTTATATGTATATATTCTGCTCTCTAAAACACTGTTTTATTTTCAGGGGTGTAATAGGAAAACAGGGATACCAATGTCAAGGTAAGAGAAAGTCTATGGGGAAACAGTTTGAATACTTATGTTGTAACATATTAATAATAAATAATATTATCATCAAACAATTTATATGTACAACGATGAGGATTTAACACAAGTTACTTTGAATATTTTGGTCTCACCAAAGATTCAGTCTTTAAGTCACAGTAAGATTTTCAAGACTGTTTGGTCGTAGGCAGTATATGTGAAATAGCAGCACAGTTAACATCTCTGAACAGCAAATCCTAGCCTCTCTTCTCTGCACATTCAACTGGAATGGCATGTCTGGGGATGTAGGCTTCTTTGTTTTTCATCTCATGCATTTTAAAATTGTCTTCCTTCTCCTTAAGTCTTTATTCAACTTAAGAATTACTATTTGAAAATGCCAGGTAATTGCATAGACTGTAATTAAATAGATGAGATAATTATAGAGGTCATAATTAAAGTAGGTTATAGCAAAGACTGCACAAATGCTTCATTTTGAACTCAACTTTTCATCTGAATTTCTTGTACTCTTAATTTTTTTCATGCAGTCATTTCTTGGGATGATGTTTATCAGCTAATTCTCATGTGACAAGTAAAAATGATCAAATTAGTGATGATTTTTCATTACAAAAGGCTTGATGAAATTTCACTGTTAATAAATAAATGCAATAAATGATTTTACATGCTATAATAAGAAATATTGCATTAATGAACAGTTGAGATTCCCTGAGTTTTGTTTTGTGTTTTTTTTCTCTCAGCAATCACCAATGCAAGAGGAAAATAAAATTCATTCTTTTACCTCTATGCAGTTTTCTCCTCAAATAAATCACCTTGAATACTATAGCGTTATAGTCCTTGTAATTGTTAATCTTTTGTATCTGCAAATGTTATTAATTGCTTAAGTAATCAGTATAAATATTGAGAAAAATATTTCTGCCTCTTGAAACACTTTTATTTTTATCAATGTTTGGTAATATATTACAGAAGGAGAGTTCACCTTCTTTGAATCTTACAATCAATTACCTTTGTATCTTTTTTTCACTGGAGTCTCTTCAGACAATAATTGTTTTTTACGTTTGGGTCTCTTATAATTTGGAAATCAATTATTTATCAAATAAATCAAATGTTATGAAAACATCAGGAAAACACGTTGCTAATGTTTTAGTAGTGGTTATACATCTTGAGATTTTGGCAGATATGCTTTAGTTTTCTTAACCCTCATTGTTCTCAAAAGTCCATTGTCTTCTGACTTTGTAAGTGAGGCTTGTTGGATACAACTTACCAAGTCACAGTCATCTGCGGCCTGGATTTAACATCCCAGCACTTCTAGTCTTCAAATCAGTTTTAAATCAGTCTTCATGAAATCTTTTTTTCCTAAATCTGTTGGTGTTTCTTTTGTTGTTGTTGTTTACAGTTTGCACTTGTGTAGTCCACAAGAGATGCCATGAACTTATAATAACGAAGTGTGCTGGCTTAAAAAAACAGGAAACCCATGATGAGGTAAATGTTTATTAAAAAAACATTTTCTAGATTCTGCCTTTCATCTGTTCATATTAGTGTTGTGTTCTGCATTTAATCAATAAATTTTGTGAACTTCTTTGTGCCCTTCTTGTCCTGTTCTGACATAGAACTTACTTTAAAATGGCAGATTATGACAATAGTTTAATTTACATGGAAATTACCATAAAACAATTTATTTTTAATTAGTGAACTTTTTATAGAATTATATAATGTTTTAGGTTGGAGAAGACCTTAAAGATCATCCAGTTCCAACCCCCTGCCATAGGTGGGGTTGCTACCCACCAGTTCACTGTCTAGGGACCCATTCAACCTGGCCTTGAACACCTCCAGAGATGGGGCATCCACAGTCTCTCTGGACAGCCCATGCCAGCACCTCACCACCCACTGAGTAAAAAATTTCCTCCTAACATCTAACTTAAATCTTTTTTCTTTTAGTTTAAAGCCATTCTCCCATGTCCTATCATTATTAAAACTGTGTGAATAGATGGTCCCCCTCCTGCTTATAAGTTACCTTCAGGCACTGGAAGGCTGCAATGATGGCTCTGTGAACCCTTCTCTTCTCTAGGCTAAACATTTCACTACATTTTTGTGTGGGTGAGTTACTAGCAGATTGGATAGGCAGTAAGCTTGGATATCTTATGTCAAAGAAAAAAAACCCACGCAGTTGCTCATAAAACTTCTACAAAGACTGCATCCAACCTGTTGAAATGTAGAACAGAAGTTGTCCAAGCACTAAAGAAGGCTCCTGGAACTATATAAGATAATGCTATTATGACAAGGTACTGCATGGCTGAGATTTGTGCAAAATGGGCCCGTCCTTCACTGTAGGCTCAGATGAGGCAGGATGTGAATGATCCCAGTTCATTGGCCATGCAGAAGAAGTATATTTTTGTTTCAGTCTGGTAAAAGACTATATATCAGGAAAGCTATGTGTAGCTATGGTTTTGAGCCAGTCTTGCAACTTTGATTTGAATTTGTCTGAAACATTGAATATTCTCATTCTTCCTGGGTGCTCCACTGCCATTTTTCATATTAGAACTGCATTTTAACATGTGGTTCACAGTAAGTATTTAATGCTCAAAAACTGATCTCTTGTATAGGATTGTGATAAAGGATTGTGTTTATCTAGTGCTGTTTATGCATGGTATCCACAGGAAGATATGAAATCTTGTGTGGATTTATATTCCCAGGCTCCAGACTGGTGGAGACTTGCATGGTTTGCTGATATAATGCTCTCATTGTTTAGAATGGCTACTCAATCATTGGAGAGAAGCCAGTGGTAATAAGAAAGGGAAGGAAAAATACTGAAATAAATCTCCTGCTGTACAGTGGCCACCATAAAAACTTATCAGTGACATCCTTTAATTAGTATGTAATCAAACTTTGGAATCCCTAAACACAATTAATTGTTGTCATTTTCATCATCTAAAGAACAGTGAGATATGAGAAGGCAAATGGATTATGATATATAACTCTTTCTTAGTCCTGTATTCTGCCTCCTGCTCCTCAAACAATTGGGAGTGACTTCCTTGCTTTCCACATTAAGAGATCTTTCCTGATAGCTATGTTTTGTTGTTTTTTTTTTTGTTTCCAGAAGTACTACGAACTATACTTTATACTTTTTCTCTTGGACAAAGATCATATTTTGAGTATATTGGCTATTTCATTTTTTTTTTAAATTCTGTGTGATTTTAAAACATAAAAGGCCTTGTTGTACACTGAGTATAGAAAGATTAATTAGAATGAATTGTGTTATGCTCTTCTTTTTCAGCAAGTGGGATCTCAGCGTTTCAGTGTCAACATGCCTCACAAGTTTAGCATTCACAATTACAAAGTGCCCACCTTCTGTGACCACTGTGGTTCATTGCTCTGGGGTCTTTTGAGACAAGGTTTACAATGCAAAGGTAAAGGGTGTCATTTTATAGCTTTTCTTTCTCTTCGTGAGTGTAGCAGATTTGGCAAGACCTTTTCTGATTTAATTAAAAAAATGCTGCTACTTCCAAATTACTCTGTCTTTTCTTCTGTATTTGAAGGCTAGTCAGAACCAGTCATGTGTCTACATCCAGAAGATGAGAGGTTTTGATATCTAGCTGAATTATGTTTTGTGGTGGTCTGTCTAGCACCATATAGAAAAAGAAAACAAAAGACTCAATATGTTCTGTGCTTGAAAAGCTGTATAATCTGGACTGTATATGAAGCAACTCCTGGAAGGAGTATTTGTGTTATTTTAGCTGACAGATAGAAATTATTGGGCTTTCCATATCTGCTTTTTTTGGAACAGCAGAACATTCTTAAAGGGAGAAAACACAATATAAACGCAATATTATTTTAGAAACAGTAAACAAAGTACTGCAGTTAGTGTTGTGATGTCATAAAGATTGTCAGATCTTTAGAGGGTAGTACGTAACAAACATTACAGACTTTCATTGCATTATACCTTTATGAATGGAGGGGTCATCTTCATAAGTACAAACATTGCTCAAAATAATGCCTCCTATTTATTACTGTGGAAACTGCAACAGATACGTAGAATGCAAGAACATGATTTGATTGAGCAAATTCTCAGCTACAAAAGACTATTTTTTCAACACATTCACCACAGTTAGCTGTATGTTTTCATCAGCAATGAATAAGAACTTACTGTTGCTTTTGTAAACATTGCACCAGCAGAGGTGCCCCAATGTCACTATTGCCACTGCTGAAACACGTCACCCACTGTGCTCCCATCCACTGTCTGGTCTACATAAACGATCAGCAAGTGTTGATGAATGTCACTGGATGCCATTTTTTCTACACGAAAGAATTCAAATACATGCCTTTATTCCACATGCGGTTCCATGTCAGAAGCCATTGTGTCAGACTGCCCCTCTGCTGTCATCTGTCACACAGCAACAACATGTAACGGGATATTGGTAGAAAGGTTCAACCTCTGCTGCCGTACCATCAGCGTCTGCTCTGACACTGTGTGCCAGCATCATAAAATAGGAGGCATTACTTTCACAGCAGCCCTCTATTTACATCTAAATGTGTAACCTCTGAAATGCTGTCTTTTGCAGTTATTTAAGATGAGGCATAATTATAGGTGAAGGTCAGACTTAATGTTATATGTCACATACTACTGATCAGTAAAAGAAGACATACCTTTCATGGCTAAGTGATGAACACTAAGAGATGTGAAATTCCATCCTAACCTTGTGATTCTAGCTAGTGCTTAGTGATAAAATAACTTGAAATTCTCTTTCTTTATTAATGTTAAAGATTCTGTTCAAATTGCTATTTTAATTACGGTGGAGATATGTTTAGAAAAGTTTTTTCAGTTAAATCTGATTTTTTTTTTCCCCTGAATTTTTAATCAGAACTATAGTATCTCTCCACTTAACCTGTGAGTTTATTAGTTCACTAGCATATTCTCTCTTAGGTACCACAATCATTCCTTCCTTCTCAACAACAGAGAATAATGTTATGTCTCATGTGCATATGAAAATACAATATTATCTTCATGAACTCTAATATTCTTCCAAGCTGGAGTTGCTTTCTTTTCATTTCTTTTTTTAACAAGTGTACAACAATATTTACATGTTCAGAGGTGTTCTTGCTTGCCCAGTGTAATTATTAATACCGTGAAAAGTGTATTGCAGAGCTATTTTTTTCCTGGTTTTGGTTTTTGTTTGTTTTGTATTTTTTTCCCACTGCATTCATGAAGTTGGAATACGCAGAAATGTCCTGCTTTCAGCTCTTCAGAGTCCTCTCTTATGAATCCTATCACTTAGCTTTCATCACTGAATATACATACACTGAAAGTATCATGTGTAGCAGTTTCTTTTTGCTTTCCTTCTGAGCTGAAACATACATGGAAATAGAAATATATTTGGAAACCTGCTTTCTGAAGTGCGTGATTACTTCCAAAGATTATCTGCACTACTGTCATCGTCTGAGGCAAATGTTTCTTTATTTAGGTTTTATGCAGTGACAAACTGCCACTGAGTAACAATATAACAAAGCGCAGGTTTATAAAACTGTTAGGTTTTGGGTTTTTTTGTTTTTGTTTTTTGAGTTTGGTAAAAAAAAAAAAATAATGAAGTGAGGAATTGGATCACTTGAGTGTTTATTTAGCATTTAACTACAGTTGCTGTTTTGCTTTCTTTATGCCTTATTCCACAAGAGGGCAGTGAAATCTAAAATAAGCCATGTTTCCTCACTCTATGCTATTTTTAATAGAGCTATGTTCTCCCTACTTCTTACTCGTTGTAACCTTACTGACCTCCTACTGGTATGCTAGTTTCTGGAGATGGTATTTAAGAGAAAGAGCTTAGTAAGTGGATTACCATTTGCAGGGTAGAGAGTGTTTGAAAGTACCAAAGAACTTAAAGCACTGATAATTTTTAGGCCTGCCTGCAGTAGGAATTCATTTTCCTCAGTAAAAATGAGCAAGGAACAACATATGAGAGCAAATGGATGTCTAAAGTCCAAGCTCTGAGAAATTCTTCTATTTTAAATTCTAAATAGGATTTTTATAGTATCGTGAGATGTTTTCATTTGTTCCTGTGCCTATCTGGGGACTATATGAAGACTGTATGAGAACTATAAGTTCTGCATTTTCATAGCAGAAGAATAACAACTAGGTTGGTCATTTTATAGTCATTACAAATCCAGCTAAGTGTTTTTCTACCGAAATTATATTTATTTGAAAAAACTACTGGTAGATCCAATGAGATTTGATTTAAGTAAGACAAAATGATAAGATAGTATTTATGCTATTTTGTTACTTTACATTTCATTGCAGTTTGCAAGATGAATGTACATCGACGCTGTGAAACAAATGTGGCACCAAACTGTGGAGTGGACGCTAGAGGCATAGCTAAAGTTCTTGCTGATCTTGGAGTTACTCCAGATAAGATCACTAATAGTGGGCAGAGGAGGAAAAAGGTAATTTTGGTATAAAAATGACACTACTGTGGCTGTGCTGTAGATTCACAAGCTAGAGTTCAATCCCATTCACTTGATTAGCACAAAAGATTTTTTATTTATTTATTTATTTTTAAAGTTAGTGCATAACTAAGCCTTTGGCCATTGAGTTACTCTTTTATTCTAAACTTCAATATGAAATTTATTTTGAGCTGATGTAATTTTGTAGAGCTGGAGACTCTGTAGTCTGGAAATATTTCCCCTTTATAAATCTAAGAAGGGAGATTTGACAGAGAGACAATATCTGACACATCAATTCACATCAGTAAAAAGATAAATGTGTCTCTGACTCAGAATTGGCATAACTAATTGTTTGAGACACTGTGCTACTCCATAACATTATTAATAAGTGATAGTAAATGAACAACGTGTTGATGCACATAAAAAGGAACTGCTCATCAGATGATGGTTCCAGAGTTATTATTGTTATTATAATAAGAAGTAGACTGATCTTCTTCAAATGAAAGCCAACCAACTACATCCAGAGTTACTGGAGTTATTGTGGACTTGCATATCCTGGATCAGAATGTGGCCACGTTTTCTATCTCAGTTTGCTCTCACTTGCAGGAATAGGCAAATGTTAGGCATAATTTCATAAAACATTGTCCCTTTGTTGTTTACATTTTTCCAATTATTGAGTACTTGGAACTCATGTATGTTGTTTCAAAATGGTACAGAAACAGAGAAGACTCAGAAATTAATTGATGTTAGACTCCTGAGAAAAGATATTTTCATGTTGTTACTCCAGGAGTGAGTTTGTAATGTTTGCTAATATATAATTAAATGTACCTATTAGATTGATTTCTACACGGGTTCAGGGTAGCTTTTTCAAACTTTCTCTCCCAGTAGGTATGATTATTACATTTATTTCATCTGAAGAACCTGTTTTCTTTTAAACTGTTGGTTCCTTCTGTTTGTATTCTGGTCTTTATTTGGTGTGATGCCATCTCTTGATGGTTGAGGTTCTGCCAGTGGGAGCCAGTAGGGCTAGAACATCTTCAGTTTTCTTTATATTTCTACTTGTGAATTAATATCGATATTAATTCACAATTTGAAAATGAAATTTCCACTCAGTGCCCAACTCTGGAGGACCTTATAGCTTAGTACCCTTTTTGGTTTTGTGTTCAGCTAATTGCAGGTGCAGAGAATCAGCAACCAGTTCCTGGAAGCACATCATCAGAAGAAGACAGGTCAAAGTCAGCACCGACTTCTCCATGTGATCAAGGTTGAACTTTTTGTTTTCTAATACATACTGTCACTTACTGCCCTTATTTATAAGGAGTAAAAAAGCTAACACCTCCAGCCTATCTAGAACCTGATTAACCAAGTAGCTACGAGAAAATGAAGCACTTACTGAGAAAGATACAACGTGTAAAAACTTGTTTTTAAGACTTGCTCTCATTTCTTTAAACTCTGTGAAAGGTAAAATTATAAAACTCAAAATATTTTAAGTTTACCAGATGAGTCCTTGCCTAACTAAATACCTTAATATAGGAAGGTTGTGCTGTTGTGAGAGTGATAGCATTTTAAATAGTACCACAGAACCTAAGTGTTCTGATCTATCTGAAAAATGCCTCTTGTCTTTTAATAAGTTTCTTAGCTAAAATTAGCTTTTTGAAGTTCCATTTGAACATTTATGATAATAAAAACTTCCACACAATTAGCGTATGCTAGAATACCTATGCATTCTCTGTAGGATTTAGAGACAAATATTGTTAACTGTCACTGATATTACATTTTTTTTCTTGAGCTGATCATTTCGATTGACAGAACACGTGCGTCAGCAGTATGCTTAGAATCTGATCCAGCTGGTATTTTTGAACATCAATTGTCTGTGAATGCGTCTTCTGTACCACTGCGTCTGTCAACTAGTGAATGCAGTATCCTCCACCAAGGCAAAAGAAGATGAATATTTTTGTGTTAAGTTCTTTGAAAATTGTTTACAGTTGAGAAATTTATCACCCTTAAGGGGAAAACTTGCCAAAGTTGAATCCAGAACTGATTAAAATTTCTCAACCTTTAGGTTTCAGAGGCAACATATTAATTATATAATAATTTTGAAATATTTGAATATTTTGGTTAAAATTAGAATAAAGAATTTGTCTATATACTCTTCTACATTTCACTCTTTCAGATACCCAGTTTTTGCTTCCAAAGCCATAAGGCAGAAGTACTATGTAAAAGCTTGAGGCAGATTCTGAGGTACCTTAACCATCAGGACTCACTGAATTTTAGTGTTTAGAAGCCTTGAAAACCATTTAGCAAATCTACACACAAATCTACAACGCCTACGTGAAGGAGCACTAACAAGTTGTCAAATGCTTCATTGACTTGTGTCTGATAAGAGCTGGAGCTGAGTAAGATACTCAGCTCATGTTGGCTTCCAAGAATTGGGATGCCCAGCTATCCTTTGAACTTTTGAAGAAATGGCTTTGAAATAACCAAGCAGGAAGATGATTAAGTTCCGCAAAAAGACAGAGGATTCAAAACAAAGTACTGTTCCATGGTAGTGAAACACCCAAAAAAATCACTACAATGACTATTTGGCCCCTCTTCTGACTTACCATTCACATTTTGCGTGTCTTAGTTTCATCTAAAAAGGCTGTTCTTCCAATTGCAGCAAGTTTTTAACTGATTACTGTAAAGTGAAGAAAGTTTATGAAATATGTATACTTAGCTGCAGAATGCCTTCAAGGGCACTCTAAACTGATACAGACTAATACAGATTGTGCTCAAGGAGTTCGTTTAAAATTTTCTTTTGTTTCCACAGAAATCAAAGAGCTGGAAAACAACATTAGGAAAGCATTATCATTTGACAACCGGGGAGAGGAGCACAGGGCAACCGCTACAACATCAGCAGACAACCAGCTTAACAAACCCGGGGAGAATGGTGAAAATGGGGAGGTCAAACAAGCACAGACCAAGCGAATAGGCCTTGAGGAATTCAACTTCATCAAAGTATTAGGAAAAGGCAGCTTTGGCAAGGTAGATACTTTTTTTTTTTTTTTTTTCCCTTGGTATGTAACTTATTTGTGACTGTACTACTTGGAAAATCCTTGTACTGATATTCAGAAAGTGTTTTCACCTTGATGGTTTTCTTACATACTTTATGCATAGGGTAAAAGCCACCTTTGCAGTGATGGTCATGAATATGAGTCTGCTGATCAGCTGGAATTTTCCATGCTCTGTCTCACTACAGTAACTAAGGTCAAGTCTTGTGAAACAGAATTGTCAGTGCTTCATTGCTATATGCAGGGACACCTCTCTATAGACCAGGTTGCTCAAAGTCCCAGCCAGTCTGGCCTTGAATGCTTCCAGGGAGGGGAAATTTACAGCCTCACTAGGCAGCTTGTTCCAGTGTCTCACAATCCTCACAGTAAAGAATTCCTTCCTGCTATCTAGTCTAAATCTACGCTCTTCCAGTTTTAATCCATTTCCCCTTGTCCAGGTAGATGACGTCAGTTGGTCTTCCTTTATCTATTCATGCTGTAATTCCTTTATAGAAAGCCACCAAGTTTGTCAGGCATGTCTTGCCCTTGGTGAAGCCGTGTTGATTACCAGCAATCACCTTGTGTTTACTTTCCATGTGTCTTAGTAGGATTTTCAGGAAGAACTGCTCCACGATCTTGCCAGTCACAGATGTGAGACTGACTGGCCCATAGCTTCCCGGGTCTTCTGTTTTTCTCTTGAAAATGGGGTTATGTTTTCCCTTTTCCAGTCAGTGGAAACTTCACCAGATTGCCATGATAGATAGTGGGCTTTCAAATATGATAGATAGTGGGCTTGGAAACTTTGTCTACCAGTTTTCTCAGAAGCTGTGGATGGATCTCTTCAGGTCTTATGGACTTGTGCACCTTCAGGTTTTTTAAATGGTCTCAAATCTGATCTTCACTTACCACAAGCAGATCTGCCTTCTCCAGGTTCTTACTGTTGCTTTCAGAATCTTGGACGGTATGGCTAGAGCCCTTGCCACTGAAGACTGAGGAAAGAAGTCACTGAGCACCTCAGCCTTTTCTGTATTCCTTGTGACCAGGTCTCCAGTTTCCTTCCAGAGAGGACCCACATCTTCCCTGACCTTCATTTTATCACCGAAATAGTTTTGGTTAAGCAGGAAAAATCAGCCCAGGAATAACACTGTGCAGTTCTGAGTTCATTTCCTCTCTAGATAATATCCAGTTCAAATTTACTCACTTCACTGAACAATTTACGTGATACAGTGAGTATAGGGGAGTTCAAAAGCTACTGGAAAGACTAGGTATGACATAATTCACCAGATACCTTCCCACAATAGGGAATTGACAAGGTTAGAAGGGGCTCTATTTACAGTGCTTACAGATTTTCTTTTCACAGTGTTATGCACTATGTAACCTAAAAGAACTGAAATGTGAATCTGTTTCACAAGTACTCTCTTCCTTCCTTGATATATGGGAACTGCAGATGTAAGTGCACAGTTCTTTTTTGTCTGCGTGTTTTCTGATCTGTTCTCTGAAGCTTGCCCTGGCTCCAAGCCAGAACTAACCTTCAACAGAGCACAGAACTTGAATCTTAAATTGTAACAGTTCAAATCAAGAGTTCTAAAGTGACCAGGGTAATGTGAGGAGTTGCATATCAGGTTCGTCACATACAAGTCTCACAAGCAAAAATAGGAGCTAAAAGGAGGGAATTAATTTATGTTCCTTCTTTTTTTAGTTTTTGAGTTCTCATTAATAGGGACACTTTAAGATATGCAAATAAAGAAATAAAAACTTCTCATCCTCTGCATTCTCAGCTACTATGTATGGCTTGTCTCAAATTTAAAGAATACCAGAGAGATCTTTCCCTAAAATTACAATTATTTAATTTTATAAGCAAACATACTTGCTTTGATAAAATTGTAACTAATATTCCACTGTTGCATTATTTATTTATTGTATTTCCAGTGCGTTCAAACTCATACACAGCCACTTATGGTATGTGTTGCTTTTGTGTACATGGGATTTTTGTTCGTTTTAGGTAATGTTAGCTGAACTAAAAGGAAAAGATGAAGTATATGCAGTGAAAGTCTTGAAGAAAGATGTCATACTTCAAGATGATGACGTAGACTGCACAATGACAGAAAAGAGGATTCTGGCATTAGCACGGAAACATCCATACCTAACACAACTTTACTGCTGCTTCCAGACAAAGGTAAGCTACATGAGGCTTCCACCACTTTGTGCCCACAATACAATATGTAATATTTCCAATACTTAGCAGATAGCAGCATAGAAAGTATAGCCATAATGCAAAATCATTTCTGAGCAGATGCAGATATTTCAGCATTTCAGTAGCACTGAATGGGAGTGTTGGCTGCTGCTAAGTAGCAAAAACAGTTACCCTGTAAGTACCAGGAGATGGCAGTAAATGAGTTCAAATAAATAAATAAATAAATAAATAAACCCCCAAAAAACTGCTGAGGTGAGGTTTCTGGATTTCCTGTATAAATTTATAATGTGTACATCTATTGAATTGAGTGCAAATGTTTTTAATATTTTATGTTCAGAGGGAACATTCTAAAATGAAGTTGTTAGAAATAAGATTATGGCAGAATGCTCTTCTGTTTTGTGGTTTGTAGTATAAAATCAATGTATGCTGCCTATCAAATAAGGTCCTATAACGCTAGTGCTGGCCATGTACTTGAGCAGCAGGAAGAAGGAAAGGTGGAAGGAACCGATAATGAGAGCCTTTTCCCATGGTGTTTTCTTTGTTAGTAACTTTTCTTTAAAAATTCCTTGTTTTAGCATATGTTTTGCATTCGCTCTTTGAGATGAAGCAAATGTTTGGATGCTGTGGCTGACTATCTAGGATCTCTGAATCCAATCAGTCTAACTGCGTGAGATCCAATTTATGTCACAGACTGTTACTGTTTATCATTGCTTTTGCCCCTTATTTCTCTCATCATTCACCTTATCTGACAGTTTTTACTTAATTGTTCAAAGAGCTTTATTGACAAAATGTACATAAGGTGAATCTGTCTTGCAAATAGAATATCAGTTGTGTATAACTGAATTACCAGAAGCATCTTTTATTTTCAAATTGTCTAATAAAGCATTCACTATTTCTAAGCATAAGCGGTTGAACTTTACCAATCAAAATAAACATGCCATTCATTTCAACATGATCAGCTTTTGACTTATAGGGAATAAATCTAGTAAATATACATATGCACACACATGTGTGCTTATATATATATATATATGTTTATATACAAAATTTAAATAACATACTTGAAAATTAATTTCCTTCAGTTACCAGTCATATAGATCCAAACTACTGGGTTTATTTTCTTTCATTAAGATGTTGCATTTGAGCAGCTGAATCAATTTATTGAAAACAGGTATTTGTTAGATTAAAGGAATAATTAAATTTGAATATTAAACAAAAATAAGAGTACATAATGGTACACATTACCATATGTGTGTGCTTACATAAATGTGTACATATTGCCAATCACTTCTGTGCTATAGCTAAAAATGTGCATTGTACAAGTGAATTACTGAAGTGCTTGTTCAGAGTTATTTACAAGTTGTCAGGAAAAATAAATGGAACAGTGTGAAAGCCAGAGGAAGAAAAAAAAGAAAAGCCAGTTTAGTAGAAGCAAAACTGTAGCGTGTTCAAATAACAAATGCCTAATATGACTTGAAAATTCCAAAAATACAGAAAAAACATTAGTGTTTTATACACTTTGAAGTTAACACACACACAAACACACACACAAAAAAAATGGCCCAGGAAAGCCATTTACAAGGAAGCCATGTACAAGGAAGATTCTTCCATGTTGTCCACAAGGGGTGTTTCTTTCACTTATTGAGACTTTAATTTCATTTGAATATCTGTGTGTTCGTTTAAATATTGTAAAACGTGTTCCTGTCACTGAGCATAATGGCGATTTTAGATAAGGAAAGTGATGGAAAGATTGTAGTGTGGTTAAGGGATAAACTCCGTGAACAGAGAGGAATCTTTAGGGCTAAAGAAAACCGCACACTCTGAAACACAAATAAATGTATCGCTGCTGTGTATCATGTAGCAGAACATATCAGTAAAAGTGAGTTATGCTAGAAGTTTCTCCAGCTACTACTCTGGCTTTCTGGAAATTTTATTCCTTTTTGTTGTGTTGTTGTGTTTTTTGTTTTTTCCACTTGTCTCACCTCTGTTGTATTGTGCTTTTTCTCTTCTTCACCATTCCCCAGGGCTGTTTATCAAAGCAAGGTATTCAGAAATTCTTAGCGTCTTCTCTCTTCCTAAATCTCTTACTCGAAGAAACTAAGCTACTTTGTTCTTGCAGTGAAAAGATATAACAAGGTTGTAATTTGTTCTTTTTTCATGAAATCAGAATAATTGATAGTTAAGTAATTTATAGAGTTACAAATCATAGGCCAATGACACTAGGCAATCAAAACTGCATTGAATGGTACCCAATCAAATGCAAAGTCCATACCTGAAAAATCAGTGGTTTTCAAGCCTACAAGCAATTTGCAAAGAACTCTATGAGGAAGCAAAAATGTAAAAGCTAAAATTAATTCTAATTGGAATTAATAATTAAAATATGTCTGTTAAAGCTATAAAATATTTATAGATGAAAAAAAAAAAGAAACAGTACTAAGTGAATGAGTCAATTAATGATTTGCTTGCATTTAGTAGAAAAATAGATAAGGAAAGCTCGTTAACCATAGAACAAGTATGGTCTATGGTTAAAGTAGCTTTACTAAGAGAAAGGCCATTGTACAGTAGAGTTTAAAATGTGTTGAACAGTAGTATCTAGTTACTTACATTGCAGTTGTATGCCAGACCATTGCTGCTATATTTTACAGAACTGGTCATTGAAGTGATCATGCTGGAATTAAACTCTAAGTTTCAAGTCGAGCTTATTTGTTGCATACACCCTAATTAATGGGAAGGTTGACTCAGTATTCATTGCCAAAGCTCTCAGAGGTTTATTTTATGCAATAATATTGCTTGCTTTGTTCCTCTTCCACAAAAATTTAAATGTAAGAGTTCAGCTTTAGGTATTGCGGTGTTTTCCCTCTGTGTCTTCACATTATTACTAAAGAAAAGTTGCCTAACGTGCATCATACAGTCAGTATGCTTCAGGTTTTTTTTCCATAAAGCAGATCTTCATTAGTATCATTTATTAAATTCCATGATTTTCATCACAAATAAATAAAAGATCATATTTTAGAAATATTTAATATTCAGAAATCGTGCCAAATAATGGCTAATAACAACATACTTTGTTTTTCGCTTTGTATATCCAAACCTACCTTTTGCATTCCTATCTGCAGATGAAAATTCTGCAAGTTACAGGCATTGGGACAAAAAACAGCTTATATGCATCACTAATTTAAATACAGGAATAATTCTTCTAAATTCAGGATTAGCATCGTAATCTTTTTGTGGCCTCAATTCATCAAAATATTCCTGTTTAACTGTAAGCACATATTTTCACTCAATTAATCTCAAAGCTATGTACAGGTCAAAGTTTTCCAGAGAATTAAATGTACTTTTCAGAAACTGAGCCTTCAATTGGGAGACTAATAAAGTCCTAAAAGTTTATTTATAAAATACAAATTCTGTTTCCTATTTGCTTAGCTCCGTAACTTTGATGAAACCAATTTGCTCTAATTCCATCAAATATGAGCCAGAAAATCAGCATTCTGTATTTAAATTATATGCATATAAATGTTGTACTTTAGGGAGTACTGTGGTCCTCTACAGTGACCTGGAAGTCAAGAGAGCTGGGTTCTGTTCTAGAGCTTGAGATAAAGTGTGTAAGGCTGATATATGATGTTTTGTCTGCAGTAGTTGAGGTATGAACTCTGTGACCCAGTCCCACACATTAGAAAGAGTGTAAAATCTACTGGCACAACCACAGCTGACACAGTGTGTTTTTATGTAGAAGGAATTCAGGTGATTTAATGAAGCATACATTCTAAAACCATGTCACATCCTATATGATTCCTTTCTGTTTTGGCCAGACTATGGTCAAAGCAACTGTCAGTGTTTTCAGAGGCCTGCTTTGTAAGCCTAAATTTATAAGCAAAACTTTCGATCTGTCTACTGGGATGCAAATAAAGAATTTTGCATTCTATATATGACACTCACAAAAACTTGCACAAAGCTCAGCATACAGTGTACAGTGTTTCTGTAAGAGCTTACTGTTTCTTATCATCATCTTTGATTTATTCAGGAGCTTCATGTCCTTTATTGAGAAAATGTCAGACATGGGGAAAGGGAAGGTTTAGGTCTACTTCTGTTTGCATACTTTTTCTTTTTTTCCACATTTTCCTCTTACCTTCTTTTTCTCTTCTATATTCTGTCTCTCTGACAACAATTCTGATGTTGCCCTTTTCCCCTCTTTCATATCCTCTTCTCTTCAACCTTATGCCTTGCTTCAGTGATCAGCTGTGGGACAGTGTCAGCATTAGGTTTGATTGATAATGCTTCAGTCAGATGGCTGGTGAGGGAGTCTTAAGTACTAGAGCTGTGTTCTCTGAAGGCATTCTTGAATGCAATATTCTGTTTGTAGTTGGAAGTATTAGAACTCTGAATATTAAAGATTTTTCAATGGAAAGTTGAGATTCTACAAAATGTAGGTATACATACCTTCATTTTATTCCTCATCTGCCCCTTTGAACCTTCCTTACAGTATTAAAATTCTGTAGAACTCTATCATATGAGATATACAGATATACATATGTATGTTCACACTCCGTGTTTTCTAATAAATTAGAAAGAAAATGTGTTTTTTAAAAAAAATATTTAAGATAGGAAGATTATGATAATCATAATAAATTTAAAACACTAGAGAGCTACTGCTTCTAACACCTACCATTTGTTTTTTTTATCCAACTTCACGAAATTAGTTAAATTTGAGACTTAGGCCCTCCTGTTCTATTTAGATTACTATCTTCAACAAAATTGCTTTCTGGACAGTCATAGTATGGAGTACTAGAGAGTGCTACAAGTATAGAGCAATTTTTATAATGAATTATAAAGAATTAATTGAATTAATAAGGACCCTTAGCATTACAGTTATTTTTGTTGGAGAAAACAATTGAACTAAGGCTACAGTGAGTCAGAAATGTTACTACAGTTAAAATGTTAGACTTATCCAACCCTAAAAACAATTTTTTATTTCCATGCAATTGGCTTCATGTTCACTGCAGCCTATCTATTCATTGTGCATAGTTCTGGAACAGACCTGTAATGCAATTTGATTTTCCTCTATATTCTGATACTGCAAGGTAGCCACATAATGTTGAAAGACCTCAGGGACATTTATGAATAGGTGGTAATGAGCCTATTACCACTATGCCTATCTATTAACTATTATGTTCTACCTAGAGGTTTAGTACTTCTTTGTATGGGTGCTGTGTTTCAGGTACCACTGCTCTGAGTGCATTTGCACAATGTCTAGAGTGCTTTGGGCTGATGGGTTTTAAAGCTAAGAATTAGGAGATTTTCTTTCAGTTTCAGCAGTTATGCTGTTACTTTCTAATTTTTGCCATATCTCTGAGCTTCTTTCTGCATCAGAAATCTCTTTGTCAAAAACAAAAGTCTTTCAGTCTTCCTTCTACTCATGGTCTGAATGAGGGCTGCTCTGAAAGCAAAGCCTGCTATCGTATTATGTTGGCCCATAACATTAGAGGTGGATGCTGGCAGTAAGGCAGTAGGAACTGAACCATTCTGTCAGTATTCAGTTACATTTTGTTGTGCTGCAGTTGGCAGCGGTGGGGCAGTCTGACAAAACAGTATTTGACATTGGTGTTCATATGAAGGGAAGGTATGGAACTGAAATCCTCCATGTGGAAATAAATGGCACCCACTGACATTCATTGACACTTGCTGAATGTTTATAGAGACCAAACAGTGGATGTGAGCACAGTGAGGCAGTGGGTGGTGCATTTCTGTGGTGGTGATAGCAACAGTGGGTCACATCTGCAGTTGCAGATTGTTATGAGCACAGCATGCAAACTCTTTTTCATTGCAGATGAAAATGCATAGCTGGTGGTGGTGGTGACTGTGTTGAAAAATTGTATTTTGTAGCTGAGAATTTGCTCTATCAAATAGTGATCTTGTCCTCCTTGTGTGTGTTGTATTTTCCATGGAGATGAATAGGAGACCTTACTTCCAGGGCGACCTAAGTATTTAAATGCTTCTAGGGAGGGTTTGGAAGTCCAGTAGTACAATACTATAGTAGTGTTTTGCTGTAGGATCAGTATCAAAAGGCAGAATGTTTCAAAAGATATAAAATGAAGTTACATTTTTGAAGAGATGTACTTTTGTCAGGAAATGTAGAAGTGTAAAGGAAGAGACTCATATATTTATGATGTCCTTAAGCCTTGCTTTCTAAATTAATTCAAGGAGAAGCACTGTAACATTTGAACAAAACTGTCTTGGCTAATGTAAAAGCCAGTCTTATTTTTCTTACATATATTTGTACAAAAAAACAAATGTCTTCTGTGCCATTTATTATATACAGTGCAAATTGACCTAACTGACTGGCCACTATAGTATTCATCTGGGAATAATCAGAGTTTATAATCTGTTTTATCTGGTATTCTTGTATTTTTGTTGCTAAGCAGCTAAAGCCATTATGTAGATATTGCTATATGGGTGTAATCAGATTAGCACAAGTTTGCATTGCCTTTTATTACTGATTAGTGTCAAATTAGAACTTTTTAGGTCCCAATTCTGTTTCTTATTATCCCTGCTTCACTAGATATGTACATGTGTATAACAAAAGACCAAATTAGCCCCTATATTTTTAGCTATTTCGGTGCTAAAATATTTTAATGCAATCTAAATAGAAATTTTTCTGATAATTATTTCTTAATGAAAAGGGCTAACTACAATAAAAAGGTAGAATAAAATGGTAGGTTTTTTATATCCATCTGTACTTATTTATATTCAAAATTCTTTTGAATATTTTAACTGTATTATTAAATATGTATATACACAGAATGTGCACAATAGTAGCTTTCTTTTTGTTCCAAATTGTTTTCCATAGTCATTCTATATCACAAATATTGCAGTGAACTCATTCTTCAGAACATGTCACAAAACCCTCAAAGCTAGAGTAATATCTCTTATATCATACCATCAAAGTCCTGTGTATATAGGAAATTTTGGCAGAAAAAGGTTTTTCAAACATTTGAGTAATGCATATGTTAAATTTAGATTTCTTATTGACTGCATGAATTCATTGACTGTAATCAGTTTATTGTCTAAAAGTAGACGCTGTGGTCAAAAATAGTTGGAACGGTGAAGCTGCTGATTAAATACTGTAATCGTTGTCTCTCTCACACACACAGGCCCCTGTTTCCAGCATGATGACCCGGTTTTGGAAACTTGCTATTATGCTGCTCAGTTATTGCTAGCTGTTCTTGAAGATTATTAAAGCCTGGTTAGGTCACTAAAGACTCATTGTTCACATTAGTCCTTTTAGTGTTACACTTCAAGTCAGGCTATCAGTGCAGCCAGACTCATCAAGGGTCTGTAGGAGAAACTGCTCCTCCAGCATAGAGAAGGCATCAATCAGGAAAGTCTAAATGCTTCTCTTTCAGACCGGAAAGACTTTTATTTTGTGATGCAGCACCCAAACTGAACAGGACTCTTTCACACCCTCTCAAAGCTAGGGCTTGTTCCTAGTTTGCATGTATAAAAGTGAGAGCTGCAGCTGCAGCTCCATGTTTTTTGCTGTGCTGTAACCTTTTGAGGCCTCGACAAACCCTGGGAATAGCCCTGACTCAGCATCTGCAGCCAGAATTCAGTGTAACTACTGTCATGAAATAGTTGAGGGTGAGTTATAATTTGTACTGATTTTATTTACCTAATGCCGGTACATTAGGATTTTAGAGTTTATGCTGCCAGTGGTGTTGCATGTATCTTAGTGCAGCCAAGTGTAAAATTCAGCTTCATAATTTTAGTTCTGCTGTGATCATGTGGAGACAGGAGGGCTTAAGGATAACAGGTGGAGGTAAGGACCTTTTTCAGTACTGTTTGCATATCTCTTGAACAGATTATCTGGAACTACACACTGCACACTTTTCCCCTTAAGAAAAATTTCTTGCTCCAGTTGAGGCATGTTTGAGGGAAGAGTTTTTCAGAATATATCGTATCCTTTGCCAGTAACTTTCCTGGCAACTCTGTCTGTCTTGTACACCGTGCTTTAAGCAGAGATCAGAGGAACTGGGAATGTTGTCATCCAAACAGGGCAAAGGGGGTAGCCAATTTTGAATAGAACTGGAGGATATCCATCACTTACTGGGTCTATAAAATCACTATAGAAGCTTTGTCTTACTTCTGTCTTAACATTATGCTAGTTGGTTCTGATGTACCTAATTCAGTAAATTTGGGGGGGAATGGAGTACCCAGTGGAGTACCCATCATTAAACAGGATAATTGGACAAAGACGCTTAAAAAAAAATCCTGCAATTGTGGCTTTTAGTTTAGTTTCGTCGTGGGAGAGAGGAGTAGGAAAAACTACTAGTAATCAATGTTATGACAGTATCCCTTGAAAGAAATATGCCTGATGGCTTTGTATCAGGGTGTATCACTCTGCAGCCATGTGCCATGACCCTCTTTCCTGTTCTTCCTCTTCACATCTTGAGATCATCCTCAGGCCTGGTGCAGAACTCCTTTCCCCCTACTATTTGGTCAGTAAATACTTGAGTTCATGACTCTTGTTGCCCTACTAGTACACTTTGTGCTCTTCCTTGTATTTTACAGCATAAAGCTCTATTCACAATTTACTTCTAATGGGTTCCATACAACAATGAATTTATAATGATAAAACCTATCTTTAAAATAAGTGGAAGCATAATGTTTACACAGGTTGCCGTCAGGACGCCTGTTTATGCTGGTTAACTGTTTAAGAAACTATTTAAAGAAAGTCCATTTTACATAATTGATAATAGGACAACATTTCACAGTGTGTTTTTTAGGTGTTGCTCATACAAGTAAACAACTAACTCATCCCACAGGAAGAGAAAAAGGAAGTTATATATCAAATTTGATTCTTCAGCTTCTTTCCTAAATGCAGGAAATTATCCTCATTGGGATTCATGGATTAATTTTTCGTTTTATTTTGCAATAGCAGTAAGCTTAGTAGTTGATAATTGTACACAAGAGAATTTTGCCATGGGAAAAAAGTGAAATTTACAAAATAATTGTTTGCATCTTTATTAAAATGTTCGTTGCTTTTTTGAAATGTGCACAGTAATAATTTTAAATTCAGTCTTATCTCACATTTTAATATATTGTTGTGGGCCAGACTGAATAGTTTTAATGTTGGCATAGAATGTCATCTACACATACAGCATGTATGAGGCAGACCAAACTCAAGTAGGGTGTAACTTAGAATAGATTTCTTCTAATCTCTGCTTCTCAAAACCACATCACAATCAGATTATTTTTACGTTAATAGGTGCAGTAGAAGAATTAAAAGACTCGAGTTAATGCCATTTTATGTCAGTTTCAGTCCTGTGTAATTTTAGCAGCAACACATACACAAGCACTTTTTTTATTGCAGAAGGGTTTGCTTTTGCCTATTACAGTAGTGTTTAGCCTCATGCTTATATGTGGGGAAATGAGTAAAGGGCTTCTTTGTTTTCCCATGTCGGGTGGGTCCAAGGCCATTCTTTAAGCTCGGAAGTATTCAGTGCATTGTTTATCTCCTTAAAAAGATGGCAAGGAAGCTGATCCATAACACAAACCGAGCATTTAAGAGAAATGACTCTTCAGGATAGATCAAATGATGTGTCGCTTGCATGCTTGTTTTTCCGTCTGAACTAGGAAGAAATTAGGTATTGGGGTATATGCAACTTCCACTGACAGTTAAAAACAGTAAATGTAGATCAGTAAGACACATACGGGTGAGCTGTACTGGGAAAAAACTTTGTTCTTTAGAGTACATATGCCTTGCCAGCTGCACAAGAAAGGAAGTTTTACTTTTAGGTACTTTTAGTTCAGCAGATAAAAGGATGAAGGAAATCCATTTTATAAACTTCTGTAAATATATTTTTTGTAAAAATCATCATGTAATCAGCCATGATAAGTAATTTTAAATGCAAGTGTAGAAAAAAACCTATGTCTTAGAGATAAGAGCCTGTCTTCTCTTCTGCACTGCTTTACTTCAGATGATGGCTGAAATCATTACATTTTTGGGCAGTATTTCCTGTTGTCTGATTAATTCATACTTGTGAATTGCCAGGGTTTTCAGCTGCGTGAAGCATATGCTTTGCTAAAAATTGATCATGTTCTGGAAACAGGAAAATATGGAACAGAAAGTAGATCCAGTTAATGCATTCAAAGGTCACTGTTGCATTTATAGAACTACAGAAATCCAGACAGTGCAGAGAGCTGTACAAATAATGACTTTCAATAGGTATTGGAAAAGCCTGGCTCAGGTAACTTCAGTTTGTCATTTGGAACAAAAAAAAAATCACTGTGTGGTGCCTACATAAATCAATAAGTAACCATGAAGTGCTTCCTTTTTAGGAAAGATTATGAAAATGCATTGAACAGAGAATGTATGTCAATTAAGAATTCTGCATGTATTTATCAGTTTTCATTATTCTATGTGCTCGTAATTTGTCTCTTTAAATGTAATTTTTTTCAACCTTTTATGACATTTCTTTCATACTCTTTTGGAAAGCTAAATTATGCAGGGAGCCACATAAAAGGTAATATAAGGATTTGATCTCATGAAATACTGAAAAAGACATAAAAAGAGCCAAAAGTTTGTTCAACCCAGTATCCTGTCTCTAATGATACCAAAGATGATGTGCAGGAAGAATGTAGGCAGAGGATAAAGCATATTATGCCATTTTTCAAGATACTCTTCCAGTATCAGAAGAAGTGCAACTTTAATATTTCATGAGCCAAAGATGGTGTTCAGTGAGGTGGGCATCTTTGCACATAATACAGCTTGTGGCAAGTGTTAAGAGTGAAAAACTACGCAGAAAACTGGAAAACTATATAGAAATGTAAATGATGTAGACCATAGTTCTCTTTTTAGTGGGAATGTCCTCTTAAATAACACATCTGCAAAGATACAATCCAATACTGCAGCATTTATGCAATTTCTTTATAACAGTATACCTGAAAGTACTGTCTATGACATTAAAATTCTCCAAGCTGCATTATTTCTCCATAGTGTTTTGCAACAGTGACTTACTTTGCCTGACTACCTTATTAGCAATTAAATATGCTGCAGTTTCTAAGACAGAGGAAACAGGCATTTCCATCAGATGGATTGATGTGCTTTCTGTAATGAATACAAAAAATACTGTATAGTATAGTACAGGTAAATAATACATAATAAATCTGATAGAACAGTCTCAAGTTACGTTTTCCAGCACTGAGAGTTAAGGTGGTAAAAGAAAGATGCAAGTGTTACATTATCTTGAGTTTTCCCATCAGTAGAATAGGCAACAAACCACAGCTGCCAATGTCATGCCTGAGCCAA
Source organism: Tetrao urogallus (assembly GCF_951394365.1). Lineage (NCBI taxonomy): Eukaryota > Metazoa > Chordata > Aves > Galliformes > Phasianidae > Tetrao > Tetrao urogallus. The sequence continues at coordinate 25,879,920 of NC_136814.1, forward strand.
AAGGGCATCGTGCATGATGCAGTAGACTTCATTAAAAAGCATGCCAAACAGTGGTGCCATTTTCTTTCAGATTTTCAGTCTGCAGTGTTCTTTTATTGAGCTTCTGAGATATAAATGAATTAAAGGTATTTTTAAATTTATTTCAGTGACTATTTAACACTTCTATCTGAGCATTGCGTAGTGTAAGTGTAGAGTGTAGACATCTCTTCCATAAGTAATAGTAGCTATGTTGGATATATTGATGAGTAGAGCCCATTAATCCATTTATGGACCCATACAATAGGAAACATGTTCTAAAAGAGCTTTTACTTAGCTTGTTTGGGCATCCAAGAATACTCATTTGTATTTTTAGAAATTTTAGAGTGAAAGGGAAATGAGGTTTAGGCAGGAAAAGGACCTTTCTTCAGGGAGTTAAAATTCAGTATTCCAGATGATATTTTTAATTCCTGGTTCTTTTTAGTTGTATTCAGGTGTGAGAAACTTAGTGGTCATATTGCTGAGTTGTCATTCAGACTGGCTGATGCCACAAGTTCGCTTTATTGATTATATATATAAACATCCTTTCCATGCATGCAGTACTCAAGAGCAAGTTCTTTAACGGCAACTGCTGTACTCAACAGCATAGGAGAGGAAGCCTGCAGAGCTTTCCTGGCATAACAAGAAACAGGAAGATCCTATCTAGTAAGATTTTGTGATCAGAAATAACAGAATTTTAGATTGGAATCTGAATTTAGAGTGGCTTAAACTCACAAAACCTCTGAACTTTTGGGAATTTGCCATGAACCTGTGGGAAAAGTTAAGAAAGAATTGTTGCTGGGTGATGTGCCTGAGGAGATTAACTGGTTTCCACAGTACAGTTCAATGTTGTATTATTATATAAAACACTTGGTGTGATTCAAATATCCCTTAGGCTAACATGTAATCTCAGCCACATGTGTAACCCAATATCTAAGTATTGTTTCACTTTGCTTTTTAACTGGATTTAGACTGATGGGTTTAAGAAGCCACAGGCAGCTCCCTTGAACCTAAAATATCACCTTTTTCAGAATTTGGTACACAATACAGCTTCATTAAAATTTGTTAACCATTATCTGATTACAGGGTTAAGATCATTCTGCAAATAGCATTGACAGAAATGAAGTTTATTTACTGGCCTTGTTCCAGAGCAAAGTACTGTTTTATCCATTAGTAGTATGCTGTTTCTAATGTTGTTTACATTCCTTGAGGAAATGTGGAAGCTACTGCTTGAAGAGGCTAAAGGACATATGAGTCCTTCGGATTCTTCTTGAAAATATTCTGGAAGTAAATGCTAAATTACATTATTCAACTTATTTTCAGATTGCAGAGAGAACATTGTGTCTTGGCAAACTGTGTCATATTTGAATAATTAAATCTAAACTATGAAAAAAGTTCCCAGACCTTATCATGATGCAGTGAAGAATTATATTATTTTTTTTTTGTCCTGCCCACAAGTTTTTCTTGCAAGTTACTGCCTTTGTCAAATTACTGAGGGCCGCAGAAAGATATACTGACTACAATTAAATTTACTTGAGGATTTGAGTAGCATGATTAAAAATTTTTAAATGTTGTAATCTGAAAATAAAAAATCTCACTTTTTTCCCCTCTATGTACTTATATCTGTTAATTTAAAAGAGGGAAGTTTGTGATCATGATTTAAAACTCACTTATAATTTATGTAAATTGTCCCATAGAAACCTTTGGTAATAAACTTCAAAGGAGTTTCATGAAACCTCAAGATGAATGTACAGGAAGATTTCAAAAAGATCTTCTCTCTCCTCTGGAACTGAAGACATGGGAAATTGTCTCAGTTCAGCTGACATGTGCTTTGAAATGCTAGGTTAGGATGACTACAAAGCACCAAATGGGAAGCTTCAGATCACTGCTAGTATATTTACTGAATCACAAAAGGCGAAGCTCATGCAAATTGTTACCACTTTTCTTTTGTTCCTAATTCTAGAGAACATATTTTAATGATTAAGATACTTTTTCTTAGAATGAAAAATTGCACAAGACCAAGGTTATGGCATGTTGTATTCATTGTATGCATTTTAGTCCAGGAATACTGCTAGAAATGCAGTGTGGAACCACTGGGACTGCGTAAGCTACAAGTCCAGCATTTTGTAATCATACAGAGCTAGAAATATATCCCATTGAGCATGTTCATTTTTTCAGTAATACATGAGATTTTTTAGTTCTTAATAGCTAACAAACTGATTGCATCATTCTGCTTTAGCAGCTTGTCATGTTTGTTTGTCATTTCTTGTGTCCTGATCTTAGTTTTTGATCTTTCATGAAGAAAGATATAAACTTTGCTGTCTCTTTGCCTTGTTTCATGTAACACCACAGCTGCTACAGAGTAAAAGTAAATATTTTATTAGGACTTACAGCATATATTATTTTTTGTTTATTGTCAAATGATTTATGTGAAGCTTTGACATTGGTTTTGAAATGCACAACTCAGCAACTGTTGATTCCAAGGCATCAATAACTGTGAACAAAAAATGCTCACATATGAACATTTTTTGTTCATATATGAACAAATATGAACAAACGTTCATATATTACGTTCTTTGATATGCTGAAAACCTTTGCTAGTTTAGGGACAGAACATTCCACAGCCTGAAATTTAAAATGTAAAATAAGTAAGATTCAAAAACACCTATGTTCATATTTCACTGACATACACAGAATAAAATAAAGTAATTTATAATCAAAAATAAGATAGCTTGTGTGTGTTTGTGTGTGTGTGTGTGCGCTCAAACTTCAGTGTATCTATCTACAAAAGTAAGGGTAAAGGTAGATTGAGTCATAGATATAACTGCTCATTTATATGTAAGTGGTGGTCTTTTAAAAATTTTAGCTGCAATTCTGTTTGTTTTATCCAAAGAGAATGCATTATCCATGCATCATTCAAGGAAAGGCAGTTTGCCTTAACTTTGCATTTGCAACGAAATAAAATTTCTGACAGGAATTTTCTCGAACAATTATGACATTCCCAGCAATCCACTAATCATAAATACTACTGAGATTTTCATAGCTTGACAAACTAATAGCTTGTTTTCGTAATATAAAAAACTGGTGGACCTGCTTTAAAATTTATCAGTGTTGCACACATGGCATGAGTTTTTTTACCTATAAGCCATATAACTATGTGGATAAAAATTCGTCACTTTTTCTTACTGCTTATCAAAACCTACACTTATTTTTACATGTTTTAAACCTTCATATATTCTTTGTAGTTGACCTTGATGCTGAAAATTGATACTGAAAACTCCATCATTAAAGCCATGTCTTAAAAAATAAAGTTCACGTTCTCGTCACTGTTTGTGTGGAACAATTAAGTGAAGTTATGTAAGTTATTACTGCAATTGTGATTTGATCCAGAACTCGTAAAAGTTGCTTAGCTTTTAATCAGGCTCATAATCATGGAAGCAAGATACCATGTGATGTCACCATTTATTTTTTCACAATGTTGTATAACATTTTATTGTCGCAGGCTGTCACCTAATAAGAATGTGTATGGAAAGAATACAGAAAGTCTTCTGAGTCTAAATCTGACAGTCAGGCATAAGTCATTTAAAACTTTTTTCAGGATGTTGCCCAACTTGTCTGAGGTAGGGCTGTTGGGGGTTTTTTTTTTGTTTGTTTTCATAATGACTACATTTAATTCAGTGACGCTGAAAAAGTGTAATTAACTATTGGAGGAAGAAAATTGAAAATAAGCATTGTTTGAATTTGTACAAAAACAAAACACCGGTATTTTTTTCCATGCCATGAGAATAGTGAACAATTAATAATATGATTCCACATAGTAGGTGTGGGCATTGATCTAAGTCCATAAGCTGCTGCTGAAAGAAGAAATCTCTTGCTCTGTATCCTCTTCCTGGAATACCCAAAATTTCTTTCATCCATTCCAGCAAGCCCTGTCATGGATGAATCAGATCCATTTGCTGATAGAGGTGAAAAATAAAGTTACAAAAAATTAAAAATGAAAAAGAAAAATCTATGTATCAGTGAGCTTAACCTGTCTGACACTGTTGGGTGCCTAAGATGCAACAAGAGGGGAAGAGACTTGCTCTGATCCGTGGCAGTTCATTGTTCAGACAGCAAGCCAGCTGTGAAATTGCAGATAACCTGATTTCTCTAGACAGCAATGAATTTTCATCTCAAAAGAATGATAAGTCTGAACTGCAGTTTATTCATGTTTATATTTTGTGGCTGTAGTCACCTTAGATATGATCCTAAATTATTTATAATCATGATTACTATTAAATTGCTCAGAAAAATGGAAAACAAGATTTGTGGGTCAATTGATTTTTTTGAAAATAATGGTTAAATTCTCACTGACTCCAGAAGGGTCAGAAACACCAGCCTGGAGTTCTTTTGTCATTACGAGAAGTAATGCATCGCAGATGAGATGTCATTTTGTCATCTGTTAGAAATTGAGCTTTTGGCAGTGTAGGTATGTGAGCAGCATATGCTATTGCTGTTTTCATTTGGTTTTTGTTTGTTTTGTTTGTTTTTAATTCCACTGTTTGTAGCCAATGAAACCACGGTAGTAACTGTTACACATAAAACAATTATATTCTCAAGCTGTTATGCTATCATTTCCCCTATCCATCTTTGGAAGTAATTATTTCACTTCTGTATTGTATTAGGTTAGAATTAGGCAGTATGCTACCTATGCAGGCAGTATGTTACCTTATTACTCTTGATCCCAAGTGGAATGTAAAAGATCTGAATGTTGATTTCTAAAAAGGACAGAAAAAAAGATGGGACTGTAAGTTTCTGTCTACAAATGCAGCGGTGAATTTGGAAAAGAGTAGTTGTGTCATAGTGTACACTGCTGTTGGCACTTTCAAGGCAAGTTGATCTTTTGGGAACTTGTATATCTTTGCATGTTTTTATTTCTTCAGGCAATTCTGTCTGAATTGTCTCAGATATCCACTGTGACTGCCTGTCACTATCATCTTGCAGAGCTGTGAGCTTTCCAGGCAGGACCAGCTCTGCTCCCAGCCGGCTGCTCTGCTTAGCATCACTGCCAAGCACATGGCTGCTGGTTTGAAGTCTGCAGTCTTGACATTCTGTGTTTGAACAAGGCCTGACTCAGACAGATAGATACAAGTCTTAACCTGTTGGCTACACTCACTCTGTGTCTTATCCACTGTTATGTGAGTCTGAGGGATGAAATGGATAAAATAGGAAAGCCTGATAGACAAAGCGATATGAAAGGTATGCACAAGTGAATTTTCCATTGCTATTTTGATTATCACAAAGTGTCTTCATGTAAATCTTGAAATCCAATTGACTTTGTATTTGCACTTAGTTCTGTCTGTAATTTTAACACATTTTCTGCTTCCTATTCTAAACCATAAAAGAGGCCAAAGGGTGGGATATTTCAAGAGAATGAAAGAGGTGTGATTGTGACTTTTTTTTTTAATAACGAAACCATGTGTAGAAAATATTTGCAGTAATGTGTTTATATATTCATGTACTAAAAGCACGTATACTTCTGTTAAAATATACTTCTGTCCTGGTAGTTCAGTGTTCAGCAGCCCCTACTGTGCTCAGGTTAGTTATTTTCATATCCTTTCCGTTAATATGTCTGTTATAATTTTAAGTCTTTTGGACCTCTTTAAAAAATCTATTTTTTTGATTTTATCATCACTCTCCAAAAAAATTTTGGCTTCCTTCTTGAGCTGGTTTGAATTTTCATATGTATCTCCGTGACTAAAAGCCCTACTACAGATCAAAGTTGGATCTACTGAAGTGATTTTAAACATGGGTTCTACTTAAATTCAATAATTGAACTAATGGAAGATATTATTATGCATTTCTGTATGACTCAGCACTGAGAAACAATTAAAAATCCTCATTAAATGCTTTGTACGTGGAAAAACACACTACAACTCATTGGCATTTAGAAAAAGAAAGCTCAGTGTTAAAGGCTTCTGATGGTGATATTGGAAAATGTTAACAGCCAGTCATCTTTCAGTAATGGAAGGTCGCAACAGATGTCTGTGTGGATAATTTTCTGTGTTACAATGTATGGTCACATTTCTAGTGCAGAGAAAACTGTCAGTAAAAAGACAAACACTGAGCAATATATTACTCCACTAATCTGCTCATACATATTTTTCTATGGAAAGAATCTTCACTGAAAAACAGCACCATACCTGGTGGAGGCTAAGTGACTTCATTTTTCTACCAGTTTCAATCCACAACATTTTTCATCTTTCTATTTCTAGCACTTCCAATATGCTAAACTAAATATTAAGCATTGTTTTCAGACAACTTTATAGATCTATTAAACTGTTGATTTACCAAGATTCAGAGACCATGCTTTGTACATCCAAATTATCTCTGCCTGGTGTTGTTTTGGAGATGTTTTCCCCAAGAATTAGTGCAATCTTTTCTTACACCTATATACTTAATTACTTTCCGTCTTGATAGAAGTTTTGGGTCAGGCTTGCTAGTAATAATTTTTTGGTTGTTTTCTCTTTCTTATGGCTTATGCACTAGTACTCTTGCTGACCTCCAATAAGGGTGTTTGTTAAGTGCAAGGTTTTATGTCCTGGATGTTGAAATGTGTGTGGTTTAACAACAGCAACAAAAAAAAATCTAGGTCTGCACTTTTAATGACCCAAACTTTCATTCATCATAGAATTCTGCACTTAATCTGTTCTAGGATCTATGCCATAATCTTATCGCTTTAATTATAGTCCCCAAAAATGCAAAAAATGTTATATAACTCTTTCTGAACTTGTTTGGGCTTCTTATAGACATGCTTATGAGGAAGGAAAAACATAATGCACTCCAACACTGACATAGGGGAAAAATCACGCGTGCAACAAGTTGCGATCTAATTTTCTGAAAAGAAACTTAAGAGATCTAGTTAACAAGATATATTTTTTTAAAACACTGAGCTTTAAATCTCAAAAAACAGTTCTATGTAGAGGTCTGAAAAGTGTTGACTTTGTGATCCAAGGACTGGCATTCTGTAAATTTGAGTTTGTGATATCAAAGCTATCGCAAGCTTTATCTTTGTTTATGAAATCAGGTTCTAACAGTTTGAAACTTAGTGTACCTCGAAATTACTTGCACCATTTTATGTTGGTAATTTAGAAAACTATTATGTTGTTTTCTTATAGGAATAAAAAAAAAACCATTTGGCATATTCATGTCATAAAGATCAGTGCCTGTAGAGGTTATTTAGAATCATTTGCTTGCATCAGAAACGGTGTTGCCAGCAGGAACAGGGCAGTGATTGTGCCCTTGTACTCAGTTCTGGTGAGGCTGCACCTCAAGTACTGTGTCCAGTTTTGGGCACCTCACTGCAAGAATGACATTGAGGCCCTGGTGCGGGTTCAAAGAAAGGCTACAAAGCTGGTGAGGGGTCTGGAACACAGGGTTATGAGAGAGCTGGGATTGTTCAGTCTGGAGAAGAGCAGGCTCAGGGAAAACCTTATTGCTCTCTATAACTACCTGAAGGGAGGCTGTAGTGAGCTGAGGGTCAGCCTCTTCTCTTGTGTAACTGGTGATAGAACTAGAGGGAAAGACCACAAGCTGCACCAGGGGACATTTAGACTGGATGTTAAGAAATACTACTTTTCTGAACGAGAGGTCAGGCACTGGAATGGGCTGCCCAGGGAGGTGGTGGGGTCACCAACACTGGAGGTGTTCAAGGAATGTTTGGATTTTGTGTTGATGGATATGGTTTAGTGAGAACTATTGGTGATAGGTGGATGGTTGGACTGGGTTGTGAGGTGGTTGTAAGGTTCAACAAGGGGCAAGCACAGAATCCTACACTTGGGCAGGAAAAGCCACGTGCATCAGTACAGATTAGGGGTTGACATGCTTAAAAGAGCTCTGCAGAGAAGGGCCTAGGCATTCTGGTAAACAACAGATTGGCCATGAGCGAACAAGGTGCCTTGTGGTCAAGAAGGCCAATGGTATCCTGGGTGCATTAAACAAAGCGTGGCCAGCAGGTCAAGGGAGGTGATCCTTTCCCTCTGCTCTACCCTGATGAGGCCACATCTGAAGTACTGTGTCCAGTTCTGGCTTCTCCATTCAGGAAAGACAGGACTCTCTTCTTGAGAGTCTTGGAGCATCTCCCTTATGAGCAAAGGCTGAGAGACCTGAGGCTGTTCAGCCTGGAGAAGACAAAGAGGGAATGTTATCAACACTTATAAATATCTGAAGGGTGAGAGTCAAGTGGAGGAAGCCAGCCTCTTGTCAGTGATGCCCAACCATAGGACAAGGGGCAAACTGGAACATGTGAAGTTTCATATAACCGTGTGAAAAAACATCTTTACTTCAAGTGTGACAGTGCAAAGGAACAGGCTGAGCAGAGAGGTTGTGTCATCTCCTTCTCTGGAAATATTCAAAACTTATCTGGATACTTTCCTGTGCAACTTATTGGAGGGAGTTAGCAGTGTCCAACCCCTGTGATTCTGTGATAATAAATAAAGTTTCTGCAGGATTAGTCTCATAATCAGTTTTCTCTATGTTAAGATTTTATAAGAAAATCCATGTGTCAGGAATGCATTAGCTGTGTAATATTTTCATGAATGTGTAGTTGTACGTCTTTGTGGATAAGGACGAGAGAGTGCAAAATGGAAGTATTGCTTAAACACTTGTACTTGTGTTCAGGCTATCAGAACTGCTGGCATATATGTTGGACTAGAATGATCATTCCTGGTGAATATCACATATATTTTATAGCCTTACAGATTTTCCAAATATAAAGAATCTAAAAGCCAAAGCTGTCATTAAGCCCCCTCTGTTATCTTACTGTGTCATGTTAGCTCATAACTCTTGTAAAATCTGTTATATGAACTCCACAGCTGTAACTTACAGGACACAGAAGTTGTTGATGTTTAGGAACAGCCTGATAGAACGGGTATATTGTTTTTCTTAGTAGATATCCAGACTTCCACTTCTTGTGTGTTTTGTCTTTGAAGTTTCTGGATAAGAGTCAAGAACAATCTGGGCATTTTGAGAGGTATGTCACATCTTCATTTTGATCCAAGGGGAATTGCTTGTGTAACTTCTTGCTTGCTTGCAACTTCTTGGCTTTGGTTTTGAGACTTGGGAGTTTTTGCTTGAAGATTACAATAGCACAGAAAAGTCGTTGCTTTATTTCTTCTTTGTCAGAGCTTTAAAAGTCACTTATGTGTAATTGGTGATGGTGGTTTTAACTGCTACCTTTGGTTCCTGATATGTTGGTTTTCTCCATCCTAGAAAAAAGATCCATTCAAAAAGTAAAACTCCATGTGTATAGTTGGCAGTCTCCTCTAAAATCTGTTTTCAAGGACTTTGAACAATACTTGGACAAGGACTGCCAGGAGGTTGGCTGCTACTTTCAGAGTTTAAAGATCATCTTAATTTATATTTAGAATGCATATACATTTTACATTCTCATACTGGGACTTCTTCTTACCGAACCACCTCTAACTTAATGCTATTAATTTGGTTTTACTTGAAATGTGCCAGAATAACATGTAGCAGCAATATTTGGGAAGACTGTTTCAGAGAGTTAATTTCTTGCTGACACTCATCTGAATTACTGCCTCTGGTCTGGGAGGGTGAGTTCTGAGCTCTTTAAAGCTGCTGAGCATTTGGTTTTTTTGGGGTTTCTTTTTTTTCCTCCCCTACTCCTATTTCTGATAGGCCTAAAATAGATGTTGCTGAGATATCCAAGAATCCTTGAGCAGAAGGGGGGGGGCATCTTTTCTGAGTGTATCTCCTTACATGGCACTTATCACAATAATGTTCCTGCTAACTTCCTCTCCTATGAAGTAACATCATGACTTTTAGTTGCTTTTTTGTTTCTTAGAAACAATTTGTTCCCAATTTTTGAAATTGCTCAAGCCCAAGTTTTTCTGTAGCAACAACTTTAGTGAAGAGAATTCCAGAAATGAATAGGTTTGAGAAAGTGTGATGGAATACAAAGTATCTTATATAAGAAGTCAGAATTTTTTCTTCCTGCCTTTTCTGCCCAACCTCTTCTTTGTGCTATTCAAGACCTTTGTTAGAGCAATAGCCCAGCTGGATGCTACTTCCTCAATTAAGCGAAGTTCAAGAAATCAGCTGCTGCTTAAAAGAAAACTACTCATTGTTAAGCTCTGTATCTTACCCCTCCCAAGGTTAAAAATGTCCCTGCTCCATCAGCACTCCCAATGTAATATGTCCCTAGACACTGAGAGGTGTGCCTTCAAGGGCATAAACAGTCTTTTACCGAGTTACTTATACAACGATTTCTAAAGTTGACTTAATGTTAGCCAGCTATACCAAGACTGGTTTCCTGGGTATTTTATATAACGTTGATGTAGTGTTTCACTTTGTATCTCAAGCATTATGTATTTTCAAAACTGCATGATTATTGAGAAGAATCTCTGTCATAAAGAACTTCTGTGTCCACAAATGGTTATTACCTGGTTACCATTTCTGAGCTTACTAGGTTTCATGTAATTTAGTTTTTTATGATTTTTTAGAAATGTGTCTGGAGCAAAGGTTTTCTTCCTCTTCTGAATTTAGTAAGAGTGAAAGTCTTTTAGAACTTTGTGAATTTTAACAGAGGTTAAAAATCAGGTATGATTGAGTGGGCATAGTCTAGAAATTTAGTCTAGAAGTTTTCTTGTCAGTAATACTGTGGTTTACTTGGTTAGTGTTGAAGAGAGTTAAAAGTACATTAGAAGTAGAAGTATATAGGTAATGCCTATTTATTACCAATGCCTGTTTATTACCATGGAAAACACAACAGATGCAAGGAGCACAAGAACACTATTAGAACAAATTCTCAGCTACAAAAGACTAGTTTTCAACATGGTCACTAATATTTCCGGGGCATTTTCACCAGAGATGAACGTGAACCTGCATGCCATGCTCATGAAAATCTGCACCAGTGGAGGTGACCCACTGTCACTGTCACCACAGTGTTACCACAAAAACATGTACCACCCAAAGGTTCACTGTGATCACATCCACTGTTTGGTTTCCATAAACATTCACCAAGTGTCACTGAATGTCGATGGGTACCATCTTTTCCTCATGGAGAAATTCAGTGATACACTATTGCTTCATACACACTTCCATTTCAGATGCCACTTAGTCAGACTGCCCCTATGCTGCCATCTTTCACACAGGAACAAAATGTAATGGAATATCATTGGGAAGCTTTAACTTCTACTGCCATATCGCCAACGTCTTCCTCTGACATTGCGGTCCAATATAATAAAATAGGAAGCATTCAGTGTGGAGCAGCCCTTGTGCATCACCTTTATATCTGGTCTAAGTAGGCACAGGTCCATTGATTTAAGTGAGTTTAGTCCACCAAATAGGATATTTTTTTAATATCATGTTTCTGGAAGCTTGCTAAGATCTTAATACCATGTTGAATTTGTAGAACCTTACTACATCTTGTGACCTCAATTTACTTAAACTTGCATGTTTTCTACTCTGGTAAGACATAAATAAAGCAGCTCTGTACACTATGCAAGCTGCAGAGATCACAGTGCAATTGAGGACACTTCCATGGCTGCTACTTTCTGAATGATAAGTGCCTTTTCCCTCCATAAACCAAGCTCATTATGGCAAATGTCCAGCAAATAGTGGTGTAAAAAAACATTTGGAAGCAACCAATTCACTGCCTAGAATGTTAAATATTTATTCAATAAAACAAGGCTACGTTTAAGTAATCTAAAAGGGGTAACTTTTAAGCCTCAGCTAGTAAAACAGCGGTCAGGCTTACTCTGGCTGATAGTTTAATAAAAATGAAGGACAGAGATAATTTAAACCGAACTGTCTTGCTAAATCACTATATTTTAATGAGCACAACCTGCAAGTTGCACGGAAGTGGAAGTTCTCCCCAATGCTGCACTGATTTTGAAAGCAAAAGGAAGCTTTAAGGGGAAATGGATGAAATGGTTCCACAACAGAAATGTGTCGCTTGTGGTAGCAGAATGCTAGCTGGGCAATACACGAGAATTATGCTTTAAATGATAGCCAGGTGAAGGATTTCCTCCTGAGCGGAGGATCCTTTCTCATTCTCATGACAGCTTTGTTATAGAAGGTGCCTTACATTTGAACTTTCAAGACTGAGAATCTTTTTTTCTGCTACGCTCTTAAAATCTCTTTGTATTTTGTAAGATAAAGAAATTTTTAAAAATCTATTTCGTGCATGTCTTTATATAGAATGTATGTATCTGTATATATATAAACAGTGAAAGATCTTCTTGTAATATGTGAAATTATATCTGTCTTCCCAGGCCAGATAGTGGTTTATCTACTGTGTTATGTTGCTGCTCACACAATGAAATAAAAGATGCTTTAGAGAGAGCACATAGGTACCATTTTCTACAGATACCAGTATTTAAAATTGTAGACGGATTTTAAAATGGGCTTCTCTACCTTATGCTTTTTATTACATTCTTATTGAGCGATCCATGATTTTTTCTGCCTCTTGAAGTAGCTGATACAGTCTGCTTCCATAGCTACAACAGTGAATTTCTGAAGTTGGTAAATGACTGTGTGCAGTTTGTTTGGTTTGTTTTATGTTGTTTTCACTTATGGGTTTTTTTAACCTGTTTTTCTACTTTCAGTAAGTTTCTAAGTTCTAGTATTGAAGGATTTTGTATATAGATGGATATAGTTTATCCACCAGCTTTGCAAACATATTATTCTTACCTGTATCCTTCCTCAGCCCACAAATTTTTTGTCACTAAATGTATGGCAGCTGTTTCATCCCTGTAATCATTTCAGTTACCCTTCTCTGTACTCTGTTTACTGCTACTGCATCTGTTTTTGAGAGCACACAATACTCAAGATGTGACAACACAGAAATTTTACATAGCAGCAGAATGCTCAGTCTTTTTCCCAGTCTTTATCCTTCCAAACGCTACTCAATATTTTGTTGTCTTTTTTTTTTTTTTTTTTTTATGCTGACAGTGATTTGAAGAACTGTCAAAAAGAAACAAAACACAAGTTGCTTCTACAAAGCTTTAACTCTCAGTTGCAAGGCCAGCATCATGTAGATGTGGTTTCAGATATTTTCCCTTAGAAAGAAAATATTTGTCCTAATTCAGGGTAAGAGAGAAACTGCATGCTGTTGGGCAGTGGAAATCCAACTGGAGGAGTGCTGCATGATTATTATTAAAAGTAGGAGTTGGTTTGAACTTGAGTTGATGTTTTAGTACATAAAAAGTTTTTAATGGGATTTTAATTCAAAGATTTACTGAAATTTTTGAACAGGGAACATTTACCAAAGGTCCTAAATGATGTCCAGGTCTTTCCTTCTGAGGTTAATTCATTTTCTTCAGTTACAGTATCTGCTTGTAATGTCTCACCTGATCGGAAGGTTCATGACTGTAACAATGCCAAGATTTTAATGTAAACTGAATGTTTCTACCTTGCATTTTTCTCTCTCTTGTGTTTTGAATTCTGTTATATTTTCCAGGTAACCTGAAATTAATCTTTTCTGACCAAAATTCATTCTGTCATCTAACTGTTTTCCAGAAAAGTCTTACTTCTATACGTAGAAGAAAGTATTGCCTCTTCAGCTTTTCAGTAATTGTCGAAATAGGAACTTTACTGTATCCATGCACATACATTCCTTTTTCAGTTTATCTTTTAGTGAAACACATTCTGCAAATTCCTGATGCACACATCTTTCTTTTTTATGGTCATTCTCTTGAGAAGTAAACTGCCAGGCTATTCTGTAATCATCTTTGATGTTGTAATAAATACCATGATCTTTAAAGATTTTAACCTTTAACCAGTTAAAGGACAAGTCAAAGAAACAGATTTCTAGATAATTTTAAAAGAATATAGACACAGCAGATAAGTTGAAGTCTGTGTTTGCTGTGTATCAAAACACTTTCCAACTCAGAAAGATAGAATTTTATTGAGTGGATAGCAGACAAACTTGTCTCAATTTAGGCATTTATAAAATATGTGTATATATATATTCAAAATGTTTTGTTATCTGCAGATACAAGTACTGAGTCTGCCCAGTGCTTGTACACAAGTTGAAGACTTTATACGGATGTGACTCCGGGCAGTGGGTGCAAGTCTGACTGCACAAAAGTTTGCCCAAGTCAGAGGTCGGTGGCTACAGGTAGTGTCCTAACTGTATATCCTGGTGTATGTCCACTCCTTATTTCAGGGGAAAATTGTTGGTCCTTTTAAAAATCTACTAGGATGTTACTGGGTCTTAGAGTGAGTTCAGCACTGAAAGGCATTAAATGTTATATTCAGTGCAGCAGGTGATGACTTCGTTCAGCTCAGGAGAAAGTCCTGTACTGAGGCAATATTTCAGGGTCCCCACCTCCCTTTAGCAATAGCTTTGTATGTTGCTCTCCTAGCATTTGCTGTGTGGGAGAGTGTGTGCTTACATCAGATATTTCAAAATGGACATATTTGAATTTAGATTAACTATGTTAAAATGTTAACTTTTTTTTTTTTACTCTTTAGTTACATTATTGTAATTTCATTCTCCCTTTTTGTTGTTTTATTTTGAGTTTTCTTACTGCGTGAGAGCAAAGCAAAGCATGAAACATTGAATTTGTAGGTATAATAGTGGTGTGCACAAGAAACATGAGAGAGCATGTGAAGGTTAAGTTTCCCTCTCTGGCAGCTACTCTATAGCAGAACAGATCTGCTTAGCAACAGAGGCACCACAGGGATTTGTTAAGAACATTTACCCAGAGTTGACATTCTGCCTGTAAGCTGCCACTCGTGCTGACCTCTATCTTCAGGATGATAAGGGAATTTTGAAGATGTTGTGTTTCTGCATAAGTGTTTCAGAAAAAACACTGAAAAATCTTCAGAAATTCTCTGGATTCTTACATGATATCAACATCTAATTAAATTATTATTAACTGTTACTTAGGTCAGTTTAGGCATATAAAAGATGAAATAAGGAGAGGACACAGCTTTGAGTTTGGCCTTGCACAGTGCTTGAGGTTAGCAAAAGGTCTTTCAGCCTTTTTCTAAATAGTGGTAATTATTCAGTGATAATTTTGTATCAGACCGTATGAATTAAGGATATACTTCCTAAAGTTTAGATGAGTGCCTCTTTGGTCTTTGCTGTGGTCAGTTCAATGAAGCGTGCCCTGTGGGAGATAGGTTGGGCTCCTGTAAAACTGAAGCCCGATGTGAGCACTCCTTGCAGCTCAGCAACATGAGGCAATTCCTGAGGTTCCAGCAACAACAATGCACCAGCCCTCAGTAAAGTCTGCACTGCACTCAGGTTGAGCAGCAGATGTTCTGCAGGCACTTTTCTAAGCATTCTTTTGAGTAGTTGTCTCACTGTTTCTCTCTGCCCATCCTAATTCCACCCCTTGGCAAACACTTGAGTCCCTGTCATTTGTTCTTGTTATGGTACTTTACAACTAACAATAGTATGTATTTGAGCTCAACATATTTATTTGTGTGTGTACAATCTGAAAGAATGAACTTGAATTTGAAGGACTGAGGACCAAAATGTTATTGTGCCTGTCATTGTCAGAGTAAAATGAATTAATGGGTACATGAAAAGAAGGAAAGAAGGATCCTAAAAGAAAAGCTCAATTAGATATAACTGAATAAAATATTTCTTAACTTACTTCAGAGCTAAAACACATCTAATTTGCTGTTCTATTTATTTGCTTCTGGATCAGCTGAGTTCCCAAAATGAAAGTCTTCTCTGTAAAGACTACAAAATAATACTACACGGTTTTTCTTTTATGTGATTAAAGACACAGTTACTCATGTTAATGTGTCATTTTAAGGAACTTGAAATCTTCAGCAAGGTTTTGTTAGTACAAATGCAACTTTTTTTGTTTTTTACTATTTGGGACATCATGTTCAAGTAAACTGCAGAATATAAGTTATTTCTGGCACCCAGGGCACAGTTTGTGAACTGATACAACAGTAACTCATAAATTTTCCATCTGGATGATCACAGTGCAGTAGAAATTTCTTGCTGTGTTGTCGGACTAGAACCAACTGTTGTCACTGGCTGACCTTTGTTTTTAAGTACGTGGGAACATTACTGAAAAGCTTCGCATCATAGAGAAGGGCTGTTTTTGTGGTGAATATCTTTATGAAGGCAAAGACTTCATTCATTTACTTCTTTTGAATAGAGCACAGGATTCCCTTTCCTCCCCCACTGCAAACTTTCTAAAGTACAAATGAGCCAGTTTCTTATCACTTAATCTCACAAAATGTCCTGTAAGAGTCACTAGCTTGTTTCTGGCTGACTAGCATCTCACTTGAAGTCATCAGTAAGTCATTTATAATTAATGTTCCCATAAGAGCATCCGTTTGCGTGTTCTTCGGGTTCTTATTATTATAACCAAAACAATCATGTTATACATAGCAAAATAATGTAACATTACTCACTGACCCACCTGCAGATGCACAGTGTTTTGTATTCAGCAATTTCACGCACTCTGGAAACTTATTTGGCTTTGTTTTAGGACTTCATTTGCTGACTTTTCAGTTAGTTGCCCTAAACCCTAGAAACAAAAAGTACTGCTGCAGTATATCTGTGATATAAAGACTTGCCTTCTCATCTAATTGTCTCTTTTTTTTTTTTTCCAGAGATAATGAATACTTTCTCATAAAATTATTGTCAGATGAGTATTTTATCCCATTATTTTCATTATCTTCCTTAGCTAAGTTCCTTTCCCATGTGATATCACTGCTGATAAGCCAATTGGCTGCATTCTGCAGGGAGTTTTCTTTTAGTTGCATGGCATCGAATTAATTTCCCCATGCACTCAAAGACAGGAAATAGAGGACCAGGTACCATAGGAAAAGAGAAAATATAATGTCAGGACAGAACCACAACCAGACCAGGGGCTGAGGCGGCACCTCTGTGTAAGCTCCCCAGTAAAATATCAGCAGGTTGAAAGTTGTTCTTAGAAATTCTTCAGTGCCTTCAAAAACTATAAAGTCAGTTCTAATTGCAAGACAGAGTTTATATTTTTCCTATAAGAATCAGAACAAAGGAATATTAATAGTTGTCTGTACATTGTAACTTTTTCTGCAAAATGACATTTTGCAGGCTTGATAAAATTTTCCACAGTGTGCATCATGCCAATAACTGAGAGGTCTTTAAAATTATCTTACCAGAACTATTCTTCTTTCCAAACAACACAGAAAAACAGTGAGATCAAAGAATTTCATAAAAGGCTCCTTTCACAGCTTATCAGTTGTCAAATGAAGGTATTAGTGAAATGGCCTGAGAAGCTTTTCCTACTTGATATCCCTTTTGAAGTGGCTAGAACCACAAAACGTACCTTTTCTGTCGAGGATTCCAGTTGTGTTTCTCCAGTTGTTTCAGAGAAAGAGCACAAAAAGCATCCTACACCAGCTGGCACAATTCTGGGGACCCTGTTCTTATGTCAGGGTGTGCCTAGGCATTGGGAGCAGGCAGGGGTTGACCTTTCCCTGAGCTCACCATGGAGTTCGTGGTTCCCAACACTTCAGCATGGGGAGAGACTGAAAGATTTGCATCAATTCCCAGAACAGTCCATTGAGTAAAGAACACATCTCTCTCCAGAATAATTTGAGGTTAAAGATTTTCCCAAAGATAGAAGTCTTTTGTTTCAATTCATTTCTAAAGATGGAAGGTAGGAGACAACTGATGAAATGAAAATCCCATGCACCTTCATTGCAAGCCTTTGGCTAACAAAATCCACATTTAATCCTTATCTAAGCCCCATCTGACCATTAAAATGTGTCAGAACATTAAATATTGTATTACGTGTGTCACAGAACACACGTATGCAGAAATGTAATTATTTTGTGAAGTGAAAAATAACTATAAAAATGAAGATGTTTAAATCCACATGATTATTTTTAAGAATCACAGTATGATCTTTTGGTCTGTTTAGGAAATTCAAGTTGAGCCAGAATTTTACATCATATTCCCATGGAGTAAAATGAAAGTTATATGGGGAGCAGGCTAACAACTGTCCACCTGATGTTTTAGTGCTACATTGAAATAGTCTAAACTTTATCATGTTAATAACAATATTAATGAAATTTTGAACTGCATTTTTTTTTAATTAGTCATAGTATGAGTCTGATACACTGTGTAATGAAATATATAGTGAATTCAGTCAAGATAGTAATCTGAATAATTATGTGGAAAAAAAGTAGGAAGCATAAGGGATTTGTGGTTTACACAGGAAAATGCTATGTATGGAGGACATAATCATCCTCAATTATTCTGCTATATATGATAGTTCTAAGAGTGTTGTTCTTATTCTTATTATCTATATCTTATAATACTTGGAAATCTCTAAAGATGAGGATCTGTACATTTCAAAAGAGATACTGAAGTCAGTGGATCTTGCTGGTCAAAGTAGTGTGGAGTTAGATTGTTTGAATAATTGAAATAATCAACTAAACTTTTATAAAATTGTGCTCTTTTCTCTCTGTTTACATATTTTGGATAGCCACACTTTCCTTCATTTTGGACAATTTTAAAGTATTATTTGATCTGTCTTTGGAAAAATCACTGAACAATATTTCATTCTTGAATGGCAGTCCAGGTAAAACTTAATCATCCCTTGATATTTTTTTAAAGATACTAGGTGGTACCATGATGTCCTAGCTAATTTTTCCTGTTCGGAATCTAAACTGTAGTTCTGTGACCTACTGCCAGTACATAGTAGTTCCTCAGCACCTCATCCAGACAATTTATCTTAATGTGTATAGATTAGCTATAGTTTCTTTTTAAAATAATGCTGTGGGATTTGTTAGGAGCATGAAAAACATGCTAAAACTTGCATTCTCTTCTAGGAATTGGTATTCCACAGGGAGGCAACATAAATCTTCCATGACAAGAGCAACATACCAGGCCTGCATTATTTCCATTAGAGATCTCAAGCAAACAACTTGCTTAAAGACTCTTTTCCAGTGACTCATATTATAGTTCAGTAAATGCTACAATGCAAGTTTTTGTAGTAATACAGTGTAAAGATTTTGAGAACCTCTGGCTGTGAGGTCTCTACAAATGGAGATGTTTTGTGATCAGTTTGTAAAATCTGTAAAAATAATCAACTCTTTACATGAGAAACAAATTTGGAGAGCACTGAACAGCTTCTCTGAAAACAATATGTTACTTGCAGTGCAGCTAGGAACTGATATTTTGACTAAGTTAAGTGCAAGAGACAATGCAAATAAATTGCAGCAATGAAAACAGTTTGAAGCGGTATTTTCTCAAGAACAGCAACAGAATGACAGTGGAGGTCAAGGAATCGTTATCAGTGGTGACTGTAAGAGCTAGTTGGAGTAATATCAAGAATTTATTCAATTTCTAGGTGTGTGTTTTTCTCCCCCATTAGGCAAAACAGGTTCAAAGAACGCCACCCATTGCTGGCTTCTGCTGCTGATGTCTTCCCAGCATGGAGGGGAGAAGGGAACAGGACATTTCTGGCATGGCAGGAGACCCCACTGCAATGCAGTGCAGACAAAACCACTTTCCTTCCAGCGGATCAGACTAACTGAGACTTGCTGTTTCTGTTCTTAGCTCTTTGTGGGGCAAGTAAAATCCAGTTCACCTTTGCAGTTAGACCAGTGGCCTACAGCCCCCAAGAGACAGACTTGCAGCACTGAGAAGGTTAGAGTTCCCCTTGGCCTAGGTGCAGCCTGCCTGTTATCTGCAGAATAAGATAGATGGCCTTGCAAGGCTTCTTTGTACGGTTCTTAGATGCTCCAGTTTACGTTTTGACTTTGAGGGCATCTTTCAAGAACAGTAACAAAAAAAAAAAAATCACTTAAATGCTGAGGAAAGCTGAGTGAAACTGAGCAAAAGCCCTAGCTATAACAGTATTCACCAACTTAAGAGAAAACTTAAGAGAAATTTGAAGTTTCTAGTTGGCAAAAAAAAAGAAAAAAAATGTAATAAAAAAATTTTGTTTAACTGGAAAATACCAATCATATATTTGTAGTTCTTGGGAAATGTAAGATATCAGTTCCTATGAACAGGCATTTATTCCACAAAGTCCAGGATTCACAGAAATTGTCACCAGCTTATTTGGAGCTCCATGAAAACATTGCTACAAAACAAGATCAATATCACAGTTAGCTATTATATGAGAATAAACACTGAAGTCAGAGACAGATTATGTATCACAGTATCTTGTTGAGAATTGTTACTCTAAATTTCAAGGGGGAACTAAATTAAAGGGAAAGAATTTTTCTTGTTTTTATATTTGTCCCTCCTGATGCTCTGATTGTGGAAGATGAGTCGTCTACTCTGGTTACTCTTCTGCTCAGGTCTGAAGATTTTCTTTTAGTTTTGTGTACAATGTGCATGTGTAATTTCCATCAGAAGAAGGAAGTGTTTATCCAAGTTCTGAGGGGTGGAACAGTTGCTGCAGTTTTAGGTAATTTTAAACAAACTGAGCATCCTGTTTAAATAGAGTTAAGTAACCGCAGTTTTGTACTAGTTGGAAAAGAATTCTATACATGGATGATATGAATAAAATATCATCTGACAGTGCATTCCAAGGCTGTGACATATTTATTTGATTTCTTGTGCAATAAAAGTTATATCTTTGACTTTTGTTTTGGTAACAAGTTTACTGGCAGAGCACATCCCATTATGTAACAGTACTCTACTAGAATATGAACTATTTTGTATTTATATTTACCTGTATTTAATATACGTATTACTTTCCATGATAAATTCCAGTAGCCTCTGGAGAAAGCTAATTCAGCTTTCTGAAACTGAGTGGAAAATAATGTATTTTCAACAATGTATTCACACAAAGAGCTTAGTTTAGGAATCTAAAGAAAATCAGGAAGAATTTATTCAAGTTCAATTGTACGAGAAATATAAATGATAGAAAAACTAGTATTTTGAGTAGGCTAATCAACAGCAAATGTTACTTAAGATGTGCATGTTTGATGTTTTAAACGTTATAAGAGATGAACTGAAAAACAAAAAACAGTGAAAAGATTTGTTTTCAGGCTTGCAGCATGGACATACATTTCCTATTTGGAATTAAGAGACAGACTTAATTTTTATTTTTTTTTCTGTGATATTTCAATGAGTCTCTGCTGAACTGCATTTTGGGTCCCCCAGTTGATAAGAGTTGTTTGAAAGGGAAAAAGGGAAAAAAAAAAAAAAAAAAGTGTTTATATTCTTCAGATTGTGAGTGGTATTTGTATTTGGCCTTCTGTCTATCCATGCATTGTCTTTAAGCTCCAATCTAATGTTAAGGAGATTTTAATTGGCAAACAAACAAAGATCAGACAGGTTAATGGATAACAACTGAAAAATATCTTTAAAGGGCTACACAATAATTATTGTAAACACTACATCAAAGTCATTCCGTGTCTAGACTTTCATGGAGGGTTTACGTAGAAGTCAGTTCCTAAACAATGGTAAACAAATAATACGCTGTGCAGTGTCATCTGTGAAATCAAAACTGATTGGCAAGATTATTTGGTCTTGGTAGTAGGAAGACCTTAGTCATTAATCACACCTCCATAGAAAGGATCTGAATTGAGTTTGTTATGACCTGAGAGTTTATTATTGTTGATGTTTCTGGAAATCGCCTCACTTTTTCCAATTAAAAATTTAGACGTTATTCCAGAATAAACAAGGTATAGAAGCTCTATCCAATGGAACATTTAAAACTTAAAGCCAAGTAAATGTAAAGTGTCGACAGAGGGAGGATGACTTAATATAGCAATGATATTAATAAAATATCTGTAAATACAACTAAAAATTAGAGAACGCAGTTTTGAAGAGGGAAAGTAATGGATAGTAATCAGAATAAAGGGTAAGGTGTTAGAAGAGTTTTCTGTAGAGTTAAAAGAAAGGCTTCTTTGAATGACAAAGAGGATGAGAACCAAAATTTAGGTGCAAATACAGGAGTAAAAAAATAGAGAGAAGATGAAATCAAATTCCTGCGTTAAGTGAAAACTGGGCTTTCTCACCCGATTGTGATAGTGACAAAGGCTAGTGGAGTCTCTTTGGGAGTCCAGTTAGGAAAACAGAAAGCATCCAGAAGACTATTGAAATTAAGAAAGTCAAGAGGAAAGTATGGGATAATAGAGGTGTTAAGGCAGGCAGTCATGCATTAAAATATAGTGGTGAAAACAAGAGTCAGAAAATACTATGAAAATACAAAGTAAAGTTGACTTCTTTTTTTGTCTTGATTTCTAGCCTGTTTGCTTCATATCCACTTTTAAAATCTCTTATCCATGTTCTCTGTTGTTTTTCTTTCCACTTATTACTTTAAGTATTCTCATTCAACCATACCTTTTCAAAAACTCAATGAAAAGCAGGTATGATTAAGAGCTAAAATAAACCCTCCAAAACAATCTGATTTCTTCAGAGAGCCTATAGACTTACTTTGCATCATTTTTTGCTTTATAGATGCCAAGAGAGTATTAATCTGCAATGTCTTTGTTTCTGATCTTTCCTTTTATTTCAGTTTATGTAATGAAATATTTCCCAGGACTACTTTACATTTATTTTATTCACCAAAACATACTTCTCAGATACTATGAAAAAGTAGTCCAAAAATAATGCAATCCAAATTCAATTCAATTTTCTTTTGGAACAGAATCAATAATAAAGTCATAACTTGTATCTCATTTTTAACTAAGTAAACACTATGTTGTTCTTCAAGAATGCATAATTCTTTGGGGCATTCACTCTATCGTCTCACACTTAAATACTTTATTATATCCTGGTGATCTTTGTAGCATGATGCATAGAATATTTAGAATGAAACTTAATTCAGTTACTTGAAAACTACTATTTGAGGATGAAATCCTGTCCTTACGGAACTCAAAATGGTTTTATTGGGTCTGGTAGAAAGCATATATTCAGAGTGATAAGAAATTGTATATTGATCATTAATTTCTGATGAAAGATAAGGAAAAAAGTTTACCTAGCAAGAATTAAAATTGCGACTCTGTTTTAGTTGATGTGAGAATGATGGAAAAAATAAATGGACTTACCAATTTCAGCTGAAGTTCATAAGATGTTTTCTTCTCTTGCATCCTCTTTCCATGTATATTTGAGTCCTAGCAGATTATATCGTTGTCCTGAATAACAAAAAGTGAAAAAGAATGAAAAGAAAGAAAAAAAAAAAATGAAGCAGAAGAGAGAGTAGATTTAGGACAGTAGTTTTTATAGGGACTGGTTATATTTCATCCAAAAATTACTGTCTTCTAATGTTAAAACTTCAGCCTGCACGTGTATGTTGTGTATGGCTTTTTTTGTGCTTGAGAATTAGTATTTCCTTTCTCCAAAAATCAAACGTTTTCCTAGACACAGTACAGAGAAAAGAATTTTTGAAGTGCTCATATTTCCTATGAATTCTGATTAGGAAGCTGAAATGTGCACTCAGAGAAGCTAGGAAAATAATTTGAAATAGAAATGAACAGCAGAAAAATACAACTGAAGAGTGATTTCAATCATACATTTATAAATTGAAGTTTTAGTTGGTATGCTTTTGAAGAGATGGTTAAGCTGAGAATGTCACGGTTACTCATAATTACATCATTAATCATAATTACAATAGGGAAGAGGAGAATTGCACAGTCCAGCTCTGGTAATGGAGCAGCTGCTGAATATTTTGCTCAGACCAGCTGATGGCAGGATATTGCACTAAAAAGTCCAGATGATATTTAGAATTTAGTTAGAGGTTTAGTGGATATTAAAACAAGAAAGAAAAAAAAAAAAAAAAAAAAAAAAAAAACAACCAACCAAACAAAACACATTCGTTCTGTTTGGTTCAAAATTAGAAGCATCCAATATAAAAGTGATTAAATATGTATACTGATCTGTTAGGAAATGGCCCTGATCTAAAAAGTTCCCTATGCCAGCCATTACTTTTGTGCATCTCTGGCAGCCTATTTTGGAAAATTTAAAATAGCAACATGAGTGTTCAGTTTCAGCAAGTTTCAGCCAAATGTTTCAGTCCAAATAGTTCCTGTGCATGAAACACTGCACTGTATCTTTCCATATAAGATATAATGTGTTGCAACATGTTGCAAAGCAATCCTCCTACCAGGAGTACTCACCAGCAGTGTTCTGCCTCTAGCATGGTGATGAGGAACCTAATGAAGGACAATACCTGTATCTTCTGCTTAGAGATGTTCTATCTTCTTTTGTTACATGACAACACCAGTATCATCAAAGTTTTTACTTCTCTATTGCAAAGCTGACTGCGTATTGTCTTATCCTTAACCACCAACTTCTGAAATCATAAGGCCATCTGAGAGCTATCAGATTTCCTTTAAAAGCAAAGCTGTAATTCTCATGGGTTCCAGAAGGAAATCAGAGGCACCCATATTTTTTCAGAAAGAAAGCAAAAAAAGTGGTTTTTAAACCCTCTGAAAAGGTTAAGTGATCTGCATCATGATCTGAAAGTTTTGTATCTCCAAGATATGGGTGGAAAGGCACAAGATTTTTTCTGTATCCTCTTTCTGTAAGTGGCAAAAGGTAAGCCCAACATATCTAGCCTCCTCCAGGAAACAACCCTGATAGACAGACATGGTATTAAGGCACTTAATGTTCAGGATAAATGTGTATATTTAAGGTTAGGTATATTTTAAGTTCTGAGCTTTGAATCTGAGCTCTAGAGTAGATGATTAAAGGCAAACAGAAAATATTTATGAATTTCTGTACTCGTATCTATTAACTGTGTAGTCTGCAGGAATGGATTCACTGGTAGGAAACTAATTAAGTTCCATCTTGTTGGTTTTGTTTGTCCAAAGCAATGCTGCATCCTGTCTCTTTTTCTTCAAGCAGACACCACGAGCCAGAGTTAAACTGCAGTGTTAACTGGAAGTTGGAGAGGGGCTCTGTTACCTGGTCCCATGTTTGAAAACCAGTGTTCTGTGTGACCAGAGGACAAAATGTTTGTTTCCCATGAGCTAATGCAGACCTTTATATGTTTGGACCTGTTCTCATGTCACATGAGAGTTCCTTCCACCTCTAAATTCTTGCACATACAGACGTAGGTAGCTAACAATACAAAAATAAATAATCTGGTAGTAGACTTACAAACCCAGGGTGAATGTGCAAAGAGCTGAGAATTTAAAGCTGTTAGCACAGATTAGGGTAAACTGTGCAAATCAGTAAGAAACAGCTAAAATGTAGGACTTAAATTATACTGAGTGGATATGTGTCATTTCTTTACTTATGTCTGCATCTACATTGTCAGTGTGCATCCTAAATGTTTTAAGATGTTGAGGTTGTTGGGTTTTTTGTTTGTTTGTTTGATTTTTATTTTTTTATTATTTTTTTTTTTTTATCTACTACTGTTCTCACTTCTGTTTTGCTGAATACTTGAATTCTGGATTTTTTCATTTTCTAAAACATGACAAGATGTGGTGGTTATCTGAAAATCTCAGCTGCTGCTCACAAATTAAATTCATTTCTGGTTCTCCATGGAGTAAGACTCGAAACCTTCAACTCTGAAGTGATAAGGATCAGAAGTAAATAAAAAGAACTCAATATATATTTTAATGGTGTAGTTATATTTCAGTGCCTTGTGAGAATGTGAGGCAATTCAAAAAGTTACATGAGTGTGTTTGGGATTGGCAGCACTGATTTGTATAGCTTAACCATTCTATTTCATTTGTACATAACTTGAGAAAGATATTTTGTAGACAAAGTAGCTAGCTGATAAGAGATAAGAGAAGAAATAAGGACCCTGAAATTTCCTCTGAAGCTCTTCAGTAGTTGATGAAATTGACTTTCTCTCTTTATTGTTATGGCGAAATTAAAGAACAAGCAGCAGCATTTAAGGGTCTATGTTATTACTTGAAATTGCTTATAATTCCTTACTTATATGTTGATGCATGGAGGGGTGTGTGTCTGCATATTGCTTATTAATACATTTTGATTCTATTCAATTTTTGTCATTTCACTTTGAGATCTTGTCTCGTTTTCTTTAGGTTTGAAGGCTTTGGTTGTTAGCTTTTTCAGAATCATAGCTTTTGTTTCCTTCATTTCTTGACGCAAATGCTGCAGTTGCCTCAAGTGCAGCTTAGAGCAGTCCTTTGTGTGACTAAAAGAAATTAGCTAAATAGCACTGTTTAATTAATTTCAGGACCGCCTCTTTTTCGTCATGGAATATGTAAATGGAGGAGACCTAATGTTTCAAATCCAGCGCTCACGCAAATTTGACGAACCTCGATCCCGCTTTTATGCAGCAGAGGTCACATCAGCACTCATGTTTCTTCACCAACATGGCGTCATCTACAGGTACTTTTTTGATCAAAAATAAGGTATTCTTGAGGCTCGGGGCTGGTTTTGGCTAAAATCCTCTGTCTCTTAGCAACCAGATTTAGATTAGTTGTTTGTTCCAATTTGCTTACATAGAACTTTTTTGGCTGTTTATCATTGAGAATGTTAACATTTGAATAGCCTCTGCAGCAGTCGCCAGCTGTGTGTGCCAGTTTTGTATTATAGTACAAATAAAGCGTTTTTGAAAAAGCTTGGCACGTTGTGAACCAGAGGTGACCTTTCTGCAGATCAGTGTAATCTCTTTACTTTCCTCTCTGTGCCATAGATTTCCTCTCGTTTTCTTACTCCCTGCCACTTCCTGAGTTTGTTTGTCCTAGTTGTCTTCACTCTGATACAATCGGGATAGTAGTCTGCAATGCTTTACGTATGCCCCTTCCTCTTGACTGTTTGGGTGAAGCCTTAGTCACCAGCAGGAAGTGGCTCTCTGCAGACTGTTTTGATTTGCTTGCCAGTAACCCACATCCATTTGAACCCCCACCCCCACAAATCTCAAATCTTGAGCATATGTGTAGACAAAAATAAGTGTGGTTTTGTTGTGTTATGAAGAATGTATTTAGGTATAGATTTTTTTAGGTATAGATTTTAATAGTAATTAAAAATAAGGATTCACTTTGAAAAATTTCAACCTGTTGTCAATTCACCTGATAAATCCTTTATCTTGACATTTTATCCATTTCTTCCATTTTGTTTGCTGTCAGCAGACTATCAGTGCTCATGACAAATTCAGGTTTTCACAAACAGAGTGGATTACAGGTTTTGTGACAGAAGTCTGACCTACCTAGTAAATAAATTCAAACAATTTTTATATTCTTACCCTCTTCTGGGTGATCATTTTTTATTTGAAGTAGGACAGACATTCTGACATTTCTTAAGCAGAAGCATCATGATGTGGATGTAGAATTTGTCACATCCCTGGATTTGTGTTAATGCTGCTTTCAAAAGTATTAGAAATTAAAAGTGAATTATAAATGTTTGATAACCAGGACTAAGCAACAACTTCAGTAAGAAGCCATTGGCTTTCTTACCACCTGGGATGAAACTTCCCAGAAAAAGAATCTCCTTTCCAGAAACATCAAAAACATCAGGAGATTGAATCTTGTAAAGAAAATGGGAATTACTGTGAAAAGAGACCTTCAGTCAAAATTTAGTCTTCTTTAGAAAACTTACACTAGCTCTTCATCTTCCCCCTTGGTTCTGGGCTCCTCAGTTCAAGAAAGATGAAAAATTTCTAGAGTGAGCCCAGCAGAGGGACTCAAGGTGTTGAGGGACCTGGAGCATCTCCCTTCTGAGGAAATGCTGAGCTCTGGGGCTATTTAGCCCAGAGAAGAAAAAGTTGAGAGGGGGTCTCACAAACAGTTATAATAAATATCAAAAGGGCAGGAGTCATGTCAATGAGGTTGGGCTCTTTTCAGTGTCGCCTAGCGATAGGACAAGAGGCAGTGGACACAGACAGGAGCATAATACAATGTTCCATGCAAACATAATGAAAAATGTCTTTACTTGGAGAGTGACAGAGCACTGAAAGAAGCTGCCCAGAAGGACTGTGGAATCTTCTCTACTGTAGATATTCAAAAGCCATCTGGATTCTTTCCTGTGAAACCTGCTGTAAGGGGGTTTGCTTTAGCAGTGGGTTGGACTAGATGATCTGCAGAGGTTCCTCACATCCCCTATAGTTCTGTAATACTGTGATCTTTTATTAATACTGGTATGATGTTTGTGTAATGGGTTGGAGTTTATTCTCTACCGCTTGACATACATCTATTTTCAAGTGTTGAATAACCAATACATGTTTTCCTTCCTTACCTGTAGAATATTTCTTTCTCCTTCTCTGCATTTATTTTCAACGCCATATATTTGTACATTTAGATAATAGAATGTGGAAGTTTCAAAATTTTCTAAGTATCCACTAGAAGGGATCAGACAAGTTGGATGCTTTAAAAAGTGAAGAATTTTGAGGATTTTTTTTTCCACGAGGAGACTTGAGCTTATTTTCTCTTTCCGAAAGCTGGAATTTAGACACTTTGTAATCAGCAGTCAGTGCAGTGCAGTGATTTCTTTGAAACAGCAAGAAACAAAATTCAAATTGGTAAAATTACCTTCTAACATCTTTATATGAATTTATTATTCTTATTCCTTCCCTCCTCCCATCCTTTAACTACATCCTCTTTTCACTCCTCTTATTCTCTTTTCTCCCACCGTTTCTCCTTGTCTTATGTGTAGCTTCTACTGCGTTGGCTTCTGGCATTGAGTCACCTGGTGTGTATGTGTCCTTACTGTGACTTTTTGTTTGATTCAAAATACTTTGATCCCCAGAAAAATATAATTATGATGAAACAGTGCTTCATGATTTAAACTTTATAAGGTTCTCTCAACTTCTGATTCAGAAACTATGCTGACATGTCTGTGGCACGCTGCAGAAAAAAAAAAAAAAGGAAGAAAAAAAATGCAAGAATTGTATATGGCATATTTTATTGGGTGTAATGTCAGAAGAGGCAAAAGAAGAGAAATATCATGTATTATAGAATGCAAGTAGTGACTGTAAAAAGCAATAAGAGGAACATTAAGAGGACGTGTAGTTGTATTTGGTTTGGCCCAGGCTTTTAGAAGACCTGGACATGATTATTGGGAATCAGTTTTGGGCTGACTATTGGGAATCTTTTTGCCTCACTTATTACAATATGAAAAATGCACTGGGGTCAAGTCATTCTTCCATTCTCCTATACTTCTATTAGCTGGCAAACAAGGGAAGAGAAAAAAAAAAAAAGGAAAAAAGAAAAAAAAAAAATCTATGCTCTTGAATAACTACTAGTCATAACTACCTAACCTGCCTTCAGAAATTTTAATAAAGAATACTTGTCTTCTGTGTAATTATATCTCTAGAAAAAACATTGTGGTATGAAATTAATGGTTATTCTCCAAAGTGGGAAATGGTGCTTATGTGGGCAATACTTCAAGGAAAATGGGGAACATATAAATAAACTAAGATGTTTGATGGAAATGCAGGTTTCAAAATAGCTGCTGTAGCTTCTGATCTTTTTTCAGCCATGTATGTGGAAGTATTTGTTTGGAACTAAACGTAGTTATATTTTTGGAAGTAAATAGCTAGCTTTAGCTCATGCTTTGGCTTGTTGGCTAGATTTTTAGAAAGTGCTATGATGATACTAAATGATCATCTTTTTTAATAACTAGTTTATCCTCATTTCCCCTGAAGTTCAAAGAGAAAGCCAGCTCCCTGTTTGGCAATAGAAATTATTCTGTAGGTTCACGTCTTAGCAACTGGCACAGCTGTTCCCAGGCTTATCCAATTATCCATGTGCTGGCTGGAGTTAAGCACCTTCCTTTTGTTTATGGAGTTTATATTGGAAGTAAAGATTAAGCTCACAATTTTTATAAATAAAGATTCTGCTGTTACTATATTCATACTGTGTGATAGATAAACTTTATCCCTTCCACCTTCCCTCTTATCTGGCTTGCGCTATTCAGGCATGTGTCAAGTTTGGGCCTGACAGTACAGGTAGAGTCAATCAGAATATCCAAACTTTCTGTCTCTGTTTCTGGCTGTTATTGTTTGTGTTGTGCCATTGCACCATTCTGAAAAAATGTATCCAAACTTCAGGAATAAAGGGCAAGACTATGAATCTCATGTTGCTTACAAGCTGAATTGGACTTAAAACTCAATGAAGAAAGTTTGTGGTCTATATTCACTGTTACTTATCTCTGGAGACTGGTGTTATCATCAGCTTAATGTGTCTTCTCACACAAACAAGGTATACCAAAATGGTTATTAAGAAACCACCACTTCCTTACTTCCTCCTTATAGTGACCTTATACTGCATCGTGGTGCACATCTCACAGATGTGTAAATGAGACCAGTTCTCACTTAACCTGCAAGTGCTGGGCTGAGTACAGGAATTCTTATACGAATGACTCTGGCTCTGATTTCCAAGTGAGGTGATGCAATAGCCCATTCTGGCCTGAAATACATGCAAGGAACTGTTGTCTCCTCAGGCAACAACATCAGTCTGAGGATGGGGCACCAGCTCATGAACGCACAAACCAGCATCCCTTGTTAATATTTGATAGACAGAATAACTGAGTGTATTGCAGATCTCGTTTCAGTGGCCAACATTTGCATATCATGGTGACCTCCAGCATAGTGCAAGACCATTCATATAATTCTGTGGAATGCTGTCTCTGAAATGCAGAACAAGGAAACTAAGTATAAACAATTTCAGTTCAACCGAGAGGATTAAAAATATCTTGACTGGAAAATTAGCGTCACCTATTTTGGTTTAACTCATTCTTCATGACACCAATCTGAGTGATGCAGCTGACACATCAGAGGGAATGGGTGCTATCTAGAGGGATCTGAACAGGCTTGAGAGATGGGTCCATGCCAATTTCATGAAATTCAGCAGGGCCAAATGCATGGTCCTACACCTGTGTTGGGGCAATCCCAAGTACAGATATAGGTTGGGTGGAGAATGACTTGAGAGCAGCCCTGACATTAAGGATTTGGGGGCGTTGGTTGATGAAAGACTCAACATGATCTGACAATGTGCTCTGCAGCATAGAAGGCCAACTGTATCCTGGGTAGCATCAGGAGAGACCTTGACCAGCAGGTCAAGGGAGGTGATTCTGACCCTCCATTCTGCTCTTGTGAGATCCCCTAAGAGGACCACCTGAGAGAGCTGGGGCTCTTCAGCTTGCAGAAGAGAAGGTTCCAAGGGGACCTTACAGAGGCCTTCCAGTACCTGAAGGGGGCCTACAAAAAAAGCTGAGGAAGGACATCTTCTAAGGGCGTGTAGCAACAGAGGAGAAGAAATGGTTTTAAATTGGAAGAGGGTAGATTTAGACTAGATACTAGGAAGAAATTCTTTACCATGAGAGTGGTGAGACACTGGAACAGGTTGCCAAAGAGGTTGTGGATGCTGCCCCCCAGAAGCATTCAAGCACGGCTGGATGGGGCTTTGAGCAACTTGGTCTAGAGGGAGGTGTCCCTGCCTATCGCAGTGGGGTTGGAACTACATAATCTTAAAGGTTTGTTCATACTCAAACCGTTCTATGATTCTATGATTCTTTTGGTTTCAAATGTAAGGTCTGTGAGAAGACATTGCCTTCAGATTGCCCAGCATCTGTTTACAGAGGAGTTTGTATTCATAACTTTGGGTTATCATGTTGCTCAACAATATGAAGTAGCACTCCATCCTGTAACTTGCTGTAGCTTTCTGAGGCTCTGTGAACTCTGTAATTAGTGTGTTGGTTGCAATGAAGGATATATTAACTCCAAATTGAGGAGAAAGTGAATATTAATATTCTGGTGCCAATCCTTTAATCCCTCCAGGCTTTTTTTTTTTTCTTTACACAAATACTCTAAAAACTTGCTTGAACACTAACTCAATTTTTTCTTGGATTATCAGTTCTCTCAGCATTCCTGTCCATCAGCACACATTGGTGTTTCAGTGAGAAGAACTACCTAAAAGTAAAAGCACTTTCATTAGTGTGTTTTTACTTGAAACAAGAATATTTAGAAAGTCTGACTTCAGTATTGGTCGTATGATTCAGTGCAACCTTGGCAAAGTAACGAGGAGTTATATTTACACTGATGAAAATGTTGCATGGTCAGTGGTTAACACCTTAAAAGCTGTCATTCTCCCATGTTACCTCACTGTGTTATTTCTGAATGGCAGCAACCAAATAAAATTCCTCTCCCTCCATTTTTTGACTCTTCAAAATACAGAACTCAAACTAGGAGGCAGGGAGCATATTGAACGTGCTTGTAAGTATGTAAAGATCATCTTACTGTTAGCCTAAACAATTAAATTGCTTCTTGAGCCATGGTCTATGAACAAGGGCAAGAAAGACCGTGTACCTCATAGAGCATACTCAGACATAAGTGCAGCAATATTCTGAAATCTGTCCCTTCCCCTTCTAAACTGCCCATTGCAAGAGTCTGCTACAGAGAAGCTAGTTTACTTTTGGCTCAAGTGAGCAATAAGCAATTTATTTCCATCCCCTTCCATGACAGCAGGAGGCAAGGCATGAGTTGCACTGCAGTGTATGGCTGAGTCCCAGAGCACCCAGGGATTGCTGCCAAAGCTGCATTACCGGACTGACTCTTCCTGCCAGATTTGTGGCCCAGGGTACATGTGTGCTCTGCTCTGTATGGTCCGAGTTTCCCAAACCAGGTGGGAGTTCTGATGGGATTTTATTCAGTGGCCTCTTTGCACTTTTTCTTGATGGGTCTAGGCAAACCAGCAGTCATGAAATGCATAAATAAGCAGAATGTCTTCCCGCAGGAAAAGGCAGTGGGCTGGGGTGGAGAGGAGCTGGGCCGAGGGAGATGTGAAGCAGGAAGAAGGGTTGGTTCCCAGGCTTCTGGCATTCGGACCCAGGGTGTCCACCCTGCCATCTGCCTAGCTTCTGCTTTGTGCTAAAGGATGCTTGCTGGATAGGAGAGCCTTTGACAAGGTTTCCAGCTGTGGAAGAATGAGTAAAGACTGTGGGAATAGGATATGAACCCTGCAGTCTTGCCAACAGTAAAATGCTTTCTAAATTTCTCCTGGTTTTGTAACATAAGAAAATCCTTAGTTGGCGCTTGCGTAGGAGTCGGGTATGCAGAGGAGCAGTGCTGGGCAGTAAATAGTTAGAAGGACAGAGCAGCAACATTGATCTCATCTGGGGAATGACAAGGTACTTCCAGGGGGAGTTCCCAGTAGCAAGGTCAGCATTGTTTTTTTGCTTCATGTTTATTTGATGCAAGATTTTCTTGTTTAATGACCGTTTGTATAGTGCTGTATTCTGTAAATAAAGCTATGACCTTTACCTTCTGATAACAGTATAGGAGTGGGTTAATATTAAATGAGAGAGGGCGGGGAGTGGGAATCTGCCAGAGTTAATGCCAAGTTTACATTCCAGCGAGGGCAGCCATGTTCCGGTACTCTCAGTAGAAAGGCCAACAGCACTTTTGAGCAGATAATGGCAGCTAAATGCTATAGAGAATGTTTATATTTATTTCTGGATAAATGTCAGTGATTTTAGATGATTGATGTTTATGCTTTTGTTTTTATAACAGGAAAAATGTGTTATCTTTCTGCATTTGATAAGAAGATCTTAACTGAGGGAAGCCTATACAGAATAAAAATCACAAGAGTTACAGCACATGTAAAACTGAAATGTACCAACATAAGGCAATCCCTCCAGTTTCCCGAAAGCACTGAGGCATAGCTTTGTTTCTCCAGAAACACGTACACTGGTTCCAAACAAAGCCACAATCTTCAATTTTCCAAGAGAAGGAAAAGAATGTTTTTGTTTCTCCTTGCATTAAAACTCTGAAGTTCCTTCCTAAATTTGATTCTGCTGCAAACCGACAAATGATAGGACTGAATTTTGCTGTGCCCTTCAGTCATGTTTGTCTTCAAACAATGGAAAATATTTCTATAACTCAGTTGCAGCGGTGTTGAAACTATGTCATGTTAAGGGTGAGGCTTTGCCTTTTTGCATGCCATTAACTGCTTCTGCCAAAGTCTCACAGTAATACAGAAAAGGGCACAGCAAATGTGGTTCTAAGGTGACAAGCATTTCATAGAGTGTTTGTCATGCTCTTGGGGTGCAACAGAAAAATTGGAGAGGAAAGCAAAATGTTAGATGAAAATTTGCAAGGACCCTCTTTAGCATTTTTAAAATTTTAAATATACTAAACCACCTTTCAAAAAAAAAAAAAAATTGGATAACACATTTTGATGAGGGCATTTACGTATGGCTTCTATGTTTTGATTAGAATCTCGCTATATTTGGCTGAAGGTTTGCGTTTAGTCTCTTCAACCCCTCTTCCCCCCACTTTGCACTCCCTGCTTATAAAACAGCTTATCTCTTAGACACTGCTCCAGCAAACATCTCTGCATGCAGATCACTGTACTCATAGGCTGATTCCGGCTCTGTGAGACTACTCATATGTGGGTATTGTGCAGTTTCCTGTATGATTTAGGACCCTTTGGTTCAATTTTAATCATTACAAAAATGTTTACTTTGAAATAGAAGTCCTCACTATTGTTTAAAAACAAAAAAATATGTTGCTCATCCCTGCAAATGGCAGTGGAAAAGGAGAATTTAGCTAATCTGAATGGCAACATAGCTGTGTAACCATTGAAACTTTTGAAAATATTAAAATCATCCATTTTGCTGGCAACTTCATAATATTATGTAAGAGAACAGAAATAATACTGCTCTCTAATAGTTAAATATAATGTCCAAAAGAGCTGAACCAGAGAAAAGGCAGACAGTAAGGACCCCAGCATTTTGGGGAGTGCTTCAAACTCTTTGCTGCCACTAGAATAAACAGTACGGGGATTACATCAGAAAGACCTTGAACGGAGTAGGTGCAGTGTAACCAGAGAATCGGAAAATGGAACAGAATAGATCAGGTGGTCAGGAGTGTGCTGAAAATCACCTGAAAGCTGAGGAGTACCAAGTCCGGAGTGTAAAGAGTCATTCAGCTTGCTTTCCTGTGGCAAAATTAATGTCAGTTCTGTCCTTTGCTACCAGTGGTTCCGAACATGCAACTGCCCAGAGCAGCAGCCAGGGGCAAAAATACAGTGATAGAAAAGGATCTTCCTGCTGTCACAGCTTCAGTTAAGTGTTGCTGTCTGAGCTGCACATGTTGATCACCTCTGTTCTCCTTGCAACTGCTACAGGAGGCCTGGGGCTATTTGAACCCTGAAACATGCAGGGGCAGATGGAACCAAGCAGGGCAGTTCTCATACTGTGGCCAGATTGAAAAACAAATGTAAAGATGGAAGGTAGGCCTCACAACCCTGATAAGTTGAAAATAAGCAGATTGCTTACTTTGACAACATAAAGATTTTTTTGTTTGAAAAGAGAAAAAAAAGGTAATATTCGGTGTATAAGGAGAAGATCCAGTGTGACTTCTTCCAATGTACTTGCCGGATACGTGTTCACTTCTTGCCTCCTGCTTCTGGAATTTGTTTCCATTAGTCAGTCTTGCAAAACAACATTGAAAGAGGGGGGAGAAATAATGCCTATACTTACATAGGTGTATCTTCTCCTCCAGGCTTTAATTTACTCCTTCTGATGTATGAAACTGTCAGAAAATACAGTTCTTCAAAGTATGTCAAATGCAAATAGTACGTGCAGTTGTGTATATTTTAATGTTGATTTGACAGTAAAAACTGTAAAAATACTCTTCATTAGGTATTCCAGTCTTAGGCATATGATTGCCATTCAGAGGGGAGGAAAGGATGAGAAGGCTTAGCAGTGTAGCATGTGGAATGGTTGCACTTTGGCATGAAACTGAATAACGTAGAAGAAATGCCCTAAGAAAAAGAGACAAAGAAAGCTAGCTGACTAATAACCTGAGCAGAAGAACTTTGTGTGTGCAAAACCTGGAATATTAAGTATAAAATTAAGTTGCAACAAGTAAACATTATAGCACTTCAGCAACTATTTAGTTGATTTATTATAAGGTTTTCAAGGGAGATCCTACGGTCTACTAACACCCATTTTAAAAAATGCCTAAATATATTCTAACAAACACAAATGAGTCAGATTGAATTGCTACAGTCAGTGAAGTGGGTAATGGATATTTAAAAGCTTCCAAACATCAATAAATCTGAAACAGCTCTAAAGGAGTACTTGTAGAACAAAAATAATATGCAGTTAAGAAACTGCCTGAGTACATATTTACCTAAAGTTAACCACCAGTAAGTGGACAGCAAGTGTTTATGGTACTGTATACTGAGGAAATAAAAAAGGCATACCAAATGTCTACCACTTTATTTGTTAATAATTTCTAATAAATCCAAAGGGGACTCTGCAGTTTATTATTCTCTGTTATCATTATAAAGAGGCCCCAGATCTCATTTATGAGTAACTAATTGAATAAAAAAGATCCTTGAATTATGAAGTGGGGAAGCAGACAGCAGATCAGAAGTATACCAACTTGCTACAAGGCTGAAGATTTTCTTTTGACAGCCTCCATAAGGTCGTATTATATGATACATGAGCAGTAGAACAAAATCTTTGTATTTCTGTGATGACACAAGAGGAAAAGAGTTGCATAGTTATTCTGTCCATGAGCAAAAGAGCCTGAAGAAATTTTGAAACAGCATGCTGAAAGTTCGCTATGTAATAACAACAACAACAAAATATTAGCTGATATTACTAAGCTGAGACTTACAAATCTGTCGATAAATCTCAGATGTAAGTAGTTACTGTCTTGGCTATGGGCGCTCATTAGAATCACAGAATCACAGAATCACAAGGTTGGAAACGACCTGCAAGATCATCCAGTCCAACCACCCTCCCATTCCTATCAGTGCCACAAGCTACTAAACCATCCCTCGTAGCTCCTCATCCAGATGCCTCTTGAACACTACCATTAGGACACGATAATACTTTCTATAAACCCAATCTGATAGAGAATTAGACTAAAATCCCCAAATCAAACCACAGAAAAAAAGTATTTTATTTTTTACGCATCTTATTTATAGGATCCATTTTAAAAAACAGTCATACACAGTTATGTTCACTTTCTTACAGCAGTAGAAACATGGGACTATGAAAGAAAGTGGAAGGGAGGTTGGCTGGGGCAGGGTGGATAGTAATGGACCAAACAGGATGTTAATCATATTGTAGTGCCCTACGATATTTCATTTACTATTCAAGTCTTAACACAATGCTACAAATTGGCCACAGAGACCATAAACTAGGATCCTCATTTGCTCCACAGTATGCCAAAGTCGAGTCTAATTCATTGTATGCATGTCTTTGTGAGAGGGCACAACGTTCCCTCCCATTTTGTTTTATACTGTGTTTTGATTAATATCTTTCTCTGAGATTCATTTGTTCATGTATTTTTATTTGGAATCCAGAAAGTGATAATACATAACAAAAGATCTGTAATAAATTTGGTTGTAGGTTGACATGGACATATAGAGGCTGCTACTGCTGTGTAGAAGACTACCTCTTAAAAAAAGAACAAGATTCTCATTCACATTAATAGCTGCTTCTGATACTAGAAAAGCAAAGCAATTTTACAGTGGAACTGAATTGTACTCAGTGCAGTTTAAGATTGTCAAAAGGATGCAAAGAGACTTTATTGGACTGTATAATTTAATGAAACTTTATGTTACATAGTTCATCTGTGAGATGTATAATTAGGTTTCTTTCTAGTCTTGGCCCACGTAAGTATCTGGGAGTTTTACATGATAATTTCTGATCCTGTCGGAGCAAAGAATCTGGTTAGCAAGACTCTGAAGTATTATTGTATTGGATAGGTGCACACAAGTTTTGAAGGTAGTTTCTCAGGCTCAAATTCAGCTGTTTGGTTTTTTTTAATGTGAAGAAATTGTCCAAAAATATCTTGCTTTGGTGAACAATTTATGTTGTAATCCTGCTGAACTCAGTATTTACATGCAATGATTACTCAGTAAGTGTCAAACATTAGAGATTAAAATCATATTTCAGTCTTCTAAATCTTATTTTCAGAATTACCCCTCTTTATTTTCACTTGGGCTAGACTGTTGAACCTTACTTTGTAGCCTCTCTGTTTTACAACTAAAGGCAAATTGGTACAGCACTCTTTGCTAACCTTGATGTTGGTAAAAGTGAATAACCTGTATATTTCCTACGTCTTGATCTGTCGTTTTGCATGGGAGTAACCCACTTGACTCGCCTTTCCGTAGCATTTCTATTAATTAAAAATAGTGAGTTCTTTTATATGAGTAGATTTTTAGTGGTGATATGATACTGTTGGCACTACAGCCAAAGTAGTGTTCCTGAGAAAGCGTTTTCTTGAGGACACTGGGGGAGCTACTTGTGCTGCATTTGAACAACGCTGGAACTGGATCTTCCTGCCCAGAGAGACTCTCTGGGGTTTTTTGTACAGCTTGCTGTCAGAGGTGCTGGGAGAATAATTTGTTTTCACTGCGCAACTATAGTTTGAAAAGTGTATCGTATGTATTAAGACCCTCTTTTAATTATGAATCAAAACGAGGTTTGGAGCTGCAGCTGGGACCATTAGGGCAAATCACAAGCTTCTGTGACCTCCACCTTGAAGTGGTACTGAGGTTTATTTTATGTATAGATTAACATAGAAGGGAAAGTAACCATTTTTTTTTCCTGGCATCTTCATCATACTTTACAGACAAATAATAAAGTTTTGTCTTAGTTTTCCCAGAATCTCTCTATGGCAGCAATTTTCTATCAAATATAATGGAAAATTACCTATATAGAATTTGAAAGACAAATATATCTGTATAAAAGAATCCTTTTAAATGATTAAAAATAGAATAGATTTAACCAGCTGGTTTCACAAGAATTTCTGCAGAAATCTATTAAAATTTTTCTGATTGCTGCTGTTTTGATCCTTATAAATACAGTAGGTTTAGAAAAAGTTTTAACGTAAGAGTCTGCATAACCTTCCCCAATTCAGATCACGTGATTGGGTAAAAAGATGTTCAGGCATGTAACTATGCTCCTGAAATCAGAATAGAAGCAGAAATTATTACAATCTTTTTCTCGAGTGATTCCATATAAGTAAGCATTTTGTTTGAAGAAAAATTCTTGCTGAGTTACATCATTTCATTTAAGCTATATAAGTTATTTAGTCCATGCTGCATAACATTACAAGCACTACCCTGTGGAAAGGCTTTCCAAAAAAGACCCAAGAGGCTGAACTGAGGCCAAAGTAAGGCTGGAAAAATCAGTGTCTGTGCAAAAGTTCACCAAAGAGGGCTTTTTCTGGCTAAGAAAGCATTCTACTCCATGGAAACATGATATGGAGCTTTAACAGAAGCCTGCTTACTGCTAGGAGCTGTGTTTGTTCCCTGCTGGGACACCCTTGGGAGCACAAGGAAGAGAATTCTGATACATTTGTTTCTTTTATAAAAAGAAACCCTCTATGCAAAAACCTTCAGCAACCCTTTTCCTTTACACTTTCAATGCACTATAAAGTTGCAGAGGTCCTTGGCTGGTAAAGAAATGAGCTGAAATGTAGATTCATGCTGGCACATTAATGTCTTGCTCAGGATGTGTTCCCTGTCACCTATCTTTGGCCACTTTATTGGATGCCCAGTGTTATGGCTGCCAAAATAAAAGTAATCTCTTTGAAAATGTTGTTCTTTATAAGTCTGTGGTGTAGATAAATATTTCAGAAAAGAAATGAAAGAAAATTAATAAATTCAACTTATAGTGTTGGATTCCAGCATTGCAAAAGTTTCTTTTTTTTCTGAATGATTATTTCATCTCATCCTGACAGAGCACAGAATAAGTATTATCAAGGATGTATAAAATCTGTACTATCCTTCATGAGCATATGATTCTAATATTTTAAGGGTTCTTCCTCTTCACTGTGTCTTATCTTGTTTGAGTATGCTGCAGTTCCAGCCCTGTGGCTGAAAAATGGGGATTTATGTGAATCTCATTAGTTTCTTTTGATAAACAGCTTCAGATGAATTAAAAAGAGAAACTGTGAAGCTTCAAAGCTAGAAAGAAGGTGGGCTGCAGGAGAGAGCAGGTCTTAAGGAGAGCTTTGGAGGCCATCTTTAGCACCAAGTGGCCTTTGTGGCCAAGAGTTCTTTGTTCTATGGGTAGTTAGTTAAAAAGGCTGAATGAGTCAATTTTCAGTCTTATCACAAAGCTCAGGCAGGCTAATGTTCTCCTTTTTGTACAAAACTGCACCAGAGCATGGGGCTTCCTTACTTGCTAGGAAAACATGGTATCCTTCTCCCTCCACATGGTCAACAATACATTTGGAACTGGTCATTTCTGAAGGAGATGTCAACATTTGTGTCGTGTTAACAAATAGAAGAATGTCATTTGGCATTCCTCGAAGAAACAAGGACAACTTTTCTCCAGAGAAAGGATACGGTCAGAGAATAGAATAGGAATGCTACGTACTTTTGTACCATTTGTATGTAGAGCACGTATGATAGCATAATAACGATGTACAGAGTTGGATCAAATTGAACTATGATATATTGTAGCTTCAACTTTTATTTAATGGTCATTTCAAACCTTAGCCTTGATCTTAATAGGCAGCATTATAGAAACAATGGACTTCCAAATAAAAAGGAAGGTTTTGGCCCAGTACTGTGATAGTACTGAATGAAAAGCTGTCTCCCCTGTTACAGTTATATCATGCTAAAACAATATTGGTATTGTCACACAGCATGAAGCTAATTGACCTTTAGGCTAGGGTAAGTGTAAACCTAACAAGTTAAATGCCATTGAAAACAACCATCTTAATCTGGAATTTGAAGGACCTGATATATGCGTCAGTGATTTAAGGGAGAAAAGTGGAGACATGGGATGAGATCCAGGACTAAACATCTGAAAGAAAGAGACTAAAGTAGTCAACTCTGGTTGATTAAATATATTCTGATCCTGTTTTTCTTTGGTGTCTTGACCTTAGTAAAGTTCACTTAGCATGTAATGGAAAAAACAACCAGTTTGATAGCAAAATACAGGAAATGCCTTCAACCATTGCTGATTACAGTAGCAGCTTTTCCTCTGTTGTTTTCATGTTTTTTTTTAATGCTCTTTCTGTGAGCCTGAAACAATGTAGAATAATGCTTTGGAGCCTTTTATTTGGTGTGTCCAAGTGAAGCAGTTAAGTGTCTGGCTATTTGATTGATATGTGTTGGGAGGGGAGGTTTTGCAGTCAGAAAAATGCAATATGACATAATTGAAAAAAACTAAGTTTTACAGTGTATAACTTCAAATACTAGCAAACTGTGTGCGTGTGTTTGTGTTAGAGAGAGAGAGAAAGAGGGAGAATTCTATCAGACAAATGAATACTGGTCTTTTATTTTTCTTAATCTGCATTTGTTTGGCTATCTCCTACAAAAATAAGTTTCACAACTAACTGGAATGAAAACAGGATAAATCTCTATCTGGAACACAGAGAGCTGGGAAGCAGCACATGCTTGAATATACTCAAAGTCTCAAATTCATCTCATCTAATTTTAGGAATGCAAATGAAGCTCCCAGGACACAATCTTGGTTGTCCTGGAGTGTGTTTAGTCAAGAGAAAATAATAGGTTTCCTTAGGAAGCTGCACAGCCCATATATTCATATTGGAGACACCCTTGGAAATGGCCTTGAAGGTAGCCTGAGGCAAGTTGTGCTACCTCCATAGAGCAAAATGTTTCATAACTCTAGTTACTTAAATGATTGAGATAAATTTTTAAAAGAGATGGTATGAGTTGTGATTGATTACATTATGTCTTCTCTCATTCCTACCATGCGTGAAGCAGTAATATATTTTCTTCTGTGCTATTAAGATTTGCGAGGCTGTATTGCTGAGATGATAATTAACAAAGATGACTACAGAAATGCAAGGTGCTACATGGATAATCATGCATTTGTTGGCTGAATGTTTTTCTCTTCTGTTAAGAAAACTTCATTTGAAGAAAATAGAGAAGAGAGGAAAAAAAATTCTGCCTTTTCACGTAGTCACAGAAACCATGCCTGAAAACAAAGTATTATCTTATTTTCTTCATGTTTGCATAATTTGTATTCCACCGTCAAAATGATAGTGACTTTGTTATCATATCTACTAAGGCCACTGAGGAAAGTCACCACTGCATTTGAGTTCCAAAGGCAAACTTTTACCTGATCCAAATATGAAAAATTAATTAGTATGTCTGCTGATATATTTACTATCTAAGGTTCTGCTAGCATTTTTTTCAGAATTGATTTTTCTGAACTTGATCTGACAAGCTTTTCTAGCTTCATGCCAGCCTTTCACCATCTTTCATCCAGTGGATTTATCAAATAATGATTTAGTATTTTTTTGTTTAAAAGGATTATAGACATACATAAATAGGCACTGCTAGTTTGTGCTCCACCTAAGTTATTGTTACAGTATGCAATCTTATGTTATTTGAGATATGAAAATAAGAGCACAAAGCATTGTACTTCACATAGTAGTATGCCTCAGCTTGAGTCAGTCCTTGGCTAAACCTAAGGACTCTATTGTCCTCAGTGGGATCAGTGAGGTGTCAGTGAGGACAAGTTGTGTCACATTACATATTTAACAATGGCTCAACTTAAGGTTTTTTTAGCAGAGACTGATACAGTAAATATTATCAGTGGGAATACAGATTCATCCTGTCATTCTCAGTTAAAATCTTTGAGAAGAAAGAAAAGAAAAAAGAAAAAAACAAAAAAGGAAATGGTGTATTTAAATGAAGTGAAGAAGTAAATCCCTTATTGAACTGTTAGTAACCTTAATGTCAGGGTACTCACATGCACAGCTGGAGCCCCATAAAGACCAAACTCAGCTCCAGGAGTAAGACATCTATGAGCTCAGAACCACTGGCTGTTCGCGTTACTGCTTTCATAAAAACCTTTGAGCAGTCTGTGTTTTCAATACAAATGGCTTTTAAAATCTGAAGTTTTTCAAAAGAAGAAGATTGCTTGCTATATGATGCAACTGCATGTTTCTGAGGCAGAAGCCACTTCCATTCATGACTTTTCTTACCCGATAAAAAAATTGCTGGCCTTCAGGCCATGGGAATGCAGGAATGCCTGTGGAATCCAGTACAAAATTTGACTAAATTGAGGCATTGGAAGATTAAATGAAGAGGCAGCATTGTAACACTATATCCCATCTCTGCCTAAGGCTCATTGAAGGATTATTGCATTTCCAGGTGGGAATCATGGAAGGATGACATTTAAAAAGCAGTATGATGTGAATGTAGAAGGAAACACTCATTAAAAAGAAATAAAGATCACTTTCTTATATCTATAGCCAATTTTTGAGACTATTTTACATAATGCCTGTTAAAACTTCTAGGTGTTTCTGTTGT
Organism: Tetrao urogallus; assembly: GCF_951394365.1. Lineage (NCBI taxonomy): Eukaryota > Metazoa > Chordata > Aves > Galliformes > Phasianidae > Tetrao > Tetrao urogallus. The sequence goes on from NC_136814.1 coordinate 25,923,051, forward strand.
GTTCACAAATAAAAATGTGACAATAATATGAAAGGAAAAGCAGCACAAAGGAAAGCTGTTAAGTATAATATATTAGTTTGTCTACACATTATTATAAGGAAACTCAGCATAATAAGATAAGCAGATCATGCACTGTAATGTCCTAAGCTGTTACCGACAATTGTAATCAAGTTATGGTCAAAAACATTAAAAAGCCATATATAGAAATTATTTTATAAAACTTGTTTTTGTGTTACCAGCAAATCACTGTTTTCTTTAACCTCCTGGAAAGGAGTATTAAACCTTTGTTTGATACATCATTAAGACATTGGTAAACATTTAGGGCTAAACAGCCTTCTTTTCCCTCCCAGGACCTTGCTTTTCTGAAAGTTCTCTCACAGTACATTGTGGGAATAGGCAACATCATACAAGCCACATTTTTGCTTTCTGATGAGTTTACAGAGCCACAGGCAGCTTCTTTCTGAGGAGGAATAACTACAGTCATCAGTACAGTTTAGAGACTGGCCTTCTGGAAGGGAGCTCTACAGAGAAGGACCTGGTTATCCCAATGGACGAGTTGTCCATAAGCCAGCAGTGTGGTCTTGTGACCAAAAAGGCATCCCCCTCTGTTCTGTCCTGGTGAGGCCACATCTCGAGTACTGTATCCAGTTCTGGGCTCTCAGTTCAAGAAAGACAGGGAATTCTAGAGAGTCCAGTAGAGGGCCACAACAATAATGGGGGACCTGGAGCATCTCCCTCATAAGGAAAGGCTGAAAGACCTGGGGCTGTTCAGCCTGGAGAAGAGGAGCTTGAGAAGAGGCCTTATAAAAACTTATAAATATCCAAAGGGCAGGAGGTGTTGTGGATGGGGCTAGGCTCTTTTCAGCAGTGCCCAGTGACAGAACAAGGGGCAAGGTGTACAAACTGGAACATGAGAAGTTGCATATGAACATGAGGAAAAGCACCTTTACTTTGAGGGTGACAGAACACTGGAACAGACTGCCCATAGAAGATGTAGAGTCTCCTTCTTAGGAAATATTCAAAACCCGCCTGGATGCTTTCCTGTGCAACCTACTGTAGGGAACCCGCTTTAGTAGGAGATTGGACCAGATGATCTCCAGAAGTCCCTTCCAAACCCTATGATTCTGTGCTTCTGAGAAAATGCTTTTCATAAATCTGCTAATTACTTAATGGATCAACATAAAAACAAAACAGAAAACCCCAGACTTGCAGATAAATACTGCCAAAACTTAGGAAGTTTTAGGAAATGTCCTAAAATAAAAGTGTGAGAACCATTTTTTTCTTCACTGTTAATCTCACTCAGTTTCCTGTCTACTTCCTCCCAAAATCTGCCCTAATATCATGAATCCACTCATAAACATGAGCAGTCCAGCACACGCTATTTTTTTCCTCCATGGAGTAAGGGAGATCACATCACCTGGTAGAACCAGACATCCAATGACACTATTACAATTGTATTTTTTTGCTTAGTATCATTATAAAATGAGAGGCTTCTTCCTTGCCCCACAGTGTCTGGAAATGGAGAAAATGTTATTTGTTTGTGTTTTCTTAGAAGCTATGGTTGGGGTTTTAGCCATTCGTCTTCAATTTGTCAGGAAGTAAAAAAAACCTTGCTGATGTGTTGTGATTGAAATACTTAATGCAATAAAAGAATACATTAGTTCTAGTACATCTGTCCCATAGCTTATAAATGAAAGTTGATATTAGGTTGTGAGACTTAATTGCTAAAGAATTTAACATCAGAACATAACAAGTATTGAAATTTATTTTGGTTTTCTCACCAGCTTTCTATATAACTCCATCTTGGTTAGAACAGAATCTAGTACATTAGTTATCTGTGTATTTTGGAATCACCAATATGTTTGAAGAACTGAGACAGAGATTTTGGTGAGTCTATCAGTCATTCAGAAAATACCATTTCAGATAGCATAGTATAAATGTTTTATGGTATTTGTTGCTTTTGATTGAAATTTATGTTGAAAATGCTACATTAACTAAAATTACAACAAAGAGAAATTTAGTGCTGGGTACGGGAGAGATCTCTAGATGCAAGAGAGTATCTTTGTCTCAAATGCAATTTGATACTGCTGAGTAAGTTAAGAACTCTAGGAATGTAGAAGTCTTATATTAATTAACATAGAAAAAGTAATTTCATCTTACTAATTGAAATTTTTAATTGATTTAATGAGGATGTTGCCTTCAGTTATGAATTTCAATAACTATATTAGTGGAAAATTATTCTGTTGGCTCTCTGTGTGTTGTTATGGGGATGTTTCCTTTTTACCTTCAGTGGTTCCTTCTGTGAATAGCCTGTCTATTCAAAGCCTGCAGAAAAGATGCCATTTTCCCATGCAGGGGAACAATGGCAGTGGCAAAAATTTCAAATAGAGTTCTGAAAGCATTTATTGTAGCTGGAAGTCACACACACACAAAAAATGTGAAGGATTTGACAGTTGTTCAGTAGCTACTTACTTTTGACTTGTGTTGCTTTGATGTTCTATAGATGCTTAGTAAGGTGCTGTCCTTCACTTCATTTTAATCCTATAAAGAAATATAGGATCCTGTTTCTGATGTAGTTATTATTTCCAAACTTCTGTTTATTCACCTTCATGCTGACCTATATGCTGAAATGTATATGGTTGATTATTCAGCAACTAGAGTAGAAGTAGATGCTGTGGAGATGTTTCATTGTAAAGTGATTGCTTAAACCAACATGTGATCATGTTTCTTAGCTACTTGATCCTGTTCTTCAAATATGGTTTTATTTAGTTACTAATGTTTACCTGATTCAAAGGCTACTGTTAGTAATGTTTGGCAGACTTTCTGGTCAAAGCCTATCTTGACTGTTTAATTGCCTTACTTTCAACAGGAACATTACCTGTTATCTAAATGACATGTGTGACACATGGCCACACACACAAGGTGGTTATCTCACTGGCTACTGTTTGAAGTCAGACTTGAAGAGTGCAGTTCTGTGAAGTCCTCATCACTGGAGCATTTCTGGGAAGTGAGAACGCTCGGTGTCTCATGACACTGGCATGTAGAGGAATGAATGAGTATTGTGGAGGCTTTCTTGCAGGTTACCTGCTGTCAGCCTGCTCTTCTGTTCTGACATGTACAAACCTTGTTGTTATAATCCTGATTATCTCTTGAGATCCTGCCAATCATTCCTGCTTCTGAGGTGATTGTGATGCTGGCAAATGCCCAGAAATAGAAACCAAGGCTTAAATTTCTTTTAACATTTTCCGCGAAAAAGAAATGATTAAAAAAAACCAATACTTAAGTTATGCAATTTACTGTTCCAGTCAACTGAACTGACTGTACAAAGCATCTTGGCAAACAAACAAAGGAGAGAAGTAGCTTCATGTATCATTAATATATTCAAACAACCTGGGCATTTTCCTAGCTTAACTGGTTAGGTTGTTTGCAGTTGCAAGTAGTTACTCAGGTTATAGGAGCTCATTTTGTAATACACAGATGACTTTCTTAGTTCCTACAAAGAGTATGCAAAATGAGAAAAAGAAGAATGCAATAGATCTTTGTCGTGGAGCTATCTGACACTGTATTATTTGGTAAGCTCTGATTTAGAAGCAGACAGCTGGCGCTAACACCAGGAACCAAGTAAAAGACAGAATGGATCCAAATGGATTATTCTGTACAGATAATGATTTTACATTCTGGAGATGGATAGCTCTTAATTTTGAAGAGCTGGGTTTCAATTGTGAAAACATATAGGTCTTAAACTAAAACTTTTTTCACAAGCACAGAAAAAAAAATTCATTGAGAATTCTTTTCTGTTAGTATTTCATTTGTTTCCTCATCTCTCGGTGTTTGATTTAGTCTTTTTTTTTTTCCTCTGATGCATTGAGTGGCATGTTAGCTCCTCTCTCACATTTCTTGAGTTATTATGCTTTCTTTTTTAAAATTTACCTTTTTAAAAAAAATCTGTCAGATACAAATTAACAAAACTGTTTTTAAATGGTTTTCAGTGCATGATAATCTCATAGACTAGCAATAAATTTGGCATTTTGGTAGACTCCCAACTTACCTTTTAACCTCCTGTAGGTAGGCTTAAAATTTCACTTCTGGTCTTCATAGTTAAACAGAATTTCATATTTAGGTTATTCATGTTTTTCTCTTTGTTCAGGTTGTTTATTCTCTTTCTCTACAGTCAAGATTTTCTTCAGTTTCTGTTACTTACACAAATCTTTAAGCAAATAAAGGGATAGCAAGAAGCGATTGATGGGTTGAATGATTAGATGTAGGTGATTTTGTTGTAACCAGTTAGATCTTGGATTGTTTGGGAACTCATAAATAGCATGACTTTAAAAAATGATAAAATGTAGTCTAGGGGCTCATGGGTGTGACCAGCTGAGTATCTACTAGGGTAGCATAACTGACTTGGAGCAAAATCAGGTGTATAGCATATTGATTGCAAGGAGCATTTCTACAGCCCAGGTATTCTTCAGCTTCATAAACCATATTTGATAAGGCTAGTTTACATGAGAGACAGTGGATTTGCAGTTAGTGAGGGAAATCTGACTTTGGCCACCTCAAACTTCTTGCACAAACCACTTAGTAGTATGTATACAGCACGACTAATTTCTACAACACTGTCATCAAGTGTTTCCCAGAAGCATCTGATGCACACTGTATCTATATGCAAGCATTACACAGACCTTGAGTAGTAAGTCAACTGTGTACCAGAAGTACCTCATTTTTTTTGCTGTTATGTGGCATAGTATAAGTTACATACAGGTGGGCCAGCATACCCAAAAATATTGAACAAACATCAAAAGAAAGATAAAGTCAATCAAAAAGAAATAACTTTACCTACTGAAATAAGGGTGATGGAGAGGAAAGAGCACCTCTAAGGAAATTTCAGAACACTGTAGCCTTGGATATATCTCAAATAGTGCAGCCTTGGAAAGGCTATTAAATTATTTAATGTCTGATTGTTTCTAGTGCACTATGATGATTGTGGTTCTAAAGTCTAGGGACTGGAAAGGCGACATTTCTCTAAATGAAGGACTTCAGAGCAAAGTAAAGGCTTCTAATCACTCACTCGGGTGGAATTTGTTGATATTAAGGATTTTGGAAACAAAATCTGCATCTTTTCATAGAAACATAAAATAGTTTGCATTGGAAGGGATCTTAAAGGTCACCTAGTTCCAACCTTCCTGTCATTGGCAGGGACACCTCCCACTAAAATGGGTTGCCTAAAGCGCCATCCATCTTGGCTCTTGAACACCTCCAGGGATGGGGTATCTACAACTTCTCTGGGCAGCCTTTTCCCAGTACCTCACCATTCTCATAGAGAAGAATTTCTTCAGCATATCTAATCCAAATCTACCCTCTTTTAATTTAAAACCATTACCTCTTGGAATGTCACTATACTCTTGAATAAAAGTCCATACCCAGCTTTCTTGTAAGCCCCATTTAGGTACTGGCAGGCCGCTATAACGTCTCCCTGGAGAATTCCCTTCTCCAAGGCTAAATAACCCCAATTCTCTCAACCTGTCTTCACAGGAGAGGTGATCCAGCTCTCTAAGCATCCTTGTGGCCTGCCTCTGGACCCACTTGAACTGGTTCACACCCTTGTTGTACTAGAGGTCCCAGAGATGAACACAGTAATGTGAGGTGGGACCTCATAAGAGCAGAATAAAGAGGGTGAATCACTTCCCCTGACCTGCTGGTTACATCATTTTTGATGCAGCCTAAGGTATGGTCAGCTTTTGGGGTTGCAAGCACACCTTGCCAGCACATGTTCAATTTTTTATCACTCAACATCCCCAAGTCCTTCTCCTCAGGTTTGCTCTCAATATATTCTTTATCCTGTCTTGGATTGCTCCAGCACAGACGCAGGACATTGCACTTGGCCTTGTTGAACTTCATAAGGTTTGCAGGGACCCACCTCTTAGGTCTGTCAAGATCCTTCTGGATGACATAACTTCCCAACAGTGTGTCTACACATTAAGTGCGGTGTCCTCTGCAGGGACCCAATCCCACTGTGTCCATGTCATGGGCAAAGAAATTAAATAATACCAGTCCCAGTACAGACAAGGAGGAACACAGTTTGTCATTGATCTTCACTTAGACATTGAGCCATTGACCACAACTCTTTGAGTGTGACCATACAACCAATTCCTTATCCATCAAGTGGTCCATATGTCAAATCTGTGTCTCTCTAATTTAGAGACAAGAGTACTGTGTGAAACAGTGTCAAATACTGTATCAGTTACTCTTCCCTAATGCATCAGCACTGTGACCTTGTTATAGAAGGCTGTCAGATTTGTCCGGCACGAGTTGGCCTTACTGAAGCTGTCTTGGTTGTCACCAGTTACCTTTCTGTTCTCATTTGTTTACAAAGGCTGGCATACAATTTTATTCATATGTCTGATTAAGAATTTGTCTGCTTATACTTATTTCTCCTCAATTCCTTTTATTTAATACCTCTAGAGCAAAAAGTTCTGATCAGGAACTGACCACACAATCACTTAAGGACATGTGTTCTGCTTTTGATTCTCACCTCTTCATATATTTCTGTGAATTTTTAATACAATATAGAGGAGGCATTCAGAGCTGAGACAGAAGTGAAAAATATAATGGACCATGCATTATCAGTGAATCATAGAATATCCCAAGTTGGAAGAGACCAGCAGTGGGTTGTGTTGTCTTTGTTTTTTGTTTGTTTTATCATGACAAAATATATGATAAAGTAGTTCTGCTGGATTGTTGTTTTTTGTTTGTTTGTTTTGTTTTCTTGGTTGTTTTTTGTTGTTGTTGTTGTTGTTTCCCCATAAAAAAGATTATTCCTTTATTCACTGGCTTTCCATATCCTTTTGTAATTTAGTCTCAGACAAGTTGCAGGTAAGTTAAACGGTACCTAGCATTTGTTGAGTTGGATCATGAGATAATTGTCAATGGTATGTTTAGAATATGTGCAGGGGGCAAGACAGGAAAGGTGGATATCCCTTTCTCAACCTGTTACTGACCTCACCTAGTTTAATAACCAAACAATTGTGTATTTTCAACACAAAGACATTTGTATGAAGAGTGATCACAGGCAGCTGCTAAGATATGTTGTTTAACAATGAGTGCCAGGTATTAGATTATTTCTGAGCAGTTCTCAGGCTGCAGAAAATAATTCTCCCAAACATTTAAATACTTTTTTCTAATTCTCTCATTGCAGTCTGAACTTTGAATTGCTGGTATACATTAAGAATCCAATTCAAAGTAATCCATGTTGTAAAGTTAATTAATTCAACCCATTTGGTAAGTAGGCTAAATTGTTATTCCTTCCACTGTACTGATGAAAAAAGTGAGAGTGGCTTTATTAGGTATCACTGACCTGTTTCACATAGTCTTAGATTCATAGCAATCAAGAGAATGAGATCTTTTCCAAACATTTCTGATTCTGTTTTTAATACAGTTGCACTTCCATGCAGCTGAAGAGAGAGTAAAGGCATGGTCTTGCAAAATATTTGTCATTACCCGCTTCTTTATTGCCATTATTGAGATCTATTCAGTAAGTGCTGCCACTCATTTTTCATGCATACGCAAAGGCCAGACATTCAGTGATGTTTGTGAAACCACCTGTTTGGATGTTTTATAGTTTGTTCAAATTCATGAGTGCATGCTCAAAATTTGAAAGTTGATGTAATTCTTGGCCTTTTTATTTCAGGGACCTGAAACTGGACAATATTCTTTTGGATGCAGAAGGCCACTGTAAACTGGCTGACTTTGGGATGTGCAAAGAAGGGATTCTGAATGGAGTGACCACCACAACCTTCTGTGGCACACCTGACTATATTGCTCCGGAGGTACGTTTTTGCATGGTGCTAAGAATACAGATAGTATAATTCATCAGATGGACGATAACATGCGTAATTTTAGGCACTTTTTACCTGTAGATAAAAGCAGTAGATTAAGCAGGTGAGGCTGTGCCACAGATTTTCTCGGGTAACCCTGCACACATTGTTTCCACTACAAGGCACAAACAGTATTCCATGTTCATAGAGAGGCAAAGCATGGTTTTTCTGTTATTTATTCCTGAATTTAATAGTATTTTTCTCCACATTCTCACAGCATCATTGTGAAAACACTTCAAGAAGCTTTCACAGAAGCCCTTAAGAAGCTGCAAGCAAGTGACTACTATCAGCACTAGTCTTTAGTAGTTATAAAAAATGATATTAACTGTTCATGAGAATTAAAAGGGCATGTTCATACAGAAGAGACCATAGGTTTGGTGTCATTTTCCATAACGTTTTGTGGGAATGGATATTTTTCTTTTCTTTAAAGTGTTCATGAGTGAAAAACACTATCTTTGCAGTACTTCATATCATATAAATGAGGAGAAAATAGAGATGCTTGCATAAAAAAGTAGAAGCCTTTCATACACGTGCAGCATACAGTTGCAACACCCTATTTCATTTTTAGGCATTCACTGGGTAAAAGAAATTGCTGATAATTGTACTTATTTCGCATATCCTAAATTTTAATATTATGAGATGTATTTTTGAGTACCTCAAATGAGTTGATGTTGTACAGTTTCCCTGCTAGACAGATTTTGCCTGCTCAGTTTAGTTACTAATCCATGCATCTTTTTGCCAAAGATTCAATGTGCTTATCTAGTTCACTTCATTAAATAAAAAAAAAAACTTCATTAGCTTGTCCTTCATCAACCATAAATTTACAGCAGGGAAAAATATTAGTTTATCATATGCTGGTGATACTGAGTTAGAAATTGTTAGAGTTCTTGGCTGTCAAGCTTTGGTAGCACAACTGCTAAGGTGTGAGTCATCTTGTAACTATCATGACATCTATGAACATGTTTTGTGGCATTTGAAAAGAGCTCGGAAGATAAAAGAAAATAAATGCCAGTGGGATGGATTTGGTTTTATATGAATTCTTTTCTGATTTAATATAATAATTGCATCATTTGGCAAGTCCTTTTAAAAATATTACTAAAAAAAAAAGCAATAATAATTCAATAGCTTAGGCTTCCATTTTGTCACCTTGATTACAGAATACCTCTTGATTCTATTTCTCTTGCACCATGGTACTATGTTTCAATTCCCTGTTCTTTAGCAATATCTGATTTACAGGGAGTATTCAGAACACTCAGAAAGTACACTTGTGAAAAGTTTTGTTTTCTGTAATTAATGTGTATAAAATTTAATATACAATCAACTAAAAATCCAGTCAGAAGCAAGATAGATACATCCAAATGTTAAACTAATTTCAGTTTTTAGGTTAAAACTGAATTTTATACATTATTTTAAAATCATTTTTCCCAAACAGTATTAAGCTAATGCAGTTCACCACAAGGCTTCTGACTGAAATACTAATATTCTTAAAGAGATGGTGGAGTTGCTGCCATTCCAGCAATTTTAAGCAGGTCATCTTCACCTTAAACAGCCACCTACTCTTCTTTTCCCAGTCTCCTGTCATGCTGAAACACTGCAGCCAAACGTCAAGCTTCTTTTCAGTGGAGCAGAGCCAAGAACTTGTTCCTTGTACAATAATTCTGTAACTCTAAGACAATAAAAATCCATCATGCTAAACAACTACTCCCCACTAAAGGTATTTGCTACAAGGTTGAACTTGTGCCACCTGAAAAATTATTGCCATTTTTTTTTCTTGAAAGCAAACACAAAGTGAGTCCTAGAACCGTATATTGTACAGCATTTCAGTGCTGTAAAAAGAACTTGAACAAAAATGCTTTTAGATTCCTTCAGCCCTACCAAAAGCACGCGAATAAATCTCTTGGATGATCTCTGTATAACATTACAAGTTGGTTACGTTTGTTTTATTCAAGACAGAGACAAGGAAATGTTTCACATTTTCCACCGATCTGTTTTGTATATGTGATCTTTCTTCCCTTATAACGTGACCTGCTTTAAACAATTTGGAAGGATATACAACTCTTTTGCTGACAAGCATACTCTTTTACCCATGGGACTACTAAACTCAGTTAATACTTCTGAGAACTACACATTGACACATGGCTGTTTGTGCAAATTGTATTGGTAAGAAACCATGCCTGCTGTTCAGCAACATCGCTGTGTGTTTTAGTCCTACACATGCCCTGGAGGAAAAAAAGGAGTCTAGCATGTTCAAATAGTAAATTTGCATCTGATCAATTTGATCTCTTTTTGTGTACCAGATCCTCCAGGAATTAGAATATGGCCCTTCAGTAGATTGGTGGGCTCTGGGTGTTCTCATGTATGAAATGATGGCTGGGCAACCCCCCTTTGAAGCTGACAATGAAGACGATCTCTTTGAATCCATCCTTCATGATGATGTCTTATATCCAGTCTGGCTCAGTAAAGAAGCCGTCAGCATTCTAAAAGCAGTGAGTCTTCCATTACTTGTTTTCCTGCACTTCATGGTTTTCTTTTTGTTGGTTTTTTTTTTTTTTTTTACCCTTGATTAAAATTGAATTTGCTGCAAGTTGTTGAGAACAGTCACCACTGGGAGTTCAAGCACAGTTCAGAGTGCCACTGTTAGGATAATGGGGCCTGGGATAAATTACACCGCTTGTGGGAAAGGAACAGAATGTTTGTATTCCACGCAGTAGTACACTGAATAAATCTGTGTACTGCAGATTCATGTTTCAGGGAAAACCCAACCGACTAGAACCGTACTATCACTTTGACACTTCATATGCCGCATGTTCCCCAGAGCTGAGAAAGCACTGTGTAAAGAAAAGAGTTAGTGTTTTGATTTAACCCAGTGGTGAATTTGCCTTTCTTCCTACATTATCAAGATAGGTTGAAAGCTTTTTATTTACAGCTGCATGTTCTACTTTTTAATTCACATAACACTTAGATTAAGTGGTCTTACTCCTGGGCAGTTGTTTTGTCCCAGTTAATGCCTGGAATAAAGAAAATTTTCAATGAACAGAGCAGCTGTTAATGTAAAGTCCTAAATAGTTACATTTTGAGTTACATTTATACAGGATTATCTTTTGATATTATATAGAAAAAAGAAAAAAAATCTGATTTTTACACCACAGGACAGGTAGCACTTTGGAGTCTTTTAATAAAAATACCTTCAGTCTTATCCTGAGAGAGTATAGGGGGCTGGGTGGAGGGGGAGCTGTAGAGAATGATTCAGACCAGAAATCCAAGTTAATATCTCTGAGTTATTTGCTGGAGTATCTCTTTTACTCCATTCATGGTAGTGAAAACGTGGAGGATTTATTAAAGCTGACTTTCATACATGTTCTCCCTTTCCCTCCAGACACCTCTCTTATGACATTTTATTAGCTGACATGATTCTTTCATGTGTCTCTTTTAATTCCCAAAGCCTTCAATTATTATCTGTCCGGCGACTAGGATGTATGGAATTGAACTTCAGGAATTCAGACTGGTACTCAGGATTATTCTAGGCTATTGCAGAGAATTTCAGAGATTTTCTGTACTATTTGGGTTTCATATTCTGTAAAGTCTGTTCCTTTGTCTTCCAATCCAAAGGCACTTTCTGTGAGTCAACAGTAACCAGTCTATCTCTTATTCCAAATCATGGAAATATTCACTGGAGGGGGGAAGTTTTCTGATAACCCTTGACTTGTGTGTAGTGCAAGAACCACTGTAACTAGAAGGTTTTTGTTTGACAGAGGAAGGGGAAAAACAGGTTTGATAGTTAAGGTCTCACTGTTTGTGGTGCATGTAGTGAGATGTCCAGTTGTTAATCTTACACATCATTCATTAACCACACAGAAATAGAGACACTGAATTGGACTGTAGGTGTAAGCAATGTATTTTGTGAATATGAGTGTAAAGGCGTCCAACACTATATATTTCTTTCAAAGCTTACTTCCTATTATGAGTCTATTTTTCCGAGTCTATACGTTGATATTAGGCATGGTGGTTTATATTTTGCTACAGTCTATTTTTTACATCTTTTTGTCTGAAGTTAGTCCTTAATTCCATTTTAAACCTTAAAAAGAGAGTGACATCCATAAAACAGATCTGCACTGTAGTAAAAAATTACTCTTAATTAGGCAAGATTATTTGACTGGCATAAAGTGATAGAATTTAATGGAACACTGTAAAAAAACATTCCTTACATTTAACAACCTACTGCCAATGCAGCTATGGTGTGAAACACTTTTGAAATTTGTGCCCTGCATCTGATCCTTGCCCACATTCTACTAAATGAAGAACAGGAAAAGCAGAGGAAAGAAAGAGGCGTCTATGTATTTTACTGCTGAATGCTAGCAAGGGATTAGCTTTGGAACACTTCATTTCCTCACATTGTGCTTTGAGACAGTTTTATTCTTTAGAAACCATGTATTTTTTCGCTCCTTCAAGCAAACTGTAAGGAGAGTTTAATATAATGATGTTCTCTTACATCAAGTAACAATATTTTCCTCTTTTATGAAGAAGCAGTTTTCCCATTTATTCTAACAGAATTCTAACAAGGATAATTTTACAGCTCAGTATTGCAAGGCAGAATGTTGCTTATCCCATGAAATCCCAGGAATCTTATTAGCTCCGTTTCTGTGAATTGACAGGAATTGCTATTTAAAATTCTTTCCTGTCCGGTAAGGAAAACAATTCCTCATTGAAATTAGGTCTGGGCTTCTTTGCAAGTGATTGAGAAAGGTTGTGTGTACAGTGTATGCTCTCTGTGTATCCAGATGACATAGATCTCTGGCTACAGAGGCAGAACTCTGCTTTTAAACACTGCTGCTTATTTCAAAGCAAAGTTTTGGGAACCTACTGATCCTCAATTCAGGCCCCAAGTTACATGAATATCTCAGCAACCCTTTTTCCCATTGCCATTTAAGTCAGTAGGAGCTCTGATCTTCAGTGCTCTTACTTAAATAAGAGGTTCCTGCCATAGTATAGGCAGCACGTATGGCTGTGACTGTAAGTATTGTAAGTATAATAAGCCCTACTGGCAACCATCTCATCAATACAGTACAGTTAGCAGCTGTCAGGGCACTGACAGTAGCATCATTGTTGGTGCTGTTGATAAACAGGAAGTAAACATCAGCTTGTGCTTCAGAAATGGCAGTAAGAGCTGAAAAAGGCCAATATTTACCTCAGAGTATGAAATTTATGGAATTAAATGTCCACTTCAGAATTCTGAGATTATTGCATCACATTTGTACATGACACTTGTTCTAAGTATTTGCTCCTAAATTTTTCTCTCTCTCATCATTCATTTCCAAGTTTGTGAAGTACAGTGATAAACTGTATTACATAGTAATATTTCCATGTTCTGGGCTTGTTAAATATGACATGATGTTTTCCCTGCCTGCAGCTTAAAACAAAGATAGAACATTGCAGAGAGTAGGTAGGATCAGATTTTACTTCTTTGATACTTGAATTACAGAGTACAAAAGGCTTACCCTGTAATTTCCATGTTCTGCTTCTAGAAAATGCATGGCTGATGGTTCCTGGCCTGCTCTCTCTGTTACCAGAGGCTCTTGGAGGTGAAATAAAGCAGAGGAATGTAGGAATGCTTTTGGTGGTTTTCCAAGAGACCTCACCAAAGTGCACTAATTCTTTCAAAACCTTTGCTTCTCCTGCCTATAGAAAATACAGGCTGTAATTTAGATAGCAGTTGTGCACTTGCAAAAAAAATTGCAGAAGAGTTGAATACAGGACTAACTGTTCATATTTGAATCAGCATGCTGTGGTGATTCTCAGTATATTCCATGTATTTTTTGAAATGTACAGGCAGAACTGTAAATTTCATAGCTACAGATGCTATTCTTATTCATATGAAAAAGAAATTCTAGAAATGCATAAGAGAACTAGGACCTTTCATGTGTTTGCTTGAAAGGATTGGGTCTATAGGAAGCCTATGTATCCAAAGAAAATAAAAAACAAGAATAATATTTAGCCTCTGTCTCCAAAATTCGTAGTTAAGGCAGTGCAAACAAGATAAAATAAGAGCTATCCTAAACATCTTTCGTAAACTGTCACTGGAGGTTTTAATATTCTCTGTTTTCTTTAGTATTTTTGGCCAAAGGTGGAAAGAGAATCTTCTCCTGTAGCACTCCCAGCCAGGTGGAATTAGGAGGTTACAGAACTTAACTGAAAGATTTTCCTGCAGGAAACTTTATTTTCAGAGTTCTGAATCTTCCAGTTTGACTGTAGCCTCTGAAATTTGGAGAAGTGTCCTTGTTGCTCTTCCAGGAAAAGTAACATTCTGATAGGGGGTTATCTCTAAAAACTAAACCTTAACAACAGTAATTTCTAATTAAATTGTAAATGGTTTCCAGCCATTGTCATTCATGTTTTAACTTTTTCCTCTTCTCCCTCCCCCACCCTGTAGTTCATGACAAAAAATCCAAATAAACGACTTGGCTGCGTGGCATCACAAAATGGGGAAGATGCGATTAAGCAGCATCCGTTTTTCAAGGAAATTGACTGGGTTCTTCTAGAACAAAGGAAAATCAAGCCACCCTTCAAACCTCGGATTGTAAGTAGCAGCTTGCATAAGATTCATAGAAAACATGGTTTGACTATTCTAGTTGCTGGCTTTTTTAAGGCATGCAATTACTTGATGCAACATTTGAAGGTTGAAATGGTAGCATAAAAACAAGCAGAAAATATTCCCTTGCCATTTCTTCTGTAAAGGTAAGTGCTGAGGATAGATTCAACGTGCAGGAAGATGTTCATATTCAATCATATAAACCACGAGAGATGTAAATGCCCTGTTTTAATTATTTTCCCATATTCCTAAAGATATCTTGGTAGAAAAGATTATTTCAATCAGATATGAACTTTCTGTGTAAGTCCTGCATGGCTGTGAACAGTGGATTTTACAGGAAGATGTGGAGTAAAGGATTTCTGACTGAAAGATTCCTGAAGAAACAGCCTCCTGGGGAAAATAAATGATTAGATATATATTATATATATATATATATAGATATAGATAGAATATCATGATTAGATAAATTGATACATTTGCATTTGGTAATTAATTATCGAGTATTTGTATTTTAAACTGACAGAAACATGAAACTACTGGCCCCATATGCAGATGCTACAAAGGCCTAGCGAAAACACTTATTTTTGTCTTTCACTGGATGAAACTGCTCAAAAAGTAGTTTGCATTTGCAGTTCATAAAATGTCAACTTTTCAGCAGAGAATGTCTGCAGTAAATTTCATACCTGAACAATATACGAGAATAATTTTATGACAAATCCTTTGAGACTGATTTTCATTTTTTGATTTGGCATATTCCTAATTATAATGTTTGATTTGCCTGTAAATATAGTTATCATACTTCTTTCTTTCCTACTTTAGATAGTGTATGAAGGTTTAAAAAAATAATAAAAAGGAATAATGAATATTTGGTCTCAACACTGAGTACCAGCTTAATGTTAGAGTGGAAAGCCCTCTCTGTCATTGTAGAATTACTATCTGTTGCTTTTGATCTATCTACTTTAAGTCCAGGAAGATATACTTCCCTAAGTGCCATGTGTAAAAGTGGGGATAGCCATGCAGGGACCACCCAAAACAGGAACCTAAAGTAATTCCTCTGAGCCTGCACTTGGAGAAGTGTGTCTCTCTCTGTAGCTGTAAAGGAAGAACTCAATAGGTTGGACAACTCAAAGTGAAAGTTAACCCTAGTGAATACATTTCTAGGTGTAATTTCAAGGAGCAAGATATAGTGTTATTATATAGTAATATTTTGTTTAGTATATTTCTTGGAGAATACAAGCCTTGCAATGCTACAGGTCCAGGGCTGCCAGAGCCAGCTCCTAGCTGCCTCACCGTGCTGCCCAGCCCTTCTCTGGAGGATGGCTGGATCACATCTAGTGCTTGAGCCAATTTACAAGTCTGTGCTGCTACAGGAAGTGTAAACCCCGGGTTAACCCTGCTGGCATCTGTTTGAAGCTTGTTTAATACTCTAACTGCTCTCCAGGCAGGTTCCTCAGAGAGCTCCAGGCAGCCTCATTCATTGTTTAGCAGTAAGCCATATGTATAGTATCACTCTTCCTGTTTTCATAAGAGTTTGGCCTTTCATCTCATAATCATTTTTGTTGCCTTGCTCAGTATTAATCAGTGTTTTGGTAATACAGGTATCAATCAGACTGTACAACTCCAGATTAGTTTTCACTTAATGTCTACATCTAATAAGTCTCAGAATCCTTGCATCTCTTCTGTTTAATGGCTGTTTTCCTTTGATGATCAAAGATGCAAATTCACTCTGACAATAGATATTCTGATAATGTCCACATTATTTTTATAAGTATTCTCATGGTGGTAGCTCTTAAAAGTCAGGAGGGATTTGGTGTATCAGGTATTTTTATTCTTCTGCCTTCTCAGTGCAGCTTCTATCTCTTCCTGGTAATTATTTCGCTGCTGCTGTTCTGTAAAGCTATTCCTATTTTATTCATACCTGCTGTTTTGTTTCTTTTCTCCTTTTCTATTTACTTTATTGATATGTTGGTTGAATATTTCCATTTTAATAGTGATTTCAGATTATTTCAGAATAATTCTTGGTAAAATTTTGAAACAGCTGGTTGCTCTCTAACAATTATTAGGATGATTTAATACATCTTTACACCTTTTTCTTTATTTTTCTTCAGGCTGCTTCAATAGCACTGGTTTTTTACGCTATTTATGTCTAAATTGCATATGTAAACTTTTCTAGCAAATTTGATTCCTGCTGCCTAGTGGTTCTGTATGCTTATTTTTCTCTGAACTCTTATTTTATAGTGGTAAATTTAGATAGCATGTAGTTTGTATTAGAGGCAACTCTATTACCTTTATGTTTGTAGTCTACTTTCTCTCTATAATAACTTCCCTGGTGACCTCATCCTATCAGTTTTACTAGTAACTGTTCTGTACTTAGAAAGGGTATAGTTTATATAGTTACACTATGTTTATGATCCATTAGCTGTTTTATACCACTTATATAAATTTTACAACTGTTTGGATTTTTTTGTTGTATAGAAATCTTTGACCAAGATTATACCAAAATTTTTGCTTGTCTTCTTAACATTCAATGCTTTATTAGTTGAAAATTGAAACATGCCCAGACAGAAAGATCATGCAAATCTAATTATTAATGATGCAACCTCAGAAATTGTAAAGGATTCTTGGGAACAATTCTCTATAAGTGCTGAAAAGGTGATTTGGGATACTTGGCAAGCTAGAAGAAATTGCTTTGAAAAATAATAAAAAAGAAAAATAAAGGTAAGATGTTTAAAGCTAATAAATTAAATTCTACTTTAAAATCTACGTGGAAAGTTTGTCTCTAAATTCAGTAGTGGGAGTAGTCCTGAGATTCACTGATTTGGAAAGGCGAATGCAACAGTTCTATAGCTATGGACTAACTGAACATAAGTAATGATGTGTTTAGAACTTTTTTGGGGGGTTTTAACATCTTTCAGTATTGATAAAGGACTGTTGATTATTTTGAAGTGACTTCTAACATTAAAAAGGGATACAAAAAATATATTTCATTTTATGTTCAGGAAAGCCTAGGTTTATGAATATAGCTACAAATGAGGCCAAATTACTCAGAAAACAGATATTCTTACATTAGATGTGAGTGCACATACGTACAGGGAAAAAATAACATTATACATATATGTAGTCATGCATGCATGCAAACTGGTATTTGTATGCACCTGTAAAAATCTACTCATGCAAGACTGCGTATGTTTACACAGGTATTAGTCTATTTTCTGACCCGACAGGAAAGATGACTAAGGGGGGAAATATAATTTCTGTGTCATATAAACTTTAAAAATATAAAACATAGGATTTATTCAGATGAGTTGTGGACAATGTAAAACCTTGATTAATTAAAGTCATTAGGGAAAGTGGTCAAACACTGAGGTCTCATCAAACAATGGAATAATCTGCCAAGGGAGGTCATAGAGGTGCTAGGGTGGTAACAAAAATTTGTTGCTTCAGTTCTGCATCACTACTCTTGTGATCCCAAAAATGTGTGGGTTCCCTGGTTAGCACAACAACCTTTCTTTCTTTTACCTTTTTTTCCTTGCTCTGAAACAATAGGTTGTATAAAAAGCTGTATCACATGGTACTGTTACACCTATGCTTCTCCATAGTTCAAGTTATGTCTCTTCAATTCTGCCAGCCTGAGCTTTGAATTTTTCAAGTGTACTTGGAAGAAATACAGAGTGACTATTAGTCAGACTTTTGAAAGTTATTTCTAAATCTCATTCATACTGTGGAGGCATACAAATACATTCTTCACTATACCAGAAATATATCATTAATGTCCTCCTATTTTGGGAATGATGTGGTAATTCTAATGACTCTTTGGAGGCTGAACTTTCTTTCCTAACTGTCATTAGCCTTGGAATGAAAATTACTGAATTCCAAAAGATCCTTGGAAATCTGACTGTATTTTCTGAAAGCTTACAAGAGAGCCTAGAGCAGAGCACTCATAAAATTCGCTTAAGTTTAGTTTTCTAAGAAGTGATGGCAATGAAATGCCAGGATGTGCTAGGAAGTACAGACAATGAAAACAGATTTGGTGTCCCTGACACCTGCTGTGAAGGGTTTTTACTGCTACTCCAGCATAGTGACTTGGAAAAGATGACATGAAGAGAGGAAAAAGCATTGTACTGTGATGCATATTATGTACCAGCCCTTCCTTTCATAAATCCAGAACAAAATTGATTTACTTTTTCTATATATTATTGTTTATTATACTAAGGGTTTCTCCCATGTGGAGCTATTAAAAAGGTTAAGCTGCTATAGAAAAGGTAATAGCTATGAACATGTACATTAGAAATTAAGCAGATGTTGAGGAGATATGAAGAGGATATTTATTATTTCTAAGCACCAGTGACCTTGACAGTATCTCTTACAGATTATTTCCACTGTTCTTAAAACATAATTCTTACAGTTTCACAGACTGTCTTAGCATTTGTTTAATAATATTTTTCTTCCCTGCTGCTCTTAATTCAGACACAGATTTGTAATTGCATATGCAAGAAAGAAGTTCCATTTTAGTACAGGCAGATATCTGTTCTCCAAAGCACTTGTTATGAGACAGAACTCCCTCTGAGGCACTTTATTCCTGTGTATTTTGGCCCATACATTCTTCTGAAAATATTTTCATTCAGAGAAGTAAATCTCCCAAATCACTAACCATAACACCAGAATAACACTAGCCATAACACCAGGCTATGATTTCCAATATGGTTTTATTGCCCAAGAACCACAAAGGCATTGGTAGTATTCAGAGATTCTCTACTCTCTGTTTTTCCTGTTTCCTTGGTTATGTTTGGTTAAATTAGATTATTTTCATTTTCAAAGCACATTTGCAATATTAATAATGAAAACAAGGGAACGTTCTATTAATTTCTTGCTAAAGTCTTTAATGTTGTGGTAGATCTTGCTTAGTGCCATGATGGAATGATTCAGTCTATCCCATAACAAATTATAAAACATACATTAAAAGTAGTGATTGAAACAGATTACTGTTTGCCTTGAATGTGTATTTATGAAATTTATATTGTCCCATGTTGTTACTTATTGAAAAAGCCTATGTTTGAAAAAGTGAAGCAAACATCTGTTTTGGAATATTTTGCTTTTACCTTAATTCTCTCCGTATTGCTGTAGATCTCCTGAAGAAATTTTGTTTGTTTCTGCCTTTTCTGAGAGCACAGCTAGCCAGCTGATACCATTAACATCAGACAGGGAAGCTCACCGAGAGGTGTGCACAGGTGGCCTACAGGCTGATACAAATGTGTAATATTCCAGTTCCACTTGGCAGGGGCACAGGAACACTACTACACCAAATTTCACTGATTTGGCTAAAGTGATAGCATCGTGTAAGCCTCAATTTCTTCATGTTTTGTTTTGTTCTTTTGTGGGATTTTTATTTATTTATTTATTTATTTATTTTGGTAAAACAAGACGTGCTCAATGAAATTTTTCTTATGTTTCTTATGCCATTGGTCACAATAGCCCAGTGTGCTGGGAGAAACTGTGAGACATAGGAAGATGTTAGGCACTGTGCGGCAAAGATAGCCTCCCAGCCTGTCCATTCCAGTTCTTCCAGGCTGAGTTTTCTGTCAACCCTTAATACACACAAAAATAAGAAGTCTTGTTCTTTTTATGTATCCTGTTTGTAAATATCAAAGTTGGGGATATTTGAGGCTTTGACTAAGGCATCCTCTACATGAAAAAGCTGAAACTCTGAGTCAGAGGGCAAAAAAAATGCTGGTAAAACAGATGTTTGCCATATGTATTTCCTTCTAGCAATTAAGCCAAAGTTTCATCTCTAATGGCTTTATCAGTGCCTGTGGCAATTCAATCTTAGTGTGGCTGTATGAAGATGAATTTAACAAAGTAATTGCATTATGATGATTTACTGTGAGCATGCAGCTTTTACAAAACAATATATTGTTTTGATTTTCTCTGTGTGTTCATAACATCTTGATTTTACATTTTTAAATCTCACTTTCTTGAAGAGCATTAAAGACATGATGGGCAAGATAATCTACTGCAGGACTTTATCTTTCAGTATTGAATAGCAGCAGCTGCTGCCAAAAGGGCCCATATAGTTAATCTGATTTGATTCTCTTCATTTTGCAGTCTATTCCATTCCTGCCGTTATATCACTGAGAATGTTTTCTGAATGCTTGTACGTTCTTTCTTCAGTTCTGATATTAGGGGATTGGTAGAGGATTGGTCTGGCAACTATAACCAGAGATCAGAGAAGTGCAGGATAGATAAGTTCTGCTAACAGCTTTTCTAGAAACTCATGGTGTGGCCCAGGATTTGTCACCCAACACCTTTGTGCCTCAGTTTCCACTCTCTGGTAATAGTAGCATAACAAAGTTTTGTGGCAGTGAAAAGATGTGACTGAGAAGATTTAAAATCCAAATGCTCATGATCAGCCAGGCTTTAAATTGGTGGAACACATGGCACTTCCCTTGGAAGAGTGTTCTCTGCTATACCAGACCTCAGTGTTAACAGATTTCATCTTGATCTTCAGTCTCAAATTTCCTACAATAATTTACATGTATCTTATCTCCTGTAACCCTAATATAAACACAAACTGTTATCAAAATCCCTCCCCCCTTAGTTATCACTTTCTGGGCCACGTTGTCTGTATGCAGTTCCCTTGTAAATCTAAACTCCCTTGTTAAGTCTTGACTTAAGGATGCCAGCAGCCAGCAATCTGCCCTCTTTCAATTTTGCGCTGCAGCAAAGGTTTGACACAAAATCATCCCAAAAACCAAATTCTAGTGCTAGCCAATAATCGTGTTACAACTGGAGTCTCTGAGCACTGATAACATTTTTTTCCCTCTCTCCCAAATGAGTGAAAAACTGGAAAAAATTCAAAAGCACTTCTTTTATGACATGTGTCAAGCTGGATGTCCACAGTGTTTGAGAACTGATTAAAAAACACTAAATACAAATGCATACAGAGCGTGCAGCTGGTCTGCTTGCACAGGCAAACAGGCAGAAGCCGCACCTTCATACATAGGTTGGTGTCTCACTGAATGTCTCCCAAAAAGTGTTCAGTGAGACAGATGTGTGTTTAGAATGCTGCAGCAGCCATCTGCTGACTGTGAGAAATGGCTGGAATCCTTAAAGAGGGACCACATTTCTGGAGAAAACTTCAAAATATATTAGCCAGATACTTGACTCATCAATCTTCCCAAGTTGTCAGATCTGTTTTCACACGTGACAGCTAACAGGCAAACGTATTTTTAGTTTTTAGTGAGGGTTTTTACACTTGTTTGGGAAGTCATTATAGTGTTGTATCGGGATTTTTTTGGCACACCTCTGCTTTTGGTGACAGCGGATTGTATTGTCATTCATGCAGAATTATGACTTTGCGTTGTGGGGGAGAAGCCCTGTAAAATGCAGTATCATTCAGTAGCACCAAGCAGGACATAGGAAATTACAGGCCAAGTAAATTTCTTTTTGTATAAATGTTCTCTCTTTTCAAGTTTGCTTCAGTGTGAATGTCCCTCTTTAAGGTAAGGCCTTCAATATGGGGAAAATATCAAGGTAGGTCCATTTTTAGGCCTAATAACCTTGAGGTGTCCCTTCAGTTCCATAATATATTTCCATTTGGTCATCACTGCATGGCAATGAGCATTTAGCAGGTGGGCACGCAAGGGGCTATCCTGCATGCTTTTGCATGAAGTGTTACTGCTTAGACAAAACACCAGAGTGGGATCCTGAGACCTCAGATACTCACATACCATTGTTAAACATTGCACATTATTTCCCACTTCCCTGCAGGCATTTTAGGAACAGGAAAACAGTGAGATTTCTTCTAAGGGTGACTCTGTGTTAATTAAGATTAGTGTACAAAAAAAAAAACATTTGGGAACAGGGAAGACTATATGTTTGTCAGAACTGCTAACATAAATCCTTCAAAAAAAAAAAAAAAAAGCTAAAGAAAAATGGTTGTGGGTTGACTTAGCCTTCTTATTATAAACTTTTATAGCTGCTGAAGTCCAACGTGCTAGCCCTGCCAAAAGGTGTCATGAATTAGAGTATTTCATGTGAGCTGGTTCCTAAAAGTGCCACTTTCCTGCTACTGGTTCCAGTGTTGGCCCTTCACTGCTAATAACAAGCATTGGCAACTGGTGGATGATGAAGTTCATCATCTCAGTTCAGCTAGCAGCAGGTGGTCATGAGCAGTAGTAGCAGAACTACTAGCAATGTATCCTGCACCACTTGGTCCAGTAATGTGTCTGGGCAGGGCAGACACATGGCATTTAGCCATTTGTTAAACATATAGTTTTTTATTATTGCCCATTGCAGTGAAATGATAAGCAGCCAGAGTGTTTCTGCTTTCCTTTCAGACTTCCTCAGAGTAGGACAGATTTTGTTTCACTTCTTGGCTATGCTCTTCTCTAGTCCTATTTTCAGAAAACAATTTAAACCAAGTGAAATTGCATTATCACAGCTACTTACAGTACATTCTTAAGTGTTTAAACAGAAACATTTTATTTTTGTGTTCATGTAAATAATATTTGCGGGTTATGGAGTATAGGAAAAGACAGCTTTAAGATCTTGATTGCCTATGAGTTTCTGAAGGATTGTGTTTTCATTGAAAAGAATAGGAAGAAGGAGAAATTGACTGAATATATTTGTGCCTTCAGGTCCCCAATAACATCTCAAGTTCCCTGCAAGATGAGGTACCTGCTGTGCAAAAGCTTGTTTAAGTACACTATGAGAAACAATCAAGAGATCACACATATTCATGTAAAGGTGATTAAATATAGAAAGAATATTAGATCCGTAGTGAGGAGAAAATTGCAGAAGTTTAATACAGATAAGTACCAGAACCAAGAATGAAACCCCTGCCACTACAAACTCTGCTAAATCTTACTGGGAACTTTTAATAAAACCATGTTCAGAAAGTGACAGTGAGATACTGCACATTCATGCAGACTATTCAGTAGTCTTAGTCTTCAGCCATTCTTGTCTAACTTTCTCCATTTGCATACAGTGAGACCTGCAATACCACTTCTCTGTTTAAGATAATTTAAAAAAAAAAAGGATAAAAGGACATAGACTGTCCCATTTTAATGTGTAGCTGAGAGTGGGGATAAGGCTCCCACTGCACATGCTTGCTATTACCTTCCATGCTGAACAGTGGTACTTTGGATCTAGTGTCTTCTACTTATGAAGGAGGGGCTCAGAATCACATGATGTTGCTATATATTTATAATTTCGTAATATGTTCAGGAAGATTCTCATAATATAGTTGTTGTTTGTTGGTTTTTTTTTTGTTCTGTGATAACATTGTTCAGGTGACTGTAGATAAAATAAAACACTGGAAAGTCAGACAGTTTTAATCAGGACACATGGCAGAGATGAGTCCTGCAATATCTAATTACATCAGCCACCTATTGAATAGTATTAGAATCTCCATGATCTCTTTTTGTGCTTGCTTAACCCACGGAAAGCAGAAAATAAGCTTGTAAGTTCTCCCCACAGTCAGTAGCAATACAATTAAACTAGTAGCCATTTGTTTTTCATTCTTGTGAAAATTAATTTTTAAAATTACAGCGATCTAGAAGAGGGCTAAGTGAATAGGGTATTTTCTATTTGCCAAACTAGGAAAGTAAGTTTAGTATTACACATGATCATATATGCAGTATGCAGTAGCTATGTGAGCAGTATATGGAGAAGGACATAGATGACTTCCCAACATTTTGTGCAGCATAGGCCTGCTGTAGTCAGATGAGCGTAAAGAAGATGGCTCCAGATTCTTTTTAGAAGTAGCCAGTGACAAGGCGAGAGGCACTGGACACAAACTGGAACAGAAAAGACTCCATCTGAACATAATTTATTTTTTTTTAATTAATAAGTTGGGTTTTTTTTAATGTGCTAGTGGCAGCACTGGCACAGGTTGCTCAGAAATGTTGGACAGTCCCTTCTTGGAGACCTTAAATAGCTGCCTGTTCTGGTCCTGGGCAAGTGGCTGTGGCAGGGATTAGACCAGGTCACCTCCAGAAGTCCCTGCCAAACTCAACATTCTCTGACTTTTGTCATGGGTGTTTGTTTGTTTGTTTGTTTGTTATTGTTTTTTTAATACACATTACATTTTCACTAAAGTTTTTCACTGCATCTCACCACTTGGCATCGCATTCATCAATTTTCTTGTAAATCACAAGAATTACAAGAATTACAAGAGTAGTGTCAAAATGTTCATTATTAAAGTGCCTGAAGTGAAAAAAAATGTTAAGATTATTGTGAAAACTGTTGTGATTCTGTAGCAGAATTGTGACTGCTATGCTCTAAGTAATACTTCTATGCACTATAGATCCTTTACAGAACAAATGTGGTCTGGTGACTCCGGGCAACCTGCTCTAGTGAGTGTTGACCATGCATGTAGCATGGGGGTTGAAACTAGATGATCATTATGGTCATTTCCTACCCAGGCTATTCTGTGATTCTGTGATTTCACTGCCCTGCTAGACTTCCCATATTTTATATTTTTTTCCATGATTTATCAAATGGCTCCTGGAAACCATGGGAATTCTAAGACCCTTTACCCAGGATTTGCCCTTGACTTGCAAATCCTCTTGCAACACCTTTTTCTTCAAACCAATCAACTCCATTTTCTGAGTTTATTGCTTTGCATTGAAGTGCTATTGATCTGTAAGAGTTTCTACACGTGTATATGAGGACTTGGCAGCAGGTGGTTCAGCATGTGGCAGCTGCACCTGCCCTGACTGCCATAACACAGCTGCAATAACAATGGTTAAAACACACTTTCAGGAGCTCACAACCAAAAATGGTCTAACCTTGGACGTGTGCCAGGACATAAGATGGGAGGTGACATTCAGCAGTCGTGACCTTAGAACAGCTGAGGATTTCGGTGGAGGCCTGCCAATAAAATGTGAACTGGAGAGGCACCCATATAAAATCTGCTCTGCAGAGAGGATCATTAAATTGCGGTAGTAATTGTATTGTGCAGATGAAGGGCATTTTAATAGAATTGCTCCATTTCTTTCTCTTCTCCCAAGCCCTCCCCACTCCGCATAGATATACAAAATAATTTCCCATATAGCTAAATCCTCAAAAACCTACTTTTAGGGTGAAAATTGAAAAGCAGAAATGCAAAAGTTGACATTTTTCCCTGCAACTTTTTTCACTCTAAAAAAGGAATGCTTTCTACCATCACATAGCTTCTGTGCTGTAGTTATGTCAGGATTAAGTTGAAAAGGAAACAAGCTCTGATAAGACGGATGAGGTGGATCTTGTTGGTAAAGGATGACCATGGGCAAGAAGTTGTAGTGATGGCCTCCAGTGCAGCTCCTGTGAATTTTGTCTTCTCAGATGTTTTAAACAGAGGAAAGTCTTGTGCTTTCGCAATCAGGCTGTGAACAAAACAAGTTTAGTATGTACACTTCTAGGGCTGTGTGCTCTGTTGAGCAAAAACCCATACCCATGTATAGCCATAAGGTACAATGGTTTACAACATTTTATTATGGGTGAGGTTCATTGCCTAGACTGTGAGCACAAAGTGATTGTCACTGAACTTGCAGAGCTTTGATCTTCTTTGCTTTGCTGTTTTGCATTATTGTATTTTTGGCTTATGGGATAAGAAAAAGGCTGTGCGAAAGTGAAGTATTATGGTTGGCATCCTGGCGATATAATCATTAAATATTTCTATCTTCTAATTCTTTAGGTTATTCCTCCTTCTCTCCTGACCCACTTTACTTTCTTAGGAAAAATACATACTGTTTTGATACAAATGTAGCTTCAGTTTCCTGGGTCAGAAATTATTCCTCTTAAAATTCATAATTTGGTGAATTAGGTTAATGTTTATTAAATGTCTGTGTACTTCCATAACAGACTAGATTACAGCCTACATAGGTTGGCATACTTTCTAAATACTGCCTGTCTGTTAAAATCTTTGCTGAATATCTTTGTTATCCATTTCTTTCTTTTAATTTGGTGTCCTTCACATCTAATGAAAGAATAAATAATCTAGAAGCACAACATCTCACCCTCTACTTGGAAGTAATTGATGTTGGTATTTGTATGAAAACTGCTTGGATTAAAAACCTTTTTTTTATCATCATAACCTTTAGCTGATGCACTGTAGTTTATGTCCGATCTATTGCAACTCTTTGTCATGTGAATAGAGAAACGGAGATACTGAATAAAAAATACATGTTTTTACAATTATTCTGATAGCTTGCATTTCCTATCTTCTCAAATTAGACATTCTAGAAAATACTTAGAATTCTCATATGACCTCTCTGTGCATGCAAATACTGTGAAGAGGTATCAACACGAGAAACAGAAAGATAAAGCTAAAGTATATTGCTTCTTAGCCTATTTCTTTCACAGTATTTGTGCTGAATTTCTATATATAGTATGAGTGGTCATTATGGTTTTTCTCAACTTTCTAGAAGCTGTTGCACCTTTATGAAAAGAAATCCACTCATTGGTGCATTAATCTCTGCCTCGCTGAGGTTTTTGTTTTCATAATAAAGAGAGGGAAATGAGAGGACAGTAATATAGATGTGAGGTTAGCCACATGACCTTGTGCTTCAAACCGATTTGTCTTATGCCCTTAGTTTTCATTTGTCTTTAAAAATAATCTGAAAATCTTGCTGGTAGAAACAAAACGCTAAGTGAGAAGGACTTCTTGGCGACACTGTCAAACCTAGAACCATTTCTCAGTGAAGCAAAATTCTGGATAAAATTGAATGATACTTTGTAAATCTTTCACTTCCTGCTGCCCATCCTGTTCATTCTACACTGTTGTCCCGTGCCCCTGGAGCTGCACAGCAAAAGTTGTAGCAACATCCTGCCCAAATTTAGTGTGTCTGTGACATGTCTGGTACGCAGTTGATATCACCATGTGCTGCACTAGAAGAGTTTCCCAGAATGACAAAGTCCAGAATTTCACTGTGGGCTTGAGGAGTCAAGCGCTGCCCCTGGCAGCGAACTGCAGTGCAGTAAAGATAAAGTATGTAATACAGTGACACAGAAAGTCCAGTGTATCTGAAGGACAGTGTTGACAGTATCTGAGACTGTGAAAACCATGGATGAGCTTTGTATGTGTTTTATGTCAAAAGATAAACTTAACTGAAAAATACAATGATTTTTTTCTACTAACATATTAGTTTGTTGCTATACTGACCATTCCTTACCTCACCTGCTGATAGTAACTGTCTGCTCTGGATTAACTCTTTATTCTATTTAACTAAGCAAAACATGCAAATTGACTTAACGATTCTTGTAGTTATATTTAATTCAAATTTATATTTAACTCATCATTTAAATTTGCATTTTAGTCTGATTTTTCTACAAAATAAGATTTTTGTGGCAGTATTGTTTTCTAGCTTCCACTCTATCTTTCTTTCATCTGCTCTGCCTGTGAACTCATTGGACAATTCCAGCCCAATTTAGTGGAGGCATTGAGGATTCAAAGCACTTGAAAGGCTTTCAGTGCTTCTCTGCAAATTAAACAAAACAGAATAATGAAATAAAGGCACATACTTCCTGGTGCCTCCAAGTTGTAGAATTAATTTAATCCTTGTCAGACATCAGAGTCCATCAAGCCCCTTGGCTTGGCCTTGTGGAGGTGCTGAGGAGAGCTCAGGCATTGCTGAGTTCCCTGGTTTGGACCACCTTCTGCCATGTGCAAGGATTTCTGCAGCTTTTCAATTCCAGTGATTCTTTGTCATACACATTTGCTTCAGAAGAGTAATGAAATGAATGGCAAGTTCTAGCCTTCTTAATGTATTTTTGTTGCTAAAAACACTTAGATTTCTTCTCTGTTGGAACTCATATAATGTCACTTAGTAATCATTAACAGAAAAGGCTGGTAATCCTTGATGCTGGAGAGCTTATAAGACATGTTCTCAATTTTTTTTAAACTTCAGTTTGTGACTGAATGTAGAAAATTAATTTTTCATTGAAATTATGGAGAAAATTAACACGGTCTGATAAAAAGTTGTTTAATATGTGCTTATTAATAGTACATTACGTTCCTTTTAATCTTTTCGTAATTATAGTAAGATATTTAAGGGGTAAAAAATATTTTTACTCATTAAATAACAGTCTTTCTCCAAATCTGTACTGGAAAACTGAAAAAGCTGATTAGGTGAAATAGCCTCAAGTTGTGCCAGGGTAAGTTTAGGGTGGATATCAGGAAAAACTTCTTTACAGAAAGGGTTGTTAAGCTCTGGAATAGGCTCTCCAGGGAGATGGTAGAATCACCATCCCTGGATGTGAAAAAACTGTTTGGATGTGGTGTTCAGGGACATGATTTAGCGGAGCGTTGTTAGAGTTAGAGTAGCATGGTTAGGTTGAGATTGGACTTGATGATCTTTTCCAACCTGAGCAATTCTATGATTCTATGAAATGATATTTTACAAAGACTGTCTTCTAAAAGCTCTAATATCTCTACTTCTTTGCACAAAACTGTGATCTGTGAAGAGAATAAAACATGACTTTGACTTAAAAATGTCATTCTTGATGAGATTATGTTAATGATGAGATCATATTAATATTTATTAAATCATGATGATCTATTCCTGTGGCGTAACAGTGTTTCATCTGATCAGATAGTATCAGCAAGATGTACTAGATTCGTCAAGTCTCCCAAGATAACTTGGTCATGCACAAGGTCAATGCTCTGATGGGATACCTATGAAGTGTTCACACTGCTAAGGAAAAAAGATTTAAAAATAGAATATGAAGCCAAATTATGCTTTTGTGTTGGGGACAGTTGTGATTTAGAAGGGTTCTTGTTTCCTAATAACAATTGTTTCTTCAGTCATCTGAAATTAAGAAGTCTTATCTGGAAAAACATTTGAAAACATGAAAATAATTGAAAATAATATCTCGCAAAGACTCAGGAGCTCTTGGCTAAAAGAAGAGAGCCATGTAACTACTGCTTTTTTAGTATGCATTTGTTAGCCAATCTGAAGACTTTTGCACTTTGTGATTTTTATTTTTTTTTTAATATTTGAAGTTGGATAATTGTGATAGTCTATTTTATCATGTGCTCTGCCTACCTTGCAGATCATCTTTCTTTTCTCTGCTCAGAGACAGCCACAGCCCTTCATACCCTCATGTTGAGCCCTCATGCTATAACTATATTTTGACTATGCTGTTGATCTGTAGAGTATTCACAGTGCAGGTACAAGAAGATAGCAATGTTAGCAGAAATGTAGCCAGACCTGTTTCATTTTAGAGGATGGAGCCTTGCAAAATAGCCATAGCTTCAAGAAGAAACTGCCTCAGTCACTAAGGAAGACTTCTCAAATAAGTCTTTCCTTTGAAAAGTGCCTTGTTATGACCTCTACCTTTTGACTTATGGCTTAATCCTTTCAATTTTATACTCTGTAGTTTATTTAATCTCACTAGACCAGTTGGTTAGTTAGAGGCTTGCTAGTATATCCTTGCAACCTCAGATCATTTCCTACCTGTTCTGTTAAGAAGCTGGTTGATTTGTATCTGTGCTGCCAAAAAGATAGGGAGTTTCTCCTAAGAAAGTAAAATATTTTTCTCCTTCTTTGGATATCTCCTTGAAGGCAGTCTTTAAGTAATGCTAGGCTTTTAAATCTAAGTAAATTCCTTTATTTGTTGTGTCAGAAGTGTTTGCGATTCAGAGTTCTTCTGGAAGTGCAATTATTTGTAATCAACAGGATTTAGATTTTTACAAGTACTCACCTGCACTCATTTTCACTTAACATCTTAATAGATCTCAGCGATGGTGTTCTGGAAAAAAAGTAGCTATTATCAATTAATCGCCCCAGTTGGAATCTGGGAAATTTTCATTTTAATCTTTTAATTTCAGAAAGAAAATACAATTTTGCCAAATATGTTCAGTATGAAAAACTGAATATAATTCATATGTCATGAAATTGTTTTCAGCCACTGTAGAGCTTATTTGCCCCAAATAGTTAGTGGTTAAAGTGTGAGTATAAGCAAGTTTCTCCTGCATGAAGCTACAGATCTGAATTTGAATTTTACTTTTTACAAACATTCACTTACCATCTTCTGCTTTAGTGAAAATACTTGCAGCAAATTCATTGTATGAGTGTGTGAAAATATTGTGGTAGGACATGACGAACAGGAAGAATGCAGACATAGTTAAAATGTAATATAATTCAAAATTCCTTTTTTCTTGTTTTGCAGTATTTGAAAAAAATAAAAATAAAAAATCTAAGCTATATCCCTTACTTTTTATGCAGTTCAAAGTAGGCCACGTACACTTTATATGCAAATTTCTGTACAAAGTAAATATTACAAATATAGACAAGATAACCATATGTTTATATAAATGTTTTTAAAGTCTATATTCTTTTCCTTTTAGTGGAACTTTGAAGATAGAAAATGTATATTTTTGATTGTCTACTTAGAAAGTACTTGGTTTGCAGTCTCTTTTTTTTCTATAGTTATAAGCTTCTTACAAACTACACAGGTGGTGTTTGCTATAGGTATGCCTCAGGCAGATCTAATGAAGAAAATACAATAATATATCTAATTTATAGGAAAATTTGTCTGCATTGAAAGAAGGCCTCTACCCCATTTGGAATTCATCAGTGTATCAATTTGAAATACATCATGTGTCATCCTTTGTGGCATACCTCTTGATGAGTTTATCATTTAACTTTGCACAACAAATAGCTATTCTATTTCTGGTATCATCTTCATCTTAGACATGGAGGATGGACACAAAGTAGGTTTTTACAGTGCTGTTGTGCCTCCATTATGTGTCAGTCAGATTTCATGAAATAAAGAGAAAGGATAGACGAAAAAGGGAAAGGAAAATATTTGTTCCGATTCCCTGAACCTGTACATGCCTGAAATATGCTGCTAACATGAAAAATATGAATGGTATAGGTCTCAGGACAATGACTTTAAGGAACGTTTACCCCCATGGCCTGATATTCTTTACATGCAAGTGGTTACAGATAGTTACTGTTGTGAGTGTCCTAAGGAAAATGAGCCAGCCTTTTCAATTCTGTCTCTAGTTAACAAACTTTCTCCCACTCATAGCATGTCCAATTGCAACCCATTGGGCCAAATTTACTGAAAGACCAAGGTTTTTTAGTCTTCCATGGAGAAATCCTGGTGCCACTGAAACAAGGGAGAGCTCTGAGATGGATTTCTTTGTAGCTAGACTTCTGTGCTTTGCTGTGTTGCTCTGAATTACATTAGTCTGCATTAGGACTTCTCAATGTTGAGCTCAAAAATTTTGGGCTGAGATCTGCTGTGATCTAATTTTAAAGCCAAATATACCCAGATACAAAGAAATGGTTAAATTAGAGTTAAAAGAGTTGGGTATATTGTGGGGAAATCAAATTCACTCTCTGCCTCTCAGATGAGATATCATTGTGTTCAAATCTATGAGGAAACAGCCACCAACTAAGCCAAAACCCTTTCTAAATTAGTCCTAATCTCAGCTTCCTGCTTTATCATCATACTGCTATTCCTTCGCCTGTCAGAGACCAGCGAGTCTCTGGGAACTCATTGATAGTACTGCTTCTCTGGCCTCTCCTGAATTCATTTATAGTTCTTGCTATTGTAGCTTCTCTCATACGTCTGTTATTATTTGTGTGAAGTAGCTCCTCTTTTATTTCAGCCATTCCATAAAATTCAGCCTTTTGGGGTTGGGGAAGCAGGGAGAGGACCTTTTATTTTGCTGTGCTATTCTACCATTCACCTTGTTTGTATTTTTCTTCTCAGAAAACCAAAAGGGATGTAAATAACTTTGATCAAGACTTTACACGAGAAGAGCCGGTATTAACTCTAGTGGATGAGACAATTATAAAACAAATCAATCAAGAAGAATTTAAAGGGTTCTCTTATTTTGGAGAAGAGCTATTGCCATAGACATCGTTAGGCTGACAGATGAATCATGCTGCAAGATGTGATTCTGAAGAGATCGTCAGATTACTGAGACTCAGTAGATCAAGAACTACTTCTCTTACTCTGAGCCCATATCCCCAGTTTAAGTATATATTTATTGTTTTTTTTTCTTTAATCTTCTGACATGAAAGCACTCTTAATTTCTGTCTCACAAAGCAATGCAAAACAATTTTGTATCAGAAATTGTAGATGTAACACACTGCCGTATATTTGCAACTATTATTCCAAAGATCTCCTCACAAGACAAAATTGCATCTTTTCATGGAAAATGGAGCCATGCTATTAAAAGTGATTTAACAGATCATGTCATGTAATTGTATGAATTTAAGCTGAGAAGGTGAGACCTGTTTCTTCTGCACTTGTGGTTACTGTGAGATCTGTGCTCAAATGTGGAACAAGTCACGTATTACTTACCCTTCAGTCAGTGAAGAAGTCTGCATTCTTTGGGGTGTAGTCCTAAACTATGAATGTCTTATTGAGGTGAGGTACAGACATAAAATAAAGCTGTCCAGAAGAAGAAGTACATCAATTCAGACTTTCAGTGAATTTCCTCATAAAATGTATGGAAAACTTTTAGGAATAAGAAGAGTAATGAAGATAACTGAAATTTTATTCAAAGAAAGATCCTATATGGATAGATATTAAAGGGCTAAAGAATGAAAAGCCTATAGTGCTTTAACACAGCTATATATAGGCATTTTACAGTTTTTTAGGCAATTGGATCCATGTTATTAAATTGAATATCCATTTAAATGAACCATTAATGTGATGGCAAGCTTGCAAATGTTTATAATTAATTTGACATTAAAAGTTAATTATAAACACTGTAAATCTGCATTTTCCATTGTAGCTAAGTTGATAAATAATTTCTTATTTATATTTATTTTCTCAGCAGTGTGTTACTTTTGCACACTTTTACAAAACCATAATACTACTGTGTTTGTTGTTTTTTATGTTTGAAATCTAAAAAGAAAACTGCTTTTAGAAGACACAAAATAAGGCTACACATGCATTTTGTGGAATTGTGTTGAAAAACTGAAGATCAAACATTACAAACTGACATTATTGAAAGTTGTAAATTGAATTTTTTGTGTATTAATTGAAATGGTAACTCATGTGGACAATATTACTAATGTGAAGTTACCTCCTGTAGATATGCTAACAGTGTTATGTACTTATATTTCCAGGAGTACCCTGTGGTTTGTTTTGTTTTTGTTTGGGGTTTTTTGGGGTTTTTTTTTTTTTTTTTTTTTTTTTTTTTGTGTACATGTATCGCTGAGGTCATTTTATTATATATTTTACTGGACTGAGTGAGCGGTCATTGGAATCCATTTTAATTGTTGCACATGGATTTCCAGCTGCACAAAAATATATATACTTGTGATTGGCAAAGTGGCACTAAAAAGCTTTTTTGCCTTTTGTACAGGTGAGATTTTGTATATAGTGTTTGCTGCAAGGCCTGTGGAATTCATTGAATATAGAGGTATCAACTGCTGCATGTTCAGGCATACTATTAAAATGTTAGTCTATGAAAGAATAATTATAATAATGTCCATGTGCAATACTCTTGTATGTGTATTGGTTCAAGTTACTGTCAGAGAGATGAGGTTTTTGTTATAAAAAGATGTAGACATATATTAAGCTATACTAAATCTCCTGTATAGTTCTCTTCAACTCTATTATGATATGATAGAGCTAGGAAAGAGAAGGAATGTTACAAATCGTGGTGGGCAAAGTAAGAATCATTGGCTTTAAGAGATAATCTTGGTCTCAAGCAGATGAGTTAGTTTGTGTCAGTTTTACGTCTGGCTGCTCATAGCCTGTTACTGATGACAACATTCAGTTCCATTTTGTTTTGTTTTTAAAACTCAGGTGTAATTATTATATATATTCTTATGATGATTTCGAAATATTAAATATTATGATATATCAATTAATGTGTTGTCTAGCCTACAGGTGTAATAATGGATCAAGCCTTTAGTTTAATTTAATTTATCTTCAGTGATCTTTTGTACTGGGAAAAGACTAGCTTCTGGAGCTGAGTACCAGCACAGAAACATTTTAATGATTTCATCATCTCAATGTTTAAATTTCTTTCTCTTTTAGAAATATATTGTAGAACTGCCCATCAATTCATGTCTCACTACTGGCTCTGTTTATTTCTCATCACAGTTAGCTTTTGACATCCAGGCAAGAACTGATCACAATGCTGAAGTGTTCCTTTCCATAGGTGAGTAGACTGGCTAGGAAGGCAAGTTATTGAATAGTGCACTACTGTTTGTACAACACGAGGCCTTTACATAAAACTATGAGCGTTTATTTTGAAGGAATAAAAGCATCCCAGAAAGCTTTTTTAAAGTAAGGTATATTCCCATTTCTAACACAGAGATAAGCAGCAAATGTTTGTATTTCAAGAGGCCTCAACACCTGCATTATTTGGTAGGATGCTAAGAGAAAAGTCAAGGAGATAAAAACTTTTGCATGGGCAGATATTTCTTCAATATAATTAGTTAGATCCTCTGCATTGGGTTTACATCAGAAGGTTTGTCTGTTACCTAGAACATTTTTTAAAGATAAATCTTAAAAATGGACATTTACATTTCTGCCTGTTCTGTAGAATCTTTCCTGTTCCTTCTTTGTAAAATGAGTGCAAAATGCCAAAAAGACTCTTAATAATAATAATGATTATGAAGAATCCATCGTTTCTTGTTTTCCCTCCAAATAAACCTTATTAAAAAAAGAGAAACAAGTTATTCTCTATAGGGTGAAAAATAATTCTCTCCAAAAAAGGATTAAAAATTACCTCTTCTTAAATTATGTGCAGAGTAGTTCTGGCTAAATATAAAATGTATTCAGTTTTTTGGGGGGAAGGTGGGGGGAGGAGGGGTAGGCTTTTTTTATTGTGAGGATTTATTTGTACAGGTTTTTTTTTTTTTCTTATGGATGTAATTTGAATCTCTTGCCATTCATTAGTGTTATTTCATCGTAAACATTATTACTGTGCCAAATGTACTGTATTCAAAAGGATGTGAATGTGTATTGTTTCAAAACCTAATAAATACAATGATGTTAAATCTTATTTTTTTTCCCAAAGTCTTCATGAGTATTTCCTAATGAGGAAGAAACAAAGATGAAGGATGAATATTTTTCCTGTTACGTGTTGTACAAAGTACCATGAGCTTGTCTTTTAGGAGTGGATGTTTGGCGAAGGGAAGATTTGCTAAGAAATTCATCTGTGAAGAACTAAAAACTCCAAGAGAAACGCAGGTAACAGTGAGTGAACCATTTATCTTGGGCAATATAATATTTGCCCCCAAAACTGAACAGGTGAGTTTAGAGACTTTTATGTGTTTACCAGCTGAGTGATGGTTGCTGAGTTCTTAGCAGTCTAATCCCAAAATTTTGCTTAGCTGTATTGTTGAAACTCAGTAAGGCACTTCGCGTGCAAACATGTGAGACTACTTTAGTCTTCCATTTCACTGAATAGAAGGATTAATGGTATGTGTAAGTCTAATTTATTTAATTAGAGATTTAATTAATTAGACACTGTATTAACTTAATCTGTCAATGTGACATTATCTGAAATATTTCAATATTTCATTGTGTTTTGATTTGAACCCCAAATTCTTTCAGTTTTCATGATCTAAAATTCTTAACATTTGCTTCAGAAAACCAGCTATCAGCATGATCTGGCACTGAGTCGTTTACCACTTGAAGGTAGACCATATAACCTTAAAAATATATATTCCTGAGTTGGAAGTATGCTTTATTTTATTCACTGCAGTTTGTCTAATCCTTCACTTGTTTTCTTCACACTGAGTTTTTTGTTATTATACACTGTACAGTCAATAAGTGTACAGAGGTGTAAAATCAATTGGTGTACAGAGTTTTAGACTAAGTAAGATTATCACAACAGGAAGATAATAAATGAAAAATGTTTACTGATGTTGTAGGCTTGCAATATTCTCCAGAGGAGTGATCTCCAAGAAGAGATCCTTCCTCAGTGGCAGTCAGCACTTAAATGGGATGTAGGAGGGGTGGAACCAGGCTCCAACCTTTCTGATAGCACAGGTGCCTTCACCTGTACTCCTGTAGCTAAATCATTGCTTGCCTCAGGTGGTCAATCAGAGGTTCAGGCCGTGATTCAGCAGTTCCCATATATACACATATTCTGAATTCTGTGTATGGACAACATTAGCATAGGCTTTGTTGTCTAGATTTTGCCAGTTAAACAACTATGTAAGATCTTCAGAGTATGTTTAGCAAAATTAAAGCATCTAAAGGACTTAAAAATCACTCTGCAAAAAAACAGGCATAATTGGTCTCCAAATGTATTAGTCCATATGATTTTTCTCTTACTGCCATAACTAATGTCTTAGAGGTTTCCAGAACACAAGTGATGCATGTAAGAGTTTTTATGCTTGCTGATCGAGTGCAAGATTTGGAAATAAAACTGTTAAAACAAGTCCAGAAGATTCCTAAAACACCTCTGGTGATGTACTTTGATGCAGGTACTAAAAGGAAGGTACCTACCTAGATTTGTTGTCTGTAAACAAAGTGGTGATTGGTGGCCATATTAGCCATAGTGGCTGTGAAGTAGTCAAGATTAAAATCTTTGGTGATAGGAAATAGGTCAGCAGTGGCCACCAAAACTTCAACCCTGGATATAGACAAAGCAGGCTTTAGGCTGCTCAGGGAACTAGTTGGCGAGGTCCCTTGGGAAACTGCTTTTGAAGGCACTGGAGTCCAACAGTTCCAGCTACTCTTGAAGTGCACCTCTTAAGTGCAAAGTGCAAATCCAACATGTTGGAATTCAAGCAGGTGGAACAGACCGTTGGCTTAGTTGAGCAGGGAACTTTTTGGAACATATGTGGTAAAAGAAATTGTATGGCCACTGGGAATGAGGTTACATAACATTGTGTTCTATAGAGAAGCTGTTAGCCAGTGCAGGGAGAAAATTCATGCTTCCAATGCTCAGTTAGTATTGAAGCAGTACAGTAAACTAGGAGAGAACAAAAAAACAAGAGAAGGACCAGAGATTACGTTGGTCCATTACTTGATGAGAATGACAAACTTTATAAATAGGTACACAAAGTGCACCTCTGTCTTTCTGTCAAGAATTATGGGCCCAGGGACCCTGGAGCTCTGATTCAGAGGGCCGTGACTGCAGTAACAATAAATTCCTAGCCAATCCCAAATGTGTGGGACTTTCTGCTCCAGCTGGATGGATATACGTATGGGGCCTAATGGGATTCATCCAAGGGTGCTCAAAGAGCTGTCTAATGTCATCATGAGACCTCTTTTAATTATTTTTCTACAGTCCTGGGAGTCAGGAGAGATCTCAGTCAACTGGAAGCTAGTGAATGTTGTCCCAGTGTTCAAGAAGGACAAGAAGGAAAAGCCTGGTAATTAAAGGCCTGTCTGTTTTTCTTGGATGTCTGGAAAAATTAGGGAGAAAATTATTCTGAGAGTTACTGAAAAACACCTGAAAGACAATGCAATCATTGGTCACAACCAACACAGGTTCATGAGGAGAAAGTCCTGTTTAATGAACTTAATTTCCTTTTATGACAAGGTTACCCACCAAGCTGAACAATGGAAGCCAGCTGATAAAATCTTTCTGGATTTCAGCAAAGCTTTCAGTGTGTTTTCTTAGTGTCCAGACGAAGCACCTGGCATAAAGCTAGACAAAAGCATAATGTGATGGGTGAACAAGTCAGTGATGTTTACAGCTCATAGGGTTACAACAAATAGAGTTACACCAGGCTGGCAGCTGGTAGGGTTCCTCAGGATTCCATTTTAAGGCCAGTTCCCTTTAATATTTTCTTCAGTAACTTGATACAGGTCTTGAAGGTATATTAAGGAATTTTGTGGACAAGACAAATTGGGAGGAGCTGTTGAATCCTTCAAGGGTAGGGAGGCCTTATAGAGTGATCTTTTTCACCCTATAAATTGGTAGGCTGGGCAATCACCAATTGCAT
Source organism: Tetrao urogallus (assembly GCF_951394365.1). Classification (NCBI taxonomy): domain Eukaryota; kingdom Metazoa; phylum Chordata; class Aves; order Galliformes; family Phasianidae; genus Tetrao; species Tetrao urogallus. The sequence continues at coordinate 25,961,378 of NC_136814.1, forward strand.
GAAGTTGCTGGATTCTGCACCTGGGACAGGGTAACCCTGGGTTTACGTACAAACTGGGGGACAAGAGGCTAGAGAGCAGCCCTGTGAAAAGGGATCTAAGGATTCTGGTGGGCAGCAAGTTGAACATGAGTCAGCAATGTAAACATGAGTCTAGCTGTCCAAAGAGCCAACTGTGGTGCAGGTTTGGGTGCCACAATGTACGAACAAAAAACTATTAGAGAGCATCCACAGGAGGGCAGTGAAGATGGTGAAGGGCAAGATGTTTGAGGCTGAGTTCAGCCCTGAGCAGGGGAGCTGAGAGGAGACCTCATAGCAGCTGACAGCTCCTCACAGGGGCAGCGCTGAGCTCTGCTCTGTGTGACAACAACTGGACCTGAGGGGACAGCATGGAGCTGTGTCAGGGGAGGGGCAGCTGTGGGACAGAGTCTGCACCAGAGGGTGATGGGCACAAAACAGGCTGCCCAGGGTCATGGCCCCAAGCCTGCTGAAGTGTCTATATCTGTAACAAAATAATTTCCACTCCATCTTTCCTTTACCTCATCATTGCTGTGGAAGCAAGAGATAAGAGCAGCAACCTGAGGTGGAACACAAGCTACCACTGTAAATATTGTGAAATTGTTACACAAGACTCCCTCCAGAATTTGGAAATGCATTAAAGAATTCCAGGTTTGTACATGGATGTTTAGTCCTTGGAAAAAAAAAAAAAAACAGGAAGAAAGTCAGTGACCTGGAGTCTATTGCTGATTTGGGCACTGGTCTGAGAACTGATTTGAGCACTGCATACAACTGTCATCACTATCCAATGCCACCAGTTTGGTTTAGCAACTGATGTACTACAAGAGGCAGAATGGCTATCACTGCTAGTAACAGCAAGAGTCAGTGCCAGGCTGATGTTCTTCTGTGCCAAAGTACATTCTCATTTCTCTCACCTGAGCGAGTCAAAATGGTGCCATTTTGTGCATTGTTATAAGTAGGTAAGACTTACAGTATGTTGGTGGTGTGTTGCCTTTGTAGAAATTAAGTTATTGTCGAGTTGATCTGACTGCACCATTTTCTATTCAGGAGACCATTCCTTGCTTTTTTCTAAGAAGAAAAAAAACAACTTTCTTTGATTTTATTTTCATGCATGTACTGTATGCTGTCTTTTTGTACATTTATAGTTGCTGTGTGATGTGGGGTCCATGTAAATCATTCCACTTCCCTTATAAGAAGTGCTTATAAGCAAAGAGATGGGTTCATGTGCCATCTTTTACATGGTCTGAAGCAATCAAGTCTCAAAGACACTTAGCCTGAAACCAACACTGTGTGTAATTACACATTATGGCAGAGCCAATCTTTTTAGCAATTCACTGGTCATTAAAGGAGAAAAGACATGCTACCTTCCATCTCTACACCAAGCTCTGCATTTCTGATGCTAGCCATGCTTAGATCTGGTGCTCGCTGAACCCCTCTGTGAGCTGATTCAACTCATTAATCTAACAATGCCAAAAATTATATTGCTGTGAATGGATTTTGATGGGCAAATGTGATTAGCTCAGCAAATCACCTGTTGGCCCCAGATCTATGACCAGGGAGGAGTTATGATCAAGCACTGAGGACTGGTGCAGCAAGTGGAGGGTGGGAAGGAAGGAACAGGAGTCCTGCCTTTGGCATACATGAACTAGTTTGTGTTAGTTTGATCACCTTATGTAACTGTTCACTTGACCTTTTCGCAACAGGCCAGATGTTCCTTGAGTGACAATAAATACATCCCTGCTCAAATATATCTATCAGATGGTGACAGTTATAGAGAAGGACTCGTATATCAACAGATCAACATGAAGAAGCTTGTCTAAATGTCAGAAATGTGCTTGTTACTTGTGACCTTTCACACAGAAAAAAAACGAGCATGTATGTCTAAATAATCTCCTGTTTTCATCGACAGGACTGGCATAGAGATTGAAAGTTTTCATTTGTACAAAGGACAAGATATTTTATGTCCATCTTGCAAATCAACAAACTCAGCCAAGGTGCCACAGTGGTGCTTTCACTATTGTTGTGTGAATATAGTCAGCATTAGTACTAGCATTAATGTCAGTGCCTACTCTTACTGTTCTAGTGTTTCTGAGCATAGTGTTTCCAGACTGTGCTTCACAGAATACCTACAGATGGCCTCCCATGGAAAGGCTTTGTGGCTGCTTGGAGACCCTTAAAATCCTCTTTTGGTTACCAAACCAAACAACAGTCAAAAGCTGTTTGTAATTGGGTACAGCGCTTGGAGCCTTAGAGAGGTGGTTTTTTTTTGTTGTAAAAATGGGAGAAGATGCATCTATGAGCTAAGCTTGTAACTGAAGCATGGTCACACCCCGGCAAAGTTTGAGAACTTTTGTGTTCCAGGAAAGCTATTCACTTAAAGTCTGTAATACATCAAAAAAAGAACAGTTTGTGTTTATTTTTGGTTAATGAGCAAGGAAAAGTATGTAAAGACATCAGGCACATTGAGTCGTATTTTTGCTAATAACAGTGTGGTTGATTAAGGTGGACAGATGAGGGCCACAAAGATTATGCAAATGTCACTTACGTAAATGTTTGTGTTAGGGTGGGGATGAACACTGTCCTGTTTCAGAAGTGAACTAAAGACCTTTAAACTTTACCTGCTGGGATAATGTGGATACATTTGTTCTTTGATTAAAGGATGTTCTCACTCCTCACATGCTAGCGCACTGCAACTGCACTTCTTGTTCTTCTCTGAAGGACAAAAGCTGAACTGCTTAGATCCCAAATTATGTTGTTATGAAGTCTTCTTACGATTTACCATGCTGCTTTCCCAAAGAACAGGAATGTGTGCCATCCCTCAAACACCCCTTGCTGGATGCTGAACCGAGTCCCTTGGTAACCCTGAGATCAGTCCTCCCAGACTGCAGAAATCCTGGCTGAAAAATACGTGTCCTAGAGCAGATCTTTTCAGCACTTTTTCAGTCCCAAATTTTGGACCAATTTTTTTTTAGCAACTACCACCATAAAGCTTTGAAATAGAGTTTATGATGTGTATCTCTAGGTAAAACATCTCTGACCACTGAGTGTGTTAAAATCATCAGTTTTCAGTCAGTTTGCCAAGTATGGGCCACAGAGCTCTGATCCAAACTCTATATTCAGCAGGTCCCTCACACTGATTACATAGTCATCTAGCACTACTTAGATATGAGATCGCTATCACCCTACCTTCCTTTACACATTACCAGTCCCGTATGACCAGTCAGCAGCTGGAAACATGTTGGGAGAAGCTGAAACTTCAGTGGGAGAAGAAATGGAAAACTGCAGAACACTACTATTCTGATGAGCTGAAGTGGTACAGTAGTAGTGTTAGCCTACAGGAGGAGTCAGCTTGCATACAACACCCTCCTCATACAGTCCTGCTGAATGGCTGAGAAGCCATCAGTTTTTTGAGGGCCAATACCCAGCTGTGAACTGTCAAGATGCTCACCTCAGTAACACTATCCTTTTTTTTCTTTTTCCATTTGCTTGCACAGGAATAAATGTAACATGCTGCAGGAACATTTTGCAGTGGATGATAATGCTGCCACCCCCAGTATTTGGTTGATATACTGACAGAGATCTCCAGCTGGGAGAGTTCAAATCTGAGAGCTATACTGATGTTTCTGTTCTTCTTAGTATTCTTGCTCACACTGGGAGAAGAGTCTGGAGTATGAAGAGGAGTGGAGAGTATTAATTTTCATTTACTGAACTGCCTAGAAATAATTTGAACCACCCACACAGCAGAACAAGCTGATTTCAGAGCCAGTGAGGTTATCAACACCAATAAAAAAGCAGTTGTCACACAGATTAGACATTATGCGTGGGCAAAAAACTGCTGGTATATTACTCTTATGCAAATTGAAAGTATTTCCATAACCTCTGACCCTGCCTTTGAACATCAGATTCCAGGAATTCTGCTGGAAACTATACATTACTAAGGTAAAATAATACTTAGCAGTGATGATTTCCTCGGTAAAAGAATCTGGAAGTGGAAGAATGCAAGACCTTGAGATGCACTGCTGAGCATGAGGAAACTGCTGAGGCCACCTCCTGCCAAACATCTGGGAAAACACACACCCCTTCGGAGCTGCCAGTGGAAATATGTAAACCACACATGGCCATGATGCATGAGCACCTCGTTAACATGCTATCAGGCATTCTCAGATAGCAGCTGTGCAGGGCCAGGAATAAGTGGACACGCAATTTCAGCTTGCTCTGACATGAAACGGGAAGTCATTGGAGGCATTCAAAGTGCTAAGTGGAAGGACAGGGAGGTTGTTTTAAGGACAGCAGAAGAAATGAGGAAAAAGTTGGTGAGAAAGGGAAAGATAGAAAATGCAGCAGCAGTCCAAAAAGAAAAATCTCCTTGGAATGGGAGAGGATTTCATTGAGTGCTGAGGAAAGGGCTGCAAGGTGGTCAGAGGAGGAAACATGAATCTTGGATAGAAGCTGAACAAGAGGAATGCAAAGTGGATATCTATGCCTTGAAGGTTTGCTCCAAGGTATGCCCAAGCTGCTTTTAAAATAACTAGCATGGATACCAGTACCTCATCTGTGCAGCCTCTTGTTCAAATATTTATCTGTCACCTGTGGGAAGGGAGGTCAGCAGAGAACTGACATGACTGCTGATTACATCACCAGGAGTAAAGAGCTAGTTGCTTTAAAGCTAACCTAGCTCATTTGTGCACTATTTTAAATCGCAGTGTTGACTTACACTGGAGGAGCATCTAAATAAAATCTCAAAGGTTTTCATGCTCATAAAGAATATATCCCTTGGTCTGTTCCATCAGGATTAGCATTTGAATTTTATAATGCTCACAGGCCTTTAAAAGAAGGGCATAATTTTTAGATCCAGCAATAGAATAGAATGTATTTGAAACATGGCAGGAAATCCAAATTTTATTACCTGTGTGTTAAAAATCTGGGGTAGACAAAGTGCTGGATCTTCCCCCAGAAAAAAATGAAAAAAAGAAAAAAAGAAAAGCAGACTATTGTTTTAATATGAAATAGAAGGAACTGTTACTATTGATGTTATGTATGTCCTCATGCTAGGAAAATCTAGGAAAATATGTATGTTTTGTCATAATGGAAACATTAACAAAAGGTCGGGAGAGCATAAGGTGAAGAATTACAATGTCAGTTGACAGCTGTTACCTCACTGCCATTGAGAGACTACACCACATGGACACACAAAACAATTCAATAAAACAAAAATGTGATCTACTCAATAACCACGCAACTTCAATCTAGAATATTATTTCAGAGCACATATTGTATGTAGTCAAAAGACATTTTAACTTACTGATATTCTTTTCCTCCATATTTGCTCATTTTTCGGAAAAGAAAGCTATCATAATGTTACCAGTAGATCAAACTGACAAAAATAGTACTTTGCAAAACCATTTCTTTCATTTTTCTTTGATTCTGGAAGGTCTTAAATGTATCATGTTGAAATAGCTAAGCCAGCTTGTCAGCTCATGGTGGCTGAAAGGGGTGATCCTGCTCATCTTCTGCTCTCAGCCACATGATCCCAACTTTGCAGGCACTACGAGCTAGGATTCAAGTTTACTAGGTGCTATACTCCATTCCTCCTCTGTGTTTATCTGTTCCCTGAAGTGCTCTTATGAAAAATGCTGTAGGTCAGCATCCACTCTCACGATATGTGGAGATGATTAAGCATGCTCTAGTGATGAAGAAGGCAGTCTCCCTTCCTGCCTCTCAGAGTTTCCTGTTTGCACTGCTTGCTTTGTGCAGGCTTTGGCAATTGCCTGACCTCTTTTGAAACAATCCAGCTTGCAGACCTGATAGAAAACTGCTAACTTCGTGTCTGTGTCAATTTTCTTTCATTTTAGGAGGCTGAATTAATTCCTCAAAAGGTTGTCTGCATGCAGGACTACTAAAAGCAAGTGGTGAGGCTGTGGAATGGCAGGTAGAAAGTGGAAAGTCTGGAGCAGTGGGAGGTAACCTTACCCCTTCTTATCTAAATAGACTGAGGGGACACCATTTCTGAGGGTCATTGCTCACTGCTCAGGGACATGATTTAGCAGAGGGTTGTTAGGGTAGTATGGTTAGATCATGGTTGGACTTGATAATCTTTAAGGTCTTTTCCAACCTGAGTGATTCTATGGTTCTATGATTGCAAAGATGAGAAATAAATAAAGGGCAATCCTGTGCTGCAGGAAACTAAGCTGGTCTATCAGTGTGGTGTTGCACTGCATTGGCACCCTTGCTGGTCTTGTGCTGGTGTTCTGATTTCAAGGATGCAGTTACTGAAATGGTAATAGTTCAAGTGTAGTGATTCCAGTGCAGTGATTCTAAGTTCTCGAAAGGTAGATTTTATACAAGAATACTCAAGAAGAAAGCCCACATTTATGAGGGGACATTATTTGATAGAGAATTAAGATGAAATACAAATGTTAACAAGGCTCACTGTGCAGAGGTGAGAGAAGAGTTGCCAGTGATCCTAGTCAAGAATATCTTGTCCCTAGACAAGAAGCTTATATCACCTCCAGGGTTGAATAGCAGCTACTCTTCCCACTCAGACATCAGAAACATCATCCAGCTGGGTATGACGTACTGCCATTCTCCACGTAGCCTTCATGCTTCAGCCAGTATGGCAGCTACTGTGTGAACATAGGCACACATTCTTTCCATGGTTACCAGTATATAGAAAGTAGTAAATAATAGGGCTGACAAAACTGTGCCGTTTTAGGGGATGTTCATGTTGATTATGTTTTTGTTTGGTTTTGGTTTTTACAAACAGGCATTCTTTGGTGACCTGAGAGCCTCTAGGCAGACTCAGTAGGTTACCAATTAGTACACATAACTTTCAAAGAAGTCAGCATACTCAGTATTTTACCAAATACCTGTTGGACTACCAGCTGCTTTGCTGAAACTTGTCTTTGTTTCTATGCTTTCCATGGAGTGGGATGGGGATTTTCCAGCCCTTTTCAAGCTACCAGCTCACAGCTCAGCTACAGCCTTGGCTAGCAAGATGATGGAAGGTTGAAGCCATTCTTTTAAGGTCAGAGAATTAAGAGACTGGCCTTCGAGGTGCATGCCTTCAGGTCTTAAGAGGAAAGAGAACTCTTAAATTCACTGGAGTGGAGCGTATACTCAGCATGAAGTTTAGTACCTCAAATATTCTTGCAAAACTATTAAGCTATTTGCTTTCTCCTCAACATGGAAATTCAAAAGTTACTATTAGAAGCATTCCCTCGGACTGTCTTGTGTATATGCTGCTTTGGGTTTGGTCCATTTATGGCTGTTTTCCCATTGATGTTATTAATTTCTTTTTCTTTCAGACTAATTTTGTCTCCTCCCCCATCTTTCTATTTTTTTTTCCCTCCAGTTCACAACAACAGCTGGAGATTGAGCTGTTGGGTGATATTCCCTCCTGCACTGGACAGTTTTACCCATTGACCCAGTGCCTGCTGTGACTTTGGCTACAATAATACAATTCATTCACTGTCATTCACAGCAGGAGAAGCGAAGAAATCGTTTCATTACAGGAGCCAGAACAATGATAATACTACCAACTGTATATAAACACAGAGCACTAGTTACCCACCAGCCAACAGTTAATAGAGGTAGAAGACTGGATGAATTTCTTTGGCTACTACCATCTGCCAAAACGCATCCTGAATGAACAAATGTCCAATGTTGTGCTTTGAAAGTTCCAAAAACTTGTGATCCAATTGCTGAATTCATATCCCCCAGACTGTAAATCACAGCTCTCCCAGCCTGCAAAATGATACCAGCTAACTGCAGCCTCAGAGTGAGTGAAAAGGGTTGCATCAGACTCCAGAAACAGTGAAGTGATTCTTCTCCTTGATTTGGCAAAATGTTTTAATAGGTACAAACACTGACTGAAAGAAAACGTTGGCATTCTGCCTTGTTTTACTACCTCACTCGCCTTTTCTTCTCTGCAACCCTTTCTCTCCTCACTGCAAAAAGTATTTTAAAGGAAACAGATTTACCAAAATTGCAATCCTGCATGTGAGCCGGCCAGTTTTCATGGTATTGCAGTCGATAGCATGTGCTGCTGGAATGTACCTCTTTGGATATCAAAGAGAGATTTGATCAGGAAGCTAATGGGTGTTCTCAGCAGCCCCATTTGTCCCTCAGTTTGCTTTGAAAGCTAGTTTTCATGTTCAATAGAAGTAGCCATACACTTTTGTGCAACTGCTATCCAGTGCTCACAATGAGTGATTATAAGTGAAAGGAACTACTGATTCACTTAGTCATCTTCTATCACAGATGCCCAATGACCAAACACTAATTGACTCTTTGAAATCTTTTTAAAAGTAATCTATGTAAAGAGGAAAAAAAATTACTCTTAAATGCTTGTGGCTTTGTCGGGAGCTGTTGTGACTACTGATCAGTCCTCTGCAGTTCTTTGGCAATGAGAAATGTGTTTGAGATTCAGTGTAAAAAGACAGATGAATTGGCCTTGCAAACTTATCCCTAAATTAAGAAATCCGTATTGTCTCCACAATTACAATGAAAAACCACATTATTATGAGCTTGTTCTGTGATAGTACTGTATGTCACATTAAAATAAAGAGGGGACAACATTAAGACTCCTATTAGCAGTTTAACAGGAGTGAATCAACTCAGGTGATTCTTCCAACATATGATTTGAGACCTGGAAGTCTCAAATACAATTGCTCCAAGTCCAAGTAAATGCACTGTAAATACTCCAGGACACTCAGGGAACAAACAGAGCTAATTAGAGGATCTTTCCATCTGCTTTTCCCAACTTCTGCAGTAAGATCAGAACTCCGCTACCTCTCCTTTCCTCTTCTTGAGACTGCTCAATCTCTTAGTCTTGGCTCAGGAGGAGATGATAAGACCCCTGGCACTGGTCTCCTATTTTTTGTTTTGCTGACCGGTGGCTCTCTTTCTGACAGTGCTGGGTTGTGCATGCTGTTCCCTCTGCCAGTTTGCACAGTCAGTGAGAGCCCAGCAGCTGCTCTCTCTGACCTCTGCAGCCGGAGCATCCTGTTGTCTGCCCTGCACTGCCATGCCCCCTGTAGTGCAGGGAGCATGGGGCAGGGTGGGAACCAGTGCACACTGGCTTCCCAAGTGCACATCACCAGTTAGGACCAGCATTCAGAATACTGCTGACATCCCCATGCTGGGGGTAATAGAGCATTGATGTGCTTGCTAGAGACCTGTGAGCTATGTTGCCTGAAGAAGGGAGGCCTTTAATTATGTTATTTGGTCTGTGTTTTTTGGAGGCATCAGCCAGGATTTAATCATCTGTCTTCTCCACAACCATGTCCTTACTTTTTTTTTTCTTCCCCCTTCCTGTGCTTTCCTGTGGCCAATTGGAATTAGAAAGCTGTAAAAAGTAGGAATTTTTTTTACAAGCATTTAGAAGTGCACAGTTTTTCCTCTTATTGTAAATTTTAATACTGCTGATATCCAACAAATTTACTTCTTGCTTGACATGTCAGTGTGAATATATACAATTCTCTTTCCTAAGGATAGATGAAGTGACAGATGATTTCATTGTTGAGTGTACAATAGCCATAAGCACAACGGAAAAGAAGGGCTGACATCTGCTATGGTGATATGTTTTCAAAAACATGTATTGTCATCTCTTTCTTTTGTCTGTTATGCAATGATAATTAGGAGTGGCAAAGTGAGCATCAGTTTGACTGCTTTGCAATGATTCAGTTTCACTCAGCAATCTGTGTAAATGCCATCCAGCGTCTGACACTGGAGCATGTACTTCTGTTCCTGAAGTAGCACACTAGCTGTGCAGAGGCAGCAGCACCAGAACTGCAATTTGTATAAATGCAATCCAGCAGCCCTTCCTTAGGCCAGCTCCAGGCACCTCCAGTCTGTCTGTGCAGTGCCCACAAAGTGATCCAACCTCAAAACCTCTCAGGTTAATTTTCCTATGCCAAGTGTTCTGTCTCTCTTGGCTTCCTCTGTACTCTGAGTATTAACTTTCCAGCATGTTTTACATCCACAAAATGCCATGCTGGTGAAAACTATATTACCATAATGACCACTCAATGCCTATCCTCTATTTGAAGAATAATCTTTACAGCTCTGTTGAATTTAATTCATACAGCCCATTGTAGCCCAGATGCAACTGATGGGCAAAAATATTGTCCACTTGAAATATTAATGTTTTCTCTGCTGTTAGCCATATATCCAAACAGATCATTATACTACTGTGTGAGGAACCTTTGTTTTTGTTCAACATGGCAGTCCTTGCCCTAAAGCCCATTTCTAATCTAAAATGAGGAATGAACAGAAAGATGAGAAAAGCAAAGGAAGGAACAGAGGAGGTGTTTCTGAAAAGGTAGATTCAAAATCAGTAGCTACAGTCAGAACTGTGAGAACACTGCTGCACTTGATATGCATTGCACATCACATAGGAGTTTCAAACAGGGAGCTGATGGCCAACAAAGGTGATGCTCAGAAGAAATTAAAGGACTGCAAGGGAATCAGATGTTGGCAGAGCAAAGAGTAGGTTTGATCTTCTAATGAGATAAATAACACAAGAGGAGAGGTGAGCTGTCTTGTGAAGAGCTCATAGAGAAAAACAAACACATAAGCACACAGAAGAGGTTGTATTTCCTTTCCCCTGGCTGAGCCTTTTACCCTACCTACTGTATCACCTGGACACACTGTGCTATCCAATCTATAGCCCACACACACCCTAAGGAAGAATTGTGTTCCTTGCTTTACAATGACTTGTCCACTCAGTCTTTACATACATAAAGTTCTCTTCCCTACCTAAAGATGGCTGCCACTCCAGTAATGTTTTTAATTATTGATGGCAGTTCACAGAATATCCTGAATTAGTAAGGACCCACAAGGATTCCACTCCTAAACTTAATTTTGTACACAAGGAGTAACTACTCCAACTTCTTGTTCCTATTTGAAAGGTTTTATAAGAAGATTTCATAGTACCTACTGCACTTGAGTTTGGGAGATTTTTTTGTCTCCAAATAAGTCTGAAGAGGCACGCTGGCCCTACTCTCTACACAGGTGCAGTGCTGGGGTGTTGAGCCAGCAGAGCCATCATGAGCAGCAGCTGTGCCAAAGCCATCAGCAGCAGCTGGGACTGCTGAGGGCTGTGGCAGCCATTACAGGATTTGAGCAGGTTTTGCTGTTCATTCTTCTCCTGAGATTGTTTTGCAGGGCTGCTACTGGAGAAATACAGGTATTGTAGCAAGCAGTTTTTTGTTGTTTGTTTGTTTCTTTGTTTTTTAATGCAGTTGCAGTGTAAGGGGTGAGTTTAAGAGGTGGGGAGTTGAGAGGTAAGGGTGTTTAGATGTTGTATGAAGGGACACAATTTAGTTGGTGGGTGAATGGTTGGACTGGATGATGTTAGAGGTCTTTTCTAACCTTGGTGAGTCTATGATTTGCATGCGTGTGTACTAAGTAAAGAGGCTGGTCAAATTGCTTCTTTGTTGTGAAATATGATGGATTGTTGGGAGGAGTCAGGAGTCACTGTTCCCTTGTAAAACTTTTGAGATGTGAAGTGTGTATTTCCCTGGCATTGGTTGTATAGTCTGCATAAGCACTCAGGATTTCTAGTGATTTTCTAATATAAGGGATGATGATGATGATCAGGTTTATTTGTGGCTGAACTATTTCTTGTAGAGGTTGATGAAATTTTCACTCAGGTTTCTGTTGTGCTAAATTGCATTCAAATGTCTGAATCTGAGTCTGCCCCACCAAAAAAAAAAAAAAAAAAAAAAAAAAAAAAAGTGACTTGTTATTATTGCTAAATACAAAGTGCTTTATATTTCGTGAGTTCTTTGGTATGCTAGAATGTAGTACAAAGAAAGCATGCTACTGTGTTGATGTGTAATGGAAGAATGTTATGCAATACTGAAAAATACGATGTGTGAAGTCTTTCCTACACTCTGAAGCGTAAAGAGTATACGTACTTTAGACTGTTAGTTTTAGCAGAAACTGCTGTTACACTTCACTGTATGTTGATGTAATGGGTCACTTTTATTATTTTACTCAGAAAAATAGAGTTAGAGGATCTAGTGAGGACAAAAACTGTTCTTCAGTACTAAAGTTTCAATAATCCCTTGCTAATCTTTGCTTTGGGTTTACTATATCATTGTGGTAAACTATGTGAACTCCAGATCAGAAGCTGGTCCCTGTAGGCAAGCTGTTTTGCACAGTTTCAGTAAAGAGGCAAAAGCTTTGAGAAGAGATCCTCTGATGTAAAGGGTAGCCTATTTTTGCCCCTTTCTCACTCAGAGATGGCTGAAGGCCAGAGAAAGGAGTTATGCATGCGGTTTCTTTGTGCTTTGGCAGTTCCACAGTGGCAGAGGCAGGCTGGAAGGTTAGCAGCCCCATTCCACTCATGTACAAAAACCAACTATTAGTAATACTTGCCTGCATCCTTGAAGGATTTAAAAAAATTAATGGGTGAAGGTTCAGGCTAGCTTTATTTGTGTACAACTTATCCTTTATTTAACTGTGAATGTTCCTCTTTTTTTTTTTCTGATTGAAACTTCTGTTTTTAATGTAACTGTGTGATTATCCTCACAGCAGGTGTAGGACCTGTACTAGATTTGCCACAAAGCACCTGAAGTGATTACATACAATTAAGTCTGGCTGATGACTAACACTTGGTCTGCAGATAACAAGAGAGAAGGTCTCTTGTGTTGAGGTACTAACTTGAGAAAGGGAGGCTTCACACCTGATGCTGGAGCCTGTGGAAAGGATAAAGAAATTATCCATATTGTTTCTAAGAGGGCCAATAGTGAATAGGCATACAAACGAAGTGCTCGAGTTGTTTTTAGTTGTCAGAGTGCTTGCTACCTAACAGGTTGCCCCAAGAGGTAGTGGATGCCCATTCCTGAAGAGACACAAGATCAAGTGGAATGGTTCTCTGAGCACCCTGATGTAGCTGTAGGTGTCCCTGTTCAGTGCAGGAGAATGGATCAGGTGGCCTTTAAGGGCCCCCTCCAATTCTAATGATTCTGTGATTAACGTGATGTGTACTGAGCTGCTGTCAGCTGGAAAGCAGATGGAAGCTCACTGTAGTCCACCCCTTTTGCTTCACCATGTGTTGTTTTTTGTTGTTTTTTTTTTTTTTCTTTTCATCGCTCTGTTGTTTTCAAGAAGTGATTTCTCTGTATTGGTATTTGAAATGATGTGAAAGTCTCTGTGTGGGAAACTACATGTCAAAGTGACCCAGGGAACTTGCCCAGTTTTCTGGGTGATGATGGAGAGGCCATCTGGAGGTAGTTTAAGCCAGGCGGTGACCAACTCTTCCTCCGTATAAGGAAATCTTAGCAGAAAGTAGAGCCAACCAGGAAATGCTACCTCTTGCAGAGGAGAAGGGTGGGGAAGTGGGGTGAGGGAAGCTGTGAAATACCAGCACTGGTATGGAAAGTGTGCATTAAAGCAATATAAACACTAATGTAAATGCAAGCTGAGCATAAAGTCTCACAAGCACTTTGGAGCTGGTGTAGGTTGCAGTGGCTCTGCCACTGTGCAGGGAAAGAAGACTCTGACCTGTTCCCAGTGCCTCTGCCTGGTGCTGCTTTCATTTGAATGAGCTACCAGGACTGGCAGTGGTGCCAGCTAGCATTCTGTCCCAAAATTTTTGTGATATTAGAGCCTGTGAAAGAGCATTTATGCTTGCAAAATTTGATCTTGGAGAGCTTACAGATGTGGGATCGTATAGACCGAATGATATTGGAGTTGCACCATCTTGTCTGAGTTTAAATGCATTAAAAAAAAAAAAGAAACAAGAAAATAAGAATAATGACCCTAAAGCAACTCTGCTTAAATTTTTTTTTTCTTGATCAATGTCCATTTAAGCAGCTATCTTCTTGCAATGTTTTATATTGCAGCACAACCAATTCTCAATGTGTTTTCTTGCCTGTGAAACAGAATTAACTTGAAGGAAGGATGCTGTCACTGACGCTCAGGTAGCAGCATTTATAAATGTCAGGAAGCATCTCTGTTGCACATGTTTGCAACTGCGGCAATTTTGAGATTGAAATTCTGGAGGAGATACATTAAAAAAATAATAATCGATTGCTTCTTTTACGATTTTATTATCATTCCCTCAAACTCCATTAACAAAAAAAGATTTAATATGTCCTAGTTGCCTATGGTGAGGCTTCTGAAGTTTCCTGGGGAATAATAATCTGCAGAAAAATCTAAACCTAAATAGAAGTTAGATGCTATACTATGTCTTGAACACTGGCTATACTTGCTCTACTTCATTTCTTGTAAAAGTAAAAATGCTTGTAGGTTGTCTTTTTCTCTTAGTTGTTTGGGTAATCAGTGAAGTCTTTCAAACTGCAGACTGAGAAATACTTCCTTGATTCTTCTTTTATACAAACATCTGCTATCTTCTTTTTCCATTTTTTTTCTCCATTGGGTGGCCTGGATTCTCATTTGCATTTTTTCCTTTCGAAAATATGAAAACTAAACTAAAACTGCAGTTAGTGAGTCTCATGCTATTTGGTTGTGAATTTTTAACTTTATTTGAATCTTAGTTTTAAGTCGTGGTTGTGTCTCGGTGACTAAGAGCAGAGTTGGTTTTGTTTGTAGTGTGAAACGTTCCTATAAAGAGGGGAGTTTGTGCTTGGCAATTGGAACTGTAAGAAGAACATAAGATTTGGAGTTTTTTTTTATTTTGGTTTGTTTTTTGTGTGTTTTGTTGGTTTGTATTTTTGCATATTTGACCATTCTTCACTTAATCATTCAGTATCACTTGCAGTCTTTGTTTTGATGTGTATGCGTTGCTATTCTGCGGCCTCTTTATCCTCTTCACCTATGTCTGTTATTTGACTAATGAAACACGTAACTGAGAGGTAAAGAGCAAATTTGGTGGTAGAGAGTTCTTAATAGCACTTGCCAGTATTGCCAATTAAGTGGTTCTGCAGAAGAGGAGGATGGGAATGGTGTCAAAGGGACACAGTCTTGGGGGAGCAGCAGTGCTCTGAGGGGTGGAGGAAAGGTTGATCGTACCATGGTCATTCTTCACTCCCTAATGTATGGGTGGCAAGCAGACTCTATGCACACAATTGGCAGAACTGGCAGCTTAATAACGCAGAAGTAACCATTTACGTATCCTTTTTGTCTTCCTGTTTGGCTTTCAACAACACAGTTTAAGGCAGCAAGATAGATGGGGGGCAAGGTGCAAGCTATGGGAGGAGACTGAGTGTACCTTGCCAAGTGAGTTTTCTTAGCCTCGCATTCACTTTGTCTTTATTTTCTACTTCTTCTACGCACTTACTGGAATACACTAAGCTGTGCTTGTTGGACCAAACCATGAATAGTCCCATAGCCAAAATAAAAATGTTTAGTTTTACCATTTTTAACCTGAGTCATTTGCTCATGCACAGCTTAATGTGAATGAGAGTCAGCAGAGAGCAAATAAAACTGGGCAGAGGGGTGCTAGAGCTGGTATCCCTACTGAGGTGAGCCTTTCAAGCCACAACATAAGAATGATTACTGCAGCAGAGCAGTATGTGTTGTGCTTGAGATTTATCTAAATACAACTAAATGGGCAGCAGAGGCACCTGGTCTCTGTTGTCAAGCCTCATTAGCAATGGAAGTATAGTCAGAGGTGAACCTGGGTTGGGTTACCTTTATCTAACTAGATGGAGGTGAAAGTTCTTTTTATAGCTACAAAATGTCATTTTCCTCTTTGCAATGCAGCCCTATTGGGTAAGGGAGAGACTTCTTTAATAACTATTAGTTTTAGGACAAGGAAAACTACTTACTATAAAAAACACTTGGATGCTGTGACACTGCATGCCCTAAAGTCTGTCTCCACTAATTCTCACTTGCATTCCCATTACCAAGTGCCAGCTATTTCTGTGACCAAAACTGAGTGTGGAGGGAGTTTTCTCATAGAGACCAAATGCTATCCAGACACAATGATGTTAGAGAGTCACAGCTAAAAAAATGCTGTGTATTGGGGTATAACTGTGATCATACCAACACTAAGGCAGAGGTTAACTAAATTTAGAGATGCAAAGAAATTAGGTTACCCACTGTGAACCCAGAAGATGAGATTGCTCTTTTATGATAAGATCTCTGTTGGGAGAAGTGGAAGCCACTTGGAGCAATTTTGTCACAGTCTGGAGGTGGGGATGCTCTCAGATGCAGTGATGAGAACTAGATTTTTCACATTCCAATGTTTCAGGCATGAATTGGGCACCTCCTGCCAGCAAGGAGATAACCTGGGTGTTTTCTGACAGATTTCTGCTTATTGAAATCCTCCACAATAGATCAGGCTGTATTTTGACCTTTGCATTCCTGTGTAAGATGCCACAATTTCAGAAGAGTTAAGCGTTGTGGTTGGAGTGCTCTCTGGGGAAGAAGTTTACCTGCTAGACTACAGAGAAGATGGATAATGTCACTGAGTTCCTTAATTTTCATCTCTGTGATTGAGCAGCTGCCTTTTTATAATTCTGTAGATGAGTATTGAGTGCACTCAGGACAAGCCTACCTGTTTGGACATAGAAGGCCTAGGTAACACTTGTTCATGGAATGCACTGTAAATCCAGCTGTAGATAGCCAGTTGGATCAGATATGGTATCTGGGTGGATGCAAAAGCAGAACTAGAGGGCAAACAAGATGTTGCCTGGCCTCTTCTGATCTTAGGCTGATGCAGAACAGGATATAGCAGAATTAGGTGCATAAGGGGACATAAAAAAACCTAACCAACAGTAAAAATCTGCACTATTTATCTATACTTGATTATTGTTAATGAGATCCAGAACATGTGTTCCAGGTGAAGTGTAATTCCCATTTAAGGAATACATTTCATCCTTCAGAGCCCTGATTACCTCAGATGTATTGCATGGGGTTTGTAAATAATGCAGTATTTGGTCTGTACTGCTCTAAGCTTATGGTACCTGTGAATGGGTGTTTCCCAAAATGAGGAACGATTTTTTACTTTGATAGTAGGAATGTAAGTGCCCTGTTCTTGAGATACCCGCAAGTAGAGAGTAATTTGTTTCCAAATGACTGGTAGATGCTCAGCTTCTACCAAAAGCTTATTTAAATGCCTCCTAGAAACTGTGCTCTATGATCTCTGTGAAGTCTTTAGTGAGAGAGTGGATTTTTAACAAGAGACCTGAGATCATCAGTGACATCTGGGACTTAGTGTGCAGCAGAGACCTTCACATCTCTTACTAGGATCCCATTCAACCTGTTGGTCAAGCAGTGTTATAATTGCAATACTTAGAAAAGATTGAATTATTTTTATCTCTAAAGAGTAGATTGAACATAGTAAATAAGAACAGCTGAGCATATATACACATAAGCACTGTGACATCTTGTTCATTTCAATTGTCTTTGCAGCATAATGTTGTGTGGATCTAGAAACTTGCAATTTTGTACAAGTAATTAAAAAAAAAAAAAAAAAAAAAAAAAAAAAAAGAAGTATCTTGCCTTTTTCCAGATGGGTATGGATCTGTGCTGGTAAACGATGGAAAGTAAATAGCAAATCTCAAAATGTTGTGTTTGTGGTTCAGTTTCTGTTGGTCTATGCAGCCAACTACCTTTGAATCAGAAGATAAGAGTACACGTACGTAAAGTTCATGGATGTTTACAGTAAATAAGGTATCATTTTGGAATGCAGTACTGGAGGCAGTGCATCATTTCATCATAATCTTCAGCAGTATTTGCTCCAGAATACCTTCATGGTGCTGTAGCCTGTAGGGCCTCCAAGAGATAGAAAATGTAGGTTTAAACTTACATTCTAAATCATGCAGATAAGGAGTGGTTAAACCTAAATCCTCCATATCTAGACAAAGCACTGAGCATGACTGCCTCCGTTTTTCATGGAAGGGAAGTCTGTTTAGACATCTAACACCAGAGAGGACGGTTTCCAATAAATTAGGCACTACTTTATGGTATTTACCTTTTTTTTCTTTATTAATATGCATCTAGAAGATAGCTCCTAGCTGCAGGTTAGGGATATGTGGTGGAATAACAGGCTGTGTAAGACTACCCAAATTTATCCCTGCCTAGAGCTGAACTTTTAACTTCTGTTAGCCCTTAACGGGTGCATGCATTACTGAGTGATGTTGCCTGTGGATTCTGGAGACATCTTAATCATGATAAGGAAGGTTAAAAGTGGAGGGCTTTGACTTCCTAGATTTGATAAACTTTGTTCAAAAGAAGTGTGCAACCAAAAAGTGCCTTCACTATCAGCTATTTTCAGCTGGATTAATTGTTCAAAAGACTGTGCTGCTCAAATTGGGTAAGTGCTGGTTACTTCAGCAAAAATAAGCAAGGGAAAAACATCTAGACTCTTGTGCATTCTTACAGAAAGATTTCAAGTTAGGAAGAAAAGTGGGCCAATTACAATTGAACGAAGGACAGTATTCTCAGAAATAAGGGAGCTGACATGAAACTTTTTTTTTTTTTTTTTTCTCCTCATTCCTGAGGCTTTGACACACTTTCTTCTGCTTGTCCCTCCCTTCTCACCCATTCCCAGCAGAGCGCTATACAGCTAACTTCCACTATCTGCCTTCCTCACCAACCCTTTCTGCAATATTTGCCTTCCTGTTTCCTCCGCGTGCCCCCAAGAAAAATACTTTAAACCATGCTGAGCTGTTAATTTTTGTGGTCACCACAGAAAGTTTAATAGTGTTCTGTTATTAATGCCTTACTATTAGTTTTCCATATCCAAGGCTGATTATAACTCAGGAAACGTTCTTAGATATTTAATTCAATTTGTGCTGTTCACAAATAATATTTTAGATTGAGATTGAAAGAATGTATTAATGTTGACTAACCTGACCTTTGCAAAGAATGTATGTGTAATCTCAGCCAGTGATGCCTGCAGGTAACCTGGTGACTTATGGGTGAACCTAGCATATCTCTCAGAAATGTCTCTTCAGCCTTGATCTGAAGATTGTTACTGCTGGCTCACTTGTTGCAGCCTTGGGTAATTTGGATTTCTAGTACTTGTTTTGCCTTTGTCTAAGAGATGGAGCCCTCTAGTTATAACTACTCCCTCTCTGTATATGTAGATTGTGATCAAGTTAACTTTTGACCTTGTCTTTGATAAGTTAAATCCCTAAGTCTTCTTAACTATGCGGCCTTGTGCCAATTCTGCACTGCTTTCCTGAACAACTTTTTGGAGGTGACTAGTGAGGAAGGAATGGTCCTTGGTGGAGGGAGCTTCCTTGTACACAACCAGTAGTTCAAACATGGAAGCACTGTGGACTTTTTGGTATCTGAGTGTTTGTTGGTTTGTTGAGGTAGTTAAACATTAATATTCCCATTTCACAAACTGAAGAACTGGAGCTGAACAGTCAAATTCCTTATCCAGGGTCATGCTGTGATCCAGCAATACTTGGTCCAGCGCTCTGCATGCTGGATGTCTGCTACAGTGCTGCTGCTCACATCTGAACCCACGTGCTGCCTCCACAAGGCCACTGAGATGGTGGTTGTTGTCACAGCATGCGTGCAGTCATAGAATGTCTTGGGTTGGAAGGGACCTTAAGGATCATTAAGTTCCTACCCCTCTGCCACCTCCATGTCTGATACTAGAGCAGCTTGCAATGCCATTCTTGTTGGGGAGGAGCTGGGGGAACATTAGTATACTAACAACATTTTTAACTCAGACACTGAAAAGAAAAAAATCATGTAGATTTAATTAAAAGTTAGGCACTTACATGAGGTATGGAAAGAGTGATGTCAGTGCTTATGCTTTTATATTTCCACAACTACTACTTGCCTCACTAAGTATACGGAACAATAGCAAATGTGTAAGTAGCTGTAGATCCTCCATCAAAAATATTGAAGTGAATTCAGCTTGTAATTGAAATGTGCACTATGCATTTCCTCCAAAATTATTCTGAGAAGTGCCTGTGCTTTTGAAGTATTCTCTATAATTAACATCTGGGTGGGACTTCTCAAATTGAGGAAAAACAGATGATCTGGTAAACAAACATGTTTGTTAAAAGCGAATCAAAACATACCCAAAGAACTTACCTTGGTTACAGTTACTATTAATGCACTAGCAGGTATGTTGAGAGACAAAAACTGGAAGCAATCTGTAACTTAGAATAGGTTTCAAAGAAGCTTGCAAATCCAGTTGGCACTGTCTAGAAGGAATATGAATATTCTTACTGTGTTGTGACCTTGCGAATTCTTTTATAGCGTTCTTTGTTAATATCTTTGAGGCTGAAACTGTTGCATTTCAATGCATTTAAATTCCTTTCCTTTCTTTGTCTCTGGAATGTCTGTTCTTAGTCATTCAACTGTTGAAGACTTGGGTGTCTTATTGAATCTAACTTGCCTCAGAACATGTAGAAAAGTTGTAGAAAAGAATGGGTATGGATGGTAGCAATATCAGTTTAATGCTTTCCTCAGAAAAAGTGTTGTGTCGAGGAGGAGTGGTCTATAGCCTTCTCTCAGGAGCCTTCTTAAGTTTCTGTCGTGGTATTTATGACTTTTGTCACAATTCTTGAAGGAGGAACCACAACATTTTCTTAGTTCAAATGGCTCCAAAATTGATAATCCTGTTTTATCACAAATTCAGTTTATTTCCTGACCAAGTAAATTTTGAGGTGTTTTCTTTGTGGTGGTGATGGTGTGTGCTGGGGGAGGAGAGGTTTCGGTGTTGGTTTTTTTTTTTTTAATTTGTTTTTGGAAGAAGCAAACAGTTTATAAAGGCTAGCCTGTTCAATCAAGAAACACAATGACAGCCAAGATAGATTTTAAAAGGGCCCAGATCAACTGGTTGGATATCAATTTCCAAAGTGTTATTGTTTAATTAAATAGGGTTTTATCTTTTGGTTTTAGAAAGAGACAAGGCAAAAGATAGCTGATGATCCCTCTTGATATGTCTGTATATCTTACAGTAGCTAGCAACACATAGTTCATGAATCTGTGCTGTAACATTTGCAATCAGTCTGTTAAATCAAGTGTTTGATACAACCTACATAATAATCCCAAACACTGTGAGAGAGGGGGAGACCCCAAAGGGATTGCTTATTAACAACATAGAAAGCTCAAGAAGGATAAGCTCATCAAATCACAGTAAACAGTTCAGCATGTTCTCATAGTTATCTCCTCTCTTGTCACTACTAGAGTCACTGCTGTGATTTGCATAAAATTAGGTTTATTATTTACTAACAATTATGTAAGAGGTTATTGCATCTAATTCTATTTTTTTGCAATTACTTAAACTCTATTCATCTCTTTCAGACAGGCAGCATTTTGTTCTGCCTGTATACAATTGCTCACATGAGGCAACAGTAATCCCCACTGATTGGACAGCAAACTGGGACTCATTGACATGGTGATGTGGCTCACTTGTGCATTCTCCCCTGATCCAAATGGGATTCCTTGGGTGTTGTGCGAGACTCAGAGACAGGGCTGGAGGCCTCGGGTGAGATGTGGAACTACCAACGTACCAAGTGGAACAGTTCAACTGGAGGGGTGCTACAGCCAATAGCTGGTAGCGAGATCCTCCAAGATGGTAGCCAACAAGCACTATAAACAACCCACCAGCTCCTGGCAACTGTGCAGGTTCCAATGTCTTCTAATGGTGTCCCAATAAAGGGCTCCTTGCAAACAAGCAGTAGAGTGCCACAAATAACTGCATGTGCAGAGAAAACACTGTATATAGGCTGCCCAAGGAGCTTGCTGGCTGTAGTTGGAGACTCTGGAACTTTTGTAGGGGTAAGGGCAGCATAAGCCTGAGGGAGACAAGCGGCTGTGCTGCCCTTGGTCTCACAGAAGAGTCCACCTTTGTGTAAGGTGCAGTATCAATGCATTACCACACTGTACAGTGGGATGTCAGTTTGGCCCTTCAGATTTTCTTAGCACCGCTACCATAAGTGAAAATGGGAGAGCACAGGCAGAATCCAGGAGCAGGAATCCCAGCATGGGTGTAAATAGGATTTTTCTTGGAAGCAGATACTGCCCTGTCATGAAGAATGGTACTTGGGGAATAACTCTTGCCCTTGTTTTTCTTGCCCAACCCAAAACCATGTACTGTGTGTCCTAAACAGATGCATAAATAACTATGAGAGATTTCCTTAAAGCTTTCAGTCTCTATTGCATGTTTTTATTTCACATCAGGTAGAGAGGAGTGGGTAGTAAAAAACTGGAGAGCTATAAACTGAGACCTGGAGCTCCTGTGTGGAAAAGCTCATCTGTTTTTGGAGAGATCCTATTATCTCCAATCCACTTATCTGCAGGAAAGCTGTGTTCTTTACTGACACTGGCACTGTAAACACAGCACTTATAAGACATTCTTTGCCATCAGGCAGTGTTGGAGCTCCTCACCTGTCGCCTCCAGGGCAGCTCCTGCTGATTTCTCAGACTTTAACATATGCTACTCCCAGAGTGAGATAATGACCCTAGAAACAAGGGTGTTTTGCTGACTGGGGCCAAAATCTCACTTTCACATCTGCCTCATACCTTTCCTCAGGGTTGAAAACATTTCAGGGGCATCCTGAAGTTTTCAAGACCACTGTTTTTGAGATGAGAATTGTCAGAGCACGTAATAGCCATCTCTGGAATGAAATTGTAATGGAAAAAAAAAAAAAAAAAAAAAAAGCGATACATCTGTGTGACTGATGTTAAAGCAAGTGGTAGCTCTTCCACGGTTTGCCTAAGCCACTTCCATGGATAGTTATGGCTGTTCTTTAGGAACACAGTGCACCTCACTGGGTGCCAAAGAACTCCAGCGCCTGGAGCTGCAGCTGAGGATGTGCAGGTGAGAAGCCTGGTAGGTCAGTGCGAGTGCCACTACAGAAATGTTAAGGTCTCAAGGAGGGGAACTGGGGCTTTGGTGTGATGGTTTGATACATGACCTGTTGCTGTATACCGTTAAAAATCAGTCTGCTTTTTCCCAGTAAAAGGTAGAGGGGCATGGGGGAGAACTAACTTCTAATTTTTCTTGCCTTTTTCTGACAAAAGCTTCTGGAACCTTTACAATCTTTTGATACCTTTGCCAAGCCGGGTTGACATCAGTCAAGTCCAGAAGCTATTTAAGGTTGAGGAGTGGTCTGAGAATTGCATTGTCTTTAAGGATCATAGAACAACTCAGATTGAAAGAGGGCTGAGTTAATCTTCTAGTCCAATGACCTCACCAGCTATCTTAGTTTATGAAACTAGGCTACCAAAACAGAACAAAAACCCACTGAATCTAAATCCTGCAGTAATTACTGAAGATCGCGGTATAGCAAATCTTGTATGTATAAATATACATGCTTTAATATATGTATGTGTATGTTTTATACAAGCTATGATTACCACAGAGAAATAAGCCTGTTCCATGGGCTTTCATTACCCATTGTGCTTTATCTCCCAGCTTCTCTCTGGAGTGAAGCAAGGTGTGTTGGGTAAGGACCTGAGTGTTCTCAAAGCTCTAGTCCTGGTCCCAGACGTAGCCCTTTACATTGCTTCACTGGTTAGCTAAAAGAATCCTCTTTCCTGATATGCTGTTCGGAGGGGAAAACCTTTGCTCACTTCTCTCAACAGAGCAGAGCTATCCATGGAGAAAGTGAGAAGATGCAAGAAGCTGAGCCCCATCCATTGGGTGCCATTCAAGTTTTCAGTAGAGGTGAAAAGGTGTTTTTTTATTTTTTTTTTTTTCTGGAGGGGAAAAAAAAAAAAAAGCATACAGAGAAAAATAGAGAAAAAGATTGAAAAGTTAGATGTAAAAAAAAAAAAAAAAAAAAAAAAAAAAAGACATGGAAACCAAGGTGGCTTCTATTAAAGTCTGCCTTGCTTTTTTTTAAAAGAAAGCAAGTATTTTAATATTTTCCTATGGCGCAGTGAATCCAAACATAACAGCAGCATGCTGGTTCATGGGAACCGGAAACTGAGACAGACTAGAAAACAACATCCTTGGAAAAAAAATCAACACCAGAGTACTCCTTTCAGGGCAGTTTCTTTATTTTTATTTTTATTACTGTTGGAAACAAGTGACCTACTGGAGCCAAGTAGGCCTGGGGCTAAAATAAAAGGACCTTCAGAAGGCAACCAAAACATGCAGCCTAAATGTTGTACTCAACATAAGCATAATTGCTACTGTGCTGTCCTTTCCCTCTACCAATGTGTATCATTTTAATTTCTGAGGGGAAAAACAAATGTAACTGGAAAGTTTCTATGTCTCAGTTATTGTTCCCAAAGGGGAGGGAAATAGAGCTAAGAGGGAAAATAGACAAGAAAATGTAGTTTATGTGCAGATAAGTGTCTGTGGGGAAGGGAAAGGAACTGGGGGAAGAGTTGATGCAAAATGGTTCTCACCAACATAAATGGAGGGATAATAATACACAGAAAATAAATGGTGCTGTATTTGTGTACCTGTGTGCCATAAAGCTACCAGATGCCAAACTTCAGGCGAGACCACAATTAGGGCTTATTTTGAGCTGGAATGGGATGCAGGAAACATTGCCAATTTTCAGCAAGACATAGTAGGTCTAGGAGTTGGAAAACACTTATTAGATCACTGGAGCCTTTTGCTCCGGCCAGTAGATGACTCCCCTGTGAGACACCAATCTGGTAATGTAACTGTGTGCGCTGATGTAATTAAATACCAAAATAATTAAAAACGAGCTTTTGCAACTCATGCATCAGTCAATACTACAGATATGGGGGTAAAAACAGCAGGATTACATGCTCTCTTTCCCCCAGATAGTTTGTTGGGTTTTTTTTTTCTTTTTCTGTGAACTTGGAAGTCCTCAGGTTCTGACAGTGCAATTGAAATGTGCTGGCTGTAGTTGTGTTCCAAGGGCTTCTACAGTACTTTAAACAGACTGCATGAAACACACTTACCTACCAGTGCATGTAAAATGGTTTTCCACTATTGGCCGTAACTGTTTCTTTCCTTTCAAGGTGAGCTTTCTGTGTAAAACAGGTCAAGTGCTCCATTTTTTAGTGAAGCGTTCTGCTAGATGTTTGAAATAACTGAAACGCTGCTAAATTCAGGAACATGGAGAGGGGCATATTTTGGCTTTGAATTTGGCAAACACCAAGAAGTATGTCTTCACAACCTCTGGTTTCATTCTTCATGTTTTCTGTTATCTGTTTAATAAATATACTGCAAATCTGATCTTTTTATGATTTCAGTAAATAACAACTCTCAAATTTGGGCAGTACCTGACAATCCGGACTAGCGTGACTGCTTTCCTACTTCACTGTAGAACCATTTCCTCTTGGGAATACTTTTCTTTACCAGCTTTTACTTTCTATTGTTTTGTTTTAACCCATGTTACTAGTTTTCTTTGCGTTCATTATTTCATTAACTAATATTATTTATTAATTAATTTCAGTTTGGTTTTGGGCAAAGACTCCTTCAAAAATTCTCAGGTCTGTCTCCCATTGCTGCTGGAGACTGCTCAGCCACACAAGATATGTTTAGCTCTTTTGAAGGAACCTTAGTCAGTTCCTCCAACCACGTAATTGTTTTGAAGTCCTCCAAAATTCCTTGCAATTGTTTACATCTTTCTGAAGACGAAGATCCTGTTGTCTCTGGGCTTACGAAGAAATACTGTCTGGTCTTTCTGATTCAAGTCTCTAAAAATGTAACTGGTTGCTGTGTTGGCCACACGTTATGCTGCTGTTCTCGTTGCATGAATTGGTTCACACTGGAATTTAGTTTAAATGATTCAGCTTTGCAGAAGGGATGAAGCGGGCCCAGGTGAGTACTTCATG
The DNA here is from genome assembly GCF_951394365.1 of Tetrao urogallus. Classification (NCBI taxonomy): domain Eukaryota; kingdom Metazoa; phylum Chordata; class Aves; order Galliformes; family Phasianidae; genus Tetrao; species Tetrao urogallus. Next base: position 25,987,049 of record NC_136814.1, read on the forward strand.
TACTGTGTTTTATCTAATATCCATCAAATTACTTTGTTTTCAAATCCTGTCTATGTCTGTTGTTTTCCCTGTTTTTATTCCATTTATGTTTGTATTTATTTCTAATGTTTTCTATTCTCTTCTGTTCACTGGGTCATCTGTAGATTATAACTAAGATGCTATCCAAGTTTGCTTTCAGTATAATTTAAAATTTCTGGATGAGATGAGGTCTTTGTAAATTTCATTCTTTTCTTGGGAAGCTAATCATGAGGTTGCCACTGATCCCAAAGAGAGCATTCAGTAACAGTAACAAAAAAGATTGTGTGTGTGTGTGTTAGAGAAGCAGATGAAGTCCTGAAGCATCCCTTCTTGTTCATATATTCATACACTTTTATCTTTGCTAATACAAATGGTTTCATCAAGGGCAAACTCTTAATGCCCATTGGAGGTTTTGTTTCATCAGCTTACACTGCAACAAGGTTTGCAGTGTCCCACATGAGGTTATAGGAGTTGATACTTGATTTGTTTCTTTCTGCTCAAATTGAACTCCATGAAGTCTTAGTATTCCTGTGCTGGAGTAATTACAAAGCTATTGTCCAACAGCTCTCTGATCTCCAGTTCAGCAATTTAGTTGAATACTCTCTAATACTAGTTATGTTGCACCCGTTTTTAAAGTGTGACTGTGGCAATGAGCAAGGATGCTAAAAGTGAATGTTTATTATGGTTTGAAAAAAGTTTTATACTTGCTGTGATAGAGTACCTCAGTTTTGTGCCTACTATACTCAGTGCATTCAGTCACTTTTCTTCTTTGTAGAAGCACATACAGATGTTTGATTTTTGTGAAAATTGAGACTGATCAAGGCAGCAAATGCTCTAAGACAAGGGCAGAATGTAATCCTAAGCAACAAAGATAACCACAGCAAAGCAGAGAAGCCAACAAACTTGCAGATGATTGTGGAAGACACAATGAACTGCATTACTGCTTATCTCAGTGCACTATGTCAGGTGATATCAGTAAGGATGCTGCAAGCTTTCCCAAATCTTTTGTAGTTTTAGAAACAGCCCATCTATACCTGCCACACTTGGAAACTCACAAAATGTTTATTGTATCTCACAAAGTTGCAGAAATCCCATATTAAGATTTCTTTTTTTGTCAGTTTATAGTAAGAGGTAAGTGGGTTACAGTCCTAGGGTTTGTCTGAAGAAAAATACCTTTTCTACATCAGTGCATCTGACAGGACAGTGCTGCACATACAGAACTTTTTTCTGTACTGTTCCTGTGACTCTAAACGTGCTTAAGTAGATGCTGCCTGGCAAGGCCAAGGGCTTCTCAGCCCTGCTTCTCCAACCCTTTTGGAAGAGGCACCAGACAGTGTGCCAACTTATGGCCCCATGGACCAGTATGCCCAAGTGACTGGTAGAAAAGCAGCAGTCGCTGTAGGGCTGGTGTGCAGCTGATTCAAGGCAATTTAGTTTGAGATCAGGACTGGTATTGTTTTTCCCTCTGAGATGAAAGAATTCAGTACAGCGTCTGTGGCTGCTCTTGTGCACAAAGACTGGTGGCATTGCTAGAGAGCCTCCTCAGTTTGTTTCTCCAGTGGTTTTGTGAGCTAACCACACCCACTGCTGGTTTCTGCAGTACCAATTTACAAGATTGGCTGGTTTGGATGAGGAAACCCACACTTCCTGAGGTATCCCAGGGAGCCCAAAAGCCAAGATCTTAAGAAAATCAATGGAAATTGTGATTTTTTTTTTTTTTTTTTTTTTTTTTTTTCAGCATTGCACTTTAGTGAAGCCTGTGTGCTTTTTCTTGTGTTGAGGAGGGAGATGCAGTTGTGTGGAATCATTTATTAGGATCTGTTGGCATTTCTCTTGTAGTACAGCTGGAATCAATAGCCAGTTGTTTGTTTTGACTTGATCCAGAACTTTCTGCCCTGGGTCATGGTGTAGCATTACTCAGGTATGCAAGAGGACAGACAAGGCTTTCACTCCATGAAGGAGAAAAAGGCAGATACATCAGTTGGCCACTCCAAAGGGGAACAGCTGCTTTTGATGATATTTAGACTGAATTATCTATCTTATTTTTGTGGGTTGATTACTTCCTGGATTAATAAATTGAAGTGACAGATAAGAATAATCTAATGAGCATCAGGTGTGACATAATGTAAGATGGGAATGGGTATGGGAAATGTGGAATAGGTTTCACCCGTGATGAGCAGTTTGGCTCATTTGGTGTCATGGAGATACAGGACTATTCCTTGGTGTTTTGGATGACTCCTGGGAATGGGATGGAGGGCCAGGAGAGATGGGCTCCTAGCGTATGACAACTGCAGTCCTTGCCCCCGAGTCACTCTCCTGCTGAAATAGAAAGTGCTGCCCACCTGTTGGTCAGGCCTCTGCTGAACTACTAGAATGTGTTACAAAAAACTCATGTGCAGGTGCAGGAGAGTGGAGGGTTCTCAGTGTTGTCTAACTCAAAATTTTTAGGCATTTAATTTCTTTTTTCAAAATTACCAGTAACTGCCAACAACTGAGAGAATCAGTACTGAAGTATATAAAAAAACAGCAGTCTCCACAGTAATCAAGATACTTTTCAAGAACTTCTCAAGAATTGCTGGTATAATTGCAAGAATATAATTAAAACCAGGGGATAAATTTTAAGAAGGAAAAAAAAACCCCTTTGTTTTATAACAATTGCTGTTAAATAATTACTGTTAAATGTGTTTTAATGCAGTGCCTTAAAGTACATAAAAACTCTAATTCTATCCTCTGCAACTCTCATTTAATATTATTGCAAATGTATTGTATGCAAAATTCAGTCTAGGATGGTACAAGGCTAAGACTATCTGGGAACTGCGGAGTCAGCCCATGAAAAATACACAGCTAGAAGGCAATGTTGCTGCAGTGGCATTTCCATTTGATTCGTATGGCGCGTATTTAGCAAATGATGAAATACAGGAATCTGCTGCTTCATGACTGCAACCCACTTAGTCAAGCTCCCTTGGAACTGTATTCCTATCACCAGGTTGTGTTTTGGATGTCTTGGTTTGGGAGAAGGAGAGAAATGATCCATTCTTGAAGTGGCTACAGCCAGACACTGGTGCCAAACTAGGAGAAGGGGAGGAGGGAAGATAGGAGGAAGAAGGGTTGCTGTTAAAAGACTGTAATTACACAGTCTGGGAATGTTCATGGCTTGATGGTTGATGCTTAATCCACCTACTTCAAATCCAAAGCTCAAAGTCTTTGGGGAATTCCATGATGGGCTCTGTGTGACATACTTTTTATGAAATGTTTTTGAAACAGCTAACTGCTGTTGGAACCTTAGCTCTTAGCTTCTTACCTTTTAGTGAAGTGTTTATTGTTTTTATTTAGTTTCCTTTGAAAATAATCATGTACTAGTTGGTTCATCCTACTGATTAGTTGCCATGTTTATCTTCAAAGTGCTCAGGGTGTACCCCTCTAAAATCTGAAATGCTCTTGTTAAAAGTAGGTATCTTTATTCTCCACCTCCAAGCAATTAAACCTCACTCATCCAGGCAAGGGAAACTTTGAATTCAGACTGCCAGTCCAGAGTAGAGACTGTCATACTGGATGATTTTTGATTGTTTTTCTGGTTGGAGGTGAAACTATCATGAAACATTCAGAGCACAATAGCACATCCATGTGTTACCAGATAAAGAATCCAGGGGCTAAAAAACCCAGTACTGTTACTTACATAGTTAAAATACCGCAAATGCCTACCACACCCTCATCTCTAATCTAGGTCTCTAGCCTAGGTATGAAGCAGAGCATCACATACTGTTTCATCTAGTTTGCTCTATAAAACAAATTCTCTTTTCTTTCACTGAAAGTGTTCCAGCTTATGAATGTTGTATAACTGTTTTTGAGATCTTTCTTTTAAAAAGGAGGGTTAAGAGAATGGCAAGTGACTGGGTTTTTTGTTAGTAGGAGACTAAGTAGGTGATTTCCTACAACTTCTTTTTGCTTAGGGAATGTCCAGGAGGTTTACACAAATGGTTTAGAAATGAAGGTTCCAGCCAAGTACAAGTACTGAAGTGTATATTCGTGTTCAGCCACGAGTTGCTATGGAGTTGCAGATTCTCTGAAAACTATGCACATACTTTGTTAGAAACAGCTGAAGGGGTCAGCCTTTCTAAATTCAAGATGTTGTATCTGTATGGTTTGTTGCTGTCACAACTTTCGGGAAGGTTGCCACCAAAACTGAGTTAACTAGCACAGTTATAAATGTTGATGCAGACACATATGTTTCTTCCTGATTGCAGATAATCCAGAATCTCCTCATGAACAGTGAAGAACAGGTCTGCACAAAATATAATGTTCTTTACCCTATGTGCCCCTAACATTGTTCCTTGCTTGCTCTGCTCATAAAGGGATAAAGAAAGTATTATCCCCTCATGTCTTTGGCTAATGATCTGGCCAAAAGTAAATACTGAGTGTATCACAGGAATGCGAAGGGTTTAATTGTTGCTGGTATCTCAGTCTGAGACAGCCCTCCTCCTTGACTGGCCCAACAGCAACTGGTGCCAATGGGGCTCTGGTGGTAGAACGTGTGTGCCCCTGGGGCAATGGCAAAACCACCACACTGGATGAAGATGTGAGGCCTGCTTTAACGCATGTAGCATGATGGCACTTCTTCTGTTTTAAAAGCACACCTAAGAAAGAAAACTCTCTTGCTAGCTTGTTCCAGTTTTCTTGTTTCTGCTATGTACTATGATATGTACTGGCAAGGAGGAAATAGGCATTCTTTTTTTAGTAGTGAGATAAACCCTTGCATAAAAGAAACAATTATGTGTGATGGCATACAGGAAATCATTAACAGCCATATACTCTTATCTAGCTATAAGCGTATCAGTTGTTCCTCATCAGAGCTATCAAACCTATTCTTCTGAAAGTCTTGGACGAGCATTCATGTTCTGTTGCCTGGTAGTCACTCTCTTGAACTGTTGATAAATAACTAAATGTCATAAATGGTTTAGTTAATGCTTTTTTTCCCAAGTTCTTTTAGCATGTTTCTTAGCTGTTTTGATCTTCTGAGTACCTAAATGACTTTTCTCTTGATCAGTGTGTTGTGTTAAAGATTATGGATAAAAGACTAATCAGTAATCTGCAAGCACTGAGATCTGAAAATAAAGTGCTCAGTCTGTTGATGGACAAAGGAGTCAGGACAAAGACATTAAAAGTAGGACTGTGTTTTTGCTGGATGACATTATCCAATTCCAAATTTTGGAAGAGTACAGTATTTGATTGTTTGACATGTGGCCCTCCTCTGGACCTGCTCCAACAGGTCCCTGTCCTTCTGGTGCTGGGGGCCTCAGAGCTGAATACAGTACTCCAGATGGGGCCTCACCAGTGCAGCATGGAGGGGGACAATCGCCTCCCTTTGACTTGCTGGTCACACTGCTTTTGACACAGCACAGGACATGGCTGGCTTTCTGGGCTGCAAGTGCATATCTCTGGCTCGTGTTGAGTTTTGTGTTGTTTGTTTTTTTTTTTTTGTCAACCAACAGCCTTAAATCCTTTCCCTCGGAGCTGCTTTCAAACCAGTTTCTGCCCCAGCCTTTATCTGTGCTTGGGACTGCCCTGACCTGGGTACAGGACCTTGCACTTGGCCTTACTGAACTTCATGAGGTTGGCACAAGCCCACCTCTCAAGTCTGTCAAGATCCCTCTGGGTGGTATCCCTTCCTCCTGTGTGTCTCAAAAAAGATCTGTGTGCAGAGATCACATGCACAAAATGTAATGCTGTGAGCAGTTGAGGGACTCCTGTAAACAAAACCCTGTCCAGAGAAATCATCAACCTAGATATCCTGTACACTAGTTTTGGCTGAAATAATCCCTACACTCGGTGTATCTCAATACTAACAATGCTGAAGATGTCTGTGACAAGAAGATACATTAGTTTATCCATGGCAGACAGACTCACTGATTCGTTGTGCTTCCCTTGTACATCTTAATGTGCTTTTCTTATGTAAAACATGACAACAACAAAATGATTGGACTGAAGCATAGTTGTAGGATTTCCATGGCTTTCTTGGTTATATATCACAATACTGTAAACAGATAAAGAACATAATATTTTTTTCAGGTTGAGAGGACAATACATTTATACACTGCAGTCTTATTTACTGAGCTATGAGAATTTATATATGATGTTTCCAGGACAGGAAACTGTAAGCTAGTGTAAATTGACTGAGTTCATTTATCATGATGCTCTGCAGATCAGAGGCATCTGATCTACAATGTCTGAGCATCAGCATGTATCCTGTCTTCCTCTGTCAGGAAGTAACTAAATGTGACCTGTGCAAATAAATTAAGAATACGGTTTCTTATGCTGTAACCACATTTGCTGGCCACCAAAGCCAGTTTCTGCCTTCATGTTAATACATGCTGTGTGCAAAAGTTTGGTTTATTGTATTGTTATGGGAAGCAATTGATTTTTAGGAGTCTCTGAATTTATAGTATTCATTATAAAATCAGGAATTTACAGGACAAAAGCTTCTCTGCTGATCAAGTATGCAAACTAGAACTGCTGCCTACCTCTGGAATTTGTGTGATATTTAATTTTATTTGCAGTTAGCAAAAATCTGACATTTTTATTTGAGAATTGGTTAAAGCCTGCAATTCCTTGTTATTACCCTGTTAGCTGGGTGACTGTGCAAGGAAATAAACTTGAAAATGATCCTAAATATAGTGAAAATATCAAATGACTTTTGTGATAGAGATTCAGCTTCAATGACTTCTTCTGATTTTCTAGCTTCAAAATGATTTATGTATTTATTTTAAAAAGAATGATAGTGATTGTAAGAACTTGTTGTAGAGGCTGAGAACCTTAGGATCTGTTGTATGGGCTAAAGGACATATTGTCAGGCAGAGTAGCAATGGAATCCCCCTGAAGATTTGCCCTGTTGTTTCTGAATATCAGATAGTGTCTATATGCAAGTATGGATATTGCTATTTAAACACATTGTGTTAATTTGTATTTTTTTTTCTTGCATTTCTTTCACTTCTCCTCCTATCCAAGAATTACAAGGAAAAACAGTGTAAAAGACAACAGGAAATGGTTAATAATTCATCACTTTCTGCAAACCATGACTAACATATATTTAGATGCCTGTTTGTTTCTGTCTTAGTCCTTAAATGGCAGTATCAAAATGTACTGTAAACAAGAGATAACCTTCTGTGAGACAGCTCCATTAAACTCCTTCTTAGAATTTTTCTTACAATTGAGAGAACATTTAGAAAACTAATCTCAAGAGCTGACCAATCCTTCTAGGAAAGCAACAGTTGACAGAGGAGTTGCCCTATTTCGAACAACCACACACATACACATAATTTTTTTTTAACTGATTAAAGAATACTTCCTCCTGCAGTGCAGTTGGAGAACTTGGCAAGCAGTTTACATTTAAATGGAGTACAACTACTATCTTTTCTTCCTTTGGACTCTCTCAGCCCAGCTGTAGCAACTTCCTCCCTCCGCTGGCTCAGCTTGTTGTGCATCAAGTACCAGGTGGAGTCTGGGGCTACAGCTATTTACATCACAGATTTAATGCTGCTCTTCCTGTAAAATTTTATGGATTTTTTTCACATCACTGAATTAAAATATTTATGCTTGCAAATAGAGAGGTTTATTGCAGAGACAATAATATAGAACTCTCAAATATATTTTGTTTTTATTTTAAAGGGAACAATAGGAAACCTGACTGATAACCAGAAGATGGCACATCATAATAATATAGAGATGTATCATCTTGGCTGCTGCCTATGGCAGCAGCTTGTAATGGAATTAGTCACGGCTAGAAGTTCATCATGAGGAGGTTTGTGGCTAACACACTGAAACCAGCTGCAAAGTCTCAGAGGCTGATATCCTCTCACCAGGACAGAAGGTCACTACAGTGCTTTTCATTTGTACTCGGGTGTATGGTAGTTCAATGACACTTGTGTCTTCCCTTCAAAACCAGTTTTTCACTGTTGTTTCTTAAAGAAGAGTAGGCAGTGAAGGAGGCATCTGACACCTCTGTCAAAACTCGCCAGACAATTTCAATTCAATTAACATTTGGGTGTCATAACTTTTAGTTTAACTGCATAGGATAGCTTATCTCTATGCCACAAACTTCTGTTCAAAGGTAGTTCTGCACAGTGATGATGCTAAGTGCTTATCTCTTTGTTTTTGTAAGAACTGTGTTGTACCATCTGAGAAAAATCAAAAGCTATCACCTGTATACTTTTGTTGGACTTCTTGTGAGGCAGTAAATTACTTCAGGAAAGTTGGGTCCATGTGTATCTTCTACTGAGGCTTGTGTGCATGCCCTTTCTGAAATACACATGGGCAGATGACTCAGTACAGTCACTATGTGGTACAGAAACCTGACAGATACTTCTGGCCATGTGTTGGCCTCTGTGTATGCCACCTAGCTCTCCCCTAACAGGAGGTAGAAGTTGCTAAATACATTTTTAAACTTGTTTAGAAATGTGTGGAAAAAGTACACACTCTTCTGTTGTTGCAGCAGCAACTGAGCTCTTCAGAAACCTCCACTCCCAAGTCTTACCGTGGTTGTGAATTTCATGTAGTAAAAATGAGCTCAATAACATTCACGTGGTTTTATGACGTTTATTGATACCATAGACTTCTCAAGAGATTCTCCGCTATTACTAACTAGAGTACTATGTTAAGGGGAAAAAGTCTTCCTTCAATATATTTACTTTTCTTCCTTTCTTCAAAAGAATTGGGATATAGTTCCACTCTGTCTGCTGTGTGCAACAGATCACTGGTGTTTAAGGATTTGTCAAAGCTGGTGCCTGGCTTGCATTGCACAATAAAAACAGTGACAAGTTACTATGGGAAAATGGTATATGGCTGTTTCATGCTGCAAGCTCTGAGCAATGGGTAAATACTAAACGATAGGTTTTCAAATGCAGAAAATGAATACTCAGCATCAGGGAGGAGGAAAGACATGATGTAGCTTTAATATATTTTCTATTAAATCTTAATTCCTCTTCTTTTATAAAATTAGTGGAGAAGAAATGGTGGGATTGCTTTGATCACATTTTCACTCTCTTCCAATTGTCCATCTTGTTAGCCAGTGCCCTATATGCTTTTTTTTTTTGTCAATTTTGCACTGCTGAATGTGGGCTTTCTAATGCCAACCACAGGAAATGCAGGACCAAAGGCACCTGAAGAGATGATCTTTCAGCTGTACTTCTGTTCCCAGCAGCTACTTACACATCTTTTCTGAGAAGTGCTTGTCTAAGTTAATGTGTTAATATCTAGTCACAGCTCATTTTATTTCTTCTCTTCCTATTATTAATTAGTTTTCACTGATATTTGAACTTGTGTAACTTAAGTCTCAGTTCTGTCCTTCTCACCACAGTTGGTGATTAGCAGACATTATCTTTTTTCTTTTTTATTTTTTGCAGAAGCCTTTCTACATTTGAAGCATGTTATCGGTTAGCAATTAAAACAAAAAACAAAAAAAACTTCTAACATTTGATCAATCTTATTGAATTCTTATTGTTTGCTGTTCTTTCTCTGGCTCTGTCCAGATCTGAGAAACAGAATGGCCATGACTTCCTATCTGCAATTGAGTTCTTCATTAGGATGAGCAAGATTTGTTGCTGATGGATCCAAAAGAACTGTTGTTACTGTTTCCTTCTCCAGCAGATTTGTTCAATTATTTTCTATATTCTGGAAATATTTAAGTGAAGCCTAGCAATCTCCATGTAGTTTCTTTCTCACTCCTTTTTTTTTTTTTTTTTTTTTTTTTTTTAAACACTCCCTTTTTAGAAGCAGCCACCAAGTTTGTTTTTTTTTTTTTCCCAGTTTTCTTGTACAGCAAGCACTCTGTTAGCTTCAAAAGATAATCCGTGGAGATTCCAAGCTTACATTAGCCAAATCTGTAAGCACTGTATGATGAAGACGAGGTGAAAGCTTTTTAACTTAAGTACTCCTTTACTAATTCTTTCCCTGTTCTACTAGTTACGTAATCCTTGTGACTAGTTTGCTATATAAGCAACCTACTCAAGCTGGCTTCTGGCTGACGCAAAGATGCTGTTAAATGTTTCAACTTCCTTGGCATCAGATCAGGTGGCTGATTTGTCATTTGGAGTCATCACTCTATTTTTTTCATAGTTCTGGTGAGATTTCCCTAGGAAAGTGTTGCGATGTGCTCAGAAAGTTACTACTTCTTGAGCTGCAGTAAGAAGGCTGCCTGTGCTGAAAAAGCTAATGACTAATGCATATCAGTAAGCTGATGACAGAGTACTTTCAAGAAGAGAAAATGAAAATGATCACACCTGGTGACACTGGTGGACCTCGCACCAGTGAGGAAGAGGATCTAAAAATATGACTTAAAAAAAAAAAAAAAACAAAACAAAAAAAAAACTGTTCACTTAAATGTAAAGAAAATGTAAGAATAAGCAGTGATATTGAAAAGACTGGGCTTTCATATTTTTGTTCTCTGCTTAAGAGAAATCTGGTGACATAAAAATGACAGGAAGAAATCCAAAGTGTTTCAGTATCACTTGTAACAAAGGAGGATACAAAGCAGAAGTTTCTTGACCTGCACATTAGCAGGCTCAGATGACTTGCTCTGAGAGCTGAATGGGTCTGAGATGCTGATTTCTTCCCCCTCACCTTTCTCAAATAGCTTTTTGAAACCATGGTAAAGATGAAGAGATTTGACCAGAAACACTGCAGCATCACTTTTAGAACATACATTATGGTTGTATTCTGTGGGAAAATAAACAGTATGCAAACTGATAAAGAATTAGCAGAAGTTAGTGCTATGCAATAGTACTGCAGTGTGACGTACACCCCATAAACAAAATCTTCCTGTAAGTTTTGCTAACAAAAGCATTAGCATTGTAGTAAAGTCTTTTTCTTTCTATAAAACATTTGATTTGTCATACATTATTTCAGTTATTAGTTAGAGTGATCTAATTGAGTTGCAGACACTGAGTAGGTTAAAACTGCTTGACTGGTAGGTCTCAAAATGTGACCGTGCATAGGGACTCTTTCTGGAAAGGTTTCATAATGTCTAACTTACTCCAGCTCTGATTGTTTTAAGGACTGAGCACAAGAATTGCAATTTGTATCAACAAGATTTTCTACATTTGCTCTGTATTTGACACGGGGGATGCTTTTATAATACTTTGCAGGTAGTCTGGTATAGAAATTGCAGGAGATCCATCTGTAAACAACCAAAAGAGCAGACAACTGTGCTTGTAATGGATCAAGAAAGAACATAATTTCCTCAAGAGTCAAGCAGGAGTACAAGAGCTGACTAGGCAACAGATCATGAGGACCTCTCCAGGAAAAGTGAATTAATTTGAAAAAATCTTATTTTTATTTAGAAATACGTGACAATAGATGTTGTAAAAGACAAGCCATTTCACTCTTACTGTAGGTTTGTAACTGGGAAGTTAAACATGAGAAGCATTACCAAGAGTTACTATGTTTTCTCACTAAGAATTTAAAATACACTAGGAAATTTCCCTGGATATGCCTTTTTATTGGCTTATATCTATGGATTTATGACAACTGTATTCAGTGAGTCTTAATTGGAGCTTTTTGAGTGAAAGGAAACTATCAGTTTGAGAAAATCATGAAGGGCAGTGGGGGCAGAGAGAACTCACAGAGGAGTCTGGAATGGAACTTGCATTTTTTTTTTTTAAGAGGGAGGGAAGGAGGGAATAGGGAGTGAGGATTTAAAGGGCAGTAGAAGCAGACGTCTCATCGTTACTCCTGCAAGACATTAAAAACTAGCCCTGACAGGCGAACAAAGCCATGGGACTGGCTGAAGGGATAGTCCTGTGGCTGTCTCTAAAGAGTGCTTTGCTTCCTTCCAGTTTGGGTGCAACTTTAAGCTGCTGAAGATCCCATTTTCTTTTTTATTATTTTTCTTCCTTTTTTTCCCTCTTGTTTCTTTTCGCATTGCTGTTGTATTCTTGAGTCCACTACCGGCTTGAACCCTTACTTTGTGGCTGAAGTTTCCATGTTGCTAAAATGGCATTTCATGGACTGCTTTCTGTTTGAAACTAATAGGAACTAACCATCCATGCTGTTTCAAGACCAAAACTCTTTGCTACAAAATGAAAGTTACCCCATATAAATAGGGGATATGAGCACTAATCTCTGATTTTAGGAATAGGCCTGGTTTTGTTGTGATACGTGCTCGTAAAATCATATATTTCATGCTTACACAACTTCTGGTCTCAGCTCTTTTATCAGGATCCTTTGTAATCTATGTTTGTTATCTATTAAAGAAATTTAAGTTTTGATTTATACTGCATTTTTATCTCTCAGGAGATTAATTCTCTTTTGTATCCCAATTTTTACTAGGAAAGAATTGAAAATTAACTTCAGAAGACACATTTGAGTCTTGTCTTTCTGTTTTTCATTGCTTTAGGTTGCACGGTAAGGGATATCAAGTGTTTCCTGGGGAAAATCACTTTCTAGAGTATATGCAGTAACTTTTAGGTGAATTAGCTAGTGAGTTGAATGTAAACTTTTCTGTTATATGTATTCAGAGTGCAAAAATTACAGATTACATCAAAAAGCTTCTGTTCATAATTCTCTTTCAGAATAATTTAGGAGACAAAGCTACAGAGCATACGAAATGAAGTTTAAATAAAATACATTTTTAAAAAAACTAATTAACATGGCTTTTGCTTCGTAACTAATGTGAACATTGGCATAATTCAGCTTCTCAGAGAACTGCTGGAGTCATTTGTCTGCCTGTAACTTTGGATATATGCCAGCACCCTGTGTTAAGCCAAGTCATATGAGCTTCTAGTCAATGAAGGACTTAAGTTTTTAAGTTCTTTCCTGTGCTCGGAACAAATCAGGGCTTATTTAAGTTGCTGATTTCCCTGTTGTTACCTTACCTTTGGACGCTGCTACAAAATATGAAAGGTTGTTTGTTGTTTTTCTGACAATACAGTTTGTGCAGACTTTCAAAAGCTTTTCTAAGGTTCGGGTGCACTGTGTGATGCAGCTTGAAGGACTTCTAGTAAAGTGTAAAGTGCCTGGATAACTAAATCGGCACATGGAAACATGATTCTACAATTCTGTATCAGAAGTGGTTTTGAGCTGAATTGTTGTGATACCAATTGATGGTATAATTTAAAAATCCTGCTGCTTTTATTGAAAGCTTGTGACTTAGGAAAATCCAGCTGTAATCATTTAGCCTAATGAAAATGACTGGCAGTGGAAAATGTCTTAAACTGGCTGAGGTAGATGCCTTTAATGTTGGAGGGGGGAGGAGACAGGCTGTTTTCAGAGCCATAATTTGTGTTGATGTTCTATAGGACTCTTCAAGCAAAGTTTCCACCTGTGTGTCTCTGAAAACTTAAGTGCAGTATTTATGTGTTGCTTATTGTTCCCTTCTGATGCAAGGCATGTCTGTGGTTCTGCTATACTTGTCTCAAGGTTGGTGACACAATCCAGGGAGCAAACCTGTTGAGCCTGTCAGGCTGGCCAAGATTTTGGGCCATACTGGCCTAACATGCTCTGTCCGCTATTTGAAAAATGCAGTTGGAGGTTTTAGCTGGGTTCACAGTCTCCCTGTTGGAAAACAGTTCTCCTTCCTTTTGCTGCTGCACTTGTGTTATGAATGGGACATATAAAATCCATAACTCAACAACTTCCATGGCTTGATCAAATGCAAAGGTAGATGTAGAGCACTGAAAAAACTTGTTGGAGAATGGAGAGCTTGGAGCATTTTTTTTAAACTTAATTTGAAGGTGGCTGAAGGATGATGTAAGTCTTTGGTCCAATTCCTCTGTCACTGGTGCAAACAGAAGAAAAAATCATGTATGGTATCTATTTTACTGAGGGTTTTCAGATACTTGAGATCTAACTGCAGTTGTCTGTATCAATGTAAATGAAGAGTGACTTGAAATCAGTGATGACCTAAATGATACCTGTGTTATCCCTAGTTTTGGTTTTGTAGAAATATAAGTGTTTCTTCTTGTTCGTGCTGCTGCTTAGTATTGATTTTGTGTATGCGAAGTTGGAATTATTAATTTTATTTGAATGCATGTGTCCAGACCAAATACCAAGTTAGATTAAATTGTTTTGAGTTCATTGTTAATGAAACTAAGCTGGAATGACTCTTCTAATTATCACTCTTACAACAACTGAAATTCAAGACTTAAGTGTTTGGGTGGTTTACTTTCAACCTGGGATAGAAGTGTTTTCTTCAGAGCATCTGATATGTGATTTTGGTTACAGGAGAAAAAGATTGTTGGTAATGCACTGAAGTTTCTAGCTGCTGCTAAGCAGTGCGGTAGAGAGACAAGGCCATTCTCATTGAAGGGCCCAAGTTGCTAGGAGGGAACAGAATTAGGACAATTGACTTAAGCTGGCTGAGGGATATTCCATACTATATGGCATCATGCAGAAGGAGTTTTGAAGGAGATGGGATTTCATCTCACTCTCTTTCTCTCTCTGAGGGGGCTAGCTGGACTTTGGTTGTGGTGTGCTGGACAACTGCTTGTGCATAACTTGTGTATATGAATGTATATAACATAGTCATAACTGTTATACTTTTCCTTTTCACTATATTAGTTTTATCTCATCCCAGGAGTTCTAGTTTGTTAGGTTTTTTTCTACTCTCTCCCCTATCCTAGTGGGATGGCAGGTAGGGCAAATAACTGTGGTGCTCAGATACCTGCCAGATTAAACTGTATCATAAATTGTATATTGTGATCTAACGTTAATGAAGAGCAGTATGTGCAGTCAAGGTCATTAGTGGTGCTTCATGCAAAGAGTGTAGCATATGGAAACGGAAGGAAAATACAGAACTCAGAGTGGGCTTTGGGGGCAATATCTCATGTTGTCAGTACTTAGAGTCTATTTTCATTCTATGACAAGGTGACCTGCTTAGTGGATGAGGGTAAGGCTGTCGATGAGGTCTACCTGGACTTCAGTAAGGCTTTTGACACTGTCCCCCACAACATTCTTGTAGAGAAGCTCGCTGCCCTGGTGTGAACCGGCATATGCTCCGCTGGGTGAAACACTGGCTGGATGGCCAGGCCCAAAGAGTTGTGGTTGATGGATTTAAATCCAGTTGGCTGCTGGTCACAAGCGGTGTCCCCCAGGGCTTGATACTAGGGCCACTTTTATTTAACATTTTTATTAAGGATCTTGATAAGGGGATTGAGTGCACCTTCAGTAAGTTTGCAGATGACACCAAGTTGGGAGGGAGTGCTGATCTGCCTGAGGGGAGAAGGGTGCTACAGAGGGACCTGGATAGACTGGATTGACAGGCCAAGGCAAACTATGAGTTTCAATAGGGCCGAGTGTTGGGTCCTGCATTTTTGTCACAACAACCCCAATCAACCCTACAGGCTTCAGTACAAGTGGCTGGAAAGTTAGGTGATGGAAAGAATCCTTGGTATACTGGTGGACAGTCAGGTGAATATGAGCCAGAAGTGTGACCAGGTGGTCAAGAAGGCCAATGGCATCCTGGCTTGTATCAGGAATGGTGTGGTGAGCAGGACTAGGGAAGTCATCCTGCTGTTGTATTCAGTGTTAGTGAGGCCTCACCTCAAGTGCTGTGTTCAGTTTTGGGCACCTCAGTACAGAAAGGACATTGAGAAGCTGGAGCAGGTCCAAAGAAAGGCAACGCGGCTGGTGAAGGACTTGGAGAATATGCCCTATGAGGAGAGACTGAAGGAACTGGGGCTGTTTAGTCTGGGGAAAAGGAGGCTGAGAGGAGACTTTATTGCTCTCTTCCGACATCTGAAAGGTGCTTAGAGCGAGAGCGGGGTTGGTCTCTTCTTACTGGTGACAGGATGAGGGGAAATGGCCTCAAGTTGCTCCAGGGTAAGTTTAGGTTGGATATCAGGAAACGCTTCTTTACAGAAAGGGTTGTTAAGCACTGGAATAGGCTGTCCAGGGAGGCGGTTGAGTCACCATCCCTGGATGTGTTTAAAAACCATTTGGATGTGGTGCTCAGGGACATGATTTAGAGGAGGCTTGTTAGTTAGGGTACTATGGTTAGGTCGTGGTTGGACTCAATGATCTTTAAGGACTTTTCCAACCTGAGTGATTCTATGATTCTATTCATATTTCCAGTAGACTTACTTGAGATGTTAGGCCCCGTGCCAAATGGGTCCTGCAGTGGTTCCCCAAAATAGAAGATTTAAGGGTGAAGGAGAAGAAGGTGAATGCTACTAGCACTTTAAGTAATCAGGGTACAGTAATCACAGGAAGTTTGAGGAGATATCTCAGGAGCAATTTGGTTGTTGCAGAGGTAGGTGCAGGCTGTGTTGCATGTGTCAGTGAGACCCCAGTCAGGCTCTTGTTCTAAAGCACTCTTTCATGGATGTAATATTTCTTCATTGACTTGGAGGGAGCTAAAGGGAGACTTAGTTGAGGTTATCCTCTGTGAATATCTTTTGCTTTCTGGAATTGGTTGAGGCTTAAATTATTCAGAATACATTTGGGAATTGCCCAGAGTAACTTCAAGGCTTGGATTTCAATATCCCCATGTATTAAAAAAAAAAAAAAAAAAAAAAAAAAAAAAAAAAAAAAACCTTTTTTAGAGCAATGAGAGAAAGGTCAAGAGGTCTAGGATCTCTAGTAATATTTTCAAATGATGCAATGAGAAACAGATCTTTTATATATTTTTTTTCTGACCATTTTCAGTTCCCAGTATAGGAACTTTTTGGTCAGGGATTTACCATTTTTGTATTGCAGTATGTGGAGAATTTTTTTTATTCTTCCAGTTTTACTGTAATTTGTCAAATTCTTTAGGTGACAAGTATCTACGGGGTTAACAGGTTCAGTGCTTTTGTTGAACGTCAGTAATTTAAGAATTACTATTTCAAAAGAAACAGTTTTTGAGATCTTTATTTAGAGTCTTTGAGGAATGAAAACAGTACTCAAACTTGTAGAAGTAACTGCCAGAGATGAAAAGATTTAGGAGCAGCATTTCCAATGGTATTTATGTTCCTACAATAAAACACACAGATATATAAAAGAAACGTAGCCTGGCTGGTTTTAAAACCCAAAGCTCTGCAGTGAGCATGTTGCACCGTCCCTAAATAAATGTTTGTTGAGTGACTGAATGTTAACTACTAGGCAATGGTATTGGTTTCAGTGTTGCAAAAATCTTCCGTCACAGCTTCCCATCTCTCTGGACATTCATCCAGCGCACAGTGCTCTTTGGGAGGAGAGCCTCATGTTTATGTTGCTCCTCCTCCTGTGTGCAGACAGCTGTTTCATGAGCTTAGGAGCTAATGAGCATTAAAATCATTGCTGCAAAGTTTGGTTTTTAAGATCCAGGGAGAGGAATGTTTTCCCTTCTGAACGTTGCTGTTGTTTTTGTTGGCTTTGAAGAAGACAAGTCTCTGGTCTCGCAGCCACGCTTCCTTTGGAGTGCTACTGTTGCAGAGGATGCTGTGGGCCTCTGCAGACTGGTGTGGGCACTGGCAGCTACTGGGGGACTTGTGGAGAGCTCAGTAAATGCAACACGTAAATGGGGCCTATCTTCCACAAACACTGGGAAAGAATTCCTGCAAATGAAGGCCATGTCTGCTTCTGTACTTCTTTCTCATTAAGTTAGACTACTATTGCATTATATATACACATATATAGATAGATTCAGATTATATAGATAGATATATTCATATAAAGATTCAGCAACACGTTGTGCTTCTAGATCAAGCTCACTGTGTTTAAACTTTGGTGTGGCTGTCCTGACTGCCTTGGTGTTCTTGGTGTTGTTTGCACTCAAATTGATGAATCAGGATTCTGCTTAGCAAATGTATTTAGCCTTTACTCTTTATTGTAACTGTGAAACGCGAATGAAAAATGTTACTGTGAAACACACTATTTTCACAGCATTTTCAAGTAATAAGCTATTGAATGTCAGGAGAAAACCCAAAACAAAAGCCACCTTCATTTAATAAGCTGGATTGGTTTCTTGGTTGAGCTTTCCCAAAATTTCAAAAGGGTAGTTCCTAGTATCATGTCAGAATTATTTCTGAGCACTTATTCATCATCAGTTTTCTTCAACTGAGCCTATTGCAACATATCACTTTCTTTGTTTCTTGACCTTTGATTGGAATAGGCCACGGGCATCCTCAGTACGTAAGTTTGAAAAAGGCTGAAAGATGAGCTAATTTAAGCCTTTTAAAACTTCCAGGTTCATTCCCTATGTTTTGGCCATTGTGTCTTTTTTTATGGGATTGTGATGGCTGAAACGTCTGGAATGTGTGTGTAAGTAATCAGTGCCTCAAAATACCTGAGCTTATCAGCAAGCCTTGCTCAAAGGTGTGCACTCAGTATTTGGAAGTCCTAAGACATGTCTTTCTGTATTCCCTCAAAACACTTCAAACCAGCTGTTCCAGTACTGCCTGTAGACTATGTGTTGTTTTCCGCGTAGGATAACAGGAATGAGAGCTGTTATAAGCTGTTCGTTGTTTTATTTATTTATCTTTCCTCCATACAGAACTATAAAAAAAAAAAAAAAAAAAAAAAAAAAGGGGCAAAGAAATCCCACAAACTCCATGTGTGTGCAAGTTGTGCTCCTATTTCCTAGCCTGAGAACTGGTTGGTGCCACAGTGCAGAAAGGGCACAGCTACTGATTGTGCGGGAAGTGTAGTTATGCTGAAATGCAGCTGTGGGCTGTTCATTATGAAGGACAGTGTAAGTGAGCACAAGTGACTGGTTACACAAGAAACACTTTTTTGTTGTTGTTGGGGTTTGTTTTTTTTTTGTTTTGTTTTTTTTGCACTTCAGGCATTTTTATCATGTCTCCATTGGAGTAGTCCCCACTTTCTCCTATGTACTTTTGTCTTTTATCCGGTTTACAGTTGCCGCTTTTTCCTCTTCAAAAGTTAGATGTTTCTCTCTCTCATTTGCTAACATACATAACAAACGTTTTGAGGCCGTAGCTTATTCTGGTATGAAGAAGTGAAGAATCCCATCCCTTTTCCTCAAGAGATCAGCTGTGTTGCAATAACAGGACTCTCTCCCCTTCCCTTTCTCATAAAAAGTTGATGCCTGTGATAATAAATAATTGTCTTGTTATTCTGCTTTTTGGTGGTATTGAGGAGCCAAGGGGAAGAAAAAAAAAAAAAGAAAAAAAAAAGAAATGACCAGGGATTATTAATGAATCTGAAACTCTTCCTCTTCTCAAGCTGCTTTTAATTTTTATCATAACACCTTCTTATAAGGGATGGAGTAGTCATGTATCCCTGGAGCATTAAATGCTGAACAATCTTGTCTGTATGTTTTACCAATAACCTTTCAGTATATACAGGCACCAGTAGCACACATACAACACAGAGCTCTTCCTTCACAGCTGATGACTATGCACATTCAAATCAGCACATGTGCTAATTTGGCTGATTGACTGCATGTGTATGTATAACCGGTGAATATGTGATACAGGATAAGTGGTCTTAAATCAGTGGTGTGTTTCAGAATGAAGGGCAATACACAGGAGCCTGCTTGCTTCTTGTCCAAGTGACGGAGCATCCTGCCTTGGGATGAGCTGAGCTCCAGTGGCCCACTTCATACTGTATGCAGATTTTCTAAAGTCTCAATGCAGTCTGACCTGACAGTGAATCATGAAATTTGACCATGGTTTTATTTTCTGTGAGGCTTCCATTAGTATTCTTCCTGGAGTCTAGTCTAAGAGAGGTTGACATAAGCTAATTCCCTGTTGACTTGAGGAGCCCTTTGGAAACAAACCACTGCTATGCTGGCAGATGATAACAGGTTGTTTTCAGTGCCTGTCATCTAAAGATTACTCTTAGGAAATCAAGAACTTACTGTTCCTATAGCATCTCTAAGGCATTCACATGGGAACAATGTGGGTCACCTCATGTAATTTCCAAAACAGAGAGGACAACAAAACTACTTATATTCTCTCTGATTGTGAAGGGCGAGGAAGCATAGCTAGATGAATTGCTGTTACGTTGATGCTATGTTGATTCTGCTGCAGAACTTGATGGGATGGGTTGAACAGAAGCTAACCTCTATTAAGCTCAGCTCATGAAATTTCCTGAATACTTTTTCTCCTTCCATGAGCTTCCTTCCAAATGATGTCTACCTTTTCTAAGTTAGCTCTAAAATGTGGCAAGTACGGCATATAAAATGTAAGGAATAATATAGGAATACGAAACAGAACCCATAAGGGGATGGCATTAATTGAGAAGGCAAGCTGTGTTTACTGTCTTGAACCAGAACTGTCTGAGGTTTCTCTTGGCTTTCTTGGCAGTTGTCATCTCCTGTAGATTACATATTGCATCTCTAGAGTAAATGCATTCACAGTGTGGCTTTTCTTGATACTTGTAAGAGTCTAAGAACAGGGAAAGTCTACCTTATGGTGGAAGACATTGTTAATAAATATTGGCTGACAGTAAAGGAGATTAAAACAGTAATGAGGTGCAGTTAGAACAAAATGATTCTACTGTTCTCCAGCAAGGAAGATTTCTTCCTCTCTGTAGGTGCCTGATTGTCTCAGAATGCATTAAATAGAGTGACAATGCTATTAAAAATCTCCCTCTCTGAGTAGTCATGGGAAAAGGAGGAAATTCACAGCGCAGGCTCCAGAGGGCAGGACATTTGTTTTTCTTGTGGTCAAGATGGAGAGCTCGATTGCCAGAAATAACAGTATAGACAGCTTTTAGGAACTGAAGTTGTGATGGAGATGTGAGAATCTCTCAGGCCTGCTTGCTTTGTTTTAGTGATGCAACAGATAGGTTCTGGTTGTGCTGGGCTCTGCTCTGCCTTGTAGCCACTAGTGTCTCCACAGAGGAGGGCAGGATGGGATTTGGAGTGCCACTTGGATGTGATGCTGCAAGGGGGAACTTCCAGGCCTTGTTAGTAAGAGAGCCAGAGGCTAAGGCTGCTGCTCAGCTGTGCGATATCCACGCAGACAGAGCCAACAAGAGCTGGGTCAATGGGATACACCTGAAATACTTGAAATTTACTGAGTGGTTTGGAGTTAGCCAATTGAAATGCTTGTCTTGTCTGATTTTTTGAAGGCAAGTTGTTTATCCAAGTGAAGTGCTCTACGATGCAGTGAGGAGCATTGACATCAGCAGAGATCAATGCAGGACCAAGAGGTCTATTTAATCTAGGAAATGAGTGACCTGGCTCTTTGATCCTGTTGCATTCTTTTATTCCCAGAAGGCTACATTTAGTCCTGCGTACACAAATTCTGTTTAACTAAGTTTATTTAGGTTTTAAATACTTGTGGGTTTCTTTTGTTTAGGCTCTGTTGTATAACAAGAAAACAAAAACAAAAACCAAACCTGTTACCACGTAATTAGGCTGTTGCTGTGTAAGCATGTGTAGCCCTATTCAGAGCCAAGAGCAGAATATGCAAATTCAAACCCAAATACATTTCTTTAAATATCCATATGGTAAAAAAGAGAACAAACCTCTGACCCATTGTAAACAAAACAGCCTAAGATATGGCATAGGAAGTTGCTCCCATTTGTATGACCATCTAGTTGGGCTCACTTCGCCTGCAGTCTGCCATTTTTGAGAAGTATGAGAAACCTGGCATAGCTTCATGCAAAGGTGTATATTTGGGATTGAGATGGAAAAATGTAAGGCACTCATTAGAAAACATGAGGATAAGACTGCTCTGTATGGTGATGAAAGATAATATAAGAAAAGTCTTCACTCCTTAATCAGCAAGATTATTTGCTTTGGTGTAAATAAGTAAGTGAACCCTTTCAGGTTTTTGTACTGACCCCACAGCATGGTGTAGCAGGTGCTGGGATGAGCTGATCTGTAGTACCGCTCGCTACAGCCTGCAGCTCGTTGTGTCTCAGCAGCGGAGTTTTAAAGCTTAAATAACAGGAAGGCAGCGCGATAGAAAACAGCAGTGCCAAACAAACCGGGGACAGGCAGCCCGGTCCCAGGGCAGCCTTCCGACCCGGCCGCTGCTCTTGCATGCCGGGACAGCTGTAATGCGCACTGCCCGAGGCAGCAGCTCCGTTCATACAGGTGCCAGCCGTGCGCGTTGTTTGCTCGTTTTCTTTTCTTTCATTATTATTATTTTAATGCTTTCTAAACACGCACGCTTTTCCCACGCAGAGGTCGGGGCCGTCCCCGCCACTCTCTGCCGAGGCGGGGCACGTGCGGCCGCACTTCAATCCCCCCGGGGGACACGCAGGGACGTAGCGGGCTAAAGCCGTCTTATTATGGGAAAGAAATAAAATAAGTTGTAAAAAGAAAAAAAAAAAAAAAGGGGGGGGGGGAGAAGGTACGCAAGGCATTCCGGGGCCGGGTGCTCGGCTGCCCCGCGTTCGGGCGGGTGCCGGGGCCGGGGGCGGGGAGGCCGGGCGCGGCGGTGGCGGCCCCCATTGGCGGGCGCGGCGGCGACGACGGGGCCGGGCCGGGGCGGAGGGGGCCGGCCCTGCCTCCGCGACCGGCGGCGGCCCAAGGTTTAAAGTGAGAACTTTCTGCGGGCGGTGCCGAGCCGCGCAGCCTGCCGCCGAGCCGCTCCCGCCCGCCGCGTCGCCGCCGCTGCCTCCCCCGGGCGGGCCGTACAATCCTCGGCAGTGTCCTGAGACTGTACGCCCGCCTCGGGGGCGACCCGGCACAGCCGGCCACGCCGACCCCGGCCGGCCGCCCGCGGAGCCCCGCGTCCCGCGTGCAGGTGCTGAGCCCGTCCCGGCCCGAGAGGCGGCGCAGGAGCCGACAGCCGCCGCGATGACAGCTGACAAGGAGAAGAAGAGGTGAGGAGCGGCGGGCGAGGTGCTCGGGCCGCTCCGTCCCTCTCGGGGCCGCGGCTGAACTCCGCGAGGACCGGGCGGGAGGGGGGGGCCGCGGCTCGGCGGTGTTTGGACACCCGCGGGCGGTCTAGACGGGAGCAGTAGGAAGGGACCCGGCCCGGCCGCCGCCCGGAGCGAAGGCGCTGTGCCCGTGGTCGTGCTGCGGGAGTTCCCGGGCAGGTGCACCTGGGAGCGCGGTTGCA
Organism: Tetrao urogallus; assembly: GCF_951394365.1. Taxonomy (NCBI): domain Eukaryota; kingdom Metazoa; phylum Chordata; class Aves; order Galliformes; family Phasianidae; genus Tetrao; species Tetrao urogallus. The sequence continues at coordinate 26,009,998 of NC_136814.1, forward strand.
GAGGCGCGTTGTCTTGCCGTCGGTTGCGGCCTCTCAAGGTGCGAGTGGACCGAAGCATCTTTGTAGCTAAACGTACCTTTTTGCCTAGAGGTGGTTGGCACGCCATGCGAATGTATGCAAATAGTACTACCCTAATAAATTTCATTCAGCACGACCCCGCGGCCGCCTCGTGCTGGGCGCTTGATCAGAAAGAACCCCGTGCGTCCGCGGAGTTCCTCGTGTGCCACGCGTTTTCTAGAGGGTCGGCGGTGCGAGCAGCGAAGCCGGCGGGCAGTACTCAGTGCGGGCCGGGGGCCGGGGCAGGCCGGTCGTCTCCCTTTTGCTCCTGTGAACTATTCTATGGAGAAGTAACAGCAACTTAGTACGCTTCTGTACTCGCTTCAGAATGTTTTCCCTGCTGATTCTCGAGGCTGAACATCAAAATAAAGCGCTCGCGATCGCCAGTTTACAAGAGTGAGCACTAAGTGAGTGAATAAAGGTCCACGAAACCTCAGACAGGGTGTTTATTCAGCCTGTTTTCTACAACAGGCAGTCACAAGGCTGCTTCTATTATTGGCTCAGGTTGCGCTTCTGTTCTGACTGTAGATTGTGTTCATAAAAGATGTGATTTGCCGAGTAAGAATTTTATCTCGTTATTTGTCATGTGTGCCTTCCAGCTGATGATGCACTAAACTCTGGTTTGGGTTTGTAGAAAGGCTGCTTTTTTATTGAGTCACTTTGTGATCGTGGAACAGGGGAGCGACCGTCGTACATCCCATGTGTTTCCCATGCAGCCCGTCTCCATTTCTCGAACTCGAATGGTTTACAGTTAGCAAATTATCTTCGTTGTTATTTGTTCTTGGCTTCAGACTTCTGTGCAGAGCCTAAAACGTGGGTGCATTGTGTGTCCTCACTTATCAGAGAGAGCAAACAATTGCAGTACTGTAAGGTGTGCTTTTAAAAAGCGTGCTATAGAAGTTTATAGGAGTTAGAAGAATGAAGCAGCAGAGTATTCTCAATACGCAAGCTCCCTGCCTTCATTGGATTGCCTCTTTTCATGAGGAACTCTTAATCTTTTAGGGTTTAGCATTCAAACATCGGGGGTGAGTGCTACCTGAGGTTGCAGAGCAGCACGCTGAAATGCTTGTAAGGTACAACGTAGAAACTTCACGGAGCTGGAAACAGAGTGTTTGTTTGCTAATCTCTGCTCTGTCCCCGATTTTCGGTAAATATGGTGACATTCCAGTGACAGCTTTCTGTCTCTCTCCGAAGTAGGCTAACTGTTGTTATCTGGCTCGTGGGATTGTTGTGTAAATTGGTGTTTGTGAAAGAACTGTGAGCGTATCACATGAGTGATTTAAGATACCGTGCCTGTGTCTCTCTGTCTGTCCAAATATATACCTCAGCCTGTAGGAAAAGCCACACTCTCTAGCATATTGAAGCAAGAAACTTATTTTTCTTAATTTTTTGCAATGGTGGAATAGATTTATTGCCTTGAGTTCAACAGTTGTTGTGCTTTTCGCTCAATTTCTATCCAGATATACAGCTGGGAACTCTAACCTGACTGGCTAATGGCGCTTATAAATCGATTTCAGGGAAAAAAAGGTGGTGGTGGTAATCTGGTTTACCGGATTTGCAGGCAACTCTGGCACATATGTTTAGAAGAGCAGTTCTCTTACTGTTAAACAGATGCTCTGTGGAAGATAATCTTTGATTCTTTTAATGGGCCATTTAAGTTGAAGAGCATCCTCAGGTTCTCATTTGGAGCTTTGTCTGTCAATGAGAAAGAGCAGTTGCTTTCCCTGGAACGAGTGCTGTCGTGCATTTAACAATACTGTGGTCGTTGCTTACCTTTAAAACTAGTTGATATTAACACGATTATTATTTTTAACTTCACAAAGAATTCATTATCTAAGCTGTTTTAAATACCAAATATAGGAAATTGATGAAGTGTAAGAATCAATTTGATTAAACAATCAAAGGTGGGGAGGGAAAAGGGAAAAAAAAATAATCCTGTATTTATGAATTATTTTGCAGCACAATGACAATTAGTAAATAAGTCTCAATTTAATCGAGACAGTTTTTAAGAATATCTTGGTATAATTTTAAATTATTCACTCAACATGTGTTCCCGTAAATTTAATTTGAGGGACGTTATCATTTTGTTAGGATTGGATGGTTTGTCAAATGGACTGTTATGGACAGATAGTAGTGTATGTTTGAGAAGAGTTTGAGACCAGTCTCAGGACTGATCTGGTACCACTGAATAGAATAGATAATTTGGTTTGGACTTTGCAACTGTGTTGTCTCTATTTTTCTAGTAGTATGAGAAATAAACCAATTTTGCATCTTATGGAGATTCTGTAACAAGGGTTCTCACATAATAACAAATTTGTGTTTTGGACCTGAAGCTCAAAAGGAGTCTGTACTGTGATCCAAAAGATGTAGTATTGTGTAAATCTGTTTAACTTCTTCGTGTCTAGTGAGCGACAAATGAGATTTCTCCCATCATCAGCTAAATACGTGGTTGCTTTCAATTCCTCTTTCACATTTGGCTTTATTAGATCTTGAGGCCCTCTGACAGACTTGTGCCTCAGTTTCCACTCATATTTACTTCAAGAGAGTGATTCTTCCAAGCTGAAATCCCTCTTGGCTGTTCCTCCCAAGGATGAGGAAATGGTCCTGACACCCCATGTTCCAGAGCTCAGGTAGCTGCTTGCTTTTAGTGGATGAATTTGGATGCCAGGAAATGCGAAAGTTTGGATGGGCCAAGGTGTTAAACTGCAGCTTTCAGGAAATGTACTGTCTCATTTTATAGCACCCAGTATGCTTTCAGTTTTAAGGTAGGTCGGGATTGTCAGATATATTGCGTCTTGTTTATCTGTTATGTTGTGATGACAATGGATTAGATCATTTACTTGCCAGTATGGATTCTTCCTTGTATTCTTGTAAACCTCACTGTATTTACTTCAAGATGGAGCTTTGAGCACATTTCTTAGCAGACTATTGCAGAGGTGACTCAACTGTATAAAGAAAGAAACCCAACGTCACATTTTGTGATTACTAAGCATTTGCCCATGCACAGCCCTTGCATTTAATTTACTCTTGATTGCTTCTGTGCTAACATCTGCCCTACAACCTCTCTTACTGAAGTTATCAAAAGGAGATGTAATCTCCTAACTTCCCGATGAGCAATCTGTTTGTTGGATGTTAACAACGTGACGTCTAGATTTATGCCTCAGCACCAAAAAGGCAGGCACTTCAACTTGCACAGTTCATCTTGAATGACTGTGGCCAATTCAACTGTGGAGTGACTGGACTTATGCTGTTGTGTTGCAGTGGGACCAACAGACTCTGCTTTCTGCTCCAAAATCACTTCTGTACATTGTAGTATTCTATAGTGTTCTGCATTGTGGAATACCTTTGGAAGCTGGAACTGTTTGCAGCTGATGTATTGTCTGTCTATAACCCAGTTACCAGCTGGAGGGATCCAGCAATTTGCCTTTCTTGTTCTAATTCAAAACAAATCAATTTTAAGTTCCCTTTGGAAGGAGATTAAGTGGTGAGTAAAAGACATACCTGAGCTGGAGGCTATTGTTGTAGGCTTGCTATGGCAATTATAAATTCCTGAGAAGAGATTTATATTGAAAAGTAATAAAGCCTTATTGGCAATGACGTTGCCACTGCTTTGAGAAGTCTTGAGTGTGACATCTGATTTTTGTCCTTCTGATTTCTGTGGTATTTCTACAGATGTTTTTTCTACCATAGGGCAGCCCAAGGGCTGAATGAGGAAAGCTAGGCTATAGGTGTGTACATCTGCTTCTGTCTGCAATGGCATGTAACAGGTTGTGCTGAAGTCTGACTTGGCTTCCTGGTCTTCTTGAAAAGCTCAGCTTCAGCTGCCCAGCTCCTGGAGCTTCCATCCACAGAGTTGAAATGTTTGAGCTTAATGAGGACTGAATGGCATTCACTGTGAGCATGGTGTGCAGTGTGAATGCTTCCTGGTATATGCAGCCCTCCCAAAGATGTCTGGACTCCTCAGGATTTGTACTTTGCACTGATGCATTGGGATGGTTTTCTGTGTGTAGCATGTATCTTGAGAATAAGTTAGCAGTCTATGCTTCACCTCCTGTTGTGGTTGGTTGTTTTCCCTATTTGGACCATGGGAAATATTGGTGTAATTTGCTAATAGAAATTTGAAGATTATCCTGTTGGTTTAAGAGTTTCATCAAGAGTAATAAAAATTGAACTCTCTGCCTTTCTATGGAGTATCTTACAATGATGTAAAACTCATAGAACTCTTCAGTATTTTTGTTTCTGGGTCATATGTAAGGTATGTTATACATAATGTTGTTTGGTGTTGTGGGGATAGAAAGTTTAAATTACTTAACTGCTATACAAAACTTGATCTACTTGCAGGCGAGTGTAAAATCACGTTATGTTGAAGTTGACTGTCACATCTGCAAGAGTTTTGTGAATATTTTTGTTGATGATTCTGCATTCTAAGAACTGTTCGCTATCATGGAAGAAGTCTTGACAACCAGTGTTGGCAGCAGAACATGGAATTCTTGTTATCTAGGGGGAAAAAAAAAGCAAAACTGGTTTGCAAAGAAGAGGCTTTAATATAAACAATAAACATAGAATCATAGAGTGGATTAACTTCAAATCCATATATTTGTAAGTTAGAGATGAGGATGTGGTGCTGGACCATGTCATAGTCCAGGTAGATTATATCAGTTGCCCTTCCTTTGTCCACCAATGCTGTTACTCCATTATAGAAGGCCACCAGACTGGTCAGGCATGATCTGCCCTTGGTGAAGCCGTGCTGGCTCCCTCAGATCACCTCCTCCTCTCTTCTTTCAGTCACTGTCGATTTTGCCTCTCAGCTGTGACTTTTCAGATATGATGGAGAGTGGCTTGACAGCCACAGCATCCAGTTCCTTCTGGACCCACAGACTGGAACACGTTCAGTCCCATGAAGCTGTCTCTGACTTGCTCAGCTCTTATGATGGGGTGGGTTTTGGTCCCTTGACCTCCATGTATTGGTTCAGGGACATGAAAGACATTCTCACATTGTGTCTAATTTCAGTATACCTTTTCCAAAAGCATTGGTTAAACTTTCCGTGTTGTACAAACATAACTTAATGTGTGAAGAGTATTCTATTGAGATTTATTGTCTGTTACACCACTTGAACAATGATACAGAAACGTGCGCTTTAGTTTCAATTGGAAAAAGCTTAAAAGTAGGCAAAGGAACAGCGATAGAAGAGGTTGAATTTGAAAATAATTTGAATGTATGGAATGGTTTTATTTCTCTAAGGCTAATTGTGAAATCCAGTTATGCTCTTCTGTCAATTACACCAATATGCATAGTTCCATGTATATACATCTTATCAGTTATAAATAATTTTACTCGTAGTACCTGCCCCGGTGTAGACAGAATCTTTCTCTTAAATTAGACAGAAGTACGGTTATTGTGCAGCTGGTACTTTTAATTCTCATTTGTCAGTCTTGTGCTCCATTTGCTTGAATGGCAGTATAATAGTTATCTGCTCAGTGTTAAATCTTGACTGCATATATAGAAGAAAATAACTTCCTTCTTGGATTTACAGGGCTACTTTTCATGGGGACTCTTTCTGAAGTAGGCAAAATAGGAAACTGCGTTTTATTGTGCCTTTGGAAAGTAGTTTAATGAAGCAGAGTAAACCAATTGGCTGATAAATAAGTAACGTTCCAAAGTAACTCTCATTTAATTATGCTTTTTACTTCTCGAGCTCAAATCTAATTGTGATTTTGGTTCTTTTCTTTGTGACTTCATTTAGCTCTAGAAAATGTAGCTGAAACTAAGTGTACCATAATATATTTTGATTAAATGCACACATTTAGGTCTTAGAACAGTTAGACTTATAATTTAGTTTACTTAACTGTTATTACAAGGACTTTTGAGTAGGATAAAGTATCCATTACGCTCCTCTGTCCATTGCATTACATGACACAGCAAATATTCAATATTCTATTCTATAGAAACTTACCAAATGTTTTGCCAGGCAGGAAGCAAAGTTGCTTTAGTTGAATTTTTATGTCTGATCTTCAGTCAAAGAGGTGCCCTGGTCTTGACCCCTCCTATGTGCTCGAGTATGTGGAATCAGCAGTTTTCTTTGATTAGAATGTTTAGGGCGTTGCCTCCAAAAAGATTGTCTGAAAAATTCAGAAAACTTACGAATGCTTTATGTTAGCCTGTGGGTGTGCGGTTAATACCGGCTTATTTTCGCAGCTTTATGAATAAGCTCTGTACATCTGTGCAGAAGGGAAAAAGACTTTCTTATTTTATTTCTGCTTCCAAGTGGGACCAAAACAGGATAGTAGAGATCCTTAGCATTTTTCTCTTTCATTCCTAAAACAAATATGTTGAAACGTGCCCCTCTAGTTTCTTCATCCTGCTGTGTATATGCTGTGTAGTGATCTGCTTTCAAGCAAATAAACATTTATTAGCGTCTATTTTAAATGTCAAGTAGTTACCATATCTCTGTAGAACCAAACTGACTGTTTCATAATGATCCCAACAGTTTATTGGTGTTTCAAACAAGCTGCAGGAAAAGTAAATGCATGTCTATAAATGTATCTTGTCCATGCCTCTCCCCGTAAATCTTGAGGCTTGCCCCTCAATCTCAGCGGTGACCCACACAAATTTAAAACCTGGCCAGAATACGCAAAGGCTGCAAAGTAGACACAACCCAGCTGTGATGGTTTATGAGGCATATAGCTGGGATGTTTGTTTGTTTGTTTGTTTGTTTGTTTGTTTTCATACTATATTGTCAGTAAGCTTAAGGGTTAGTGCCCCACCAAGGTCTTACAATAACTCACAGCAAGTAATGTGTCTTTCAGATTTTTTTTTTTTTTTTGCAGCTAGCAGTAATGGAGGTTAGGTCACCCGCTGTTTCTCTATGAAAGTAGTGCTTATTTTACAGTTGTGGTGGAACAAAGGTAAATTTTAAGAGTGATGACTTCTGCACTTGAGATCTGCAAGATAAAGGACAACTTCAAATACATGATGGGAAGAAGATGCTATTTCTTATTGGTCTGGGCTGGTGTGTAACCTCCCTTAAATTACTTTGGATTCAGAGAGTAATTTCTACTGCACTTTTTTGTTAGTGTAACTCTAGTTTTTCCTTGCTGAAGGAGGCTGCTCTGTTGGCCATCACACGCTGTGAGTTAGATGTTCTTGACCTGCCACTCAGCATGCCCATGACCCATCTAGGAAGTCTTTTGATCTTGGCGAGGGTCCTCCTGGTTGGGGGGAGGGGTTGGAACTTAGGGGGCGGTACTGGCATGGCTGTCACACACCCAGCTTTGGTTTTGCATCCATCTTGGGGTGCAGGATGAACCCCATTAGTATCTCATTTATCTTGTCTACTACTGAACTGCTAAAGTGGGTTACCCTACTGCTTCTTCTACAGGAAAGCCAACAGTACTGTGTGCCAGAGTACCTTCTGCTGTCTGCCTCAGAATTTTTTTTTTTTTTTTCTTTTTAAAAAATTGCTTTCTCCCTGTTGCTTTCGTTGCTTTCTTCCCCTTCTCTGCAGCTCCAACAAGATAGAAACCTCAAGAAGCAGTGCAGCATCCCTTTCCATCTGGATGTGAATCAATCCATGTGGTCAAGTATTTTTACAAAATTTTATAATATTTTAGAATTAGGGTATGTGCAGGCTGACCTCTCTTTTTTTTTTTTTTTTCCTTTTGTTTATTTGTTTGCTTTGGGAAATCGTATTATTTAATGAGAGACTAAAAATAGTCACAGAATGGGGAGGTGTGTGTGTCGGGTTTTTTTTTTTTCATTATTATTTTTCTATTTTAGAACTGAGCAGCTCTCTGTTGGATGAATCATGTGGGTGTAACGTTCAGCACTTGATAACAAGCAGTCTGGAGGTATATGTGCAATAAGATTACCAGGATCATTTAGAAAATATTTGAAACAGCTGAAACATGAACTTAATCTACTGTAAATGTTTGTTTCTTGTATTATAGTATATCAACATGTGTTAGTCAGAGTTAGGTAAACAAAGGCAAAAACATAATATGCAAGTTTCTAAAAATGGGTTACTCAAAACTAGAAAAGCTGTAGATACACTTGATGGAGCTGGGCACTTTTTTAAGACTCAAGCTTGCTGTAAAATATTTTCTTGGAAATTAACTATCCAAGGAGGAAGTGAGAGCTCATATTAGACTAAAATAAAGAGATGGGATTGAGAAATTGTTAAAACATTTGTAAAATGCTGAAACATTTTACCTTTCACTTCACTTTAATGAGGTGTCTGAATTCCTGTGTTGCACTATGTTGGTCATCCAAACCTGGACTATTTAAATTTAGTCTGAATGAGACTTAGGTATTGTTCAACCTCTTTATAATAAAAGATGTTTTTCTGGTATTTGACTTGATTTCTATGTTTTTAGGATTTATTTTTTTCTTTCTACTTAAAGCCATGGTAGACATGCATTAATTTGTTTTGGTGGCTTGACCTGAATCGAGTTCCTGTCTTCCTTTCAGGAAAACTCTTTTTAAGCCTGTCTGCTATACCAAAATACTAAAATGTCCCTTTTAGGCTACTGATGGAGCCTTTGTCAGTTGAGGTGCTTTGAACTCAGAACAGGCCCAGTCCATCAAAACTGGCAATTGCTCAAACAAGTTACCGGATCCAATGAAAATATTCAGCTGTCTTTGGTTTAAGCAGGAAGAGTGACTTGTAGATGATAAATATCTTCTCTAGCTTTTGTTATGGGAACAGCTTTTTAAAAACGGTACTATGATGGAAAACACAGCAGTGAAGGTGCACCCCCACACTCCAGCCTACATCAGCAGTTCATGATGTTACAAATGGTAAAGTCAAAGTATGGAAGAGATGGGAAAAAAAAACAAACTGAAACAAAAAATAAAAAATAAAAATAACCCACGTTGCTGAATTTCTAACTCAGTTGTTCTCAAAGGACTGACAGTTTTAGAGTCATGCTCTTGAAAACCTGCCTACGTATGGTGAGAGATAGAAATGTTTGCCTTTCCCACGAAAGCTGTTGCTTTCAGTAACAGATGCAATAGTATCTTGAAATGCACTGATCCTAGTAGGTGACATCCACCTCTGCTCTTGCACATGTGGGCAGTCAGATTCCAAGTCCCTTTACTGTCATATATACAGAAGGTGATTTGCTGAATTGCTGCCTTTTAAGAACCCAGTGCAATGACCTAAATTTGTTGCACGAAATCTTATTTTCTTCAAATGGAAAGTTTGTTGGTAATTTGTAGTTCCAGAGGCCTTATTCACTTCTCAGAACCTTAGTACTTGGAAAAAAAAATTCCATTAGGAACTGAAAAATTTGATGCAGGTCATCTCAAAGTTCAAAATTTACTATATAGTGTTTTTCCTTTAAAACGCGTTTGTAAGATGCAAATACCGGTTAGATAATGAGCTGAGCAGAGCACGAAGTCGCGTGGTTATGAAGGACTTTTTTTTAAAGGTGGTGGAAATGTACTTACAGAGCATTCCTTGTAGTTTTTTTCGATCATTAGCATATCTAAAGTCTTTAATGCTATACTTAAACTCTTGGTATTGCTGTTGTCTTCGCACTTGCATTTGTATGATAAACTACAAAGCAGACCCATTCAGCCATTGTTTTTCGGACATTGTAGCAGCTGTTGTTGGTTCTTTAGCTCTGTCTATTCACCATTGTATTACCCTCTCTGTGAGTAAATTCTTGGTGCTACTGGCTACTTGTTGTCACAATACTTCAAAGGTCTGTATGGTGTTAGCAAACACTAGGAAAAAAACCCTGTCTGAATTTTTACATATTTAAATGTGGAATGTTGCTATGAACGTACCGAACTGTTGTGGACTTTGTATCTAAAACTTCTTGCAAATACCGGAATGTCTTCTGATACTATGCGCTGTTGATCTTGCTTAGTTTTTCATACACCTCTGTGATAAAATAAGATACTTGTTGGGTGATGTCAATGAAAGTATTATCAGGCTTGCATAATTACGGAGGGCATTGACTTTGAAGCCGGTATGAATTTTGCTGAGAACGAAGATGTTTGTTTGTTTTTTTAAACGGCTTTTGGACCACGATTATATATACAAATGAAGAAATGGGAGAAGAAATTCTCCCATTGAATGGCTGTATTGGGAGCCATCCAAGAAGGGAGCACTGTGGGTTCTAGCTGGCCGTGATTTTTCCCATCCCTTCTTAAAGAGAATCTCTGTCATGAAAGAAATCTTACAAGGGACCCTAGGTTTGGAATTTACTACTTCTACTGTCTCCTCATGCTGACTGGCATTACTCTTTTGCCATTGTCCTTTCTTGTCCTTTGGGGAATGTGGAGTGATGGAGTTAGCCAACTTTTGCCAGCAAGATAAGAGAATTTCAGTTGCAGAGAGGGAAGCCAGTTCCTCCTTTGCTTTCCTGCCCTATCTGTTCAAGAAGACTGTGTCTGGTCTTAACAAAGTGCGTTACTTATGTTTTTAAGGAAAATGTGTCAACTCCTCCTTTTCAGCAGCTAACTACTGCACTTGTGCATGAATGTTTTGGAGGAACATTTGTTTGACCGATGGAACGTTGTTCTGGTTGTTTGATCCAGCTGAGGGTGGGCTGTTTATGTGCTGAAGGTATAAGGTTATCAGTTACAGTTAATAACTTCAGTTCTACTTTTCTTTTCCTCCTGAACATGATTTGAAGGATGTGTTACTGCCATTACTAATCAGAGGGACATTTTTGTGAGAGTATCCTTTCTTTAAATTGTCTAACACTGCTACTGGCTTTTACATAACAGCAAAGCTGTGTTTGCCTTCCCACTGATTCATAAGAGGGACTATCCTATTCACTTAGGCATGTGCTGACCTGAAAGTGGAATAGAAGCAAGTGCAGGTAACTTGAGGGAAACTTAATGCTCATGTTTCGAAATGCCCATTATTTTGCTCTTAAGAAAAAACAACCCCCTCAACCCTGCTTTTGTTTGTTAACCACTCAACTGGCCTGAACAAAGCCTCTGTGGAACGGGGAACCTGGGCCAATGCACAACATAATGCACAGCTAAGCTGAATAAAATGTTTTTGTTTATTTTTATTTCTATCTCTAGATCTGCTTCTCCACACTCAGAACTGATTGTTGCATGCGGTTGCTGAGAGAGTGAATGTCACCTCTGCAGCTTTTGCTCTTGTCTTTCTCCACCATGCTCTCTGAAGGCCCTGCTGCCCAACCGGAGTGGCCAGTGGATTGGTAGTGTAACTCAGCCAGGGTGGCTGATTTCTGTCATCAGTTCTTGTTCCCCAGTCTGGAAAACTGGTGTGGTATTATATCCTTCCTTCCTCCCTTATTTATTTAGACTGTAAACTTACTGAAGTGAGAGCTTTCTATTTCCAGGCCCCATGCAGTACCGTAGCTGTGTTTAGCAAGAAGCTTGTCTGATAAACCTGATTTGAAAACTTTCCAACAGGAGGTTGTCAAATGGAAGGAGCTAGGTTATCTCTCACTCTCCTGGCAATTTGCTTTCTTTACTGCACCTCTACATGTTATCCCTCAATATACAGCTCACACCCACATGCTGCCGTGTGACCTGAGCCCTCGTTTATGTCACCTTCTATGTGAGCCCTCCTGTCTTATGAGATCAGAGTGCAGGTCAGGAGATGGGGTGCTGGTGGGAGATGGAGTTGTACAGCCCTGAACATGTCTAGAAGGTGATATCCGTCTAGATTCCTTCAGCTTTCATCTCGATGTGGGTAGGTGAGCAACCCAACAGTATGACAAGGACAAAAAGAAAGATCCAATCGTTTCACAGAAACCAGAGCTCCTCACAGACTGGGGGCTTGGCAGCATTTCAAACAGCAACTGTTTGGTCTCCATTTCTCTGACCTGAGAACTGCAATGGAGGAGAGTAGTGCTGAATTACAGAGTCAGCCTGGAGTGCTTGTAGACAGGTAAGCACGAGCAAGCACCTTCTGTGGGTACATGGTCTTCACTAAGGATAGTGTTCTCCTGCCTATGCATGGCAAGCAGGCCTGGAGAAGGGAGCAGGCTCTTTCTTGAGGCTGAGGAAGAGAGTGAGAAAAGCATAACGTTTTGTACAGGCTTTTATTGGCAGCAGTGCATAGTGTATAAGCAGGCCTCAAAAAAGATAAAGCAAGAAGCCGCGTTATCTGTGCAGCACCACTCCTGTCTCTTTGCCTGCCAAAGCTTAGAAAAACTTCCACCCCCTCCCCACAAAACTAAGCACCATAAACAGAGCATAACACAATGCCAGCTTTTCAAAAATGAAGTCATGAACTGCAGCGACTGGTAGTTTTACTTTCTGGGCTTTATTTATTTATTTTTTTAAGGATGACAGATGGTGCTGATTGTGTGAGTAGTGGCTTCTCTTCAAATCTGGGAAATACAATGAGCAGAATGCTGCAGGGAGCAAAGTCTAGGTTGCAGGTGGCAGTACAGGTTTTAGGAGTAACGATGGCTGATGTGGAACAGAGCTCCAGCTAAAGACAAAGCTGAATGATGAAGAGTGCCTGGAGCCTGACTTGTTGAAAACTTTTGAGCAAATCATGCCAACATGAAGTTATCATAAAGCTTTCCTTCGGAGGGAGTCAGTGTAATGAATACAGTGCAAGCATAAAATGATTTCATGTTGCTTTGCTTTATGAATAAGTTAGAACCATGGAATGAACCTGCAGAGTCATTTCTGTACTGGGATGTGTGCTGCTTTCTTTGTGTTTCTTAGTTTGCATCTGTACCTTACATAGCAGATTGAGTACTGTGTTTTTATTCCAAAACAACACCAGGTCCTGGAAGTCTGATTGTCTATGAGGGCTGTTCTGAAAGTAGTGCCTTCAGTTTTATAATGTTGGCTCATGACATCAGAGGTGGATATTGGTGGTATGGCAGTAGAGATTCAACCTTCCCACCAATATTTCATTATGTTTTATTGCCGTGTGACAGATGGCAGCAGAGAGGCGATCTGACAAAATGGCATTTGACATGGGAGTGCATACTAAGCAAAGGTGTGTCACTGAATTACTCTGCAAGGAAAAAACTATGCACTGACATTCATTGACGCTTGCTGGACATTTATGGAAACCAAGCAGTGACTGTGGAAGTCAGGCAGTGGTTAGTGTAGTGGTGACAGCAACATGAAAGACAAGTGATGTTCTGGATGGCTGTGCAGGTTTTTACCAGCATGGCATGCAGTCTTTTGTTCATCACTACCAAAAATGCACAGCTAATGGTGGTGAGTGTGCTGAAAAACAGTGTTTTTTAGTTGAGAATTTGCTGTATCAAATTATAGTACTCTTTGTATCTGTTTTAGTTTCCATGGAAATAAACAGAAGGTGTTACTTTTGGAGCAACCTATGTATGTAGAACTTCTTGCAAAACAGAGTTCAGTTCTTGTCTGAGATCTCTGCATACTACTTTGTGAAACTATGTTTGAAGAAAATAAGATGAACTATGTAAAGCGTGAACCTTTATCCCTCTTCATGATCACTTCACTTGGCTTTTACCTCAGTGAAGTGGTGGATTAAGTAAATAACGTGGTTAAACACTCAAGCAGGTATAAAAATGAACTAACAAGCAGTTCTTATGTAGTTATTTGTGTGGGAAGTAGCTTCTGATTTTCAAAGTTATAGAAGGAAACATTTAATGTGCAAATCTATTTTAATACATTGTGTTGAAAGTATTTGGTTTGCTCACATACCACCAATTGTTAGAGGGCTTACAGGGAATCTCTGGAATATGAAACTACCATGCTACAGGGAAAATAAAGAGATACGCAGCTAGAGATATCCTGGAATGTCTCGTACTTGAAGGAACCCACAAAGATCACCAAGTCCAACTCCTGGCTTTACACAGTACACACAGAATTCAAAGCCTATGTCTGGGAGCACTGTCCAAATGCTTCTTAAGCTCCAGAAGCTTGGGGCTGTGACCAGTGCTCGGACACTCTCTAATGATGAACTTTTTCCTAATCTCCAAACTGACTCTCCCCTGACGCAGTTCCATGCCATTGCCTTGGGTTCTACGCTGCCTGTTGAGAGCTGAAACATCTTCCCTTCTACTCCAAAGGCAGTAAATGCTTTGTTTCTTGCAGTATTAGGTATATTTTGGTTTGCTGTTGATGAACATGAATTGGATACATAAAGTTCAGAGTATGATTTTTGGATTGGAGCTGTTACCTTTAAATTACTTAGAAATGCAGTCATCAAAAGAAATTTCAATGTAGAATTTAACTGGAATAGAAATCAGATAGTGATTAGAATCATAGGATGGCTTGAGTTGGAATGGACCTTAAAGACGATCAGTAACAAACCCTCTGCCTTGGGCAGAGTTGCAACCTGCTACATCAGGCTGCCCAACCTGTCCTAGCATCCCTATCTTCTCCAGGCTACCTGTTCCAGTGCCAAATAGACTGAATAGACCAACCTTCAAATCCATATATTCCTAATTTTGAGATGAGGATGTGGTGTGGGACCGTGTCAGAAGCCTTGCAGAAGTTCAGGTAGATGACATCAGTTATATTTCATTGGCCTACCGGTGCTGTCACTCCTTCATAGAAAGCCCCCAGATTGGTCAGGCACAATCTGCCCATGATGAAGCTGTGCTGACTGTCTTGCATTACTTCCTTGTCTCACTTTACATATCTTCCAGGAGGATCTGCTCTATGGTTATTCCAGGCATTGAGGTGAGACTGTAGTTCACCATCCTGTAATTGCCCAGGTCTTTCTTTCTCCTCCATTCCCAGTGGCAGTAACTCCAGCCGGCTTCTTGCTTGCAGCAAACTATGGTACAGATACCAGAGTATCTCAGGAATTTGCAGAACTGTGAGAGGCAAGATTATGCTCACTCTTTAGTTCATGGAACAACTTGTTGCCTTTGCAGAATGATTTAACTCCAGTGGCATTTCAAAATTCATGAAATACATTCTTGAAATAGATGCTATAAGATACTTTCCCTCAGCATTTCTGAGCATTTCAGTGTGCTTAAGCCTCACTGGTTTTGGACAAACGTGAGAATGTTTAGTATTAACACTTGAGAGTAGAGAATATTTTACCTTGGCCAGATAAAAAGCTTCAGTACAAGTTTGAATCAAAACTTACTAGCAGTGACAGCTTTGGGTCTGGCTGTAGAAAGATCTGTTTTGGTTGGAGAGGTCCAACTGTGTATGCGTTTGGTATTTGCTGTCAGGTTCATGATTAATTTTGGACATTGTTATACTAAAGTAACAATGAAGCATTGTCACCGGTAACATTTTCACTTTCCTGTGTTGCTGTGTTGCTCATTTAACTATTTTTGCAAAAGTGCTAGGATATGGAAACCTTTTCATGCCTGAAGCATGAAGAAGATGGGAATCTCTTGTTAAGAATTACGTGTTTGTCATTCCCATAAGGGATGGTAATGAGGAAAACTTTTCAAATCAGTTCATTGCTGATGGCAATTCGTATCTGCTGAAGATCTATTCTACTTCTCAGAATCTTTTCCCCCATTAAGGCAGCAGTGTACTGTTTGTGTTTTGTTTGTACTATGTATTTGCTGGAAGGAGAGCCCTATTGTTTTTTAGGAGGTTGATTACAAACATAAAACAGATTCTCTTGAGAATGCTTTGTCTACACTCATCACAATTGGTAATTGTTTTGTTTTGTGTAATATTTTGCATGCTGCACTGCTTATTTGGAAGTATCTATGTAAATCTCAAAACGGATTTCCACATCAAACCATTGATGTTTTGAAGGTAGGTCCGAGAATGAATCATTAAATTGCTCCAGACTCATGTATTGCTAGATGATGAATATTTGCCAGATTGAGGCTAATTTTTCCAACCGTTTTGGAGACAAAGTTCACTGCACTTGAATTGACATCTTTGTCAAGTAAAACTTGGATGAGGTAGTTCTCAAAACTTCAACAAACAAACAAGAAACAAATGAAAAAACACCACAATTGTTTTCTGCATGGAAACAGATTGAAGCAGTGTCATTGTATGAGAGGTGGGTGTCATTTTATTTGCGTCAAGTCCACTTGTTGCGATCATTCCAAAATGCCAAGGGAAGAGGAATCCAGGATCCTCACACATCCTATTCACAGGGTGTGTTCAGGTGGAGGTAGACAAAATGCATGGAAAAAATGAAACTGGCCACTCATTTTCTTTGTAGGTTGCTTATTGTAGATGAAATTATAGGGAGCGTAAGAGCAAGTGGTCTATTAGCAAAGCCATGAAAACAAACCATTTGCTACTTCTAACAAATGTCGGACAAAAATACACTCCAAATTTTAAAAATAAATGAAGACTTGGCGAAAAATAAGACCTGGGTTTATCTGCATCTCATCAGGTACATGGCGTCCTGGACGGCAGCCCACTGGCAAAAACATGGGGAGTGTTATCCTTCGCAGGACTGGGAATGTTCTCTGCTGAATTTGGCGCCAATGACCGAGCTCTGCTTG
Organism: Tetrao urogallus; assembly: GCF_951394365.1. NCBI lineage: Eukaryota > Metazoa > Chordata > Aves > Galliformes > Phasianidae > Tetrao > Tetrao urogallus. The sequence goes on from NC_136814.1 coordinate 26,026,438, forward strand.
TTAGCTGGAGTTCACACAGACTCCTTGCCAGGCCTGCCCAGAATACTGTCTCCTCTGACTTCCTGTGGTCTTGCATAATATTTCCTTGCTTCTTGTATAACTGTGACTCGATCTGGTCACTGCCCCGTCAGACAGTTGACTTTTAAAAGGCCGGCCCTGTAAACGTGCGGGTGAGTGGCCTGTGCTTTAGGAGCTGTGACGCTGGTGGAGATGTCTGGCTGCGGGAGCTAAAGCTGTGGGGTGATGTGCCACGTCGGGGTGCAGTGAAGCTGCCTGCCTCGACCCTGGGATGAGAGAAGCACCAGCAATACTTCAGATTGACCGCACCTTTGAAATAGGTGGCGCTGTGACTGGTTTTTGTAGCAAATACAGGTGTTAATTAAGAAGGGGGAGATGATGACAGCGTATCAGTGAACAAGCACGTTCTCAGAGCACGATGAAATTCTCATCGTTGTTAGTCCATACTCAGTTAGGAGTCCTTGCGTTTGCTTTGTGACAGTGCTCTGGGTATTGAGTGTTAATTTTAAGGCAAAGATGGCAAAATTTAAGAAAGGACTTTTCTCATTCTGCCATTTTTTTTTTTTTAATGCTTATGCATATTTTGTTGCTGCTGTTAATAAAGTAATGCAAATTTTAATATTTACTGCTTATCAGCCTGGATTATTCCTATATACATTTCAAAGCAATTTGTATGATGTATTTCTGCATTTGTACTGGTAATACTTTTTTATTTTTAATGAGCTGTGTCAGTAATCCATTTTCAGAACGGTGGTCATCTAACACGACATCTTCAGCAGTCTCCTTCCAAGTGTAGCTTTCAAGCTGTTAATCCTGCTCTTTAGCATAGAAAAGTTTGACATAGAAAAGTTCGTGCTGCCTGCATATGACTTCTTGCAACACTGTTTATTAATTTGGTTAATTTTATTTTAAAATATACTTTTATCAGTTAACCCATGTTATGAGGTCATTTTCTAATTAGTTATGAGTGGTTTATTACTTTGTACTCTTTACATCAGAACTTCAGTGAACTTTATTGTAATCTAACTGATATGGCAGTTGGGAGATTCCCAGAGTAATATAATGGCAATACTACTGTATATCCAGTAGACTATTTTATAAGTTTCTGAAAGACTATTTCTGGGAGGGTTATATAAATATACCACATTTTTGACATTTGGATGTCCAATAAACCAGATTTATGTGAGCATTTTTCTTGCAAATGGTCAAGAAGCCTCTTTATATGCCACTACGAAGGTGGGCTCTCACTGACTGTTTGGGGGTCCTGCCCGTACAAATAGAAATTGTGTTGTAGAAGTAGACCAATACTGAGTTCTAAGATTAAGGAAGAAGCCTAAGAATTATAAAAGATGCTTGGCTGAATGTAACTTAGCCAAATGCAGAACGCGGGCCACAGTCATAAAAAGAGATTTCCCCTCTATAGAGGAGCTGGTGAGGATAAGTTTTAGTACCTGGCAGTCTGTTTCTTCTTCAGAGGTTTTGTCTCTACTATGTAAACCATCTGAACCATTTTAAGTGATTTCAATAAAAATCACTATAAATGCTCTTTGGTCAAAATTTAGTAGGAGTGTCTGAGAGGCTCTCCCTCTTATTTTCTATATTTCTTTGCCTTTATTTTTCTTTGATGATATAAATAGTTGCAAGTGATCGCTGTGGAGCTTTTAGGAGGGCAAATGCCCACCACGTTCAGCAGGAGTTTTATTTGCATGAACACTTAGGGTTGTGCACTTGTACGCATGTCTAAATATGGATCACAGTCAAGTAAACGAGCATGTAGCTGTATGCAGCAATCTGCATTCAGAGCTGGCAGACGCCCTGTGTCACTTGCATGTCTGCATACATGCCCACATCTGGGATGCTGCGCAGTCTGGTTCCGAGGGCCTCGATCACCAATCCACATGGCTTTGCTGTAGGAAGGGAACGATAGCTATCTCGAAGAGGCAGAGGCCTCCGTCATTGGCTTTTGGAGCAATAAGATACTGCTCTCCTTTGAAGGACATGTCAGGGCAGATAGGCGCTTTCAAAATGCCTGCGCTTACAGATAAAGTTAGAGGGGAGCAGCTTGCCTAACACTGGATGTTTTCAGTCCTAAAGGCCTGTCAGTTTGTGACGCATAAGATTTTGCTCCCTGTTCCTCAGGCTGAACTTCTGCAGGAGCAAGAGTGACCTTCTTATCTAAGGAAGAAGCTGCATACAGGCTAACTGGAAGCATTAGAAAAATGGGGTTATGCTTGTGCTGCCAAAGAGTATTGGGGCATGTCTTTGTGAATTGTGTCCTGCAGCTGACAAAAATATCTGTAAATTTCTTTGTATATATTGTACAGAGAGGAATGTGAAGTGCTCATGACTATTTAGATACTCCTTATGTGTATAGCAGTAGATAAAGAGCAAGTGATATATACGTATTTATTTAAAATGTTCTTATTATCTTTTTAAATTTCTTTATGAAACTTAGCTCTAGACTGTGGTCTGTCCCCAAAGAAAGCCAGATCTGTGATGCCAGTGCAAAGTATGCCATGTCTCATACAGTCTTACAGAGTGTATGCTGTCATTAGGGATCTTTGCAAATGAGGTAATGACATAGGTGTGTAATAATAATTTCCTTGTATTCCCATAAAATCTGATCTCCTTAAATATTGAAGGCCTCTAGAGTTTTGGAGCATCTTCTCCTACGGTCTGAGATAGTCATGCTCTCTACTTATTGGAGGATAGATCTTAAAGGCACAAAATAGTGCACTTGTGTGTCTAAGAAGACTTTAAAAGCTTGTGGTTTGAAAAAGTGAGATAAAGGAACTGTAAAATTAACAGTGAAAACCAGTGAATGTTATGGTGAGGAAGTTTAGTCTTAGTTGTACTGTACAAAATAGAGATCTGAAAAGCTCTCTGGCTGTCAGATCTGCCTAATCGAGCAGAAGCAAATGGCAAATATTAATGTTGCTTATGTTTCATTGGTTCTTGTCTGCATTTTAAAAGCATTAGAGTATCCTGCAGGAGATCTGGAATCAAATTACAAAAATACAAATACAAAATGTGCAATTTTTGAAAAGTCAGCAAAAAAGTGTTGGAAAGAACAGTGATGTCTCATGAATTTTACACGCTTAAGTTTCTCTTAACTGCAAAAATAAGGAAATTTCTGTTTTCTTTAATAAGGAAATTTCTATTTCCTTTAATGAGGAATGTTGCTGAAATAAAGACAAAGAGAGGCTCAGTGCAATGTGAGCTGCACGGAGGAAGAGAAGTATACTTTGCTTTTCCTGATGTGAGGCTCAGTGAGGCTATCTTTTGGGGTGAGGTAGTGTGTGCTATCCCAATGGTGCCTGAAGGGACCAGGTGGCTCTGCCCTTTCTGCGGATCCCAATTCCACAGCATAAAGTTTTCCTGATAATGCTGCACTACGTTGCCTGCTATACAGCAGGACTGGACAGACCAGACCATAAGCAGTGAGGAAAGGAGATGAGCAGTTTAAGCTCTGAGTATTGTGCTGGCCTACCACAGTGTGTCCTTTTTTACTGAGTCTCAGGTACATGTTGGCAATCAAAAGCAACTGTAGCCACTGGACCAAACTTCTTGAGGATGGTGGTCCAGTAAAGAACTGTGGGTAATACATGGAGGCTGGGAGAATGTTTTGAGGAACCCTCACTGTTTTATCTGTCCTTGTTGGAGTTCACTGACTGAAATGAGCTGGTGAAATAGGCACACAAATTACCTTAAACAGGCAACCAGCTTCACTTTTGCTCTATCCAAATTCTCAGCAAAAATCTGTCCTGCTGATTTCATTGACCATACATGATTCTTGAGCAGAAATCCTCAAGATTGTATATCATTGTTAATACGTGTATAAATCAAATTTCAGTCTGATGGTTAATAAGGGCTTTTACAAAATAAATATTTTTGTTTTTTCTGCTTTGCTTTGTTTTTCAGGAAAATAAACATTTTCTACTAATTATTCCTTAGAAGTTGCTGCCCCTCTTCTCCAAATGATACGTATTTTATTCCTCAGCAAAGCACATTTTTCATACCCTTAGCACAGTTTTAGCCTTGGTCAAGCACAGGGGGATTACTTAGATAAGATACTAGCCATGGCTGGCATAATCTCCTGATAAAACCTGAGCATCATTAGGGTGCAAAGCTATAGCCTTGGAAGACAGAAAAAACAGCATGTAGGACTCTTGAATAAGAGTCATGAGCAAACAGATTTTTACAAGGATTATAGGAATCCTTTTGTTAACTTTTGCAATAATCATTAAGCCCTTTTCTTGTTGTTTAAAAATTGGTGTTCTTGGTTGTTTTTTACTGTTAAATCGATTAAGTGAATTACTTGATAATAAATTTCAGCATGGGGAAATAGTATCATTTAGTTATAGTTATTTCAAGCAGAATTTGAGTACTGAAAACATAGGAAGAATGAAAGTTGAAGATCAGTGACTTAATAACAAGATCTTTGAGACCATGCCTTATATATGGAAGGCAGCAATTTACATTTGCTTCCTGTAGGGTGACTTTAATAAGGAAGAGAAGGTGTTTAGCATATGCTTATGCTGAGTCTCTTCTGTGCATTTGTTGAATTTGAAAAATGCAAAATCTGTGATGGAGACTTGTAAGATGGTACACAGATATGAAAGTGTTACTGTAGGCAGGGAGTGATGAGATGAGGAGAGGACGTGGTGATGAGTGCTGTGGGGCATCACCATAGCTAATGTGGAGTTTTGTTTAAGAGAGAGATGTTTACATGCTGGATAGAATTGCATATACAGCAAATAGCCTTAAATATATTTTGTGGTCACCGGTACTTATATACAACACAAAACCATAATTACAATGCTCTTCTTGTTTTTGGAACATCATCCTGTGCCAAACAAGTTCTGTATATTTGTAGGGCACAATAATGTCAAAGATCAAGTGAGTGTGAAGAGGATTGGTTTACAGGTACCTGCCAGATTCACAAGAACAATGAAAGCTAAATTCTCATTCACACGATATTGTGAAGACACTAACCTTCGAGTGTTTTGTCTATGGCTTCTGCAGCACCTGCTCCTGGAGCCCATGTGCCCTAATGGGTGGTGGGTAGCTGGTGCTGATCAGGTTGTGCAGTCTGTGAAAAGGCATCATTAAGGTCCTTTTGTTCTTCCCTTTGCTGTAGGAACAGCTTGGAGCAGAAAAAAATCCCCTTAAACAGAGTTTGCTGATGTTAACCATGCCTTATGAAACTCAGTAGTTTCTCTTTCCAGTTTTGATCGTTTTGGTGGCTTCTTTTGGAATATTATCCACTGTGTTGGCTCCTATATTTTTTGAAGTGTTTCAAAGAGTTCAAGGAAAAATTTATGGTTTGATTGTAGTTTTAGATGCAGGAATCCTCACTGCAGTTGGAACAACAATTTCCTAGACAGTTTAACGCACTCATTCAGGACTCCCTGCCCTAATAGTGTCCCTGCTGTTGGTTTTAAGATAAATTATAGACCTGGAATGGCACGTAGGTCAGATGCCTGGCATAAGAAGCAAAGACTTCATCTTTGGCAGAGCAGCCAAGCTCCCACAGACCAAATGTCTCCAGGATTTCTCCAGGTTAACCACAGGGTATTGAACTTACTCCTCCAGTCCAGCTTGGAAAGCTGACAATCTCAAATCATTTGTTGAGCCTCTAATCAAAACAACAACAAAAAAAGGATATTTGTAATGTGTGAAAACAGATCACTAATAGTATTAATACCTTAGAAAAAAATCTCTGCTACTTATGACAAAATGCTTGTGTATTAGCAGTAAAGGAGTTTTATCATCCATTCATAGCATGTTTTAAAGAAGCACCAACTTTCAAGCAGGCATGAAAAACAAAATCAGTTGAAAATATGGAAGATTTTGTGCCTTTCTCTACCCTTGCTTATGACCTGTTCAATACTAATTGGACTGTATGTTTGTAAATGGCCACAGCACTTGGGCCATTACATATAAACCAAATTTGGGGAACTCTTAGTGTTTGTTATGCACAGTGAACCTCTGGGAAAGCTTCAGCCTTTGACCTCTGTAGTGGGTTATGACAGAGAAGAATCGTAAGAGCTGGATTTAGACCCATCTGTGGAAAGCTGGTTAAAAATATTTAACATGTTCTTCCTCTTCCCCAGCTCAGTAAAGGTCCTCTTAAAATATATTCTTTGTGACTTCATTTTTATCATTGCTTTGGGAGCCCTGTCCCCAAGCCTACTTGTAAGGAAATGATTAAATTATATTCATGTTTGTGCTTTGAAATTGCCTTGGTGCGAGTCCAAGAAGTATTTTCATGCTCTTCCAAATTTCCATGCTCTTTAATATTAATCTATTTTCATCAGTGACCTGCCCCAGCAGTAAAATTTGTTTGTAATTGGTCATGTAATGATTGCTGAGGGGACGTAAGAGCTGAACTGAATTTATCTTGGACTTAAATATATATATTTCTTTTTCCTAAGAAAAAGTAAGACTTTTAATAGAAAATGAAATGGCATTTCAAGTAACAGCGGGTAATTTGTTACACAAATCATTAACAAAATTATGGTAGCAGAACTCTTTCATTTTGCTTTTACAACACAGAATATTCTTCTCTTTGAAATACTTTGTCACTAGCTTTTAATTTTGCATTATATGTTAATAAGTGTTTATGTTTGGTTTGTGGTGGCAATTTCAAAGTGAGCAAACACTAATGCCATTTATTGCTTTTGAGAACCTTTTCACGTGGTCTACAAGTTAAAACTATCCAAAATATCTAGAATTAAGGAATTCAAGGAATTATTTCTTTTTTGTAATGTTAGCCCAGGTGGTCTTCAGAAAAAGTCTAAACATCTGGCTGCAGGTTAGCAGACTTCATGAAATTCTGTTTTGCTTAGTGAGGCTTTCTGTTGGGTTTATTGTGGAAAGATGTTTTGTGCAAGAGCAGGTGTGGCTTTACAGCTTAAGAGAATGGCTATTACTAATCACTGTTAGTTGCATTTTTAGTCAATAATATTTTGGGGTTTTTTTCCTGTAAAATTGTTTGTAATCAAAGCCATTATACTATCATTTAAATGGAAAGGCCAGCATTTGCCCAGAACTGCCGTGTTTAGCTTATTACATTATTATTACATTATTACATTAGCTTCTATAAATAAATTTATTATTTTAGAAGAAAGTTGTAAAGCACTCTGTTTACCTCTATGGAAGTAAGTAGAATAGCTTAAAATATGCCTAAGTGAAAGATGAAGAACAACACTTGAACAAATATCCTTTAAGGATTCTTTATGGATATATAATATTTTAATCAAACACAATTTCTCTGTGGTTTTGTGGTCTTAAGAAAACTGAAAGGAAGGAAAGTGCTATTTCACTGTTCAGCTGGCTGAAATACAATAATTTCCTTGTTTAAAACATTGATTCTCCCTGTTTGCACTGAGATGTTTTTTGGAGGCTATAGAACATAGCATGTTCTCAGATTTTTCTGTTATGTAATTTTCTCTAAAATATGAAAACTTCTATTTGCTGTGTAGAGAAAATAAAAGCATTAGCACACACTCTGTACTCCTTTAGAAACAAACATTGGTTAGATAGAGAAGTTTCATTATCATGCATGCTGAAAATGTGGTCTAAGAGCTTTAATGTACCTTCATCTGTCAATGTTAATGGACATAGCAAGTGCTGGAGCTGCTGTAAAACAAATCTGTTTTCCTTTTTTCTGCTGTGCTAGATAATGAAATAAAAGCTAAATTATCACTGATAAAAGTAATTTGCAGAAAAGCAATGATAAAAATATAACAGCAGAGCTTGCCATTAGCAGTTTAAATGGATAATGTTTTCTAGTGCTTCTAACATACTTCTGTCCTGTTTTTTGTTGTCTTCTCCCCTTCCCCCCATGCTGGGAAGGGCCTTTAAAATTAAAATTACAGGTACGCTAAATCCAAACATGTGTACCTTTCCGAGAGGTAACATATATATATATATATATATAATTATCATTATTTATTATTATATATTATTTATTGTTATATACTATTATACATTATTATATATGGTATTATATATCAGATAATATAATATGTATATATTAGTTACCTCTCAGAAAGGCACTCATGCTTGGATATATATATATATAATATTGCTAAGTCAAACCACGTAGTTAATACTTCGAGTATAATTCTATCCATCCTAACTTTAAGAATGCTAATGATGAAAAATGAGAAAATGATTTAACTGCTTGCTGTGCTGGTAGCTGTTGTAAACTTACCATGAATCATATGATGTTTATTGTGGAAGCCTTAATTCATTCTTGGGGGGGTATTTAGGTGAGTGAGGCCTATAGCTGCCTTTTGTCTGTTTTTGTTGTTTATTTGTTTTGTTTAGCTATTTCTATCATTAAGCCATAAAAATTAAGTTTGAAACTATGCCTCAGTTGCTCACAGAAACTCAAAAATGAGAAGGCAGATACATAGTCTGATGATCCTCATGTGTTTGTGTGTGTGTTGTGGTTCCATTATCTGTATATAGAAATGTACGCAAACCTTTTTAAATCTTATAATTTATTTTTAAGCTAGCTTTATCACTATTGAAATTGAGTCATCATTTTTTAAAAATGACTGGAATTCATAATATTTTTAAGATGGAAAGCCAGTTTCCAGGGTAAAAAGTGGATATTACCCAAGGAATACTTTAAAGAGGGTTGATTTCTTGTTATAGCTGAACGTACTGACTGTACATACATAGTTTGCAAAAGTATTTATTTAAAGACGTTTGGTTGTGAATGGCCACACTGGAGCAACTGCTCAACTCTAACTGTAGTACCTAAAAGCATTCTATGTTTGCAGCCTGTATACTGCTTGCCAGTTTGAAAATGTCAAGGGCAATAACACTGCCACATTCCTGACTGGCCAGCTTCTAACCATCCTTCAGAAAAAACCTGCCCTTTCTCCGGTGCTCTTTCTCCAGCTATTGCTACCAGTTGCTATTTTGCTGTTTCATGGCTATGCCTGTAATCCTGGGGAAGGCAGGGCCTCACTGGACCAGGCAGCCTGGGAAAGCAGACGTACTTACTCTCCCTGCCCCAAAAAACAAAGCTAGGGCACTGTGGGTGTTAAGGAAACTATTCATCAGTATGTCTGTGCAGAATATCAGCTGGAGCACACAGCCCTGGTCAGACAATCTCAGAAAGGTGCAGGTTTGTGTGAAGTACAAAGCTACTGCTTTATTTGATTGTGCAAGAATTAACGTAGGAGAAAGTATCACATTTCAGAAATTCTTAAGAGTATTTTTAGCCAACAAAACCTTTCAAGTGATATGTGTCTCTGTTGTTCTAGAGAGCTTCACTATTTATTGTAGCTCAACACTGTCGTTATAAGTTTACGATGTCATAATACTTTGAGGATTCTTTCTGTATTATTCAGTATTTTGTGTGTATTCCTTCTGTGTTTAGCAACTGTTTAGGGAAAAAAATAAGTTAAAACATTAATATATCGATTCAGATAATTACGTTCTTATTTTGCAGTACTATTCAAATAGATGAACAAAAAGTTCATCATCAAAGTATTTCAGGGAGGGGCCTTCAGAGATTTTTTGTGGCATAATAGTTAGGTATAAATGTAGTAAAATAATAATAACACCAAAATGGAAGAAAATCTAAATCTTAGTTTATTGATATAAAACAAATTAAGAAAATAACCTGGAACTGTGATGGCAAAGGTCTGCTTGCCAGCAGCAGTGCTGCTGTTACTCACAGCTGGCTATTAATAGGCAAGCAGGAGGGATGTGATGCACCAAGCTGACTCCTTTCATGGCAAGTCAAACACAGCTTCAGTGAAGTAAAACTGTGAGCTAGCATCAAAGCTGTATCAACTTAGCTGGGTAGCAGAGCAGTCTTATGCATTGGCACAAGTGTTTGTCTGTTGGTTAACAAATGGAGTTGTAAAGCTGGTGCTCATGCAGAAACAAAGGCCAGAGGGTGAGCTCTAGCACACAAGAGGAAATAGGAGAGGAGAAGCTTTGCTGTCTTAGCTACATATGGATTTGTTATGTTGTAGCTATGAATGGAGGTTGGACAAAACTATCTCAGTGAAGAAAAAAATAATCCCCTATTGCCTGGAGGCAAATCCAAATAGGGAGTAAACCACAAAACCTTTGAAAACAGTAGTATTAAACATTGAAAGCTTTAGAAAGACACTGTCTGTGCTGAAAAGTCTGTGTAAAATACGTGGGAGCTCTTGCACGTTCAGTTTGTCTACAGGGAGGAGGCTGCATGTGCTCAGTGCCTCCAGGTCTGCTGAGTTATGCACTAGTCAGAAGTGGAAGCATGCTTGAAAATTTGCTATTTTAGGGAGCTTAGGTAAGCAGTCAGACCAGAGGTAAAACACGTGAGACCGGAGCTTTGCGGACTGGCAGCATTTTGCTCAGGCTGGAGGTGTGAAAGACGTTGCCAAAGGCTTTCAGTAAATTAAATTGTTGCTGGAAGGGAGAGATGTCCTGCTTAGGGAGTGTAGACCTTTCTGAGAAGGGCTGAGGGTGATATTGGATGTACAAGTGCAATCATGAGGCGTACTGAGCCATCCAGAATGGTTTGCATGGGTGAGGAAGGAGCGAGTTCTTTCAGCAGCCTAAGAGGGCTGGAAATACTTGCACAGATATAAAATAGATCTCAATGTAAAGCTGTATCTGCGCAGATGTAGTCTTGTATGCTTCTTTGAAGGTACTACGAAGTAAAAGGAGATACTTTTATCCTTTCTAAAAGTTTTTGCGCGTTAACATTTCTTCTTTACAATATCCTTGTGGGGATGAGAAGTGGATCTTTTAGGTCATTTCTGGTCTAGCTCTTAGTAGACAAGGCTGACAAAGCTACTGGTCAGGCTGGAGCCTTTTCATCATAAATATTATTCATAGAGTTCAACAGAATTTATCTTTGTCCTTCTGACCGTTCTCAAAGCTTAGTTAATTGGGATGATCTCTGGTTGCATAACTAGGACTTAACAGAGTCCAGATATTCCTGTATTTCAGCCACACTTGCACCTTTCACCCTGTGTGAAGCAAGACACTTGGGGTGAAAAGTTGTTCCATTTTGCCTTTTATCTAATTCTCCGTCTGCACTTTTAAAATACTTTCCGTGCTCTTGAAGTCTTTCTGCGCCCATGGGATTTTTTTTGGGTTGTCTCCTTTCCCCTTCCTCTCCTAGAGTCTGCTGACTGCACTCCCAAATCTTTCTCCCATTTTCTGAATTGTGTTATCTACTTCCTCCAGAGATGGTTTGATAAAAATCTGGTTTCCAGTTCTCTCCATGCTCAGACCTCTTTGTGGTAGAGAACATCATTTAATGAATCTCTGTTAATGATCCTTCTTGCTTTACTTCAAATTTTATCAGTTTCTAATACTTCTTAATATTTCTATTACATTTTTCCTATGCATATTTTTGAGACAGTGGAAATACTATATTATAAGCTAGCAAGACATTCATTATTTCTTGGCATATGAAATTCCATGACGTTTTCATTGTTGTTTTTAAGTAACAGACTTGTAGAAATAGCTACTTTTTCCATGCAAACCCCCTGTTTTGTTTGAAGTTCCCCAGTTTGTTGTTTCTACCTACTTTACAAAAAAAATAATAAATTAATTTAAAAAAATCTTGGTCTTCATCTCCTTGGCTACCAAGTAACAGAACTTATGCAGAAACTTGGATAGTCCTTCCCTTGCCAAACAGTGGCTGTCTTCTTCAGATTTGATACAAGAAGAGTTGCATGTTGTAGGCAAATCTGATAGCAAAGTATTTTCGGTTTATTGTCACTGACACAAGACAAGAAAACAGAAAGTAAAACTCATTTTGCAGAGAGACATCAGGATAACTCTGTTTTCAGTTAATGTAGTGAGTTGAGAATCAGTCCCAAAGACAGCCGCAATTCGCCCTGTGGGGGATCACATAAGGGAGAAACTTTGATTTTGTAGCATCACGTTTGTCCTTCATCCAAGATTCTGCTGTGTCCCTGTTGGGACTTCATCTTCACAGAACCACGAGGACCATTGTTTGGATCAAGTTTCGTGTGTGTTTTTTGCTTTGTTTTGTTTTTGCTACTCCCTGGTGTGTTTGGGTTCCCTGTTTGTTTGTGGGATGACTGTCAGTATTGGATTGGACCCTGAATTGGAGTCCAGTGGTTTACAGGCTTGGGACAGCTCCCTTCCTATGCTGAGGATGATTTTCCCAGTTTAGTTGCTGGTTTTGTTTTTTTTTTGTTTTTTTTGTTTGTTTGTTTGTTTTAATGCTAAAATGAGGAAGTGAGGAGTTTAATACTTCAAGGTGATTATTTAAGTAGCTGTAGCTCCCAAAATACGTGAGAAAGGCATGTATGGAGATTGACTGTCCAGAATTGTTCCAAGTCTACCCTAAGCCAGAGGGCACACTCCACAGCAATTCAGCTCTTTATGGAGCAGGCTTTACAGGAGCTCTTGCCACTCACATTTCTGTAGAAATATTCCTGCCATCATGTATGATGGTGCATGGTGTAATTCCAAAAGCACCTAAATACCAGTTTGCTGTAACTTCTCCATTTGTAATGGAGAAGGAGAAATTGCAATCATCAGAGTTGGTGCAAACACTGTATTTTCTGGGAACTGTGTTGTTTTTTTCCCTCTCCAAACACTGCAGCTTATCTTGCTTATTTCTGTCTTTCTTTTCCCCTCTGGCCAGACTCCAGTTTGTAATTCTGCATTCTTTTCTGCTCAGCCTGAGGTTTTCTGATTTTTAAATGGTTGTTTTGAATTTGCATGATGTTTCTGCACAGAATATTTTGGTGACGCAAGACCTGCTGGTTAGATTTTTTTTTGAGAATATAAAACAGAGGCTGAAAGTCAAGTGGTATCCACTTGGCACACCTATATGCTCAGAATAACTCCAGACCTATAAAAATAGACAGCGAGAAGTTAATTCTTATGGAGGAAAAATAAAACCTGTGCAAATATTTTGACGGTGAAGGTGACTGACCAGTAGAACAACCTGCTAAATATTAGAATGGGTTGAGTCTCCATCCCTGAAAGTTATATAAATTGTCCAGGTTGTTCTTTTAAAGAAATGCTCAGATTCAAATTGTTTTAATTCAAGTGAATCCTTTAACCTCTAATCTACAGGTTAGGCAGGTTGTTGTTATTCATTCTGGACTGATGAGGTTTGACACTGTCATTCCTCCTTCTTCCAAGCTCTTAGTAAGTCAGAGCTTCAGAGAAACATGTCTTCATTCAGGATTTTGATAAAACATGCTATAATCATAATGTATAAAATCTCCATCTACAGAGGCACAGGCTGACATTCTACTTCTACTCTGATTTGAAGTTTTGTTGAAAATATAATAGGTCAATGGGCTTTCCTGCTTCTTGTCACACTGTGGGCAAGTTTTCTTGCTGGGCTTTCAGAAGGGCTTTTTCCAACTTAGTGAAAGCTAAACAGCGTATTCTGAGCTGTCATAAACATTTAATGGTAGATAATAAAACTTTATATAATGTCATTCATAAAGATCACCTATTTAATTCTGAGGTAGAGGATCTCTCTACCATTGAATGTTCACCAATGTAAATTTGCTGAGTTAATGACTATATTATATAGTCATGTGTATTCTGTAACAGTCCTTGGATTTTTTTATTTTTTTTTAATGTTTTCAAGTTTTCTTTGAATGACTAATGGGAAAATCCCCAGAAATTGGTGGAAGTCTTTGCATGTTTGAGGAAAAAACAATAAGAATAGAAGGGAAGAGTTGATAAATGGTAGTTGATCTGTACAATGGTGAATAAGATCGAGAAAAATGGGAGTAAAATGACCTACATAAGATGTATTTTTTTGACATTTATTTCATAAATAACACTATTGACTATTCACAATTGACTAAAAGCACTGTTAAGTCAAATTTAAACCATGCTTCTACAATACAGGTAAACACTGTGCTGTGCCCTGCTCTTTAAAAGTAATTACTGATGTTTTTTGCCATACACGTTGCATTATTAAGCTTTCTTAATCTTAAATGCACTTCACACTGACTGTTCCAATAAAAGATTTAAGTATTTATTCATGTTCTGTGTTGTGTATGGAGGGACTTTCTATTATTATTTTTCCTATGGAGGAATATAAATCCTTATATAACTACTCTTTGCCATGGCAGCGTGTTTTGTACAAATGTAGCTAACCACATTGGCGTGCAAATACAACTCAAAAGGATATTTAATGCTAGTAGTTTTGCCTTTTGGATTCAGCATGAACAATGCAGGTACATCCTGCTTGCTCTGTGCCTGTCTCACCATTCTTTTGTATTAGCATTTGGACTAGGCTTGTGGTACAACTGTTAACTCATCTTTTGCCTGCATACCATCCCAGCTGTCTTTTCTAATGACAAAATCAATTATTTTGGGCAGTGAGTGCAGTTTATTTTTTTTCCCTCCTTTTTTTTTTTTTTTTTTTTTCTATCTACTTCTCCTAAAAACCAGGCCATTTTGGAACACCCATTCAGGTTGATGAAGTAATTTAATTTAGAAAAGGACAAGAAAAAAAGTGGTGTTTTTCAAGAACTGCTCTTAAGGAGGCACAAGGTATGTTTCTAAAATTGCTTTGGGAGTTGATGAGACTCAGCTCAAAAAGGATGAGCACACCTTTGCCCTCATCTTGGGAAGGAAGTACCATCAGTTTTATATAATGCTTTTGATCCTGAGGCATGTACTGGTACACTTGCATGCATTTCAGCATGTGAATCTTGGACTGTCTGGTGAGAAATTTGTCTGCAATACAGTTAGAATAAGAACAATGAAATATGGAGGTACCACACCCTGATCAAAGTGGAGCATTTGCTAAGCCCATGGAGTTGTGCTGTTTTGCCTTAGAAAAGGGAGTGGTTATTCTTTCTGTGTTTATTGTTCTGCTGATGCTAGCACAACTGAAATGTGAAATTCTGATGTATGTCTGAGATATGGCTGTTCGTAGCGTGTCTTCTTGGGAATAAAAGGGATTTTAATAGTAAGATGATGACAGTAAAATGTACTGAGTTAAAGAGAAGATCTTAGTTTGTCACCTAACTAATTTATTTATTTTTTTACTACATACTATTGTCATTACTGTAACTTTTTACTGTTTTTAGAGTCCCACCTCCTGCCCTTCTGGGGAGATGGGATGGTGATGGAGATGGGAATCACAATCACAGTATATGCAACGTGTGCCTTATTTGGTTATCTTCAAGAAAGATAAAAGCTCCATCGGGAATAATAGCAAAATATTGATTTTGTTACTTCATAATTTTGAAGTAAAAAGAAGAAAACAGAGAGAAATTATATGCTTCCCAGTTTTGCTGCCTCCTATTCATCATCACCTTCTATACTTGTCTAGAGCAGCCATTCTCTGATTCTCTAGGTACACGGGAATTTAAAGAGTCGGTAGGCAACAGTAGGAAAAAAAAACAACACAGATAAAGCAAGGAATGCTGAAAAAGAATGATTGTGTCCGGTTATTCTTGGTTTGTAATAGAAAATGCAGACAGCCCTTATTGCTATCAGTTCCCTTTGCAAGTTTTTGTGTAGTGAGCAATTAATTATTTAGGGCTATGGATCAGATGTGCTGGCGGCCATTTCCTGACCAAACCAAGCCTTAATTTTTAGAATACTTGAAATTCTGTAGTTGAGTGTGGAGAGGCCACAACTGTTTCCTCCTCAAGTACCACAGTTTCAATGTCTCTCTTGTTTCTGCCAGATCATGAGAGGCAGGTCAGCCATGAGAGTACTCATCACAGTGACGCAGGCAGTCAAGGAGAAGGCTTTACTATGAAATCATGAGGATTGTTTTCAGATAAGTGACAGATAAGTGATGAAGTGACTTGTGATACTTTGTGATCAATGGTTTCTTTATTCTTCCCAACACAGTTGTTCGAAAGAGCCTGGCTCAGGCGGTTACTGATGGGTGGTAATCAGGTGTGTGTACAAGAGTGGGTAGTCAGGGCACCAATTCCTCTGATGTACATCAAGCTACTGATTTTCTATTTTATCAGTTTAAATGAGTAACAGACCTCAATACTAAGAGATTAGAATCACACTATGTGAAGTTATCACTTGCATCTCAGTTTACCTGATGGCTTAATTATGAGGAGATGGACAGTTGAAGTGGTACTCTGTAAAATAACAGCCATCTGAAAGAAAGGATGGAACTGAGAATGATCTGTGTCCCAGGACACGTGTGCAGACAAAACTTGCATTTCACAGTACAAAAAATGCAGCCTGGTTCTTAGGATTTACACTGGATAGTTGTTTCAGGAAGTTGAGGAAATTGTGTGACATGGAATAATCAAAATTAAGGAATGTCTGTATTGTTGTTCTTAAGAATTATTGTTCCCTTCTTGCTAGAGAAGTGGCTGTTTAATCTGTCCTTCTGGGTCTCTGGACATCCATCTTATTGTTCATGACTTCAAGTGACCACAAGTCAGGAGATGGAGAGACCATTAAATTGCATCATAACTGAGCACATATTAAAATGATCAAGGCTCAAAAAGTAAAGAAGAGTCAACATCATTTCATAAAGATTTCATTACAAGAGCTGTTTTCTTAGCTTTATTAGCAGCAGTGTTTAAAGGATTTGACACTTTGGAAAGACGTGGCTTCTTATCAGACAGTGTTGCAAAGTAATTTTGATGATTTCTTTGGACATTCTTTAAAAGAGAAAAAACATTTTGTTTTGAGCTTTTATGCATTGTCTTTTGAGCGTGCAGTGCAAAGACTGAATGCTTGAAGCAAAGCAGTGTGATCATCAGGCTGGCTGAATTTTCTTTAAAGGTGCTCTGCTGCCTGAATTTAGAGTTCAGATCACTGTGGAAGGCATTAACACAGAGCAGCCTAAAACCTTACAAGAAGGAGGGACATTTTGCATTCCCAAGGCTGGGAGGGGGTGTTTGCTTGCTCTATCTGTGCTCTACTTGTAACCTCACCAACTCTGGTGGCGACAAGCCTTGGTGAAAGCCTGGGCTCTACCCTTGAATATGTGCTGATTTAGGAGCCCCATTTCATTACGGATCAGTTTCATTGCACCTTTTCTGTCTCACAGCTGTTCTATCCTAAACATTTTATTAGTTCTAACTTTAACTGGTGAAATTGGCAAACGAGAAAACAAAAAGCACAACTGGAATGCATTGTGGAAAACCATTCACTTCTGTAACACTTTTTTTAAGTTGTTGCAATGTATTCATTTTATGATCCCTATGAATACTTGCTGTCATTTATTTACCAACCCGTACCATTTGAAATGTTGATGGCTTTACTCTGAAAGCAAAATTGCCTAATTTACTCTGCTTATTTAGAGAAACTGGATGTACACGAGACTGTTGCTAGAGCAAGGTTACATTAGATGCTTGCAAACCTCTTACACAACTGTGCTTGGTGAAGATTTCTGTAGCACTATGGCTCAGCAGTCTTTTTTCAGGGACTGGAGATCCTACATCATTTTTAAGAGTGGTCTGTTTATTTTCCCTGTGTTGTTTTATGTACTGAAATATTGTAGTGAAAATAGCTGGGTGGGGTGTAATGAATGTTTTCAAAGACCTTCCTTTGAAAGAAGCTTTTTTTCCAGTCCTTGGTGGTCACCACCCATTTTCCTGTTCTGTGCGCGCCTCTCTCATTGTTCCTATCCACAAAGGCCCCTTCTGCAAAACTGTCAGCATATGTGCCAGTGCGACGAGATAAAATGGCTGGGGATATAAGGCTGAGCCTGCTGAAATGCCAGAGATTTTGACCACAGGCTCCGTAAATTTCAGCATGTATTGCCCACGTCATAGCATATTGGACTGTAAAATTCAGTGTTTGTCAACAAGTTTCAATGTGACTGTTTCAGCTGTTTATAGTTGAGGGTGTTTGCAGCTGAAGTGCCACCAGGGTAGGTATGTTTGCTAGTGATACTATCATCATGTGATGGCAACAGTTGTCCCTTAGACTTGAAATAAAGCTTGATTGAAAATTTGTCCCTGTTTAACCGCAGTTGCACCATCCTGATAAATAATTCTCATTGTGGTTGGGTATGGACTGGGATGCGGTCAGTGTCCCAACTGAAAAATGGAGCTGGTTTGGGATTTAACTTTATAGTCTGTGAGTTGCACTTCGTTCACCTTTAGCTTTAACCCACTGGTGAGGAGATAAAGCACATCCTTTGGTATGTGTTTTTTTAAAGTAGGTAAATAGTTGGGCTATCTGAAAACAGATCTCAGCAATATCTGCTGAGCTTCTGAGCAACAATACTTATGGACCTTTAGATTAGCTGTCAAAATTGACTGATTACTACAAGTAATTCCACAAGATAAGAATCTGTAATCTCTCAGAACACAAATCACTGATAGAAATCTCAGGTTGTGCATTGTCATAACCTTATCCCCATGGTCGGGTTTGCAATTCCAGCTCTAACTGTGCTGCAGGTACTCTTGAATGTGAGAGCAGAAACAGTGAAGTAAAGCAGAGTTGTATATTTTTCGCTACAAAAATGGCTGTTTGCAAGCATGTTCAATTTCAGCCAATGTAGAAACAGTCCTTTCTGTTGTGTTGTTCAGTGGTTCTGTTTTTCCTTTTAGTCTACAAGTTATCTCTGAAGCTTGCTATGTCTTGGCTGGTATCAAAGAGTTGCTTGCCACAGGGAAGGAATCCATGATCCCATATCTTAACAGAGCAGAGAGATGCAAAACCAGTCTCAGGAGGGAATATTAAGTTTAGAAATCTTTGTGCTCCTCTGGTTGTAGTTTGGCCATGTGCTGGGAATTTTGTTTCCTTTGCAATTTCCTTAGTATTTGAGAAGACTGTGGAAATGATTCTCTCATCTGCTTGAGTGTGCTCTGCAGCATTACAGGATGGTCCAGAGCTGTCCTGCCACTTTCTGGGGCCAACACCACTCCTTCCTGAGTGCAGGGACTTGGAGCTATAAGAACTACTTCTCCATCATACTGCACTCTTCTAGCCTTAATGCAAGAAATGTGTTGAAAAGTCAAAAAGGCAATGCCTGCATCTGTTCTACCTGCTGATCAAGCAGCAGCCTGACATCTTTTCTACGTGTCATAGGCGTTATGAGGTTCCCGGTGGCTGATCCTAGCCTAAGAGTATCCACGTTCGGCATATCCTTTGAGGTGCCAGTTTCATGCTGGTATGGTGAATGACGAATGGGCTGTGCTCTCAACATTGTAAAGTAATCCCTGGTCAGATTAATGGTTGATGAAATCCTAATACTTATCTCTCCAGTTCAAGGTACTCATAAAATGAGAGAAAACGGTAGGACGTAAATCCTGTGGACATTGTTTTGCTTACTATGATTACATTTATCAGACTCTGATGACATATTGCAAACCTAAAAGCTTTAAAAAAATATGAAGGATCCAGCAGCCTCAGTAAGGTTCTCAACATCAAACTTCATAAGTACTTTTCTTTAGCTGCTGTGATAACGTATTCATGTCAGTACTAAAAAACAGAGGTGCAAAGAGTTTATCTTAACAACTGTATTGAATGTAAATGATATAAATGTTTTTAAAATGTATGAATGTAATGCTGTTTATCCTAGGGTAATTTTTTTTTTAAATAAATCCCAGGAAGTTTCATTTAAAAAAGAAATTGCACATCTAGAAATGTGTAATTATAGTTTAGGATTATGGACTGCTGATACCATCAGAGCTTCAGACATTAAGGAAGTTGGTGTTGTATGTAGTTTTGAAGTTCATATGGGACTTCACAGAATCACAGCACGGTTGAGGTTTGCAGGGTTCTCTAGATCCATCTGGTCCAACCCCAGCTCCAGTGGGACTCTCCAGAGCAGGCTGCCCAGGCAGTTTCTGGAGATCTCCTACCATGGAGGCTCCACAAACCCTCTGAGCAGCCTGAGCCAGTGCTCTGGCACTCACATAGTAAAGGAGTCCATTCTAGTGTTTAGATAGAATTTCATCTTCCAGTTTGTGCCTATTGTCTCTTGTCCTGTCACTGGATATCACTGAAAAGGGCTTGGCTCTGTCTTTCTTGTACCCATCTAAAGATCTGATGTATTTCCTATTCAAGAAAGCATTTTCACATCTATGTTATTGTAAGCCATAGTGACAGTAGAGTGATGTAGACTTAGTGAATCATCAGTATTTTCAGCTTAAAAATACTAGAAGTCCAGTGTTCTCTTAAGCTTCATGTCTTGCTACACTACTCAGACTAGCCATGTCCCACAGTATCGTACTAAACATGCTTTTATCGTGCTAACATTGTTCTTAACGTGAGCCTTTTTCTAATCTAAGTCTTTTGTATTTTCTGACTCATAAAATCTAGACTCAGCTTTTAAACTTGGAGGAAAGAATCTCATCACATGTTGATATACCAGTAGGTGCCTATGTTTATTAAACCAGCAGCAGCAATTTGTTGTTTAGTGGGTATGTGCAGAAAATATGAAAAATCCCCCCAGTCAAACCAAGGAATCAGTGGTAAGTCAAAGCAGATTTAAAGGAAGGGTGGAAGGTATTTCATTTCCTTATTTTTGTAATAGCCCTCTCTGTTAGTAACTTTTCTTGTTACCTTCGAACTCTCATTTCCTCTATTAACAAATTCCTTGTTTTGGTGGAGTTCATATTCATTTTGCCTGAGTACTGGGCAAATCTTCCAATGTGCCATCTTCCAATGTGCAACAGTGCCACTTCAGCACTTTACAGCCATGAACACTACACATTTTCAAACCTTTTCTTTTTTTTCCTCAGTTGAGGAATAACTGTTCTTCCCCTTCCCACTGGTGTGCCAAACTTGCTCATCTGGTGCTTTTTCAGATTTTAGAAACAATTATTTTCACTGGAACATGTTCACGTATAAGGAGGGATTTCATTGACAGCTTGCATATTTGGGCCTGGTTTCCTGGTGAGTGAGTTTGTAGTATCTTTATTTACTGATGGTCACTTTTATTGCTCTAATGGAGGGGACTTTCAAAAAGCACAGGGTGCCATCCAGATTATACTGCTTGTTGGATAGAATGGTTACAAAGCTGAGTGAATTATTTTTAAAGGAATTTCAAGGCTAAATAAGCATGACCGCTGGCTGCTTGGTGCACACGCAGGCACATCTCTGAGCTGTCAGATGGAATGGTTCCGAGATAGCTATGAAGCAAAACTCCTTTTTAGATATGGTGGTGGCTTAAATCATCTAGGGATTTGCTAAGCAAAAGGTAAAGCAAAATGTAAACACACTGCAAAAAGTGGATTTGCTGGTTTGAAATAAATCTTTGTTGTTATCTAGGATAGTACTGCCCATTAAAATATTTTTACAAATTGGAATTTTTTTATGCTAAACATCCACCCCGTTTTTTAATTTGCTTTGTGTGTACTGTAAAATATTTTCTTATCTTTTCATCCCTAGAATGTATTTTTCTTGCTCTATAAGTTAGCATTTGAGGCTTAACTCTAAGCCATTTGAAATGAGAGTTTACTTCAGAAATTTCATATGACAGCTTAATTAACTCTGGATTCTTGACCTTTAAAGTGCTGGAACTAGAAACATTTAATAACCAGCCAGTGGATATAAAGTAATATGTTTGCTGTTTTACTAGTTTGCATGGAAGGCAGTCTGAAGCAAAGTCCAAGGGTCACCAAAATAGGGAAGGAAACTGAAGGAAGTCAGTCTGAGCTGTGTATTTCAAAAGGTTTTATGTCTGTGTCACACAGTGTGCAGGTATGAGTGAAGACTACCAGACTGCAAATAAGGTGTTCTTATGCGAGGAGCAGGCTGTGATTTCACTAAAATCTCCTGTGTTCTGGCACCTACAAGGTAGAAAGGTAATACAGTGCAGTTACTGTGCTGCCTAGTCTTACATGAGCAAAGTATTGATCCATGTGGACTTGAGAGCAGTGAAACACTGAGCTGGAAGTTGCTATCTCAGCCTGGGACACAGTGCAATCCACTCCGCAAGCTGCAAGGAGGTTGCCACCCTCCTAGACATCAGGAGCATGGCTGAGGCTGACCACCCGGCACCGTCGTCAGCTGAGTAAGTTCCAAGGGCTTCCATGGGTAACCAAAGACTGGGATTGCTCCCACCTGCAGAGGTTTGGAGCTGCCAGGGGTGACAGGTCCCCAGGATGACGTGACAGTTTTACAAAGTTGTTTGGGCAGGGGCAGTTATATGAGGGTTCAGTTTTTTCCAAGCCTGAAGTTTCTAGCACGTCAGCTGGAGAGGCTGCTGGAAGCCAGATTATTATCTGAACCTCAAGCAAGACCTTCATCTGCCGGCATTCCCATTGATTTCAGTACAGCTGTGTTGCAAGGATGCTGGGGTGAGTGAGGGGATGGGAATCTGACCTCTGTCATCTGCACCAGGCACTCTTGCTCCCAGTTGAGTTCTCCTGACTGGTGAGGCAGCATTTGCAACCGGTATGAGTGTAGACTTTGGGCTGGTTCGTTGTCTGGCTTGGTGGAAGAGAACATGGAGAGCTTCAACTTGTGACACGCTGAGAGCTCCACCTGAAACTGCCAAGCACTGCTAGTACTGCAGGCAGCAGCCCATGACTTCTGTTTTCAAAAGGCAAACTGAAGCTGCTGGGAGCAAGTGGACTGAGTCTAACCAGAAACCCCAGGCCTGCTCCTGAGCTCTATCACCTTGTTTCCAGTGGAGACTTGAGCTTTCCCATTCCTTTCTTGTTTTTTTTAAAGGGGAACAGTTTGTGATCATGCAGTGATTACTGAGTGAGTGTGTGTGTGTATTGGTGGAGCAGGGCCAGGTCCTGGCAGGTCCTGGGACTCCCAAAAGTACAAAGCATTATGGAAGCTTCCCTGCAGGACCTCCCACCCTTGTAAGTGTGCATGGATGGGTTGATCTGAAGTGGCTTTCTCCTCTCATTACCCCCTGCATTTTTAAAAATCTGGCATGGGTTTGGGTGAGGAAGGTTTCTGCCTTTGCTTGCTCCACTTTCTCCGAACAGTGACGCACACATTTGCTCGTTTTTGCCACATAAGTGGGCGGTTTATATGCTGGGAGGGAATGATTCATAAATTAGCTGCAGCCTATGCCTTTATTGCTCTAATGATGTGTGAGCAGGATTCCATGTAAACCTTTCTGCCTGGCCTTCAGACAAAGTTGTTGAGGAGTTATATTTTCACTTTCTGGCTGCGGGTAGCCAAACCTTGCTCAGAGAGAAAAGCTCTCCCAGTGAATAAAATGGAGGACAGCTGCAGGGAGGTGAGATGGCCTGCTACCTGCAAAGGAAAACCATGAACATAGTACATTCTGCAGAGCTGTATCACTTGGCTGAATGTTCTGGAGGCTTTTGTGCGACCAAGATGAATGAGTACTAGATGGCAGTCTTTTAAGCAGGTAAAGACTCTGCTTGGGGGAAATGATGTGAGGCATGAGGCCAGGGGTTGTTTTGTGCCTCTGTGTAATGGTACTTACCTGACGACAACAACCACCCAACTTGAGGGTATGCTGAGCTAGGGTAGAAGAGGAGGAAAATTGAGGTGCAGGAAACCACACAGGGAAATGCTTAACAAGCAAATTGTTTGTTTATTCAAAATGATGATGTGTGAGCAAGAACTCTTTAGAAAGCAGTCAAACAGGCCAACTCTTCCTCTCATTTTCCAAGTCAAGAGGACACTGGGTGGTGTGCGTTGAGCTATGTCTCATTGCAGAGAAGCAGGGAACTACTTACTGTTGGAAGCAGTGCTAAGGGAAGGTATCTGCAGCACAGAAAAAAAATCATTCTCAGCTCATAGCATTACTTGTTAGAAATCTTGGGTAACCTGTGATTATGAAACAAGCTTGTCTTATTAGCCACAATTGGTAATTATATTTACAGATGTTAGCAAAACTAAATATTTTTCTTTGTGGCTGGAGTGGCGTCCTGAAAGACCCTACCCTCTCTTATACAACCCATTTTTTTTCCCTGCATGAATTGCGACATGGCTTTGGCTTTAGTTCTCAAAATCTGGTATTTACATGAGACAGAATTGGGCCATCTTTTGCCCACGTTGGTTCTAATATGAAAATCACGGGGTTTAGATTTAGAGCAGAGCTTAAGTGTTCATGGTTCAAGTTAGGTTTTCCAAGCTGCAGTTGGAAATTCTCATGAATATTGCTGCATAGTTTATGTTTGGATTGGTTTTCCTTTGTTTCTAACCTTTTTTCTCAGTGGCTGAATTACAAACTGAGAAGAATTTTTTTCCCAGAGTGGAATCTGCACAGATGCATTTTTCTCAAGAGAGCAAGTTACCTGTAAAAGAAGCATCAGATTGAGTAATTCACCTGGTTTTCCCATTCCAAGGTGACATAGAGCATTTTTTTGTTATATTTTCAAGGACACCTGTGTGTAAAGGGACTTTTTTAATGTGTGTATAATCTGACTCTTACTTGGCAAAGAGAAAAATAAGGAGCTAGTGTTACCTTGTGAATATCTGATACTTTAGATTCAGACTTGGACGGGTTGGTGCTCGCTCCTGTAATGCACTGAAGTTGTTATTCAGCTGAATTCTGCTGTTACCTAACTAAAAGTGTGTTGGTCTCATCTTGTACATATCTCCTGTAACAGATACCATGTCAGAAAATATTCACCTCAGGCAAAAGAATTGTGAAAGAGGTTTGCCAAAGGCTGAACATGGATCTTAAGAAGATACCATAAGCATTTATGAGGGCCTGTTCTCTGTTAGCACACCCAGTAATGAACACCTGCCATCCCACCTATCTGATCCCCACGCTTATGCCCAGCTTCAAGTGTTTTGAACCATAGGAGTGCTACTGATGTGCTCTGAGCAGTTTTCTGCTTTGAAAGATGATGTTGAACACTCAGCCTTGGGTGGACCCCAACACACACCTTACTGTAACTTTGCTCTTAGCACTTAATACATACCCTGGCTATTTTACTTATAATTTTCTAAGCCACCTGTGGTTTCCATGCTAGAAACTTTGCAGTCACTCAGGATCTTCTAGAAATGATCACCTTCCCTAAAATGCATTACTGTATATTAAAACTCTATTTTGTGCAGTTTTATTCCATACCAACCATGATTTGAACAGTTTATAGGATTAAGCAATGTGGTTAGTATTTGTCACATCATTTGTTTCCTCATCTTCTTAATGTGAGAGAGTATAGTTAGTGATATGTCCTGCCCTGATGGGGAGTTTTTTAAGCTTTAAAGACTCATTACTTTACACTAACATTGGAAATGGCAAGTTGAAATATTTGTAAGGCTTGGCAAGAAGAGACCCACCACTGGCGAGTTCTAGAGATTGAATGTGTATCAGCACAAATGGTGTGGTCAATCTTTTCCACAACTTGTGCTCATCTGAGCTGTGCAATTTGCACTGATGCTCCACTGTGGAACTCTGACAGAAAAATATGTCTATTATGGTGTAATATATCTAATTACAGTGTGAAACCTCAACCCGTGCAAGTGAAAGAAACTTGTAATATCAGCAGAGCTTCATTAGGTTGAAATAATTGGTAGTTTTTGAGCTTTTTTTTTTTCCAGTAACATTGGGTTCTTCATGCTCTGAAATAAAAGAATTGTATTTTCTGAAACACAAGGCAGTGAAGTTTTCTTTTAAACGATTGTATCCCAAATCCATAATAAATGTAGCCTTTGTGTTTCTCACGTTAAATTTAGCTTTGTGTCCCTTGGTGGCTTAGTTTTGTATACTTGCTTCATAAAATGTCTTCCCCTTTGTTATTTCCTGCTCTTCTGTTCTCTGTGGTGTTTAAGGGAGGTTGTCTTTATTCGTCTTGTTGTTTCACTCAAGAAGGTGTCTGTTCTCATGGACAATGGAGAGATGTTGTTTTCCTTAAAATAGCTTTTACTAAGGCAAAATTTCTTGCATGCAGCAGTATTTTCTTTTCCATTTTATATTCTTTGTGGTCAAGGAAAGTTGGTTTTTCAGAGTAGCGTTAAGAACTGAGACAGCTGTACATACATAGTTGGGTACCCTGTTATTACCTTTATTTTAATGCAGGGAATGACAATTGCAATTCATTTTATCCGTGACACAAACACATGTGCTCTGCAATTTCTCCAGCTTAGAATGAATTGCCAACTCATTCTGAACTGTTTTGCTGGTGAACTATTGTAGATTGAACAAAACAAATTTAGATATCACACAATTTTTAACATGTACTGAATCTCAGGAATAATAGTTTGCTATTTCATATTTAATCTCGGCTAAAACAGATCTTGAACCTGTTACATTCAGCAAGGACTCAAAGGGTCTGAAGGTTGATTTTCCAGTTGCAGCAGTCCCCCTCCTAACTCCCACTTTAAATGAGCAAATGAATATTAATATTCGGTCAGTGAAGTTTAAACCAGTTGGCAGAATGGATTCACTTATGACAAGGCTAACTCGTATAAATGCCTCGCTAAAGTTGTGAATTGCATTTCAAAAAATGCTTTTTTCCTTTCTCTTCTCTACCTGGTAGGAGCAGTTCTGAGCGGAGAAAGGAGAAATCGAGAGATGCAGCAAGATGCAGGAGAAGCAAAGAGACGGAAGTATTCTACGAACTGGCTCATGAACTGCCCCTGCCCCACAATGTCAGTTCCCACCTGGACAAGGCATCCATAATGCGCCTGGCAATCAGTTTCTTACGCACTCACAAGCTTCTGTCTTCAGGTAATGTCTGGCTAAAAGAAGTTGTTGATGCTAGTTAGTAAGAATGTGCATGATCCATGCAAGGTTCTAAAAGGAGAACAGGACACAGTTGCTTGTATTGTGAGAATATTGTGAGATTTACAGTTTTTGTTTTGCTTTGTTTCCCCAAAAAGTACCGTCTATATTTGAACTGAGATAGAAAATCTGAGTGACAGTAGTCATATAAGGTTTCCATTATCCAACTAACAACTGATGCATTTTTGCATCTGTAAGATCTGAACTCTAAGAACAATTGAATGTGGTCTATAAAAGTTAGTTACAATGTTTTGAGCTTTTAGGAATTTAATCAGAACTCAGACATATACCTTAAGCTTCCATGCTGAAACAAGCACATCTAATTGCATGGCAAGCATGTGTATTCCACTGCATTCAGAAGGCAGCTGGGAAGTTCCAAAGGTCCAATACTTTGTTCTAAAGGCCTGATTGTTCTGCACACTGGTAGTGAACGGTAGGTTGTCTATATATGGCAGAGTGAGAGAGCTAAAGTAAACAACTTTTAAATCATTGATATAATGGATTCTATTTAATCAGTATTGCTTATTTTGGACTAATCTGAAATGTTAAACTAGCATTACGTTTTTAGCCTGTTAAAACTGATAAAACAAACAATATTCTTATTTTGCACCTATATTTGCATAATCACATTGATAGAAATTTGTTGTTTGAATAGCTTGTAGAATCAGTGAAAATAACTGTTGTATCTGGAGAAATTTTTATACTGACTTTATGTGTCAAGAATATGTTACAAGAAATGTTGAACTGTTTGTGAAAAGCAAAGCCAAAATTTTGTCTTCTACTTCATTTATGGCAAAACTCCCAATAAGGTCACAATTGCCCTCCCTCTCTTTAGAAAAATTGAGTCATACCATAACAACTGCTTTAATAAATGCCATTAGGAAGTATCTCATCCCCTGGAAAAGTATGTTGTTAGTTTGTTGTTCTTAGTCTGAAGGATACAACAGATTGAGTTCTATGTCTGTATGCCTCATTTATTTGTAGCTATTTTGGACTCTATTACGACTATTTTATGAACTATGGGCTTTTTACCTTAACTTATAGAATTGGATTTTAGTGTTTACTTCTGTGAAAAGGAAAGTTTATTTGCTAAACAGCATTTGGAGATAATCTTTGATATCTCCATGTAATTAAGGCTTGAAGTGCATTAAATAGGTAAACGTTCTTTAAAATGCTACACAGCAAGCCAATTTTTTAGTGGCTTTCTCATTAAAAACAAAACAAAAAAAGCAAAAACAAAACAAAAAACCACAACCAGCTTCAGCTTTACAAATATTTACATTAGATGAACTAGTGACTGTACAGCATAGGAAAAGCAAATTTCTGCAGGATTGTAACAGATAATATAAATAATGCTTGTGTCTGTGGATGTTCAAAGAAAATAGTTTGATGCTGTCATTGTGAGAAGAAAATATTTGCTGACCTGAAAACCATTGAATTTAAAGTGAACTTTTCAAATACACTTCCATTTATTGACAAAGTTCTACAGACATAATATTTGGTTCAGCACTTCTTAAGTGTTAAGGGTTAAGATTGTATTATTTGATACTGATGACGACTCAATATATTGATATATTATTCATATATTTGGCATACTTTGGTGTGTCTTCTGTGACACTGCTTGAAAGCCAGTGTGATTTGTGTAGTCGATATACATTTTCTTGAGGTATCACCATGACCAAGCAGTTAGGAATCTGGAAATGAAATGTTACAGTTGTGAGTTGTGACAGACTGTGTTTTAATGATGTTCCAAATCTCTTCTATGTTAGTTGTTTTCTTAGCCTTTAGTCTAATCTGCTTCCCCAGTTAAAATACTGGTTTGGATTAAGTCACCTCATGCAGATTTGTCCATGGAGGTGTGGATCAGAGTTTCAAAATCTTTAAATGTTTCCCTTTTGAGGGATTGAGCTTAAGTTAGTCTGAAGGGACTGATTTTTTTAGCAGAGTTGGATATTATTTTCTGACGTGGGGAATACATGGAAATGAAAGAACTCAAGCTAGAAAACCACTGAGTACTTGTAATTTATTGCTCATCTGCTACTTATATTCTTCCAGGTTTGGCTAATGCTTAAATCAAGCTAAACAAGAAAGCTGAAACTGTTTAGCTCCAAATATTGGAAAGAGAACACCTATCAGGCTTTGGAATTCAGTGGTAATCAGAGAGAGAACTTTCTTTATCAGAATAATGATTTTGAAATATATTTTTTTAAATTATTATTGTGCAGTGTACACTTGCTGAGATTCCTGAAATTCACATAGGTGAATTTGGCTATTCTAACCAAAGCAAATTTATATCAGTTTGAGTACTGTTTCTTCCCCTCAGGAGACAAAGCAGGAAAATTGAATATAGGTATTTCTAAGCAAACTTTTGGCAGTTTTTGAAACTTGCAGTTTTTGAAAAGCTTCTGCCATTCAGGCCTGTTGTATAGTACTTACTTAATGCAGCTAATGTTGGAAAGGTGTTGTTTTTCTGACCTGTTCCTGTGAGAGCGGAATCAAAGTCTTTGTGGTCAGCTGAGCAATGTCAGTCTTCATAAAGACACAAATTTTCTCTATTAGGATGTCTAATTTAATTCAAAATAATTATTTTTTTACTCCCATATGAAGAGATTTTGCCAAGAGCATGGAGTGAAATGGAAGTGGCTTATGAGATCCCTGTTGGCTTTCCTCTTTCCAAGCCCCAAGCAAAACTGCCCCCATTTGACAGTCGCATCTAGCAGACTGGAATTCAGCATTAACTCTGCATTGCATTTAAGGAGCCTAACTCCAGCGCTGGGTAGCACAGAGCTTCTTCTGTCATCTCTGACAGATTAACTGGGAACTCTATGGGGTGGCAGAGAACTGGAGCATGCGTGAGAGACAGACACCTACCCCAGCCTGCAGACCTCTTTGCTTTGTGTTGTCTTCATGGGACAGTACTGATTATTTGGGCTAGACTCTTAGTGTAAACTGGAGTTAAGTGGGAGTTTGTGTTCTGTCATTAATTAGGACATTGACATAACATTTACTCTACTTTTATATATATATCTATATATATATATATATACACACGCACACACAATGTCGCTAAAATAAGCCTGGGATACAGCTTGGTAAATACTTCAGAAGTTAGTAGAGAAAAACATACTACTTGATTAGTATTTTTGTTATTTATTATTAATTATATCAAAAGCTCCTGGTGGAAGACCTTATATTTAATAATGTTGTTTGTTGCCAGTAAAATGGCAATTTTACTGGGAATGGGGCAAGCGAGAGCTTTCGTGGGACTGCATCCTCATCTTTCTGCAAGCACGCAGAATCATGGTATGACTTGAGTTGAAAGGGACTTAAAACCCAACTGATTCCAGCCCCCTGCCATGGGCAGGGCTGCCTCCCACCAGCTCAGGCTGCCCTGAGTCCCATCCAACCTGGCCTTGACACTTCCAGAGATGGGGTATCCTCATGCTTCAGATGGATGGCTTCAGGCAGTGTGCCAGCCTCGGTCCCTTGGCACTGAACGCTTGATGCCCTGTTGTACCATTCTCTGACTTGGAACAGAGCTTTTCGCTTGTGTAACTCAACTTTTTGGCTAGCTGTGCCTGCATAATGATTATTTAGCTGGCAGAAAGCTGAGACCTTGGGAGATCTGTGCTTACGTTCTTCCATCAGGTGAAAGGCAGAGCCTGGAGTCTGAGCATGCATTGAGCTCGGCGCTACGTGCTGCTGGAAGGCCCAGCGTCTGGGCTGTGGGCGCGCTTCTCCTGCAGTCATGGCGGGGCCTCCGCCGGGCCCTTGCATCCTATCATAATAGGAAATAGCTGGTTGTATATCTCAGAGTTCAAAAGGGTAAAAAATACCAGGCTTTGCTTTATAAAAGTTGCTTCTTTACTTAGTAACGCGTTTCCCTTTGATTTTCACAGTAGGCAATTCTGTGTGGGAATGTTGGAGAGGAAGCCTTTAACATTTAGAAATGCAGGCTGTTAGTCTGACGGCCTGATTGAGATTAGTATCACAGGAAGCAAACTGAAACAATGGCTTTATAATACTGTTTCCATGTTGTGCACACAACAGTACGCGGTATAATTGGAATGTTAGTAGAAATATCATTTAATTATGACCTCTTAAATATTTTTCAAGCTGTCTTCTAATTCTGTTGGCATAATACATTTTGCCGTCACTGCATTAGTGTCATTGGGATAAATTTAGAATAGATCTTTGTTCAAGTAAAGGCTTTGATCCCATAAAGTTGCTGCTAAAAATTGGCTGTTTGGTGGTCATCTATATTGGAGCTTTTGGATTTAGGAGCTCATGTCTTTCAGCATGGTCAGAAAGACCAATACCAGTATTTGTATCTTACTATTCCCTAGTACAGCTTGTGCTTTTCGGGTATGAATGGATGGCAAAAGAAAAATAATTGTCCTTTTCCACACAATAATAGATCTGTCTCCCTTAGTATTGTGGTAGTTTCTAAGGCTTACTCAGTGTGTTGTAGTCTGAATATTAGAAAGAGAATTCACTTTAGGAAGCCTATGTGGGGTGCCAATAATTTTAAGTGTTTATTTGGACCGCACATGTGATAGGAGTTACTGCAACCAGGACACCTTGGCACCAATGTGCCATGACTGCTGACTTTTTAGTTAGGCTAATCAGGAAAGCACAGCTTTATCAGCTTGCTACAATCTCATGTTAATTGTACAGTCACCCAGGTGTCTTTTCTGCAGAGAATTCAGCAAAGGAAGCTGGGTGGGAGTCGCTTCTGTGCAAGCAGACAGCAGAAGAAATGGGGAGGGAACAGGGAAGCAGACGGGAAGTTGTTTGGGAGAAGGGAGGCCACAAGGAAGACAGTGTGAAGTTGTTTCAAGGGAGGGAGACAACAGAGCAGGAAAACCAGTGGGAAGCAGAAGGGAAAAAATAGCTTTTCTCTGTGCTTTTAAGGGAGAGCACAAACTGCGAGGAGAACTGATGTGGGCATTGTTTTTGAATGTCTGGACAAGCTGCATCTAATCTCAGACCATTGTGGCATAAAACAGTGCTTTAAAAATAGCTTGTCCACTTGTTTGCTTTCATTAAATTGGAAACTAGCTCTGTGCCAGCTGTGCTGGTAGGAGTGAGTGGAGATGGGTACCGACCCTCAGCTGCCTGAAGTGACATCCCTTTTGGGGAGAAGGTGTGCTTAGAAAGCCTGGTCTGATGTGATGCTGCGTTCCTCTACTCATCATCAATTGCAGCATGACTCAAAGCACCTTCTCAGAGTAGAATCTGAGGGATTTGGCTAGGTACAAACTGCAGTAAAATTGCAGCATTAACATTAAATGTTTTCTTTAGCAAAATTTCTTGTGCTCCTCTAGAGATAGGAGCCTTCAGGAAGATTCAGGTTTAAGAGTAGCTTTTTTGTGAAAAAAGAAAGCATTTATTGGTTGTATTGAAAATAACCCCTTGCACAGGATGTACCTTCTGTCAAGGGGGGGGGGGGGAAGTGGGAAATCTGTTGCTTTCCTCTAATGCAAAAAAAGAAACTGGGAAGAGACAGGTCTGTCCCAAAATTGCCCTCTCTGATGCAGGTTAAATTTGCTCTTACATATTCCCTAACTTCTGATGACTGGCACCAAGCAGCTTGTACAATCCTCTAGAGGACTTGCAGCCTCATGTCTACTATGCACAGCATCTGAGCAGCTTTCTCGTACTTGCTGGATTCAGGATAAGAGACAAACCTTGACAAGTCTGTGGAGTTGGTGATGTGATCCCTTGTAGAAGGCCTCCCCCACCCCCCCCCCAAAAAATGCACCTCTTGGTCAGAACAAAGCTGTTGAAAGAGAGGAGGCTGTTTGCTAGGGGTCTGTTTGTACCTGAGCAGTAAGGAGAGCCTAGAATTTGAGCCTTCAGATTCATTCCAAGAGGTTGGACTGAAGGAAATGAGCAAGCATCTACGGAAAAAGTGTTCTTAAACTTGGGAACAGAGCACATCCTGACAGTGGGAATTAATCAAAGCTTGTTTACAGGAGCTATTTTTAGCATTAAAGGTTATCATAAACACTGCAATAAGCATTTGCCATTACAGTTCAAAGTTTCTTGTTGATGAATACGTTCTACTAAACTTGGTGCGAATTTTTTTCAAAATAGAGCTGATTAAAAATGCTTTTCAAAATTTGATACAGACTGAGAAATAGACGACAAAAATGCCATATCAAAAATTGATGCAGACTGAGAAATACTGCCTTGAGGCAATGTGAATGCATTGCATGGGGTCTGAGGACACTATTGCTGTGCTCCCGGGTGTGAGGTAGAAGCCCCATGGATGCCACTTCACTGCTCTGTGGCTCTCTGACTTATTTCAAGATCTATGCGTTTCAGCAAGACAGGGATTCTCCCTCTCTATAAGAGAGGCTTTCCTAGTGGTGTATGAGAATAATCTTGGCTGAGGTCCATAAATGGAACTATAATATGAACAGTTATATTACAGTGCCTCATTCTGCTGAATTAATTTATAGGCAGACTAGAATACTGTCCCATTGTCCTGCTACCTGAACTGAGATAATCTGGTTATTAGCGAGGAAATAAAAATAATCGCAGGCAAAAAATAAGTTCATCCTTATTGCAGAATTAATGTAGCAGCTCTTTTAAACAGTAATGATGACAGTAAAAATTCTTCCTGAAAATCAGGGTAAGTTGGATCCACAGTTAACTTTCTTTAAGAGTTGGAAAAGGCTGGCAAGTCTGCATGGGCTGCCACTGCCCAGATAAGTGGCCTCAGACCTACTGGAAATTTCAGGCTGTTTGCCTCTTCCTCCTCGAGCAGACGACCTGCTTTCATCTGGCCTCATTTTTCCATCTGGAGCTGAAATCCCTTATGCTAACGCTCCAGCCTGGCGCTACCATAAACTCATGAAGAAAATTCAAAGCAAAGTGAAAGATAACTAGGGTTTCTGGGACCAGCTCGAAGCAACTGTGGCTTTATTTGTTCTTCTGCTGTTAAATAGATTTGTTCTAAAGAAAACCAGATTTTTGCAGGTAGGAATAACTTAATTGTGCCCAGTGTATCAATCTCCTAATGTGCGTATATCCTCTGTGTATTAATAGCTAGTGATTTTCACAGGAGAAAGGGAACAAGCTGTAACATTGTAAGTGTAGCCAAAGGAGGGATTCTTATGTATTAATTGTATTAATGTAGTTATACTGCTAAGCCCCCAGTGCAGGGCCTAGCAGGGGCACAGCAGCGGTGCCGGCCTCCCTCTTTGCTGCAGACCTGCAATTTCAGTTTGTGCTGCTTAGGGGCTTAGCACTGTTTGTGCCTAATGGGGCCACGACAGGGAACCTGAGCAGAGGAAAACATGACCAGCTCAGCGGCCTCTCCCCATGCCTCTGGAGAGGCGGCTAGGGATGCCACGGGGCTGGCAAGCACCAGGAGGCACAGCAGCACACACCATTCCACTCCCTCCTCCTAGCCCTCATCACAGATGCCTCCAGCTGGACAAAGGTAGTTTTAATAATACAGTTAAACTCTGATCCAACAAATCCCTGTAACCACTTTAAGCTTTAAGGCTGTCTGTGTCTTTAAGTACTTTGCTGGACTAAGACCTTAAGGTTTTGAACCTGCAGCCCTGATGTGAATGATCCGATGTCCTCTTTATGTGTTTGTACAAGTAATATAATTTATATACATGGAAAAGCAAACTTAATCACCTGATAATACAAGTAAAGTGTTTGTCTTTCACTGTTGGAGGCATTTAAGAATACAAATGCTTTGAATAGCCTTCCTGCCTTTGAATGGTGATGTTTTGTTAATGCAAACTTAATGAGCTGGAAAAAAAAATGGAAAGGAGGGTCTGGGGTTAGAGCTGAAAAGTCATTTTTTCTCCGAACCCACACTTGGCTGATTGTCTTGGGCTGTAGCCATGATCCTTGCTGAATAAACCATTTGTTTGCATCCGGAAAAGTTAAAAAAGACCCTTGACATTCTTTACACAGCAGAAACAAGCTTGGGAGCAGATGGTCACTTACCATTTTTTTTCCCCACCTAAATGTCATTATGGTCAAAGTGCATACTATTCAAATATATTATTGTGTATTTTCTGTATTTTAAACGCTGGCCCTGATGTAATTTCCTGAAGCCAGTTGCTTTGTACTGAGGAGGAATTGGCCCCTGTGCATGTAGTTCAACGCACAGTGCAGGGACACGAAGCAATGCAATGCCAGCCTGTGCTGCCCATCCAGGGTTTCTCGTCTTTCCATCTAACCAAACAGCCATGCTGAGAAGCAATGTTTGGGACACAAAGTGCTCCTGATGGCTCCAGGGCTGGGCCAGCTCCTTCCAGTGCTTTGCAGGATGGGTGATGGGCAGCTGCCAGAGAGGTGCAGAAGCTGATGTCAGTTTTGTCATCACTCATCTACTCCAACCAGAGTCTGCACGCTGCAAGTGCCCATCATTCTGTGCTTGTTCTGGTCTAGACTTAGGTATTACAGGTGCAGTTGCAGGAGGTGAATAGATCAGATTCCTCCTTTAATCATAGCTGTGTCATACTTAATAGTAAGAACCATGTTAGTTTGGCTTAGATTCTTCCCTACTGGAGAAGAAAAACAAAGCAACAACCAAAAAAAAAGTCTTTCCCAATAATGTACTTCGCAAAGCAACACCCCAGTTCTGCTTATAAACTTCTCCTGAAACTAACCTTTTCCCAAGAAGAGAATATGAATGTATGGTTTTAGGGAGAGGAAGAAAAACACATAAACGAAATGTTTTTTTCTCAAGTGTGCTAACAATTAAAATCTCCGTGCTGAAATTGGAACATTTAACCAACAAAGCGAAACAACTACTCTAAGCAACTTATTTGAGTTTGCCTATTCTCACAAAGCAGGCTGATGCAGTAGGATTGGCACAGTCCTGGTGGGCTCAGCCTGAGCCCTCCCTGCAGGGAAGCTTTTCTGTACCAATCATGTACAAGCCATCTGCACGCTTCTTGTTTACGAGGCTGAATTGGTGTGGGAGTTGAGAAGGTGAGAGTACTGTATGGCCAGCTGGATGACAGACTTAAACCTGTGAAAGCAGAGGAGGCATTAGGAAGAGCAGTGTGTCTGCCCTCTTCTCCTGCAGCCGTGGCTACCCATTGTATCCCATCTCAGGAGGTGGAGCACACACACTGAAGGCGTAGCAGTGCCATCAGTCATCTCTACAGCCAAGCGAAGCCAAGTCAAAAAAAAACAAAAAAACAAAAACCAGAAAGGTGAGTATCAAAAATAAAACATAAAACAAAGCAAGGATGTCCTCATTTTTCCAGCAAGGCCTTAGATTTCAGCACAGCAGTAGCGCTCTTCCCCGAAAATGTTAAGATGCGCTGAATTTGTGAACGCTTCATAGGCAAATGTGTGGGATCTGAAGCTTTTCCCTTTGTTGGTCAGGAGGGAACATAGGCAGGTAACATGTTTCAGAGGTGAATGGAGTTCTGACTCCTGCAGGTGTAAAAGCAGGTATTGACGGGATGGATCTGGGTTTTTTACAGGAATTTTGGGAATTGTTAGATGAGATGTCCCCAAAAGGACTGCAAGGGAATTTTTCTACTTTTTCTTCAAGAGATTGTATTAACAGACATTTCCATTCTGAGTGCAGAGGTATATAGGCGTGCTTCATAGGAAGAGTATTTGAACTCCTTAGAGAACCTGACCTGATGTAAATGTTTCTTGTTAAGACCATTCAGTTGCCTTCTCTAATATCTGCCCTGCACTTGGCACCTATTAGATATGAAGGTAACGTGTGGCCAAAAGAATGTATGTCCAGAATCTGCACTTTGTGTCTGAGTATTGGCAGTGTTATGCAATAAGAACATGTCCAGCAGAAAAGCAAACAAGGTCAATAGAGAATCTGTTGTGTTTGTCAAAAGGTTTAGCAAAGAAGCTCCTGCCTTTCCGTGGGGAGATCATGTTCTTCTCAGAAAAGGAGAAAAAATTATAGGCTCCTCCAGAAGGGATTTATGGAAATGAAATTCGAAGAGCAGAAAAATATTTTGTTGCCTTGTTATTGGATGTGATTGTGCTGAAAAAGGCTGGCCAAAGATTTTAGATGCTTTTTTTTCTTTTTTTCTCAGTATGTGCCGACAATGAGAATGAACTAGAGGCAGACCAGCAGATGGACAACTTGTACCTGAAAGCTTTGGAGGGATTTATTGCCGTGGTGACACAGGATGGAGACATGATCTTTTTGTCAGAGAATGTCAACAAATACATGGGTCTCACCCAGGTAACTTTGTTCCCTCGCACTTTCCTGTCATTGTAATACAATTCCTAGAAACTAGGCATATGCCTACATGCAGAAAAACAAGTCTGCATTTCTGGAAAAAATAAAAAATAAAATAGAAATAGACTGTCTTATTTGTCAGGCAGATGCCCCGTACACCAGGCCGCACTGTTTCTGTTGTTGTTTTCTCTCTCCATTTCTATCAAAGTTATAGTGTCTTTGGATACTGGAAACGAACCCAAAGCTGCTGTTAGTGTATTTAATTGTAGCAACATTTTCTTCTAAACAAATGATATTTAAAAGCATATAAATGAGCAACTGAAATTCTCATTAAGAAAAGACAAGTCCCCCCCAAAATTGTCCCTGATCTGTTTGATTCACATTATTTTCTGTACGTATTGCTCTTATTTAAATAAGGATCATTTTTATTTCTAAATAGGTGGAATTAACTGGACACAGCATTTTTGACTTCACTCATCCATGTGATCATGAAGAAATTAGAGAGAATCTGAGTCTGAAAAATGGTAATACTGAAATAAAGAGTTTGCTTTTAAATAACCAAATGAAGTAATTGGCCGATAGTAGAGATCTGTTAGTCATAGTAAAGAGAATTTTTGTTCCTAGAGCAATCATCAACTGTTATTCAATTCTTTGCAGATTTGTTTTGCTTTGTTTTGCTAAATGCTGCTTATGTATGATAGACCTCAGAGCTGTTTGTTTAGTGTTTTCCTTTCATCAAGTTAAAACAGGTAGAATGTTTTCTCTTATAACTCTTCGCGAAGATTTATGTGCTGCAAGCTAAAACATAAGTTTTAATGCAAAAAGTCCCATTTAAATCTCACTTAAAGTTTATGATCTACAAACTGCTTTTCAGTGGTCCACGCATCTTTGATGGTCTCTGCAGTTATGTTACCTGAGAATTAGTCTATTATTTTTATTGCATCTTTTGTGCTTATAAACAGGAGAAATCAGGAAACAAAACTGAGAAAACTCATTTGCCACTTTCCTTTTGTAGGTCCAGGCTTCGGAAAGAAAAACAAGGAGATGTCAACTGAACGTGACTTCTTCATGAGGATGAAATGCACTGTTACCAACAGAGGCAGAACAGTTAACCTCAAATCTGCCACATGGAAGGTACCATTTTAGCCATAAGTGTTGACTTTGTTGGGTTTTTTTGTTTATTTGTTTTATTTTTAAGAAGACATTCTGGATTGTAGGGAACATATGTTATGAGACTGTTTTTCATTCACAAATTGTTATTTCAGGTTTTGCACTGCACTGGACAAGTTAAGGTGTACAACACTTGTCCTCCTCATACTTTGTGTGGGTATAAAGAGCCTCTTCTCACCTGCCTTATAATAATGTGTGAGCCTATTCAGCATCCTTCAAATATTGATATCCCTCTGGACAGCAAGACCTTCATGAGTCGCCATAGCATGGACATGAAATTCACCTACTGTGATGACAGGTAAACTCAACTGATTTCTCCTTTTCATGGACATTTCAATTTTATCCAAAACAAGCAGTCAGCAGTCAGTTAGCAGTCAAGCTGCCTTCCTGTGTAGACCTGATAAGCAAGGACTGAAAGAAAGTACAATCTGTTACTCAAATCTCAATTTAGACAAAACAGTACTCCTGCTGCATTTCTTCCACTTCCAAGTGAGAAATTCGACTTTGCTGGCAGAAGACAAGACAACTTAGAGCCATAAACATTAGTTTCTTGAGTCTTAAATTGAAGAGTACAGAGAGTTTCTGTTATGTTTTTAGAGAATACCTCTAGGGACATGCCTTATAGACCTTAGTCAAGGACTGTCTAATAGTTGTTTTGGCCTAAGTTACTGTTATCAGTTAGTTGGAAAAGTAGTTTATGCTCTAGAATAACTAAGAACTGCTAAGGCACCCAGAGCTCTGAAAGGAGTTGGTGCTCAAAGAAGAGCGATTATCCTTTACTGTTTATCTATGTGCACATTTTAGAGGTGAAGTGGAGAAGATCCAGGGACAGCTAGGGTGCAGTGCCCTCCGCTCTTCAGACTCTTGAAAGAATGGAGGTCCCCATAGTCTCTCTGCCTGTTTTCACTAGGATCTCCATGGTGTTTCATACCATCTGTCTTTTCTCCCTGCCTATATATGATAACCACCTTCCTTGCCTGTGTGTGAACCAGAGGGCTCACTCAAGGTTCCTGAAGGTTCCTCGTGTTCCCTGCTTTCAGAGAAAGTAGTGCCTGTATACTTTGGGTTATTGTTGCTTTTTTCTCTTCTCTTCTTCTTTTTTTTTTTTTTTTAAATGCTTATTAATTCATCCTAGAGGGTGGTGGGCACAAAACAGGCTGCCCATGGCAGTGGGCACAGTCTTGAGCTGTTGGAGCTCAAGGAACAGTAGGACAGCACTGTCAGACACAGGGCTTGGGTGTTGGGTGGTGATGTGTGGAGCCAAGAGGTGGAGTCAGTGATCCCTGAATTTAATTTGAAATTTTCTGATGGTTTTATGTGACGTCGCTCTCATTCAGAGATGTTTGCAGCCACTGGGATCTGTAGGGTTGTCAGTGGGTTTATATACATGCTTAAATCTTAATAAAAACTCACAGGATTGAGTCCTTATTTATTTGCTTGATCTTTTGAAGGCTTTTTAAAAGTTGTTCTAACCAAGATTATTATTTTAAATAGTATG
Source organism: Tetrao urogallus (assembly GCF_951394365.1). NCBI lineage: Eukaryota > Metazoa > Chordata > Aves > Galliformes > Phasianidae > Tetrao > Tetrao urogallus. The sequence continues at coordinate 26,065,930 of NC_136814.1, forward strand.
ATGCATCAGCCTTATAAACAAGCTGGTTTAGCAGCTGTGGATGAGAGCAGGGTTACAAGTGTGAAACTCATGACTGACCTTATTCTGACCTCTCTGGGAATTTAGCAGCAAGTCTGTTGTAATTAGAAATGTGCTATGGAGTAACTGCAATAAAATACATTCCTTTATTGTTCAGTACTTTAAAGATGAGAGTATTGAGATATCAGTAGGATTTTGCTATTAGGAGGAAAAGTCAAACAAGACAATAGTGATTCATCATTTTAAAAAAAAACAATGTACTGGTGCCATAAACTTACTCAGTGGTTGATTTCAAGAGTCTACCAGAAGGTTTTGCTATATTGCATCATTCTCATGTCTCTACCAGAATTGATGCTTGAGCAATTATAAGTGCAAATTTGCAGGACTGATACTTTTCTGTGGAAGATATATTGCCTGCCCAGGGAGGTGGTGGAGTCGCAGTCCCTGGCAGTGTTCAAGAGGCGTCTGGACGACGTGCTGCGTATGGAGATGATATACAGGGAAAACCTTTCATGTAGCAGTGAAATGCAACAGCATCCTCTGAATTACATAACTTGTAAGGAATTTCAGAGATTTCTCGTTAAAACAAAACAACCAAACTGCATCTCTGTTGCTAAATAATTTAGTTGGGAGGCTTCATTCATGTTTTACTGAAATTATGATAAGCCATGAAAAGCCAGCCAGGCCAGAGAAGGAAATAAACCTCTCACACGTTTCAGGTTCTTCCCAGTCAGTCCTGGCTCTCTTCCCTCCCACAGGGATGTTGGTCTCTCTCCAGCGGGTGACACCTCAGCAGACACATAAAAATGTAAAACACTCAGCTGTTCTTATCAAATTTGGTGCTGCTAGACGAATGGCATTAAAGGAGTAGCTTATGCCAGGAATGTAAATCCAGGCCGAGGAGCGAGAAAGGAAAGGCAGCATGAGGCAGTCGGATGCCTAAACCCTGCTCAGTGCACTCAGCCTTTCTGCAGCAGCGTGACAAGGCTGTCATGGATCATTTCACCACGAGAGATCATTGTGTGTTCTGAGCTCAGGGCTGATATCCTGGGAGCAGCGTGCCTCCTCACGCAGTCTGAGGACCCTCTTTGCAGTTCATCTGGTGTGAAGAGGTCTACCCTCTGGACTTCTTCCACAGTGTTTTTATTTTTGAAGCATCTAGTTCAAAAATTCTAAGATTTCAGAGGCATATTGTAATGAATGGCCATTATGCTCAGCCTTACTCATGATGCAAGCATCCACTTTCAGTGTGAAGCTCAAATACATACAAAAGATGGCTACATGCAACGGAAATGTATCCATTGCAGAAAATGAAGGTGGCATCAGTCATCTCCTTAGGAAAGCCCATTGTCTTTTTATGTGACAAAAGAATACACTGATTACCTTTCAACAGTAAGTAACAAAAATTAGATGGCTAGTATAAAGCCCCTTGATCATTTAGGGTTTTCCTCAGGAGGGTGCAGGGACAGGGAAGACATGACATGGGTAAGCCATGAAGTGAATAAGACTGGCCTTTCTTCATCTGAAATGTCTGAGATAGTAGCCTTTATGTTTTGCCTTCCAAATATAAAATGCGTATATATGTGGGTCTGTTACTTGCCTGTGGCTACGTGGGAAGGATTTGTATTCTTAAAACAATTTTAGCAAGGTGGTGAACCCACAAAGACAGGGATTTTGAGACATAAAATACTAAACATTGTTCCACAACTCAAATTCTTGTTTTTCTAAATGCCTGCTTTAGCCGTTCCTGGAGGGTGATTTAAAAACATTCCCTTGCTCCGCTTATCTTGGCTAAGTGGTTTTCAGGAAGGATTATTTTAGCTGTAATACGGAAATGCTGATCAGTGACACAATTCAATAATCCAAGTGAGGACTTAGTTCAGCTGCATGAGGCTTCGTGTCAGGGACAATCTCCTGAGAGGGTGTTTTAGTCACAAAGGGGCAAGTCTTTGGGTGAAAGAAGTTCTGTTACTTTAGTGGCAGTGATGATGCTCAGCATATCTTCCTGTGCAGGGCCACTGGGACAACGGGTAGACAGAAATAACTGCAGCGTGTTTCTGCGGTGGAAAAATCCACAAAACAAAGACCAAAACTCTATTTGTGTTTGATGGAAAACTCCCAAAGTACTTCAGGTACCCACAGGTACAAAGGAAACAAATACCCTGTATCTTTGAGGGAACCGGGGCTTTGAAAGCACAGTGGGTGATGTGGCCTTGTAGGTGATGCTGACTTTGTACCTTCACCCCCAAGACCTCTGTGGGGTGCTGTGGAGTGGAGGGGGAGGTGCTCTTTGCCCCAGATGACAGTGTGTGGCATGTGTGAGAGAAGCACAAGGGAGAAAATCTGTCTTGCACAATGAGAGAGGACTGCGCATGCAGGTTAGCCATTCTGGAGGCTGTCGCAAACCCATTCCCTGGCACCGATATACTGGAAAGCATATGTTGCGCATTACTGTAAAGGCATTTCTGCTTTGGGGAATTGTGTGTTCCTGGTTACAAGAAACCCAATTAGTTACACTCTTTTTGCTTTTTCTTGATTGGGATTTTGTAATGGAAGAATTGAAGAATAAAAGTGGGCGATGGAGGATGCGCAGTGATTCTAAATATGATTGTGCAGGAAGATGCAATTCCAATAGTGTTGGTTCCAATCTGTTTTCTTCTAATATGAGCATAACGCAGTTGAGAGGACGCTGGATTGTTTTGTACTTCCAGTTAGGACTGTGTAAAACGGAAATATGCAAGCACAGCTCCTGACAAGAGGTTTTAAGTTGCTTTTCCATTTGACCTATATTTGGAGAATATTTTCAAATTGTGTGAGAAAGCAAATAAGCATGTGAAAGGATGTCCTGTCCCTTCTCCATCCCCGCTCAGGGTTAATGCAGCAGGGAGAGGAGCAGAGTGATAGCTGAAATCAGAGGTTTGCATTTGGCAAAACTGGCTCTTTTTTTTTTTTTTCCCTCTGAATTATTGCGTAGAGCAGGAATAAGAGCATTTGTTAATAAATAAACTTTGTTTTAGATAGACCAAGGGTGGAGGAGAGACAGAGTACTCTTGCCGTTCGCAGTGTACCCTTATTGATTTTTTTCCTTAGCAGGGCAGATACACCCCATCAGGACAGCTCTGCCTCTGAGGAGAGTGGGTGGGGATCTCAGCTTTGTGCATTTGGTTGGCATGGGTTAGAGTGGGAGATGCCGTGAAAAATTCCCTGTCTCACTGCCTTCTGTGACAGCACCATCTGGAGCCACCTTACCGGAGGGAAGGCTGGTGCTCAGCAGGAGTGCCACACCACAGTGCTTGCCCAGCTTTACCCTAGAGGCAGTGACTGTTTGGGCTCATTCTCATTCTCTCTGGGCTTTAGGTCATTCAACTTTAAGTATAACTTTGTTTGTTTGTTTGTTAGTTGCCAGCAAGACCAATTTAACTTCAATAACTTGGTAACAGTTTGAATACAGAAAGGCTTTGTTAAGGGATCCACACCCTCGCATACACAGAGTCCACACAAGGGCTGACAAATACACACCCAGCTATTTTCTCTGAGCAGTAAACATTACAGTAGGGTTGCACAAAGAGCCTGGCTTCTTGGTCCTGTTAGCTCTCACTATACTATTTTAACTCAAGTAATGTTATACAATAAAAAGCTTTGTACTCCTGCAAAGAGACAGAAAAACACCAAAACCCAATTAAAAAAAATAGATAAATAAAACACCTGAAATAGTTCATCTCTTACGAGATGTGGCCGTGGAGAGTGAGCTTCGTTTATGCTTTTCTATGTCTCAAAATGAATAGAAAGGCCAAAGTTGTACCTGTCCAGGTATAGCATTCAAATTCATCGTTTTACTTAACACAGAAGTCTCCACTTTCATCTCAAGAGATGGCCGTATGAACTGAAAAAGTGAAAAAGAGCACTTAAATAGTGGTAGTTGGGGCAGACACGCATTGGAGGGCTGCTGCCCATCTCTTAATGTGTTCTTTGAGATTTGGACCTTGCTGCATTTTGGGGACAAGTTTAGCTCAGAAAACTGGAGTGCTGCTTTGGCAAAATTAGGATTACCCCAAAGCTGTTTGTGCTCCATAAAGGGCTGCTTAGCAGGAGCACAAACAGCCTTTCAGCCCACCTGTCCTCTTCAACAAAAATTGGTATTCTTCTAATGCCTCCAATTCAGCTTTTACAGAAACAAAGAAAACACAAAGCCTAACGTGGTAGGAAAGCCATCCAAAATCGCCGTACAGTTTGTTTTCCAATTTTGTCATTCCACAACTTGTCCAAAAAACAGTTTTCCATCTAGTGCCTAAGTTAAAGTAGAGGCTTTGTTTTCTGGACTCAGGTTTTGTAAATGACCCATTTGTACCACAGGAAAAAAAAAAAAAAATCCATATAAATTTCTGAGACTTTTTTTTTACTTTGGTACTCCTCATAGCTCTGTGGTATGCTTTTTGCTTTGCACTTCCTCCTCTGCATGCTCATTTGACGTTCTGTATTGCTGAGAGACTGCTGTGGAAAGCATGCAGATTTTGGAGGCTGCACTAGAATGGCCAAACTCAATGCAGTGCCCTAGCAGTGTCAGTGCAGAGGCTGTTACAGCCCTTGCTGTGTTTCAACTTCGGTGCCGCTCTGCCAGTCTTCCGCAAATGCCTTGGGTAGGCACAGGACCGTGTGATGGACACAGGGGAAGATGTTGGCCCCAACATCTGTGAGCATCAAAGCTCACTGGAGTTAGCAGCACCAGAGGAGGGAGGAAGAAAGGAGCATGCGACCTGTCAGCTCTCGCTCCAGAAAGCAATGCTGTTAGCAATTCTTGGACAGAAAACACTTGTTATAAAATAGTGGTATTTGAAAGTGTATCTAGGAAATGTTGCCAGCCAGCTCTTTAGTGTTTGGGGCTGAGTGAAAGACATAGATAGTTCCAGAAAAAAAACATTTTACTCCCAGGAGTGTTTGAAGAGAAATGTAATGAAGCCAATACCAGAATAATAGATCAGTTAGCAAGGGCAGTGAGGCTGGTTAGACAATTTGTGCTTAAAAGTAACTTCTTAAAAACAATTGTTTATGACTGGTGTTTCGCTGTTGCTTGGTGTGGCTTTGGTCAGTCCTGTCAGGTTTGTGAGTATCTTTTTGTATACTTTTTTGTTGGTTGTAGTAAAAACCTACATGCCATTTGCTAACTTGAATCCAAGACAAAATTTGATCTAATCAAACTTGGCATTATCACAGATGGATCATACCACAAGTCTTCCTATGCCATGGAATAAGGAGAAGGGTAATTTTGTAAAGAGGAACACGTACTTGTTAAGAGCTTGTTAGTAAGGAGTAACTTGAGAGGGGAATTACAGGATTGAAGTAGACAGTGTTGGCATAGAGATTGCAATTCATCTGTGAGAGGAGTTAAGAGTCCCTTAGCTTGCTGTAATGCATATGTTTTGCTTGCTATCTCAGTCCCATTGTTGCCATCCTCTACAGCTGGTTTTGGATTTGCATTGGTGCTTCTGGGTGCATGCTGCTGCTTTTATTTCATTACTTCTATTTCCTTTTCCTTCTTTGCATGCAATTCCTACTTGCTTTTGAGCTTCAAATGAGTGGATTAAGATTAAATTATGAACTTCCTGAATTTTAGAAACCTTCCCCTTGTGCTGAGCTCCAAACTAACCTGCTAGCTCTATGGTGCTCTGCCATTGTGTAACCAAAGGGTATAGTTTCAGTGTTTAAAGACTTTGTATTTACACTGATCTGGAAAAAGCCTCTGGCTGCTTGCTCCAGTAGGTTCACACGACTGCAAGCAAAAAATGTACTTTGAGCCTTAATTTAATTAGGGCTCCTTCTGTATTCAGTGCGTTCTCCTGACATTTTAGCTCTTCTGAACCACTCATTATGAGGACTCTTGCTTTTATTAAAATGAAAAGGCATTTGTGGTTTCAAAGAAAAGTTAAGAGTAGACTGTGTCACAATTTAAATGATCAGCAACTTGCCAGTGAAGAGTGATTCAAGAATTCCCCTTTTGTTGGTCTAATGGTAAGCATAAACAAAGCTATAAACACAAACAGAAGACCAGGTTATCTGGGGGAATGCAGTAAAATCAGCAACTGTCTGCTTAGCTGAACCTTTACGAGCTCAGGTTCATTCCATGGAGATGAGGATGGAGAGCAGTTTTCAGCGTGACCAACCAAGGTGTCCTGGGGGTATGAGCTTCTGTGGAGGTGAGGGAAAAGCTGACTCAACACCTTGGCTTTCAAACTGTACACAAAATAGCTGCATCTGATTCATCTTCCTTGCTCGAGGGGGATCTAGATGACTGCCATGCTCTTGTTCTGTTTGTGTTACAGTATTTACATGTCTGTCTTGTAAAGACATGCTTCTATCTGGAGGGCTGGGCCACAACTGTCCTTCCAAGCAGTGCATAAAAGTGGAGATGTGCATCTTGGAAGTAGCAGTGCAGTAATGCTACTAATCAAATGTGGTGTCAGATAAATCCTTCTGGGGGAGCTTAGTTATGAGGCATAAAACTTGGGCAGTGCTGTTCATGGCAGGTATGTGGTGTAAGATGTGACCCTCTTTCCAAACTTCCTGGCTTTTTAAGGTTTATGACAGCCAAGCAGTTGATTTGTAGTTGTTTTGGTACTTCTCCGTGTAGTACTGTGGGTGATTTTTGCAGTTTCAAAGCTAGGAAGAGGCATCCAAGACCACTGTTGCTGACTTGAAAAACAGTAATGCTTCCGTGTTTTCCCGGGAGATGTGTGATATCTGTAACTTTTGAATGCATATAGAGGATTTTTAAAATTATTATTATTTTACTAACTGTATTTTCTGTAAATGTGTGTGTATGATGGTTTTAATTCAAATTTAACTTAGGAATAAAGAACCCTTCTCCTCCACCCCCTCATTAGAGAGATTCATCTGCACAGTGTGCTGACCTATTTTCATTTACTCAGGAACTGGTGACAAACCGTGCCTTGCCTGAGTACTCAGAAAAGCTCTGAAAAAAGTCCATTTTTTTTTTTTTTTTTCAGATCATAGCTTTCTTTGTGTAAAATCCTACTTAGCTTGTGGATTAGTCACCCAAGTAACCTAATCCACATGGTGAAGTTCTCATACAATTGAGAAACACTAAGTGAAAGAGCTGATTTTTTTTCTTTTAACTGTCCTTAATTACTCACCTTGCTTTTTTATTAAATGTAATACCAAAAGCAGTGAATTAACACTTTCATATACGTAAGCTTTTACAATTTATATACTTTCAAACCTGGTGGTGCCAGCCACTATTCCTTTGCCTTGCGTGCATTTGTTTTTGAATGATGGTAGTGGGAGTTTCTATGGGTAGGGAACAGGTTGAGAACTTAGTCAGCAACAATTTCCTTGTTCTGAGCTTCTATAGGAGATACTGTACAATGAGTCTGGGAAAATTTGCAACATGTGCAATGATGACCATCCTAGGTATTTCTAGGAATAGAGTAGTAGTATTAAAAGCCAATCTATTCTTAACATGGAAATATTTAAGAACATGATTGGAAATCCTCTGTAGTTTCTAAAGTGTAGGGAAGTTCAGGATTTCTCACACAGTAGTTTTAATCCTTTTTTTTTAAGGACTAGAAGTGAGTGCTGTGATGTACTGTCAGATGTGAATTTTAAATGTTTGGCTTTTCTTAACCTAGAATAACAGAATTGATTGGATACCACCCAGAGGAGTTGCTGGGCCGTTCAGCATATGAGTTCTACCATGCCTTGGACTCAGAGAACATGACCAAAAGTCATCAGAACTGTAAGTCACTCTCTTAGTTTTCTTCAGTTTGCAAATAATAAGCCACAGCTAGTAGATACCTCAGTAAGTAGTGGAAAATGTAAGTGCGCCCTGTGTGTGAGGATGGGTATTTATGCGCATGTATTCTTAGAAAAAAGAATAGGTTCTTTCTTTGTAAGAAAGTTTACGTTACCATGTTTGTCTTGCTGAAAACTGCTGCTGCTCTTTCTACATGGTTTGATTTTTGCCATACTTAAAACTAAATTTGGATCATAGCTAAAAGAGGATCTTTCTTTCAGGAGTAATACAAAGATCAGTTGAAAAATTGAAAAGCTGAGTTAGACAGTATTAGCTTGGTGAGAAGTGCATTTACTGGTTTATCATTCTGGTGTACTGTTGGTCTACTGTCTGGCTCAGCAACAAGGGCGGCTGTAAAGAGTAGAAGGAAGAGCTTAGTACAGCATATTTCTAAATGTTCTTCTACCAAAAAAACTCTCTCATCACTCAAAAGAGATGTGCAAAGAGACTTTCTAAACGGGGTATTCATTATACAGACTATATATACTGCCAGAAACACATTCTTCTTGTTACTCTTATGCCTAAACTGCCAGCCTTAGCTGTTTTTGATGTGAAATACCTGAGTCGTTTTGGTAACGGAGATCAGAGCCAAGATCTGTTCCTTCTATTTGGCAGATATCTTAAAATTGCTTGATTCAAACCTGCAGTCTCTGTCCTTAAAGGTGGCACAGTGGCTGGAGACAGCATAGTGCCCTAACATGCAAATTATGCTTCCTATGTCTGGCTTTACAACCAGTGAACTAGTGGCGCATGGGAGAATACTCAGCAAAGAACCACTAAAATTTCTGTTGCTGCTGTTTTAATAAAAACAAGGCAGAGCTGCTAGGCTGGAGAACACAAGTTATAAACAAAAACATAAACCGCCTTGTAGTTATTATGATCAATGTCTCTGTGGCTCAGGAAGGACTGTGATTTACATCATGTCTGTAGGGAATTACCCAGCAAATGCACTTAGAAGAAAGTATTTTCTGTACATCTTGGAGAAAAGTGTCAGTAAAGAGTAGCTGTCTGACTTTAAGGAGAAAAAGGGAATACAGTGTATTGTTAGCTGCAATGGCAAGGATTCAGGACAGCTTTCAGTTGAACATTATTTGAAAGAATGTTTGGCAGTGATTAAAATTGGGTGCTGTATAACAGTGTTAGTGTGAATCATCGGGTTTCCAGAGCTGCTGAAGAAAAAAATAATAATAATCACACCATACTTACAGATTCTCTGGGAACATATTTGTTAAAATTGTTTCTTTGAAAATGTGTTCATGCTTTTAACAGTGAGAAAGAGTGATACTTACAGATAGGATGTGGGTAGCCCATGATGGGCTAGAAGTAATCCTGTGAGGAAATAGGTGACTATGCTTTACAGTTGGTTTTGAGTTGTTGAGTTACATCTGTTGAGTTGCTGAGTTCTCATCTAAGAATGAGAATACTAGAGGGAATAAAATGAGAGTTGGCAAATTTTTTGGTGGCTGAAAAGAGCCCATGTTGTTTATCCCTGTCTAATTAATTAGATAGGACCATTGAATCAGGACCTGTTTGTGTAAGGATTTCTGGATTGCTTTTACTAGTACTCTTGACCAGGTATTGATGGTGGCTTCTCCTCGATGTAGCAATTGGAATCATCTCACAAAGGGCTTAAGTTGATGCTTGACAGCCCTTTGTGTCTACTGAAAGTATCATGTTCTACAGACTTGTGCTGTTGGACATGAGGGTTGGTCAAGATGCTGAATGAAGTCAAAAGTGAGAGAGGGGGTGAGGTATACTAGCAAAAGTGCTGAAAATACAGTGCATTACACAGATAGAAAATATTCAGAATCAGACTCATCCTAGTGCATATGGTGCTATACAAGGTCAGCATGGATCATCTCTACTGGTCAACACTCCATGCTATGATTAACAGCATATATACTGTTACCCTCAACAGAATTGTCAGTCAGACATTTTAGCAATTCAGAGGATGACCACAAAGACAAATTAGAAAATCCCTAGGTTTAGGAAAATCCCATTATTACTGAGATGTTGTCTAATGCAAAAGATTACCAAGCAAGCATGTAGCTTGTACAGGACTGAACTGCTTCTTCCTGGCCATATTCATTCATGCATGAAAATATCCACTTCTTAGCTTGTATTAAGAGATGTAAATCAGAATACAGTACTAAACACAGCATTCATGATCAGCACCCTTGTATGTAACAAACAATATTTTTTAAATGAGAAATATACAACAGTATAGTGATCAATTCTGTCACTTAGTATTGTAGAGATGTATAGAAAATAGAAGGAAAGTGAAGCTTAAGTCATAGAATGGCTTAGATTGGAGTGGACCTTAAAGATAATCTAGTTCTGACCCCTTGCTGTGGGCAGGGGCCTAGTTAAACCTCATTAAATCCTCATGTGCCCACTTTTTGAGCCTGTCCAGGTCCCTCTGGATGGCGTCCCTCCCTTCTGTTATGTAACCACAACTCCCCTTGGTGTCATCAGCAAACTTGCTGAGGATGCACTCAATCCCACTGTCTGTCACTGATAAAGATGCTGAAAAGCACCAGTCCCAAGACAGACCCCTGGGGGGCACCACTAGTGACCAGCTTCCACCTGGAAATAGAGATATTGACAGCAACCGTCTGTCTATGACCATCCAACCAAGTCTTTATCCATCAAATAGTCCTGCCTTCAAATCCTTATCTCTCCGATTCTGAGGTTCTGAGGTAAGGATGTGATGCAGGACCATGTCAAAGGCCTTGCACAAGTCCATTAAAGAGGAAGAAAGAGAGAAACCTCAAATGAGTCTAATAAATAAAGCAGGACTCCTTTCCTTTTCTTCCTTTAAATTTAGTCATAAATCATGCTCATTGCAGTTCTACTGTACTGCAGGTTTGTTTGTTTTCATTGCCAAAGTTTCTTCATTAACAGCCTTGTGTTCAAGCAAGGCACAGTAGTGCTTGTGTTCTTAAGAATAGTTGCATATACAATATGAAAGTCTTAAGTCATCATCAGTAGATTAGAAAGTGGCAGTATTTAGCAGACCTTGTTTTTCACACATTATGCAAACAAGATGTAAGTATGTTTTATTGCATACGCCTGTACAAATGATTGACTGTAGAGTTATATTTTCCAATTTAGTGATTAATAGTCTGTAATTACTTCCATTTAGGCTTTGGTCTTGTTGCCATTAAAACCAATGAGAATTTCACTGTTGACTTCAGTGGAGAACTGAATGTCACTGTCTGGGACATGTTTCTTGGTAATGCACCTAGGATACACCTAGAATAGAATGCACCTTTCTATTCCCAACAGTAAGGTGTAGAATATGAATGTATTTTGTTGACATGTTAGTAATTCTGTAAAAATCCAGGCATGCATGTATATATCTATTTTTAAATGTATATTTTAAAAGAAAAAAAATATAGTTCACTCTGAATCCAGAACCTTGAATACAGTGTTGATAACAAAGTCAGCAGTTACAAGTGTATTAGTAATTTATGAGATTACCCCAAGGAGTGATTCTGCTGTACTTTATTATATCAGAACATGACATGCTTTGAATAATAATAATAAAAAAGATTAAAGCAGTAAAAAGCTTCTTTGTAATGTAGCAGGCGCCTACGCCGTGACTCTTATTGATGAGCTGATGATTAGGAAGCTGTGTAATTGTGTTTCACAAGCAGAGCAGAACAGTTCAGTCACTAAAACACTTTGAAATGAAAGCCTTTTGATTTTGTTCTGCCAGAAATATTTAATCAATAAAGGTAATGTTCTACTTTGTCTAAATAAATTAAATGAAGGATGATTAAATATTCCTAGGAAGAAAACAAACAAACAAACTTCAGAGATAAAAAGATAAACACAGTGACAATTATCTACAATGCAGTTGTGTTTCACAGGGTTGGATTGTGGGTTTGTATTGAGGCAATGTAGGAGAGAGCGACAATAAATAGTCACTGTTGAGTGGCCACATTCACAAGGAATTATTCTGTGCAAAGAATGCAGAAATAAGTTCCAGTCTTATTGAGTAAAATGCTTTATTTTTAGGGCATTGCTTTGATGACATACTGTCTTCACACATAAAACTGTTTAAAAGGAAAAACTGCCAAAGTGTTGAGTTCGCCAGTTCCCATTTAGGTACTCAGTGTAATTATGTCTGCATACAAATAAATACATTCTTGTTTGTACTGCTTGTGTACTCCAGCCCTAATTTTACTGCTATTGATCACTAGGAGTTCCTAGTTTTTTCAAATGAACAGTTGTAAATTGCATGACAATATGCCTTGCTTTTAAGAAAAGTGTATATGAGGCAGACATCATAAAACTACATTTTAGATGTCCGGAGCTCCACGTTGAAATTCCATTCTTTTCTAATATTTCAAAACACCTTGGGAACCTTCACCTTTTGAACGCCTACATGAAACTTTAAACCTGAATTGTGCTGTCGTCAGTATATTGCTTGAGAAACACAGGCCAGTTCAAATAAAACATTTGGAGTTCACGTTATTTGATTTTTCACATGAGTCTCAGTTCCTTCTCTTTTGTTAATTCCAAGCTATTACAGAGAACCAAAACTAGATAAATAAGATGTTTTTTCTTTCTCAATGTTGATACCTTTTTAAAAGTGATGTTACTTCTTCAACCACTTGAAACCAATATTGTGCTAAGGCTGCTTTCACTTCATTTGTGTTGTTGGTGCCTTCGGCTCCTGACTAGGCGTGAAAAAGAGATAGGTATGGAATTAAACCATGAGAATTACTTTATTGTGGGTATTGCTTTTAAATCGTCTGACCCTTGGTTTTGTCCACCACCTAAATTAGGGAGACTATTGAATAATTTCCTAAATCAATTTGGGAACCAAAATTGAGAGCAATTCTACTGGAACAGAAACTTTCAAGAAATATGCAGTCAGCAGACTTTACTTTTTAGGGCAATTAGAATCTTATACTAAATAAAAAAACCAAACAAACAACCATGCATTGATCTAAATACTCAGACAATCTAAAGGTCTCAAATGCCAAGTGTCTTGAGAGGAGAGCTCAGCTTAGCAGACTCATTTATATTGAAAATAGCTGATTTTTTCTAGAAGTTGAGCATCATTGGCCACCCTGCTGATGACGGGGGGGACTGGTTCTAAATGATCTTTATGATCCCTTTCAACCTGGCCATTCTACAATCACTGTTTACAAATGTTTTAGTGCAGTTCTGCATAATGAAAACTTGGGAGCAGTTGTATTTAAACAAGTGTTACGTATTATGCACTCTTACTTGTGCTGCTACCTTATTTTTATCTCTCTGCTCCCATTTCTTAGTGTGTACAAAAGGTCAAGTGGTGACTGGCCAGTACCGTATGCTTGCCAAGCATGGTGGATATGTGTGGCTGGAAACTCAAGGGACCGTCATTTACAACACGCGCAACCTACAGCCTCAGTGTATCATCTGTGTCAACTATGTGCTGAGGTAAGTTGTGCAGAACAGAAAAAACATTTCTGAATCCTTGGGCTGGAAAAAATGCAAGGATGAGAAATATTTTTGAAGGGTCTATTTATCCAGTGCTGCTATGCTGAAATCAGTTTAGTCATGTTTGTTCAATCTTGTTTACTGATGTTAGACATTGATGAAGAATGTGGCATGCCTGTTCCCATACAAGCTGTTGAATTACACCACAGCCTTTTTCTTCTGCTTTGCTGGTGAAGCAGAACATAAGGCCTGCACTAAAGATTTTATTGTGCAATGCAACTACTAAATGCATTTTATTTTTCTAGTACTGTGACAGAGAGAGAATACTCAGTAGTAAGTGTATCTTGTGTTCCTAGGAAAAGCCATTTTCTTTTCAAAAAACAGAAGCACAGATTAATCTCTGTCTTGAAAAGCTCATGTATTTTTGGTCCTAGACAGGGCCTAAATAAAATACTTATTTGAGTGATAGTCTGGGTCATTGTAGCCCTGAGTACATCCCTTTAAAAACCAGAGCAACAAAGCCCTGAGTATTCTCACAGAAGTCCTGACCACATTCTCTGCGTCATCTGAGATTGTGGTGCTCAGCAACACTGGAACTGTGCCTTGTCTGTCAAGAGCCTGGCATTCAGCTGTGAGAAACCAAAAATACTCTTAGAGCAACCTTTAGAGAGTTATAATACCTGACTTTACCACATCTTTTTCCTTTAGGGTGCTAAGTACTTAAACTCTTTCTTCTTCTTTCTAGTGAAATTGAGAAGAATGATATTGTCTTCTCTATGGACCAAACGGAGTCGCTCTTCAAGCCTCACCTGTTGACGATGAGCAGTGCCTTTGAGAACGGGATCTCAGGGAGGGACAAGAGTGATTTATTGTTTACTAAGCTAAAAGAAGAACCAGAGGAACTTGCACAGCTGGCTCCAACACCTGGAGATGCCATTATTTCCCTGGATTTTGGTTAGTATTTGTGTAAATAATTTCTGTGCAACAAAGAGCCACATATGAGCCTATGTTTAGAAACTTAATAGACCAGGTCTGTTTCTGCTGTATGTATAAATCAAGAGTAACAGTGATAGGAGCTCATGTGCTCGCATTAGTGGAAAATTTCTGTGAAAGAGGGCAGAATCAGACTGAACAAGATAAAGTCTTTGTGAACTTACTTACTGTTATGGCAACTAGGATTAGCGTTTACTGTTAGTGAATAGCCGGAATTATATCATAACAGGCACAAGCTAAAAGCATCCATTAATATTGTACTATTAACACTGCTAGAACTCCATCCAGGGATACAGAAGTTTGAAGAAACCCCTGCCTATTCCAGTGCTGTTTTGACACCAAACAAACCGTGGCCAGTAGAAGTGAAAAGCCATGCTGCTCAAGGTGAAACGCTGACAATGCCGTCCTTTACAATGCCTCAGATTGCACCTGGCAGCAGTACTCCGAGTGTAAGCAGCAACAGTAGCTGTTCCACGGTAAGAAAAGCTTTTAAAAAATGCAAAAGTGATGTTCTCTATGCAAGTCCCATCAGGAGATGATATTTTCATGTTAGCAGTCCTGTCTCAATGCTTGTAACAAGACCAGCATATCTATATCCCTACTGTACTGTGTATTTTTATCCTATGCTGTTTGTGCAGGAAAGCACTGATAGCAAAAATGTCAGATGGAAACTATATCTCGCCTTTATATTGCATTCTTTGTTTTCCTCTGTCTCACTAAGTAATTATGAACCAACTAGTCTATAAACCAGCTAGTAGATGAACTTGCTACCATCTTACATGGAATTAGCCTTAAATGAAACTCCAGTGTTAAGTGGTCTGGTCATTAGCAAAATTCCCCTCAGGCCAGTCCTCTTTCTGTTTGTTTACGAAACAATAGTCTCTATCAAGAAAGTTTACCCGACTCTGGCTTTTGAGAGTGGCTTCACAGAGTTTACTGCTGAAAGAATGAATGAGTTTTCCAGGGTACTGCCCTCGAGAGCAAGAGCTACTCTTATCAGAACTTTGCTAGATGACTACTAGGCTAGGACTCAACTGGATTTTGGAGACCTTCAAGGTCAGGCTGGACCAGACTCCGAACAACTCAATCTTGCTGTAGGTGTCTCTGTTCATTGCAGGGCTTTTAGCAGTCCTGTCTAACTCAAAATTATTTTATGTCCGCTTTTAATAAAATTATTGAGGTAGTGTAAAGTGTTATAATTTCTTGACAAAATAATTGAATAGTACATGTCTCATGTTATTAGTATGATGTGCCCAAAAAAAAAACAAAACAAAAAAAACATTTAAACTAACAGGACAACTAAGTTGTTGTATTGGGTGCCTTTGTTAAATCACTGTGACTCTCTAAGTTTATAGTGACCGTTAATCTGATGTTGGAGGAAATGATATGGTAGAAATGTAGTTGAGTATGCTAAGCTGTAGTTGTTTTGGCTTCTTATAGCCAATTGTTATTTCTGCGCAGCCAAACAGTCCAGAAGATTACTACACTTCTGTGGATGAAGATCTTAAGATTGAGGTGATTGAAAAACTCTTTGCCATGGACACAGAGTCAAAAAGTCGGTGCAACTCCCAGGTAAGAATCTAATATCTCTCCCAAAACCATAAAAATTGGCCCTCTGTTAGCAGACAGTAGTAGAGATGCATGCAGATACAGTGTCATAACATGTACACCAAAACTTAGATGCACTGCACTAACACAAGCATATGCTTTGAAAAGCTGAGGCATCCACTTCTATCCCTTACAATATGAAGCAATTACCTTGGAGGTGTCACTGTGGCAGTGCTGAAAAGAGAGAAGCAGAGCTTCAGAAATTGGAAGCTTCTGTAGACTGGATAAGGAATATAAGCAGCACCTGTTTTTTGTTGATCTGGCCTGATGATTAGTGACTAAACATCATTTCTTGAACAAAATATAAATAAATTAACTCCTGTAAAACCTCAAAATGAAAAATGTTGTCAATTAACCCCACAAGACAGCTAAACCCATGCAGCCACTTGCTCACTCCCTCCATTAGGATGAGCAAGACAACTGGAAGGGTGAAATTGGGTTGAGATAAAGACAGCTTAGTTTGCAAAAGCAAAAGCTACACGTGCAAGCAAAGCAAAATAAGGAATTCATTCACTACTGCTCATTGGCAGGCAGATGTTCAGCCATTTCCAGGAAAACAGCACTCCATCACATGTAGCAGTTTCTTGGGAAAACAAACACTGTAACTGAATGCCTCCCAGCTTCTTCTTCTTTCTCCCAGCTCTTATTGCTTAGCATAATGTCATGCGGTATAGGATATCCTTTTGGTCATCTGGGGTCAGCTGTTCTAGCTGTGCTCCCTCCCAGTTTCTTATCCATCACCGGCCTACTCCACTGGTGGGGCAAGGTGCAGAACAGAGAAAGCCTTAACTCTTTGTAAGCACTACTAAGCAATAGCTAAAACACTGACCACAAGTCCAAAATATAATGCTGTGTGAGCTACTGTGAGTGAGATTAACGCTGTCTGAACCGGAATGAGTACACATATATGCAATTCATAGTAATAATGTTTTGTTTGTTTGTTTCTTTGTTTTTAATATGGAGCAGCTAGCCACTTTCATTTACATAAATTTGTCATGCAGTGTTGTTGTGTTGTTTTTTTTTTTAAACTTCGTATCTCCCAACTGGTGTATCACATCACAGTGCCACAACTGTTGTTAACTTCTAGGTTTCTCATTAACTTCTTTCATTTTTGTGCAGACTGACTTCAATGAACTGGACCTTGAAACCTTAGCTCCTTACATTCCTATGGATGGAGAAGATTTCCAGCTAAGCCCTATCTGCCAAGAAGAACATCCTCTCTCTGAAAGTGCACAAAATACCCAGCAGAGTCTAAGTAGCATGAGTACCATTTTCCAACCTCTTGCTTCTGCTTCACAGAATCAGTTCCTCCCAGAGAAATATTTCCCACAGCTATCAAATAAAAACATTAACCCTGGTTCTGGGTCCCTATCATCTGTGTTCTTCAACAATATGAGTAGGTCATCGTTGCCACCATACCACAACCAAGCCAGCACTCCACTGTCTTCGATGGGGGGTAGACCGAACACTCAGTGGCCACCTGATCCGCCGTTAGAATATGTTCCTGCTAAATGGAGACTCATGGATAAATACTCAGGAACCCTATCAAATTCCCCCTCTGGACCCCCAGTACATTCTCCCAACGTGCACATATATAAAAAAAGGTAAGAATTTATGTTTTCCATGTATTACACTTAGGAAATATTTGGGCAGAAAGGGGTAGATTTCTTGAATGCATACAACTCGTGTTTGTGCTTAGCAGGGAGACAGGCGTAGCTTTCAAAATCCTAAGATTAAAAATCTCATGACTCTTTTCCATATTATTTTTATGCCTGAGTGGAGATTTTAGAGGCTGTTCATGCTAGCCTTTGATCTCCAAAGTTCCCAAAGTCTGTGGGATGACTGATAAAAGGAAACAAAGACATTCAACATACAGTGTCATGTGTCAGAGGCATCTTAAATAGGTGAAATAGATGAAAGAAGAATCTGTATAAATGAAAAAGATAGTTTAGATTTGCCTTCTTGCTCACCCAGAAATCTTTTTTCAACAGGGCGCTGGATGGTTTGGGACAAAGAAGCATAGATATAAACCCAGCAAGAATTGCTTTGTCTAATAGTTTGAAACTGAAGCGACAATTGGATTATGAAGAGCAAGCACTGCAACAGCTGAGTGGGGTAATCATAAGAAAATGCATCCCCTTCAAACTTTTGTATGTACCAAGATCACCAGCATAATCATTCATTTTGCTTTTCTCCAAACTGTAGGGAGATCTATCTGTCATTAACCCATCTCAGTTAATGTGGAAGAGAATGAAATTTCTCAAAGGGGAAAACTGTTCCTTGCTTACAGAAAAGAAGTCCCTCAGCACAAGTGTTCTTACAGGTAAGGGAAAATAAATTGATTTTGCAATGTTAAGCTAGTTTGAATAGAAAGAAAAACTATTTTGTAAGGACATGTCAAATAAGCTCTGTGGAAAAAAAAATACAAAGAAGGTAAAATTCAAGATCGAGTTGTATAGCTTACTGTTAAACAATTTATAGTATGTTTTATAGATGCCAAGTAGATTGTTTATTCGTATATTGTCCATACCTTGGGAGGTAAACAGGGAGCAGTTTAATAGAGGTAGATTTACCTAGTGCTGATCTAATGTGCAGACATTTCAGAGCTAGAACTGATGCTTTCTCTCTAAAACACTGTTGTTCATTCTCCACATATCTTTAGTACAATACTACTTCCAGATGATACTGTTTCTAGACTTTAGATATCCCTACACTGTGTCACTGTCACACCGAGGAACAATTTGCTTCAAATTAGTATTAGCTACTATAACAATTACAATGGCTTGATTTAATTTTTTTTTTGTTTTCTCCTGTATGAATTAGATGAGTTTGTCTGCAACTCGAGAGGTCTGAGCCAACCAATGAATCAACTGCAGCAGCAGCAGCAGCAGCAGCCCACCTGTGGCAGTACTGGTGAAAATCTGAAAGCAGGAGCATTTTCCCCTCAGTTTTACAGTCCCCATTATCAGGACTATACTGTGCAGTCAGCTCACAAAGTGTCAGGTAAGAGATACAGAGTCCAATACAGAGGCTGAAAAACGTTGGCATTTAGTTCCACTACTGATTCCATGAGAATAAAACTTTTAACAAAAAAGTTAGAGAATGTGAAACCGAGAGTCAATTGCATAGTGTTCCACACAATGAAAAATTAATTTGGTTGTTAAAAGTTTCACGTTAAATATTTACATTTGTGATATATGAGGAAAAACAGTTTTTCCCCCTTCATTTCGGTTGAACTAGTACCTTTGTTACCTTAGTGGTCTAGTCATCATCTTACATGTTCTTGTCTTGTGATCAAATTGATTAAACTGTATTAAGCAGCTTCAGTGCAGCAGTGATAGCTGAGGTTTCTAGGTTACAGACCAAAGGCTGCCTTCTAAAAATTAGTATCTGCAGTGAAAGGAAACAAATGGAGACAGCAAGGCTGTCAATTTATGAACTATGTTTCTATAGCTTTCTTCATTTGCACCAGTGTCATTTTCCTCAATCTGAATTTAGTGTGGAATGGAAAACATTGTGCTTGTAACCCCTAAAGGCAGAGATGATTGCATTTGCTCTGAAAATGTGAACTGTTGGTAGTTAAAGGTGTACTGGCATAAGTACAATACAAAGCAGTAACTGGTATAAACAGAAGAGGGAAGAGAGGAGAGAAACATTCTCTCACTATCATTCTCTCCCTCTGATGTCAGCATCCTGACTTACTTTTACTGTTTCAGGTGTGACGAGTCGTCTGCTGGGGTCTTCCTTTGAACCTTATTTGCTGCCTGAGTTGACAAGATATGACTGTGAGGTAAACGTCCCTGTTTTGGGCAGTTCCACGCTTCTGCAGGGCAGTGAACTGCTCAGAGCCCTGGACCAGGCAACCTGAGCAGTCCTGCAGTATTCCTTGGCCTATACTGTTCAAAACAGCTTCAGTTTTTAAATATATTTTTGCAAGTAGGCGATTTCTAATACCAATACACTTTTACAGGATTTTACATAGATATTGAATCTGTCCATGTTACCAAATAGTGGCCTTTTGAAGTTACTCACTTTTATTATTCACATTAAAGAAATACATCTACTGTATTTTCTCTATTCCAATTAAAGTGTTGTTTAGAGAGATTGATTAGCCTCCCTTTATCTTGTTACCAGTAATTTATACTTTCAAATTTCCTTCAATTTTCATGCTAGGAAAAAGCTGTGCCTCGTTGCGTGATACTTTGGCTGCAGTACTGCAAAGATTTATTTTTATTGCCAAAGACAAATGAAACAAATTTGATCTCCAACCACAGTTTTTTGTTCATTTGCCAAATTGAAATCCTTTGAGTCTTTCTGTTTTCTAGCATTTATTGCTTTGTAACTTTTAATAACTTCTGGAAAAGCATACTAAAGAGAAATCCCAGCCTTCCTCCCCTCCCCTTCAGTTTTATACACCTTGGTGAAAGAAATGTGAATGGTGAACTACAGTGTTTGTGGGCATCTGTGAAGGTTGCACATTGTAAGCTTTTTGTTCCCTCTGAATCAAGTCACGGTCTCAGCTGACTTAACCTGTCTTAGTGCTAGAGACACAAGAGTCCTACAGATTTATCCCAGTGGAGGATTCAGACCTGTGTTTTTGTTTGTGTTGGGGTTTCTTGCTTGTTGTATTTTTGGTTTTGTTTTTTTTTTTTCTTTGTCGTACCCTTCATTTTTTACACAAAACAGATTTTGTGTTTTGGTTTTTTTTATTATTATTATTATTATTTCTCTTTGGGTCAGTTGTTAATCAGCTCTTGGTACTTTTGCTATATCTAGAACGCAACAAAGTTAAGAACCCGTAGTATTTCTTGGAATGTTTCTGACACTTCAGGAATCTGACCATTGGCCAGAACTAACACCTCTGAATACTACTAGCTTTTATCATGATGTATGGCTGGCTAGCAAGATAATTTCAATATTGAAACGAGAAGTAGTATTTTCTGGCATATTATGCTAACTTAATTGTAAGTGGACAAAAAGAATTAAGAATGGTGTAGTGAGATGAATTACTGACAGGTTTTTCTCATTTTAACTTACCTTATATTTTAATCAAGAGCTGAGATGTTACTGAACTCAGCCAGATGTTTTCAGGACTCTTTTTCAACTATGATGTACTGTCATGCACATTTTTAGAAATAAGGCTATGAATGCTTTCAAATGTTGATGTTTGAAAATTGGAGTGTATTTAAGCAGCAAAAATATTAAAACTAATAGAAGTAGGTGGGCAGTTCTGCCTTTGAAATAGCTACGTATTGAGATATTTATTGAAATCCATCTCGTTTCCTCCACTGGTATAAATCGTTGTGGCTTCACAGAAAAAAATGGAACAGTGGCAATGTACAGAAGGTATAAAATCTGGCCCAGAAACTGAGAACAAAGATAATTGGTTTTAGATATTCAGTTCCACTGAAGCCTGTTTTATGATTTTGCTTTCTACATGCACTGACACTTGCAGAGAGGGAGCCTTGGGTTCATAGAGCACTTCAGAAATTGCTGTGTTAAGTGAGTCTTAACCATACATACTGTGCACTCTTTTGAAAGTGAAAGATCTTATGTTAGTAGTGGTATATAGTGTCAAATAAAAATTCCAATAGTCCTTATTGCAGGCAGATCTTTCAAGAGTTGTTTTGTTTTGTGCTCTTTTTTTCTTTTTACCAAAAATAAGCTACTCATAAAGTGAATTTATTCCTATGGGAAAAGGATAGTGTAAGAGTCAACATGTAATGAATGAAAGTTGGCAAGCCAGATTTGACATTTTTCAGTGGCAAGGACTTAAAGGCATCAAAGACTAAAGACACTTGAATACTGCTTCTTTTCTGTTTCTTATTTGTGTATTTTCAGCATTAAAAATGTTATATAGCCTAACAGTTTACTAAAACACTCTGGAAAAATATTCCATCTTAATATTAATCATACTTTTTATCATAATTATTTCATAATCTATATTGCTGAATTCTTATTGACAATATTATAACTATATGGGAACTTTAATTTGATAAGGAAATGTATTTTGACACTGATACCTTATTAAAGTATACTGATTCTAAATACTTTGTGACTCATTTGCTATGAATTTGTCATTTATTGTATCATTGTAAAACAAAAGTATTTATTAAATTATTTATAGAAAATAAAGGTTTGCATTGATCTTTAAAAAAGGTGGACAGTACAGGCCTTTGTCAGCTTAATTCCCAGCTCTCATCTACGAGTAACTTCGTTCTTCCACTTTAAGTTTACCTTCCAGCTTTCCTCATATGGGATATTAATACCTTGCAGACCACACTTGTGTTCTCAAACTTTTCCTGCTTGTTATATGGACTTCTGCTTCAATTTCAAATGTGTGTAACAGATGCTGCTATACAAAATATTGATAATAATTTAATGACACAAGTACTTGCCTAGAGAGGTGGCCTGTGACTTTTGAAGCTGAATTGCTGCGGGATCCCACTTCAGTTTCTGTAGCAGTGGCATCATTCTGTGCTGGCAGTCCTGAGGCCCTGAGCATGGCCCCAGCAGATCTAAGCTGCTGCTTCGGCTAGTCCTGTTTTGCAATGCTGCTGCTCAACACTTCCATGCTTTTCCATGTAGGAATTGCTATTTCTGACAGTGCAGTAACACTAATCACACTGTAAGAGAACAGACATTAAAACCATCATTTTCAGACAAGCAAACAGTATCAACAGAATTCTATAGCAAGTCCTCAACATCCTAGTGTCTCTTGTGATTCTAATAGAATTGAAAAAAATGCCCAGAAGATTCAGAGCAAGTTCCAACTACCCTTTCAGCCAGGACACCAGTCCCTAAGCAGTACTGAGATCCCTGGGCACGAGGTAGTTCATTGCATTCTCTTGCAGTGGTGCACAGAGCACTGGCTGACAACACTCAGCCCATAACACAGCAGCTCTTGTTCAAGGTGGTGACTATTACTTTTCCTCAGGGAGCTTTATAAAGCTACTCACATACATGCCAGATTTTTTTTTCCCCCCCCCATCTGCAGAGAAGTAGAAATTTTCACCTACATTTAAGTAAACAGCATTGTTTTCTTCCTCACCCCAGCTCTCCCATTATAGACTTCCCAAGAGACAAAAAAAAAAATTCTAGGAAAAAGAAAATCCTTAACAGTGTTTTGTTAGGACAAAGCCATCTGCCACTGCCACAGCTCCACTCTTCTGAGGCCACACATTAGCCCAGCGCCATCACCCGTGCCTTTCCCAGACTGTATTCAGTGCCGTTTGCCTAGTCAACAGAAGCAGCAAAAGCACCACTGGAAGATGTAGCAATTTGTATGTACCCCATTTTTGGAGTGTCCGCATTGAAAATGGCTTCAAATAAATAAAATGAGAAAAAAAAAACATCTGCTACTCAGTTTTGAAGCATGACCTACTTCTTCATCATCACCTTCACACCTCTTTCACCTTCACCTCGATGCTTTGCTTCAAGCTAAATCCTGACAATAAACATCAGAAGCACAAACAGTTTTTTCCACAACTTTTGAAATTGAGAGCAATATTGAGCGATTTTCCCAAGTGCCTGAATTCTGTTTATGAGGCCTGAACAATTTCTTAGCCATGAGATGTGGTGTGTTTTTTCTTTTAGTTCTATTAAGCACCATGGAGCTACAACCAGCAGAAAGAAAACCTGGGTTTGCGTTTCCCCCAAACACGTGATTTGGGTTTTAGGTCAAAAATCAAGCCTCAGAGAGTTACACACACATGCACTAGAGCACCTTGAGAGCCTATTACAATCTTGATGGACACTAACATCCTTGCTTGATGTGCAATTGCTGAATCCCAATGTATCCCCTTATATTTTCAGACCTAGGCAATCGTTACGCACTCCTTCCTGATTTTGTCCGGGCAGATTGAAGTTGGAGAACTGCAGGCTGTACTGGAGGAAGGTGACTCACAAGGATCCCTCTGTGCTGTATAACCCATAAGTCAGAAAAATAGAAGGCTGAAATTCCCACAGCTAAACTTAAACTGACTCATAGAGCAGCCAGACAGTGACAGTAAAACAAATGATCACAATGTCAATTCAGTAGCTTTCCTGAATAATTCTTTCTAAAAGACATTGACAGGGATGCATTTTCCCAGTTACGAGCATATTTATACAATTGAATTTCACTGAAAGTCTCAGTAAAAATAAATTTTAAAAAATCTAAAAAAAATAAAATAAAATAAAATAAAAACAAAAACAAAAACACAACCATCAGCTTGAAAGCCTTGCTCTCTTTCTCCCAAGATGTGCCTAGAGGCCAAATCTAAAGCGGAAGGAGAAAGCACAAATCCTAAACAATCACAGCTGACAAAAACCCAGACCAAAGCCCACAGTTCCCTGACTCTATTTTGAAGCAGAATTTGCATGACTTCTAAGTGGCAAACCACAAAAGTTGCATCCTGCAACAAGCCTTAAGATCAATAGAAATACATGCTTTTTTAATTCACCCCTCCTCCACACAACAGCTCCACATTAGTACTCAGGATCAAATGAAGCATAAAATGGGTGTCGCTGCCACTCATTTTAGGTAAGTCACAGGCCAGCTACTGGCTTTCTTCCTGGCAGGGCACACAATACTAATTGTGTCTATCACCTAGCAAGCATGGACTGTACTGAAGCTTAACTACAATCCCCAAAACTCCATGGAGTTAACAGAAAGCAAAACAGCAGAGGTGTGCTAGAAAAACAGGTTGCTCTCCATTATTTTAACTGCAACTGCAATTAAAATAATCATAGTTAATCATAGAATCATTTATGTTGGAAGACACCCTACAGGGGTCATAAAGATGAGCTTTCCTGTGCTTTGCTCAACTACATAAATGCTTGTATTTATCAGCCTGTTTTCACCTTTAGCATAGCTTGCTGTTCACAGCTTCCATTTCTTTAAACTTCAGTAATATTTTGGTATCAGAACTTTCAGGGTGAACTTTCATCACTGCAGGCATCTCAAAGATGAAGGAAACAGCAACACCAAATATTTTAATTTTCAGGCAACCTCCCTCTCCCTGTCCAAAAACTCCCCTCTGCAGAAAAGTCTGTTCAATGATAGCCAATGCTTTGAACTCTTGGAACAATTAGACACTTGTTTTGCTCTTATCTAACACAACACTGCCTTCCCCAGATCCACAGTGACCCATACTTCAAGTCTGCACAAAGCCACCCAAACATTTTGAAAAGCGGACAAAAATGTGGCTTCTGCAACCATCAATTAAATCTTAATATACTGAACAAACACTTGTGCTTTCATTTTTAGAGTGACTTTCCCAGCCTCAGCCCATACAAGCTCTCCCTCCCCCCATGCAAAACCAAGAAGAAAGCATCTTTAGAAAAACAAAGTCACTAAAATACTCATCTGGGTAACCAGCAGAGAAACCAAGAACCAGTGAATACCTGGAACTCAAGTTCCTTTGAAAGATGGGACTCAACAGAGCTCTTATTGTTCCTTTTGGAACGTAGGCCCCACTGAGCAGTTTGTTTGTACTGGGGTTTTGTATCAGAAACATGAACACACATGCTGCTAAAAAGAGTTTTATTCAACCGGGATTTCTTCTGCTCAGTGCATTAATTCCACTAACATATACTGGAAATAATAAACAGAGTGAAAAATGTCCATGCTCAGTGTTTCAAGCACCAGAAGAGGTTCAGCAGCAGCCTGCTGTGCTGACCCAAAATGCATGTCTCAAATCATTCTTACAGCAGGTTCTCTTCAAAACCTGCCAGGAGAACGCTTTCCCTGGTGGGTATGGGTTGTGTGGGTCCCAAGTGAGCCGCCTCAGAGCACAAGAAGTGCTCCTGCCTGCCTGCTGCTGAGCCATTCCCAAGGATATTTCCAAGAACATGGAGAAACGTGATCCTACACCTTCCTCCTCCCTTCTCCCCACATTACGTCTCCTTTCCAGGGAAATCTCTCAATGTTTGAGTCCTAAAGGCAAAACTCTGTCCTCACTAATGCCGAGGAAATAAATCTCACATGCTTACTCAGCCCACGTAACAATCTGATGGCTGAGGGGTGCCCCAAAAGCAGATGCCTCAGAGGCTGGTGGGAACCCTGCTGTCCTCCATCATTCCAGGGTTGTGCTCTTCCACGAGCTGTACCCAGCACAGGTCACCTGTACAAAACCCATCTCCTCAAGTTCAGTATAGATGATCCCCCTTTGTAGTGAGAATAAGAGCACAAATGAGCCTGGGAATGCGTTCCTCCTAAGGTTCATGGAGCTTACCTAGTAGATGTGCACTACAGAGAAATACTGTGTGTGGCAAAAGCTGCTGAATGGGAAACTTTCCCCAAAAGCTCTCAAAAGAAATAAAATAAAAATCATACTTTCCACTTTCACACTAGACACCAAACTTCACTTTTAAAGTGCACTGTGCACCCAGTGTGCTTTGGATTGCATCCTACCCTGCTTCTCCCGGTGAGCCAAGCCACAATGGCAGCAGCTTGCAAGGACCTACAGCAGCATTGTGAAGTCCCACCAGCCAGCCCTCATATGGAAAGGCAGCACTCTCTCACATTAGCTAATTTCACAGCAGTCAGATACTGACCTGCTTTACTGCAACCCACAGCCTTGCCCTTCATTTCCTAAACACCAGGATGCTGAATTCTCCTGAGTATCACCAGCTTGCTTTTTCACAATATCCAACAGCATTTAGATATCCTCTTCCAGATGCTCTTATTGGAAATGAAGATGGTGCAATTGCATACGGAGTTCTGGGATCTTAATTGTATCAGTGTGAGTCATCTCTAGAAGCAGTGCAGCAGCACCAAAACCTGCATTCAAATCTTTGTTCTTTATTTTTTCCTCTAAAAAAGTGTGCTGCAGAACAAAAAGATTTGCATTCTGCAAAGCACACAATGCAGTTTGACAACATAAGATGTCTGCAGCACTGAATCAGCTTCTAAATCAAAGAGGTACAGTCTTGCAGGATTAAGCTCCGTTAAGAAAACTCAATATTTGAAGACAAATCTTTAAGACAATATGATGTAGCTCTACTGTTAAAGCTAAAATATGAGAGACCGTGTTACTCCTGCACTGCACAGTACCAAACAAGCATTATAACACTGAAGTCATCATCTTGTATGACCTCTGAAGGCCCAACTAAACAGGTATCTTTGTAACAGCTAAGGCAAAAGGACAGAATACGTTCAGAGGCAGAAGTAAGCAGCATACAAAGAGGTCTTTTTTTAAATAATGCAGACTGTTCTCTCCATTTTTGCCATGAAAACAAGTAGACTTTCATCTATTTCCACCCAGTCAAAACATGTTCCTGCTCAACATTTATTTCTACTGAAAATTTATCACTTCTACTTATTTTTTCAGTGTCATTAAAGAAAAACAAACAAAAAATAAAACCCACCCTGCTCATTTATTTGGATTTTTTTTTGTTTTTGGTGTCTCCCCTTAACAGCTACAGTAACTTAGTTTACAGACTTTAAAAATGAACTACTTAGAAAACTTAACTTTGTAAACAGTTCAGAGAAGATGGATGTCATACTTCCATTTCCAAGAAGCAGTCTGCGTGGATTTTAGTACAATCACTTCATGTCTATGTCATGTTTCATTTTCATGCTCCACTTTACAAGCCCACTAATCAGAGTAATGAGGTTGAATGTGAGGAAATCCCTTTGTTTCAAGCTGAACAGGCTCTGAAATCACATTTATAATGGTCTTTCTCTGCTTATTGAATTCCCATTTTCAAGCAATAGCAAAAAAAAAAAATAATAATAATAATGGCATCATAGAATTTTTCTACTAAACTTCAAAGGAAGAAAGCCATTCTATTACAACATCTCCTGCAACTTACAGGAGATAGGGTTACACATTGATGTAAGAGTCGAAGTGTCTTCCACTCTGCAAACATGTTTAAATGGGAACACAATCTTACTAACTGCTTTAATAGGGCAACAAATAAGTCCCATATGTTCCAAATCAGTGGTATAAGTTTGTCCAGTGAGCAAAGGCCTGTCTGCAGGCAGTGGGGAGTTTGTGCCATGCTGACCCATCTCCCACACAAAGGAGTTGATTCCTCCCATGCCCGTGTACCATGTTTCTAGGACCTGAACACGGTCTGGAGCCTTCCTGGTTCATTAACCCATCTGAAGTGTGAGCCACACATATATGGATAATCTGCTAGAGGAGACAAGTTAGAAGCAGAGATGGAAATTCCCACTCTGGGATTCATTACAGAGCTGTCACAAGCTGTAATACAAATATGCCAGAGCTTCTCAGAGTTTTTTGTCACGACTTGATAGGACTACAAAGAGACTTACAAAGGAATACAAACCATTATGAGCCTGTGCCACAGAAGGCAGCACTGTCAACTGCCACACAATTCTGTTGAACATGAAATCGTAATTACAAAATATTCTTGACTTGAATTTGCTTATTGAGATTTATTTATTTATTTAAGTATCACATACAAATCTCCACCCCACCTTTGCTTTGGAAAGCTCAGTAGTAGTCAGCATACGACCACATGCAATATACGCAGTATATTGCAATCAAACAAAGTTTTGATTCTGGTCCACTGAACACCTTAAATAGCAGCTAAGAACATCTGTTGAGACAGTAACAAGAATACTGCAGAATTTTGGGCAACAGAGAACTCCATCTGTACTGTCCAAATTACTGCGGTATCACTGGAGCTGCTCAGTGTGCATATGAGGTTCAGACGTGGTTCAGAGTTGCTGAATTATGCTTAGATGCACTCCTACAAGGGCACAGAGATGGGGGAGGGGAGGTTAACTTTCAGCCCACAGCACCATCTCTCAAGTGGTGCCATGGCTGAAATCCAGCAAAAGGATGGCTCCCATTCAAAGCATACTTTTCTCTAAAGAGAGAATCCAGGTAAAACATTTCCTCCTAAAGCCGTAAGTCAAACATGAGAAATGCTCTTTTAATACATCCTACGCTGCAACAGAAGCTTCACACATCACCGTAAGTTACTAAGAGAAGAGTCGGCAAGGCTGTACAAGCTTTAGAGGTACCACATGCCTAAACCTTCGGCCCGATCAATTCATGGAGATGAGGTACAGGTTTGTTGTGGCCAACGTTATCTCTACATCAGCCCATCAGCCTGGTTAAGCTTCACCCAGAGCACACACTGGGTCACAAGATTGGTCTCAAAAACATCAGTGTGGCATATGCAGGTGGCTTTTGGCCAGTGCCTACATCCACTCACAGAAAACAGACCCTTGAGAGTCTTTTTGCTTTGCTCTCCCTCACAAACCTGAGCCAGCCTCCAGCAGGACCGTGGAAGGCAAGTTGTTGGGAGCTGGGAGTATCTGAAGAATTGCATAGAGAAAAAGCATTTCAGCTTTCAACTATCTCAAGTGATCCTCTAATGTTTAATTAGGAATAAATACAGAACAAACAAAATGTTGGATCCTTTCATAAGTATTTCAACAGGCATACACTAGTTTGTTAAAGAGGAGCTTCTTTCCAGCGTGGCAGACTCCCTCTACTCAAGAGCTGAAGAAAAACCAAGTAATCTGATAAATAAAGCAAAAGGCATCTTCCAAAACAGACACTTTTGGCAAAAAATGCTGAAGCCACCAAACTGATTAGTAAGTTTAAGCAGGGTGACTGTCTAATGACAGACAGCTATCCCTCACAGTCAGCTTTAAGACACAGCTGACGTTAAAATCAACATGCAGCTTTCCTGAAGTCTTCAAACGCTGCACTGCCTCCCAGACATGGGAAAAGAATAAAACTGCCCGAGTAGCTTGGCTTTGGCATAGAAAGAGAGAGTTAATTAAAGAACTGGGTTAATCCCAAGCCGTGCTGTGTAAGAAGCTCCATTATACCTGCTGCACAATAGGTGGGATCCATTTTCTTTGAGCAGTGCTTATGTAAGATGTTAATTGAAGACTGCATCTCATTTAACAAATACTGCCCTAAGTCAAACTATCTCCTGACGAACAAGAGGTAGGTAGGGCAGATTGCTGGAGGGACTGCTGCAGGAAGATCATAAACTACAGCATATGGGTGAAGAGCAGGTGAACTCAAGTGAGTTCAAAGGTGGAAGATGAAACATGGTCTAGAGATGCCAGAGATTCGGGAGGAGTCTCAGAACAGGACTGCCTGCGTTTCTCAAGGTGAGAGAGTGCAGCCTTTTCCTTATTACTACACTTCCTGATTTCTCTCTTATTTTGGGTGTAGTCTGGTTTGGGTCCCTCTGGAGAAGCAACCTGACCTACAGAACGCTTCCTCTTATGCTGCTTCTGTAGCCCCACACCAGGGTGAAGGGATGAGCACCTCACAAAAACTCCATGACACTCATGTTTCTGTGGGGCAATTGAGGGGCTCAGGCGCCCCATGGCTTTTTCACAGAGCTATCAGAGCAAACCACACATGACTGGTGAATCCACAGATACATCTTTTCACTGGCAAATGTGGAAGTGGCGTGCAGAGGCCCTGCAGAGCATGGCCACAGCTGGTACAGGGCTGCCTTCACCTCCTGCTCATGCCACCCCAGCTGTGCAACCCAGCTGGGCGCTGGGGACTGGCACAAACTGGCACAGCAGGGAGAGCCAAAAAACAATGTGGAGAGAGCAGAGAAATACAACGCAGACCCTCTGCTGCCACACCACACTACTTGGACAGCACAAATGCCAAGAAACCTCAGGTTCTTGTCTTTGCACTCTATGGCAGCAAGAGTCTGCTGGGTGCAATATCATCAACCCATTTCCACATCAAAGGGCTCCAGGGGAAGAGCCAGCACAACAGTTTCAACAGGAAGACTGGGAAATGGAGACCACACCAGACAGCACCCAAACAGCAGCTCTTCCTTTATTTTAGGAGCAGAGATCTGCAGACTTCCTAAGGGTGCTTAGACAGGTCCTGAACATCAGTCTTGGTGCTACAATTCATAAGTGAGAGTGTATGTTGCATGGTGAGCAGCACATTCCCAAGCACTGAACACATGAAGGAAGGAGGCTATACAGCCATGCGGGCAGGAACTATGGGTGTGGAAGCGGCCACTGACACAGAAAGGGGACAAGACCCCTTTCTCCTAACCCCATTGGTCTCACTGGTGATTTGAAGATCTCTAGAGCAGTATTTTTCTGCCTCTGTTGGTTTTCAAGGGATCTTGATGCCATTTGTGGCTCTACAGATATAAACAATGCGAAGCATGTTAGAGGAATTTTATACACAGAATGACAAAGTGGAGCAGGTGTTTAAATCAGCCTCTACCTCTAGGCATTCACTGTTGACCAGTAATGCTCTAACACCACTGCTGTGTACTTCTTTTTGGCTTAACAGCATGCTTTCATGTGAAACCTCTAGCTACTTTGCGGTCATCTCTTCCTGCTCATCCTGCCTTGCTCATATCAACAAAAGCAGTATTTTATACAAAAGAAATCAACACGCCTGCTAGCTGGAGCACATCCTCACTAGAGACAAAAGTATCATGGTACCATAACAACTCCTTTCTCCCATGTTTCCAAGAGAATAGTGTGCCCTATTTGATGGAGACACACTCTGTCTCCAGCATTTATGTCACTAAGCAATCACTAATAGCTAAACTCCCGAATTCTGATACTAAACAGCAGCAAGAGTGAGTGCACAAGCATCACGTAATACATACACTTAACACAACTCAAATGAGATGCAGCAAGATCCAGGGCAGTTAGTGGAACCTGCTCACAGTAAACTAACAGAGCTGCCTTTATGAATTTAAAAATGCAAATTTTATTTAGAACTCTTGCACATGTTCCTTCACTTTTATTCACTGGAAATAGCCCAGCTGCTATCCCTGTAGTTTAAATATTAACCACCATCCTTCTGAAGGAACTTCAGCTGCACGAAGTGAGCAAAGACAAACAAAAGTAAGTAATGTACCTCAATTCCATTTCAAAACTAACAAACTCATTGCTCAGACAAACAAAACCGTTTACAGAACAAATGATAGTCCACAGAACACCAGTAAGAGAGGCCACATTATTGTTAATTCTCATCCTTCACCATTCCCATCTTATTCACTCCTCACTTCATGTCTCCAGATAGCACAGTCCAATCTCAGCACAGAGAATTTCTGAATTCAACAGAAACCAGTTAAAGGGTGGGAGGCTGTTTCCAACACTTATATTTCAGGCAGAATTTCAGACCTGAAGAAGGGTTCTCAATCCCAAAGCATTAGCCTTCTAAAAGACAATCAACCATGTGCAAATGAACACTACCATTTCTCTGAAACAGCTTAGCACTGAAAATTAAGTTTTTAATGGTCTTTCCTCGGGTGTATTTTCCCACAAGCATTTACATAAGAAAAGTGGAGTAATGAAGATTATGTAGGCTAGTTAATATACGAACTTGTACTTCGATACCAAAAGCTGAGGCTTCAGATCTCATCTGAAGGTATTTTGAGTGAAAATGTAATACTTCAGTGCAAGTGAGATCTTAAAAATGAGAGGCTCTGGGTGGGTGCTGCAATTTAAAGTTTCTCATCATGGAAACTGGGCATGATTACACATCCCCATGCTGACTATTTAGTTATGTAAATGAATCCTAAATCTCAGGACTGAATTTTAAATAAAGTTGAGTTATATCATGTTTACTTACAGATACACCACAATTCATGCAAACTTTATCCAATTGAAGTTTTTATCATTTGAAATATCATAAATACACATTATTCTTCTCTATGCTGCTCAGTTTCCTGATAGATGCAAAAAATACACATTTCACTGAGAGAATTAAATGTTTACCCTTCTCAGGAATGACAAGACACAAAATGATCTCTTGTCTGGAGACTTAATTATCTTTGCAAATAAAAAATGGAGACATTATGGTCTGTCTAGTCTTATAGATGCAAAACCATTCAGTTCAGGAAATCTTCAAGCATGGTATAAACCAAGAACTGATCACATTTTCTTGTCCATAAAGGCACGTTAAAAACTTGCTTCTGAATCCGTTAGAGAGAAATCAAGATCAAAGCTTTTCCAAAAATTTTCTCTGCATGATGCCCTCCATCTATGGGAAACTCATAGAATCTTCACTATGATAGTGAGTAGCTCTCCTTGTGACTCCTTCCACAATTGCTGCTTTTTGTGCTGCTTACAAAGGAGAGTCAGAAGAATGACAAGTACATAAGGGCACAAGAAATCTTAGACCCAAGATCATCATGCATTTCCCCTCCACTGCCCCAGTGGTTAAGAATCTGTGACCTTGCACTGTAACATTTGTTTCTTTTCCTCACAAAAGTTGCTTGTAAAGAAATCCATGCACTTGATTTTTTCATACCTGTGATGGAAGAAAAGCCTCTAGACCGCATTCCCACAGTCCAGAGCTAGACTGTTTGAAATATGTTCAGCTGCCACTCCTAATGGCTCTTCTTGATAAACACAAATCAATGACTAAAGATGCATAGGAAGTATTTTTCTACCCTCTGCAGAACTAGCACCATTTTCAAATTTCCCCATTCTCCACTGCCTACTTATGTTTCTCTTATCACGGTATATTATTGCACCTGATAGTTAATGCGACTTTCCCTCACTGTCATGCCATTTTTCCCCAGAAGGATGCCAAAAACCACTCCATCATACTATGAAACAGCTACAGCATCTGCTGCTCCTGACATCTGGCTTAACCTGTTTCCAGGAGGATAATTATCACTTTAATATCCAACTGCCTGAGCATCTAGAAAGAGTCGTTTTTTGTTCTGTATACTCTTTTTATCTATGCAATGGACATCAAATCCTGGGGAAACTAGAGACCAGAAAATTCCCTTCCTTCTAGGGCCAGCTGGTTAGAGCTGTCTTCCAAAGATATGACCTCATGTGCACTTTGGGCATAGCTCTCACAAAGACAGAACCACAGTTTTTGAGAGCCAGACTCTCTGTTGGCTCACTCTGTTGGCAGTGAGAAGCAGAATATTACAGAAGGCGACTCAGAGCCACTGCTGAGCTGCCCAGAGGAAGGAGCTACGTGTGACTGTGGTGGTACATACAAAGACCTGTAAAAACATGCACAATAAAGAAAGAGGAAAGAAGTCATTGTATTAGCTAATGCATTGCTAATTTTGTCTATTAGATTTCACACTCTCATTCTTCGCATGCCAGACAACATCCAAACCCGACACCTCAAATTTTTTGTGTCCCACACAGGATTGATTCTTGTTTTTCAATATCATACTAGGGCTGATATTCCTTCCGAAAACAGAATCTATGTGATATTTGATATAGTGTAAATCACCTCCACAACTAGAAATAAGTTTATAGCAGAGAAAGAACCTCAAAAGAAAGCGGGTAAGTCTACTCCTAGTACTGCTAAGGAACTGCTGGATGGGCAACAACCCTGTGTTATATAGTTTACTGACACATAAGCAAGCTCTTTTTTCACAGTTTGCTGCCCGGTAAGCAGGCTTCCATCCAAGATTTTCACATCTTTCCTGAGTTTGAGTTTTTCTTTGTCAGAAGTAATCGTGTAACCCAGTCTCAACCAACAGTTACTGAACACAGCCAAACATACAATTGTTTCATATGGAAATCACAGGCCATTTGTCTCCATAAAGCATTTATGCTTTTATTCATTAGGCTATGTAGTCTTGTTACTGCATTCAACAGGATTTAAAGGTTCTGTTGGTCCAATCTCCCCCAATCAACTCCCTTCCATGTGTGCTGTGGAAAATAGGTTATTTCTAATGCAGAGGTGAGAACTACTGGTCCAATTTTAAAACTATACTCTGTCCTATCAAATATGATCTTATTTTTTGTTTGTTTTGGTGTTCTTGAAAAAGCGAAGTATTCAATTTCCAGCTTTTTTGGTTCTCTTCAAGGTTTCGAGGCTTGAATTCATGAGTTGTAACCATGGCTTGCTAGAAATAAGTGGAGAGCATCTGCGAGAGCGATATTGTTCGCTTCTGTGTCTTCTGAGGCTTCTCATACATTGCAAGATATTTCACTTATATAAACCACTTGAACTAGTCCAGGGATTTTCCCTTAGCTTAACTGATGCTAGAAGATTGCATATGCAGTATCTTTTTACTCGCATAAACAGTGCCAAAACATTGTGTAGACTTTGGTAGTAATCACATCTAGCAGGGTTATGATGGGGAACAAAATAGAAATTGAACAAAGAATTATCCAAGTTTAATTATAAAAGATAGTGATGTAGACTTAAGCTTGTAATACAAGTTAAACTTGTCCCTCAGACTGATATGAAGTTCTCAGGTAGATCAGGAGGATAAAAAATAAATAAATAAATAAATAAATAATTATTATTCAAGTTTTTGCCTCGATTTCTCTGGGAGCACAGTGAAAACAGTCATACACAATAGAGAACTGTGCTTGAGTATTTAGAGCTTAAAATGTGTTATTCCTCATTATAACGTGTACAAACATTCTTCTGTATTCACCATGAGCTTAAAAGCAACAAATCTGAAGACCAGCTATGCTACTAAATACAGCCGTCAGGACAAAATAAGAAAAACACTTCAAGCTATTTTTATTGTCCATATCTATGGGACATAGATACTAAGCATACTACCCAAACTACTCCAAACACAAAAAACAAACAGAAGGAGATGTGAGAATTACACCTAGATACCAGTCTAAAAAAGAATTCCTGCAACTTCTTTCCAGGTAGTTTTTCACAGAGTTGTATCTCTTAGGACATCCTCCAGTTTATCTATTTAGTTTTTTTCTGATTACTTCCAAATGTATAATCTGTATCATGGATGCTCAGTATTTTAGACAAGAGATGAAACTGGAAAACAAGAGTCTCCAGAAGTTAAATGTTTTATCAGACAATGACAAAAAATTGCAGCTCAACTGGATCAAGGACACAAGATAATGATCTCTGAACCCTATGGTTTTCAGTTCTGCCTGTAATTGTGGAACAGCATGGATTCAGTAGAGCACAAAATATTTTCTTTTGTCAATCACACCATGGCAATGTTCAAATATTTTTTGTACCTTGGCATCTTATGATATATCTCTTGCTTTTAGTAGTCATGTCTCAATCCTGATTCACGTTCAGTGAACCAGGTGAACTTGACTCATTCCTATGCAGATGGCCACATTCAGGCTTACAAGTTATCTCACACACCTTTGAGGTCACCTACCTCAAGCCTCTTATCTCACATACATTGCTTAACAAAATTGTATTGTGCTGCACCCTGTAACAAAATACCTTCCCTCTTCCAGGAGGCCAAATGCACTGGCAGTCTTTCACTGTTCATACTGACTTTTCTACATCAGCACCATGCCTCTATTAGTAAGAGTGGTAGGATCAAAGCTCAGGGTAGGTCAAGCTTCCAGCACTGCATTCAGGTACGCAAGAGCATGAAATGTGTACTGGTTTTCAGTCTCCTTTCTACCTCCTGAATGCTGCAGTCATTGCAGACAGAGTTGTGTACAAATCTTCAAACACTCTTTATTTAGAAAGCAGAAGACAGAACCACAGCTGCACTTGTCCCTTTTTTATCCTCCAAGGACTGCCTTTTCTCAAGAAAAAAGGCTGATATCCCACTGTTGGGACAATGTAAACCAGGAGGAATAGCAGAGGTACAGAAGCTATATATCAGAAAACATTGCCCAGTGCTCCAATTATCTTTTGTAGAAGTTACCTGGTGAGCAGGGCAGGATTGGCAGACTGAGGCATACTACAGGAGGAGAGAGTGTAAAAGAGAATACGGCAAGTAAAAAGGAGTCTTGGGTTCTGCTATATCACTGGGGTATACTCTAGACCTGTAATAAAAGCCAAGTGCTAGATTTCTGTTATGCTTACTGGAAACCTACATATGAATTCCAGAAGTGTGGCATTTGGCAGAGACCTGGTACATGAAGGGTGAGATGATCAAAGACACCAAAAGGCTGTACAAGTGATTCCAAGAGAATTCAGCACAGACCAATTAGCTCAGCAAGAACATCTCTGCACAAACTTCCCTTGAATTCGCAGAGGATGGACACATACTTAGAAATGAAAGGCCTCTGCAGCTGAAGCACAATCTCTTCAATTTCTTTATTTTATATCAACAGGCTTTTTGATACAACAGCCTTGAGATAGCTGCAGAGCAATTGCCACAGATCAGATCTTCTGTTACGGCCAACTTCAAAACTTCCATCAAGATATCAACAAGAACTCTGTATCTTGAGGATGTAAGGGCCCAGCTACCTATATTCACAAAATTGTTCCTGAAAAGGCTCTCAACACTCAAATAGCATCCTATGTACCTATTTCTGTAGCAAAGCAGCATGCTTCTTTTTGGCAAAGTTTAATACCGTGTCTGGCTTCCCCCTTCTAAAGCTAATGTTGCTCTGGTATAAGAGTCACCAAACAATCCACATTTGAGCAGGAATACAAGCAGTGGAGACAACCACAGCATTTAGAACAGAGTGCAGGGCTCAGGTAGCAAAGTGCCATCAGTACAACTATTGAGCAGGCTGTTTGTTTCTTAACTTACATGAGGAATAGCATAAAGTTACAACAAAACAAGCAACAACATCTACCTCATCTCTGAATTCCCCCCTGAAGAAAAACATTTTTAAACAGTCATAAAAATAAAAGATAACGTTGAATTGCAGACAAATGATATTTTTTACAACCTCCAAGCATTGTCACAAACCATAGAAGGCAGCTTCCTCTTCTCTGGGGAAAAGATTTCACGTTGCTGCATCTGTTGTGGCTTTTTTCAATACTGCGCTCAGCAGCAGAGAAGTCCTTTTGCAATGCAAATGCCAGGCTTTTTTCCACATCACATTTGCCTGGATCTGCCCTATTTCCAGCTCATGACATGACAATTCTGATGACTGTTTCTACCTTGGTTTCCCAGTAACAAAAATCACTATCTACAAAAATCTGCCACTGATAGAAGTCTGGCTTAAAACAATATTTCTTTTTGCCTTTACTGAAACACTGAGTCCACAACTTCCGGAATACTTATGCAATTCAGTGTGGTAGTAGATTTGTGATGAGAGATGAAAGAAGAGACTGAAGTTGTAGTCGTATTATCAAGTCACCCCTGTGTCCCCTTCTCTATGGTTTCTCCTGCTGGTTATATGTAGATTTTCTTATTGCACAGGAGTGGAAAATCTGGATGGGGGTTTAGCAACTTTAAGCAGAAACAGCACACAGGGTATGGAGACTCCAGAAAAGCAAATGTGTTACTATAGCCTCCAGAGATTATT
The DNA here is from genome assembly GCF_951394365.1 of Tetrao urogallus. Lineage (NCBI taxonomy): Eukaryota > Metazoa > Chordata > Aves > Galliformes > Phasianidae > Tetrao > Tetrao urogallus. Next base: position 26,103,915 of record NC_136814.1, read on the forward strand.
CAGAAGATTCTTTCAACATATTTATGTTATTTATCTATGGTGGAAAATATCAGATTAAAAAAAAGTGCTTAAACATGCTGCAACATTAAAAATAAGGGGTAGGCAGACCAAATTTATACAATTCAATGTTTAAACAACATTATGGAGGGAGAATGAGAGTAAAATAAAGAGTAAAGAGTAATAATAAAAAGTAAAAATGATTGCTAACTTAAAAAGAAATAGTTAAAAAACCTAGTAGTTGAGACAGCATTGCAATAATAGGTTATCCTACACGTACGTAAGTTCCTGGAATGCTAGTGAGCAGCAAGTCAGATGGGAAGAATAACAGACTGCTCCACTATGCCTGTTTCTTTATCATTCAAGATAATTTGCCAGCCAAGGACTACGTTCTCTGAAGCCAAAGTATCAAGTAACATCAAAGACTAAAAAGAATTCTGTTGCAGAATGAAATTGAATTCAATCACTTCATCACTGGATCATCACTTTTTGCCAGCACTAAAGTTAGACACTTGTGATTTTAAAATTCTTATACAACAGTTTAAAGCAAAAAATATAAATAACAGTACGAGCAGAAGTTAAGCATCTACTGCAGTGCTACTGTGCTGGGGTTTTTACACCAAGACAAACGGATAGTAATGCAAAATTGACAAGAGCTTTTTTTGAGCGTCTCCAGAATGCTACAAACTGCTGTTCAGACATTCCCATCTTGCAGGTGGTACACATCACATGGAAGCATCATACAGAAGCATCATCATTTACAGGATTTGACACTGAATTTTAGTATTCATATTTCCCAACTGGTTTTACTTCACCAACACCTTTCTACCATAATACTGAAAGGAGAAGAGGAATTGCAACCCTAGAGAGAAAAAATAGCAACCTCTATCTGCACTACAATTTCAAAGACACAGACTGGATACAAGCTGACTAGCAGCACAAACATTTGAACCACTGAGAGAAGTTTACACACTGATGTTCATGGGTACGATGCAGGTCAGTTTAGTCATGGGCAAGAAGGGGCATGAAACTACTTTGAAAAATAGAAATTTTGCTCTTTGCGTGGTCTTATCCTGCTGGGGACAAGAAAAGATGAGCAAAAACATTCTAACCAGATGAATCATTCATCTTCCAATGGCAAGAGAGATAGAGATACATCTTATTTCTTACCGAAAGACTGGATCTGCTACACAGACAAAAATGCAGAGGATCTAAATTCTGAGAAACACTGGCTTTGCTGTAGACAGTACTTCCTAACATAGAAGGGATTTGACCCTTAGGAAACATTTCAAAAAGAAAGGGTACTGTGCTCAGTTATAAGTTAAGTATCTTAACAGCAAGGCTTTGAAATGCATTGGATCACACCTAAGAAAAAAAAGAAAAAAAAACCAATCACCAGGCATCTACTGCCTACAGAAATCTGAAATACAGAAAGCCAATAGTTTGCTCTGTAAAAGCAAACATTTGCTGTTGTTGCATTGTTTGTCTCTCCGTTTGCATATTTTTTGTGATATAGATTGGCTATAGTTCTGGCAGAACAACTATTACAGAAGAAGGTCCCTCCTCAGTAAAGTTGAAATCTATGAACTCCAGTCCAAGTATTTATTTATGCTATAAACTTAAAATGAGGAAGATCTAGACCTAAAATTAAAAAAAAATAATAATAACTAAAAAATAATAATATTACTTTCCTTGAAAACTCAAGAGGTAAAGACAACCTAGGCAGTGGGACAGTAGCCTTGTCTTTTCTACACATTTTTATTTTTAATAGGCACTAGGTAGCATGCAGAAAGAAGTTGGAGGCTGTGACCTGAAAACTGAAAGAGCACAGAAGTTCACAAAGAATGCTGATATCTGCTTAACCTCACACCTCTATTTCTGTTTCAGCTACAGCTATGACTGTTGCTGATTTTAGTCAGTGTCACAACCTTTCATACTGAATCTAGAACATAGAAAATTTCAGCTTCCAGCTGTAAATGGAGGAAAAACTCAGGAAGAAAAAGAAAAAAAAAAGATATAGCAAAAAATTTACTTTCTGGATGTAATTATCAGAATGACCTGTCTTTAACCCTACACTATGGTTAATAGACTTCCTGTAGCCATCATGTGATTAGACATCTCTTGCACCTGTTAGCATATTTAGGCATGTATTTTTGTGTTAACGGCCAGTGTCTTTCTAAATAAGCCACGACTACTTTTTAAATCACTAAAGTCAACTTCCTCAAGCAACCACAAAGTGAGAGGTTCTCATGGGAAAAAAAAAAAAAAAAAAAAAAGAAAAAAAAGAGAAAAAAAAAAAAGTGCCAGGCATCAGTTTTCAGTTCAGAAAACCTCAATAGAATCTGCAAATTATTTATCAGAGGAAGGGAGAAGAAATGAGAAACTACCTGATCAAAATACAGAATAGTAAATACAGAGGGAGATAATCAGGTCATCTGTGGAAAAAAATATCTTCATCTCCATTTTATCTTTGCTTTCAAGTGTTCTTTCTTCAGCAACACTATCACAGATATCTCCACAGGTAAACCCTGCAGTACTAGTCTGACAGCATTTAGAACAATGCAACTTATTCCAGACCTGGGGAGAGGACAGCACACTGCTGGAGCAGCTGTCAGTGCACTACAACTGTTGTGTTGCACTCTTGCTGGAAAATAATCTCAATGTGGGATAAAAGGGATTTTTTTTTTTTTAAGCAATAACAGAGTGGTTTACCCTATTTCTCCTTTCCTTTGTGCCTCATAAAGCACTACCATTACTACCATTAATGTTGTTTTCTTTTTCCAGATTATGTTTCAATTCCAGCTTTCATGACCTTAACATTACTTCAAATAACATGCTTGACCCGATCTTCATTTTTGGTCCTTCCTTTTCCAGGGCACCAGCATGGTAAAAGGCCTCTTGAAGAGGCCAAGATGAACGTCCCAAGCAGCACTGCTGCCTTCCCAGGTCACCCTGGTAGTGCAGCTGCTGCTGGGAAGCTGCATGAAGGGAGGCAGAGCTCTTGGGACTTCTAGAACACAGTGCACAGAGACAACTGCATCTGACTCAGTTTTCACTTAAAAGGCTCCTTCTGTTGTCAGTTATGTAAAGGTCTATTGACTTCAGTAGATCTCTGTGTGTACTGTCTCACACGCACGCACGCATACGTGCAAAGTGCGATCATGAAACATCTTCCCAGCTTGCAGGCAGCCAGTATGACAATGAGAAGGCTCTTTTGTTTCTGGCCATTTGTACAAGACAGGGAGCTTTAAGTGCCTTGTACCAGTATAGTCTGTGGTTCACATGCAGCAAAGATATTCTAATATGCAATACCACAGCACTGGCAGTACAAGTTCAACTGTACTTGTGGGTTACACAAAAAAAAAAGTCTCTGGAATAGTTAGGGCAATACAACTGTTCAGCATGGACAAGATCTGAGATGGAATTGGACTATCAGATTCTAGTTTACAGAAGACTAATCCATACGTATTTCCACAGAGCTCTCGCGTGAGCTCTAGCCAGACTCAGCCCTGCACCCAGCCTGCTCAAAGGGAAGTTCTGCACCAAACACGAAACCATCACCCAGCACCAAAAATCACCAACTGCATTTCTATCAGCTTGCTCGATTATTTGGATAAGAATCCATTTCTGCAAACACTGAGGGTGGAGAAAGCATTTGTTTCCAGGGCTGATGCTTGCCCAGATTGACAAGAAAGCTGGTGGCTTGCAGACAGTTTGATAAATAGACGATATAGGAGTTGAAGAGGAATCTGTTAGAGTTTGCCTTGTCTGACATAACTGGCAGGATAAACCACAAAAACAAAACTGGGAGTTAGCTACCAACATCAGCAGCAGATAAAGCTCTTCAATTTCTGTGCTGAAATTGTGTTAACCTTCATAAATGTCTATCTCATCTTCCCATGAAGTCATCCACTTCCGTATATGATTACTGGCTCTGTAACACACTAGTGACAACCAAGATGTGGTTGTGTTGCCTTGGGCAACATTTCTTGATTTCTGTTTTTGAAGTTGGTGTATCTGCTCTGCCTACTAGTTATAGTTTTGTACTTACAGTTCAAAGAATGATATTTAAACAAAAAAAAAAAAAAATAGAGTGAGAATTGAATTGCTAATATGGAAAGGTAGCTATATTGTTTTGCCTTAGGTTTCACTACACCATTTTGACAAGAACAATACATGCATTTCTCAGATGTTACGCATATTGGGTGGCCTGGGATTAACCAGCTACAAATTTGGGTTTTCCTGCTTACTCACATTTTCCCTAGCGATTTATGAAGTTAAAACGAAAGCCTCAGGTGTGTTAGGTTGTGTGAGAGAAGCTTGTCTGCACATGCACAGATGAGCACAGAACTAATAAAGGAAGGGGGAGACCAATGACACCTTGCCCTAGCTCCTCCCAGGCCCATCACAGGTACATCAGAACTGATCTCTGCCAGCCTGGTTGAGCACAGAGTCACAAGTGCAGGCAGAAACACAAAACAAGGATTCTAAAGAAAAGACTCCCTGCCCATGACCCTCCCAGTGCTGAGATCCAATGGGCAGGTGCTAAAACCATGAACTGCTGATGAGCCAGCAGTACATCATCATTTGAATGGAGAAGGATTACTTGGTCAGAGGTTGAGGACAGAATGAAAAGTGGGGGAAGAGCATTTCAGGATCACACAAGACATTATGGGATGATGAGGGAAGGCATCAGAGGTGGAAAAAGATGGATTTATGTAACTTGGAAGTAAATAAATATGACAAAAATAGAGGGGCAAAGGGCTGTAAAACGTATACCATGCAAACAGTTATCTGCTTGGTACACTTGTCTGACCACATCCAGCACCTGATCAGCATTGTCTGTGCCACCTTATAAAAGAATTTAATAACTTTTCAGGGGTGAGGATCTCTGTTTTTGGTTCACGTGCCTGCGTGGGAATCTGAGTGCCAGCAACAGAAGATCATGGTTGGGAGGAATATATGTCCACAATGCCGACATCTGCAGTGTGTGCAGAGGGTGTGCAAGGTCCAGCAGAGAGCAAGCTGGACTAACTAGTAACTAACTACCCTGGGAGCCAGAGATGCCTTGAGGATCAAGAATATAGGAACCAAGGGAGTCCTGTGGTCAGCTCTGTGTATGTGTACACACGCATGCAACAGTGAGGCAGTGAGTACCAGATGTTGGACTGGGGCTGCAGCCTCTGGATGCAGCCCATGGTACTGTGTTTCTAGAGTGCTCTGTGTGCCTCTGGGATCTGTGCGACGTGTGATGCATATATGTGGGATGCACGTGTGCTTCAAGTGTGTGCTTGCTAGGTATATGTAGTATGCCCTGCTGCCGGTTGGACCCAGGCACATGCAGATGCAGTAGCTTCACTTATCTCAGGCCATTGCAACTATTACAGTGCATTTTCCCCTAGCAAGGTGTATTTTTCTGAATTATTACTACTTGCATAGAAATTGTTGGCACTACTCCATACCACAGGTGTGTTCTATAACATACTGTATTTCCAAAAGAAAGCTCCATACGCAAGTCACTGTTTCAGCACTCCTGTCTTCTTAAGTCCATTCTTACCTTTCAAAACAAAAAAGTGTAGTGGCTACTATATTAAAGAGCCTCTGAAACTTAGATCAAGACTATTTAACTGGGAACAAAGTAACTTCACAATCACAACAAAGAGAATCATCTATTTTCCAAAGGAAAGAGCAGATGTATTTGCTGTTCATGAGCAATTGCCTCACCAGGAATCATGACAAACCTCCCTATCCCTTCAGTTATTCACCATCAGAGCCAGGAGCCACAACCCTTAAGAGTTGAGGAGAACTAGACTCTAAACAGAGAAGACTGCCTGAGGAGTGTGCAGCCTATATAAACAGGAAAGGAAATGCAGGCAAAGAGAGGCAGAGTGCCTTTCCCTAGGTCATGCTCCAGGTCCTTGACAAAGCCAGAAATAGAGCTCTGGCTTCCTGAGCCCCTCTCCATCCCGGCCCACCTGGCCTCCCCTGTGGTTAGGGCACAGACAGCAAGCTCATGCAGCAGCACTGCCTCACACGTCAACAGAGAACAAATCAGCAGCCAGCTCACAGGAGCTGCATCTGTACTCTTTTCAGGAACAGCGGTTCCAGCAGAAAGAGTTAGGCCAAGAGGTATTACATAGTAATAACTGTATTTCAATAGTCTTTGCTCCCAATTAGTTGTCTATACTTTTCTGGATAGCATTTAAGGGATTTTCTTTTCCTCATGAAATTCATAGTTTCTTCTTCCATGTATGTAGCTATTTTTAATCACTGAACAATAACACCACAGAATTTAGTTAAAAATACAAGTTTTTCTTAGAAGTCATTCAACATCAACAAAAAACATAGTACAAGAAATCACTCTATTAGACAAATATCAAACCAAATGACATTATCATATCCCCTTGTAGTTACTTCATCCTGGAAGAGTGTCTTAGATAAGCAGAAGGAATCATTCTCTACATATTTAGACTGATCATTCTTGCAGCCTCCAAAATTAACAAAGAGATCCAAAGTCTATTTATCCACAAGTAAAAATCATCAGGAATCCAGAATCCAGATCCAAATAAGCTCTTCTGGGCTCTTTTCCTATGAGATGCAGGGCAGCAGTTTGTTTTGGTAAGTTACTCCCAAATCAGAACTGTAGGCAATGGAGTCTCATTCAAGGTCAGCATCTGCATTACACCCAGCAGCATATGTACTTGCTGCTCTCTTACATGTACTGCATATCTGGTGGTGTTAACATAATACAAAGTAGATGGCTTGGTTTCAGTTTTCTTATGTCTACCTCAGAAGAATTTATTGAAGGGGTTGAATCAAAGCCTGAAGAACTTCTAAAGGCAGTTTGCTCTTAAGCCTCTGGGTTTCTTCCTCTTCTAGAACTAGTACACCCAAGCTCAACAAAATTATTGTTTCTCTTCCAGGTTTGAGATGATTATATGTGTGTTTTTCAGTGCTCACATTATCTCTCTTGGCAGTAACAACAGGTAACATAAAGCATAACATCTGTGGACTCACAGTGCCTTGGGCTGGCTGTCTCCAGGAAAGGGAGAAGGCTTCCGTCACCCCATCCCTGTTCCTGTCCTCTCTGCAAGATGCATCTCCCCACACACTACACAGAAACTCATCAAGTGAGTCACTACTTTAAGATGCACTACTTCCACTTGGCTATATCTTGTGATCCTCCAACAAGAATAAATAAATAAGATCAGGCTACACGAGGGCTGAAGAATGAAGGACTGCATGTTTCAATTATGTACATGCAGCCTGGAGAAAACCAAAGTAAATTAATGATGTTACACCTGGGCAGTTAGCTGCACATGCTGGCTATTAGCACAAGGCTGTCAGCCAAGTGCCATTAACCTCCAAGGCAAATAATGATTAAACCATAACACCCAACCTGTCATGTCTCATTGTTTCATTAGCACAGTTCTGGAAAGCCTCTAATAAAGTCAGGGAAACTGTTGCCTCAGAATTAGCAGAGATTACAAGATTTTGCACGTGGATACTGAAGAGAAGAAAAGGAAGTTTATCACAATCATTTGAAGGGCATTAGAGATAACAGCGATAATTTTGCTTCTGATCTAAAGCCCACTGAAGTCAGCAAACAGGCTCCTACTCTTTTCCTCTGAAATAGTGATTATAAATATTCTCCCCCACTCATTTCTTAAATTAAATTAGAAGTTGCTAAGCCCAGAAGAAATCTGTAATGCATGTACCAAAATATTTGCATGGCTGACAAGCTCTGTCTTTGATTCTTCATGAAAGGCATATAATTGCATTTAATGTAATTTATTTGTCATTAAAGAAATAAGCTTTGATCCAAACATCCCAACAGAGATCCAAGAAACTAAAACTCCAGGCCTATTTTAAAAGCATTGTGCATTTAACATTCATTCCTTATCTTATTAGGAAATTTATTCCCTAAGAGATTATAGAAATATAAGAAAGGGGAAAAAAAAAACTGTTATGCTTACATAACCCTATTAATGCCTCAAATTACAGTTGGGCCAGTTCTGTTTGTTTTGTTGCTCTTGGTTTTAATAAGAGAAATCGTCAAATAATTCAAACCACAATCTGACAAAGATTATGGTCAACACCACCATCCTAGAAAGCTTAGATCGCACCAAACAATGTACTCCTCCCATGCTTCACTCCGTCCCAGTCCCAAATGCCAGTTAACAAAAGAGAATTATATGAGGAAAAGTTTTAAAAGCATAATGGAAATACTGTTGTGACAGATTTTAGTGACAGTTTGTTTGCATTCAAATAGCTCTCTACAGCATGGGCAACACAGATCTTGCACTCCTTGTCATAAGGGAAGAACCAGCAGATCTGGTTTTATTATTGTTCTGTATTGTTGGGTGAAGGCAGCAGGGGGCAGGACTCATCTGCTTTCTTTATTTCCTTTCTTTGGTTTAATCAAGGCATAAGCAAAACAAACACTTCTGAAGGTGATCAGCTGAGCAACAATAAACAAGTAATCAAAAAGCAACATTCTGAAATAGAAAATTTTTTCTTCTCCACTCACACACCAAATGCCTCCAGGAAAATTTCTGTGGGACATTCATCTTCCAGAACCTGGCCACTGGTGAGGAATTATCCATGCCAAGGCAAGACAAGGGGCAAGGAAAAAAACAAAGCAAATTCTACACTGTGATTGTGAAATAGCTCGGGTCATCTTATTTCCTATTACTCATTTAAAATATTTGTTTTAGACAGAGGAAAGTTACTTAGAAGTCATGATTACGTTTAAAAAGAAAAAAAAAAACAGCAGTTTGACTTTCAAACTAGTTTTTATCATGTGGAAAAAAAAAAGATCAGTTATTTCAGCATTTAAGAAAAATCACAACACATTCACAACATCCATAGTGAATGGGATTCTCTCTGTCTCATTAGTCTTGGTAGCTCAGGCAGCCTGCTTCTGACACCAAGTGCTAAGGCTAGCACAAGCGTGTACAACAAACCTTCCTAAGATTATTCTTCCAGGGACAACACAATTTACAGCTCTGAGAATCCTGAAACGCACGACTTGAACTCTTGTGAAGTTCCAGCACCTCTAAGCTCTTCTCAGTGTCCTAGATACTGTTATAAATCACCATCCTTGCTTAAACCTCATATTCCCTAAAATGTTTAGCTTCATCTTCATATAATAAGCAGCAGCAAACAAAGTCCTGTTCATCTTCTCCCTGACTGTGGCATTAAAATACTTTCATCCATCCTTTTTCAGTGGCATCTTTCCCAAGAAAAGAAGTCCAAGGCCTATCTGCTGTTAGACAGAAGATTTTCAGCATCTTTGAGAATCACCACTACTCTGCTCTTAATTTCCTCCAGTTCTAATCTACCTTTTCTGATACAGAGCAACTCTTTGCTGCTTCCTTTGTTGTTGGCTCTTGACTATTTTTTTCAATTATTTGAAGCCTCAGTGCAATTGTAACAGTGGAACAAATGGCTCTTCAAGAAAACTAGTAGTGAGGAGAGAATTGGATTTTGTAGTCATCAGTTATGCCAAGTCTAGCATTCTTTTAAAACAAAAAGAAAAGAAATTAAGAAATTTATCCCTATAAATCATCTAGTTTTTGACTGAAGGCAAGCTAGGTTTGTTAGCCAATGAATATTTGAAAGAAAATAAAAATACAGTCCTGAAGCAGAATCACTGATATAAATACTTCTGCCTTATTATTATTATTCACATGACAATCCTTTTATTCTAGCCAGACTGAAATGGAAATTGTCATGCTGTAAAGACAAAGCTAGTTTAGAGTTCTTGGACTGTAGAAACAGTTCAGGCACAGTGAATTTATTTCTAGAGTATCCATATTAATTTACCCCTCCCTCACAAATGGTCTCACATAGTTGACAGATTCCTAAATGCAAAAATCCACTCTGGGAAGCTTGTTTTTCATTTGTTTTTAAGTAACAGCCAGTATGTCTTTGAGCGCGTCCCAAGAGATAAACTTGGGTTTCTTGTCCCCAGATGGAAGGACAGATTTAGCCACTTCTGCAGGCATTTTCCACTCCTTTCCTTAGATTCATTGTGAGCCCTCCAGGGAGAAGACTACAGAACTAGATGAGGAAATCATGTGTGTAAGGATGTGATGGGGGAAGGGAAATGGAAATATCAGGGTATAAGCTGTACTCCCCTCATTCCATGATGACCACCGGCCAAATCTTATGGGAGAATCAACAGGTTCAGAGCTGCAGTCAGACCAAGCAGTAGCTTAGGAATAACTTTGCGGAACAGTCAAATCCGGGCAGTGAAATAAAATATAGCTCCAACAGAAGAACCCTGATAAGAAAAGAGTGTCAGCTCCACCGAGTCAGGGTTATGATACTGGGACAGTCTCAAGTTCTTTAAACCCAACCCCAACAGAAAACATTGAAAAAGTTGGAAAGCTTGCTTGTAAGTAGAGAGTGAGGGTCCAAACATTCAGCAGAGTCTTTAGGGAACAGTTGTAGCTGTGATGACATTTTAAAAATCTGTAGACATCCAGCCACAGATGTAGAGATAAAGCATTCATAGCATGCATTCTAATAATTTCTGTTTACACAGCTTAGACAAAAAGTAACTAAAACTAATTCCTTTTTGTGTGGGAATCTGCTCTGGTTTGACTCAAAGGTCATTTTTAAGTCTGTGTTCATTTACTGTGCTAGACAAATATTTGTCAAATATACAGGCTGCTGGTCTCATTTGAAAGATAAAGGTTATGGAGGAGGAGGGGAGGAAAAAAGCAGCCAGCCAGGACAGAACACAAAACTGAATGAACCTTAAGGAAAAGCATCCGTCTGCCAGAACAAGACACTCCTGCTAGCAGATACCGCCACCTTTTGGGGAACAGCTTAAGAGGCTGAGCATAAAAGAGTGCTTCAACTTTCTTGTAAATTTCCAGTCTTTGCTCTGCATTTGCCTGAACATCAGAGTCTGATGAATTCAATCTCAGCTAACTTCCCGCAGAGGAAAAATGATCTTTTATAAGAAGGACCCTGAAAGCTGCTAGTTTGTTTTACAGTATATTTCTCAAAAAAGGTGTACTTTTACACTGTAGTTCATTCACTTCTGCTGTTGCAATTAGTTTTTAATCTCTTAGCCACTTTCAACCAAACTTGACAAAGGGAAAAATATCTCAGATAAAATTCTAGTTTTATTTCTGAGAAGATGAGCCACCTTAAAGACCATGCCTCAGGGGCGAGCAGAGGAGGAAAGCGTTGCACATTGTCGTGGTAGCAACCAGTCAGCCAGTTCGGTCATAGTCATTGCAAATACACTTTCTTATATCACACCCTCCTGATGCTTTTTTAGCACCAGAATTGTAACAACCAATCTTAAGATATTTATTTCAGGTTAGCTTGAAGTGTCTTAGTAAAGGACACTCATAAACTTCTTGCTATTGGAGTGCCTACAAACTCAATACCTCTGAATTAAGGATTGAGGCCATAATCATTTTTTCTACCCCCTACGGGTTCCTGAAGTAATATGCTCCTACCACCACAGGAAAACTTCCTCAAACATTTGTAGTATTTATTAAGAGATTTGGGGGAGGGAGGGTTGTTCACTCCACAGCAAGAACACAAGATAACTTGTTTCAGTCTTTCAAAGCTAGTCTTGTTGAAGACAGAAGTTCAGAATACCCTTTTTTGGTTGAATCTTTGAAAGGCACCACAGAATTGGTAAGCCAACAAGAGTTAATCAGTTAGTATCCTTGTTCTCCTAGATGGGAGCAAGAAGCAGCATTTTCTCCGTTGGAATTACTGTAGCAGAACTAACCACAGAAAGCAAGCTGAAGAACACTGTCAGAAATAGGTGACACTCAAAGGCATGGATTTTAAATCCTTCTTCATCTCAGACACCGAAGCACAATCAAGCAGAGCTGATCCCTAGTTTCCAATAGTTCATTAAGAAGCAACAAATAACATGACCCTACACAAGACAAAAAGTAATCTAATCCCCCACGGTTCTGTTTGAAGGTAAGTAGGCTCACTCTATGAAGATGTCTCTGAATAGAAGTTATGTCCTTCTGATCTTATTGAGATGTTTACAACACTATTCTGCATTGCCTTTGTATCCTCCATGCATTGGTTTACTCCTACTGCCAAAGGTCTACTTGTCTTGCCCAGAAACACAGATGCAAGAATCACTCCTCTGACCTCAGGATATGTTACAGAATTAAGGGTGGGGAGGGGAGGGGAGAGAAAACAAAAAACAAACAAAAAAAAGGCTCCCTGGGAACATTCCAACAAGTGATAAAACAGAGAAGCACTTAACCCCACAGAAATATTCAGATGAGTTTTCTCCTAAAAAGAAGAACGAACAACAAAACCAATAAGCTAATCATCAGAATATATCAAAACAGACTTAACAGCAGGATAGGAGAATGTTTTGTAAATCAACCATACTGAATTTTCACCACCAGGGCTTCATGTTTTGTTAATGGTAGCAAAACACAAAACAAAATCCTTGACAGTTGAATTAACACTTCCGGTCCAGAGTTAGGCTGGATAACAGGTCTACCAACGTAACTCATCAACGCAGTCAAATCTTAACAAACATCAGAGCATCAATTTAGCCAAAGATAACTTTTTGTCCAAATGTCTTCTTGTTCCTGTCAGATAATTAAGATACTACTTGTATGTGATCAGTTAGGAGATATAGGATGCTACATACCAAAACAGCAAGATTTCTCATGGTATTAAGGTTGGTGAATGTTAAGACTCCTAAAGAGGAGAAGAAATCATTCCAATCTGGTCTTTTGCCTTCTTGCAACTGCTTTTGCTAAGTTAAAGTACATTTCCTGAAAGATTTTGTCTCTTTAACTCTCCATCAGCTTTCCTTTTATCCAAAAGAGAGAGTGAAAGAAAATGTCACCCAGAAGACAAAAGCCTGCCTTTGGGTGAAAACGGCAGTAGAAGTTTAAAACTATTTTGAAACTTTCTAGTGTTTCTTCTAAAAAGATAGCCACTGCTTTAGAAACGATGTACAAGCAAAGACCCACTACAAAGCACAAATGTTTGAAAGGAAAACTGTGAATGAGAAAGACATCTAAGCACAGTGCAGCAGTCGGTAGGCTCCAAGAGAGGGCAGTCTTTGACTGGTAATGATTCACAGAGGGATTTGTTGTTACACCTGTGTCCTGCCTCATCTCACCGTATGTACCTAAGGAGGGTGGCTTTTAAGTAACGTCATCCAACAAACAAACAAACAAACAAAAAAAACCGAGTCGAGGTCAACATTTATTACTTAGCCTCTTGCAAGCTTGAAAGGGGAGGGAAATATTTCTCGTTTACAGAAAGGGACAGCATTCTGCATAAGGATCTCAAAGTGTATATTTAGGCACGTCCCCTATCTTAAATAAATGATTAATTCTAGTCAACAGCACTTCCCCTTGCTTCTGAGTTCACCAGCAGGAAGACTGGTGCGAGTGGCAATTGCTCAGATTCTGCAAGACCAAATACCAGTGCAGGAAGAAAAATGCAATTGATACAGCATTTCCCTGTAAAGACAAAAATCCTGCCAGATTATTTTAAAGTCGCTATCAAACAGCTTTTCTACGCAAGCCCTGTTGCCTGTTTTCACTTTTGAGTAAAGGCTTTACTACTTAAATAAATGGGAGACATGAAACCATAGCAGAACAGAGTCTTCATTGCCTTTTTTCAGACTCTTATTAAGACCATCTGGAAAAGCCAACCTGAAATACAGTCTGATACTTCCCTTCTCACCAGTGAGTGGAGGCTTCCGGAAAGAAGCAAAGCTTTGCACTGAATCCCATTGCTTCCAGCCCCTTCATACTTTTAAGTCATCATTTCAATAGCGATACCAGCAGCCTATGCTCCAGCTGATTGATGGTAGTTACAAGGTCCTGGAGAAACCTCATATTTCATATGGTTACCCTCAGCAACCGTAAGGCAATCTGGTTGGAAATAACTCCTACGAAATATTTATCTCTACTTAGACCAATGCTAAGTAAAAGTGCACAAAATAGCACCCAGAGCTCTGGAGAACAAGGGCAGTGGTAAAATATAACAGCAGTCGTCTGGGCAGAGGCCCAGTCAGTCCTTTAGGAGCACTGGAGGAACAGCTGAAGAAATGAAGAATGACAGAATTATTGCGAGTGTGAATCTACTTTACACCACTTAACAGCATCCTGATTTATACACAATTGTCTTGATAGCACTTTTCTGTCCAGCTGCCCACAACCACACTTTGCCCCCACAAGTCATAGCTGCTGTTGCATTTCAGGTGGCAGAACACATGTTTACTCCAATCACTGGAACTGAAAGAGTTCTGTTCCTTCAACCAGAATGACCCTCAGCATCTCAGAGATGCACCTCATCTCTGCTCATCAGCAACAAAGACAACTTCATATGAATGCTTGGGAGAGATAGAAAAAAAGTCATCAGTGGGAACTAAGCTGGTTAAAGAGGTCATACTTTCTTCTTTTCTCCAATAACACTAACCCACATGGGCATCAGGATTTTCAGATATTTCTGCAATGTGAAGTTAGGTTTAAGACTGAGAATAAAAGCAGCACTGAAGCTTTTGGAACACAACAGCAATAATACAAAGGTAAAGATTTCTTAGCCAGAATGAGAAATTCTTAACTAAGATTTTAAGGCTGTAAAAGAAAGCAAACAAGGGCCTATCTTCACATTTTACTTGCTGAAGTACTCAGAAAGGAAAGCCCATTCAAATAAAAAAACATCCTTCCAGCTTCTACTGCTGGCAAACAGAAAAAAAATGGGGACACTCCACTCAAATTAAAGTTGCTACTCAGGGTGAATATCTGAGATTTTTTGTGTCTGTAATGAGACTTGACACCCATAGTATCACAACAGCTACTGTAGTAGTAACATCCAAATAAGCAAGCCAGGACAGCTAACCCATCTACTACTGAGGTTAAAAAATGGTTTTCTCCGCTCTCAGTGAAAGTTATCCTCATTGCTACAGCCTGGTCTATCTTCCTGGTCAGGTCCCTGGAAGAATGCACCAGTGCGGTTTCTCAGTTTTCTTCACAACAACAAGGAGCTACAAGTCTCAATAAATCAGTTTTTAAGAAACCAAATAATCATTTCAGTAACGCCTACCCAAATTGTGCATTTCAATTTGTTTAAAAGGAGGGCAATCCATAAAGTTCTAAGCAACTACAAGTTTCTGAGCTCCAAATGAGAAGGAATTCACAAAGCGTGAAGCTTGTTAGCCTCACTGTAGTATTGCAATCACTGGGTGTTTTGTTTGTTTGTTTTGTTAGTTTTTTAAAGAGAAGCCAAGAATGCAACTTCTACAAACACTGCATCCCTGGAGACAAGTTAAAGTTAAATTTTAAACATACAGCACAAAACAAAACGAGCCCTTGAACAACTAAAGCACAGACAAAAGGGAAATTCAAGAACATTACAGTAACTTAGACCAAATAGGTCCTGGAAAATACAAATAAAGATATTTAAATGGTCTGGGATTTTAGGGATGAGGCTCCTTTAAAGAGCCCAAACTCACACCTGGGTGTGATCAACTACATCTCAGTTGCAAGCACTCACAATCAGCGCTTACCTACCACTGCTAAGGGTAAGAACAAGCCACATGCATGCTCAATCATCTCCTTTTTACTCTCTAATTTTGTACATATAGGAGTCATTACCATAACTGTAACAGAACAGGGAGCCCATCTCACACCACACAATCTACAAAGCAGTTTATAATGCTGAAGGCAACAGGCAGAAGCTTTATCTGTGCTAGACAAAAGTTTAACTGCAAATAGCATCAGAAGTCCTAAAGCCTCTCTGTCCCGCCCCCCAAAAGAAAACAACAACACAAAAAAATACCACCAAAAAGAAGCACGTGCAACATACCTAGAAGCAGGCTGCTCATCACTGCTAGCAAGAGTAGTGGTAGCCTTTAAACTTATCTCAAAAGATTCAAAGCAGTAGTGCCCAGTCCAGAGCAACAGCAACTCATGACACCACCAGCAGAAAGGCACCCAGCCCTGCCACAGACAATCCCCCCGCTCATTGAAATCAGGTGTGCGGGAGCCCTTCCACCTGACTTTGCTGGGCAGGGAGCACACAGGTGCTGTCCGCCCACCACCGCAGCTCACTGAAAATAATTCGTTTTTCTGCTGTCACGTCTCACTCCCTTCATAACCGATTTGCAAATCGCTCTTCCAAAATTACAGGTCTCTTACCTGAGCAACACATCTTCCAGAATTCCGTAGCTAGAAATAAGTAAAATGAAGAGCACGCCAAACCACCTGCAGCACCCCTCCCCTCGTTACAAAGAGCATCAGACCACTCACCCTTATGTTCTACTGAGGATCTCCAAGGTTTCTTTGTCCCGCGTTGTTGGGGACGGCGGGTAACTCCTCCTCGCCCAGCACTCCCATTGCTCGCATCCTGCCCCTAAGAGCAGCCTTAACGCACCCCGGAGGGGCCGGGCTCGGGCGAGGCTCCTGGAGTCTTTCCCAGCGCCGTGCCTGTCCTGGTGTTGCCATCCCTGTCCTAGGGCTGTCCCAGACCAGCCAGAGTTCGAATGCCCGCTGGGGAGCTGCTCCGTAAACCCCTTCCTCCCTGCCTGCTGAGGCAACGTGAGCAAATGCAGGGCTCTCACAGTTCCTCTGCTCAGTGTCGCCGGTAACGTTCGGTGTAATGTGGTTTTAATTTTGCTCAGCGGAGGCAATGAAAGCGTGTAGTCTTACCGCTGTGTTTCCCTTCTTTCTGCTGAGGGTTATCTGACCTGCTGAACTTTGCCTCGTTGGCATTCAAAGCAGTGGATTGTTTTCAGGCATGATCTTCTCTGCTGCGCTCCAAGTCTCCTTTTCTTCTCTTGTTTGCTTTCTGTTGCAATGAATGAAAAAGTTTGAACCAGGTTTATTAAGCTTATGTGTATGTAAGAGCTTTGTTTAAGCTTAAAACATAAATCTGAGGTCTGAAAGCACAAATTAACTGAGAGAGACCATGCAAAATTTTTGCAGCACAGCTGACCTTGCAGCCTTCTAAAACACCTCAGCTGTGATCTTTAAAAAAACTGGCTAGAAAGCCCCCAAATGAGTTTGCTAAATATGAATTGGATTTGCTTATCCAGCAGGGTGATGCTTTCTCTTCTAGGTTTGCACTTTCATTTGATTCAGCCACCCTCATTAGAGGAGAATAAGAAAATTAAATGCTGTGAAGTGTAGTCTTGACTAATATGAGAATCAGCAAATGTTTTGTTTTGTTGAGTTAGCAACACCCAGCTCAGGTATCTATAAAACACCTGTTAGATGCCAAACATGTAAATATGTATAATATCACGCCATTATTTTTAACCTTTTATTCATTAATTTGGAGCTCTTCACGGGGACCTCTGAAACCATAGACTAGTATTTTTTCTATGACCCTTAAGGTTAAAAAAGCTTTCTTTGCCTACTGTGGTGTTCTTGAAACCACACCAGCTGTAAAATACTGCCTACTTCTAGGCTTAAAATAGCTGAAACCACCAAGTTTCCTGTGGTTTCACATAAAACCATATACTTTGTGATGAGTGCCTACTGTTGTAAAACATGGGCAAGGGCATAGCCAGGCACCTCCCAGAAGCTCAGCCAATATAATTTTTTTTCAGTGGCAATCTCTGTCTGTCTCTCATCCTTAAGGGAATATGTTTAAAAGTATAGAATGGGTGCTCACAAGGATGACATATCAGAAAGAGGTCTACCTATTTTTTTCCTTAATTTTATGATCTTAGGCTATGTGTGTGTTTGGAGTATACACACGTGGTTTGGCAGCTGTCTCTCAAGGCTGCTCAGTATTATCTCACATGTGCAGTAAATAAAATGCAAAAGGCTATTCTTTCTGCCCCCCATAAAATAAGTCAGCATCTCCAAAACCTAGCATCAAGCAAGTATTAAAAATACTACTTCTACACAGACTCTATGTTCTGGATCTTCTAGTGGATTCACATTTGTGACAACTTCTGGTTGTCTTTTGAGTTAATTCCAAATGCAGACTGACATCATCTCTCCTGTCTGTTAGAACCCAAAAGTCTCCAACAATGAAAAGAGATATTCCAAGTAACTTGTCTCATTGCAAACCGTATTTATATTAAAGATTATCTACAGGAAGCATTTTCAGATCCAGCAGTAAGCAAAGGATGGGTTTCTCTCAGCCATCAGGGTGACATTCTTAAGATTTCAGTGAGGAAAATCTGTATTTTCCTCACTGAAAAATACAGAAAAAGCAGCTTATTTACTGTTCTCACTCCCAGGTCATTTGGAATATAAAATCTAATTGCTGACTTCCACCAAAATCCTAAAGCAGATGAAGGGACCACTTCTACTAGAAGTAGAGGAACTGTAGCTTACTAAAGCTTTCATTCATTTATTTTTGATTGTTCTAGTTGTCTAAATCTGTGTATGCTGGTCATACCTATAGCAAGCAACCTCATTTTACTTGGTCAAATTTCCTTTTAGGGAGATTTTGTCATAGCTCATCGCAGACTTCTGTGGATTTTTGCCTAAATGTCAATTGGACATTCCTTGTAACCCTTCACAGCTTAAGAAATATAGAAGCTGTGGAAGTGCAAGACCCTGTGCTCTACGCTTTTCCTGCACTGTCAGGAAAATACTCAGTCACTAAATGTGGATGTGAAATATGCTTTTCTCTACTGCCTTGATGCAGACAGCCTTATATGCAGCAGTGGCTTTGTGAAAACATTGCGACAGCAACACCCAAGAAATACAACATTGACTGATGTCAAACTCATCACAGATAGAGACCTGAGTAAGGAAGCCTACATCCCTTTCATCATTTTTAACCCTGACCTGAGTGTTTGGTTTAGTTTTTGTAACCTACCTGATTATCGAGTACCCTTCAGGTTATTGTCCTGTTTTCAGCACAGTGCAAAGAGAAGGGAGACTGAGACAAAAACTATTTCAATGAAACAGTCAGGCATGTGTATGAGGATATGTGGATGAATTATGTTCTAACATCACTGGAAGATCATGACACTGTAGTTACTTGAACCTGACAGACCACATGGTAGATGACTATTTTTTGTTAGAAATATCAATTTACAATATCAGTGTACAATTGAAGTAGCACTGAAAAATCATCTCACTAGACAGAATGCCTTTTTATTGGGGCTATATTTGATACCTTTTCTTATCACTGTGGAGACTTCAGAAATCATGACACCTGAGTTACAAATAAGGTACGTGTTTGCCAGTACTTGCTGGTTTATTGCTGATTGAAGCTGTGTGTAAGTATAGAGAGTGCCACGGCACAGTGTTGCCTTTGCTTCGGCAACCTCTGATTAATGTCCCGTTGTGAAGTGCTCAGACAGCCATGGCCAAATCACACGCTTTTATGACACCAATGTGGTGAGCGGCAAATGGCACTTATTGCAAGCAACACACTCTTCTTATAGTTGTCCCTTATATCACAGTGCTACCAATCACCGCTGCTACAGTTATCTGTGCCCAATAGACGTGTGGCATGTCTTGTCTTGCCATGTCTCATCATGGTTTCTCATGAGTCAAGGAGCCCCTGCAGAGCCTGATGACTGTTACAGCCCCCCTTTCACGTATTTGTTAACCACGCAAGGGGCCCACACAGATTACGCCTGGTTACGCCTGATGACCCTGACAGCCCCCGCTTTACGTATTTCGTTGACTACATCTCTAACTTGCGTATTTTGTTAACTACAGCACAGAGGGGAACGTGTCTATCCCAGAAGCAGAGATAGCAATGAACTTATAGCAATATTAAGTTATCCTGAGTACTTTTCCACAACTAATGAATTAGCTCTGAAACTTCTGCACAAAAATGCATATACAGGTAGACAGATAAGCCCAAGCCACTCTGTTAATCCAAGGAGGAGAGGAAAAAAAATAAAACATGTTCAAAGGAGACTTCTTATTTTATTTGTAAAGACAATGTGATGTCAGATCATGTCATCCATTTCCAGTTTTCTTCAGGAAGTCGGTTAGTTTTGTGTAACTATTTGTTGGTGTGGATAACAAAAAACAGTAAGATCAGGGGCAGAAAAATGAACAATATTCTATCTCTTCTAAGAGCAGATTTGTCCTAGATTTTTAATCCTGGAAAATCCCTTTGAGAATGAGAAAGAGCACAATAGCAAAAGAGAACTGGTGATGGTTTTGGAAAAAGTAAAAGACCAGGTCTTTTACTATGTAAATAATAAATATAAAGGTGAAGCAGTATAAGAAAAACAAAACACTTTGGTTTGGAGGCAGGAGCCGGTCTTGGAGTCCTTGTCTAAACTGTGAAAAGAGAAGATAGACATCATGTTACATGACTGTGTTCCACTCACACCCAATCCACGTGCTTCCCTGAGCACACCTCATCCACTGGCATATTTAGTTCATAAGGAATAATTGTGAGGTTAGGCAGCAGGTGAACTGAGACCAAATCAGTTATTTTGTTAAATAACAGAAGTCACATTCCCTCCTATATCCATAACACAGACTAAGTTTTCTCTCTGAAATAAATGTTAAGTGACCTCACTTACAGAAAGAGTGTGCAAGTACATAGAGTAATTCATGAGAGGTAAGTGCACACTCATGGTAAGACTTTTTGCATCCATCTCTATATTTGTGGAATAACTATAGCCAGTGCTTCTTTGCTGCATGGTCATTTTCAAACATTTACGCAGGCTCATGGGCAAAATTTCAGGCCTTTACTAAAAAGAATCCAATACCTGAGATGTTTAGTCAGATGCATGTAATCTAACCAAGTGTATTTCTCTTAATTGACACTAGAAAACTTCAAGGATTCTATGGAGCTTACCAGAATGCCATTCCTGCACATGATCTGAGATATGTACAACACAATGCTATGAATGCTGCATAAAACATCACAGAATCACAGAATCACAGAACTGTAGGGGTTGGAAGGGACCTCCTGAGATCATCGAGTCCAACCCCCCTGCCAAAGCAGGTTCCCTACACCAGGTAGCACAGGTAGGCATCCAGGCAGGTCTTGAACATCTCCAGAGAAGGAGACTCCACCACCTCCCTGGGCAGCCTGTTCCAGTGCTCCGTCACCCTCACTGTAAAGAAGTTCTTGCGCATGTTTGTGCGGAACTTCCTATGCTCCAGTTTCTGGCCATTTCCCCTTGTCCTGTCTCCACTCACCACTGAAAAGAGTCCGGCCTCGCCATTCTGCCCCCCACACCTTAGATATTTATAGACCAGGATCAGGTCCCCTCTCAGTCTCCTTTTCTCAAGGCTGAACAGACCCAGTTCACTCAGCCTTTCCTCATAGGAGAGATGCTCCAGGCCCTTCACCATCTTCGTGGCCCTCCGCTGGACTCTTTCCAAGAGATCCCTGTCTTTTTTGTACTGGGGAGCCCAGAACTGGACGCAGTACTCCAGATGAGGTCTTACCAGGGCAGAGTAGAGGGGGAGGATCACCTCCTTTGACCTGCTGGCCACGCTCTTTTTAATGCACCCCAGTAAGCCATTGGCCTTTTTGGCCACAAGGGCACACTGCTGGCTCATGGCCAACCTGTCGTCCACCAGGACACCCAGGTCCCTTTCCGCAGAGCTCCCCTCCAGCAGCTCATCCCCCAACCTGTACTGGTGCATGCAATTATTCCTCCCCAGATGCAAGACTCTACACTTGCTTTTGTTAAACCTCATCCGGTTTTTTTCTGCCCAGCTCTCCAGCCTATCCAGGTCTTGCTGAATGGCAACACATCCTTTTACTCTGTCCTGGTTTAAAGCACAGAACATGCAAGTGAAGTCAAATATACAAGTACCTCTAAAATATGTGTGATTTAAATTCAGATACTCTGTTTATTCCCTAACTCAATCCAATGACAATTGGAGGCTGATCAGGGAAAGTTCTAAAAACCAGGTTTTCTAGTCGTCCTGTTGGCTAAACTGCCGAGTGGCCTCTTTGGAACTGGGCTGCTGTTGACAACACGCTAAATATTGAACATATGATAACCTCAGCTACTTCTATAAAAAGCAGTCTTGCAAAACTGATTAGTTGTATTGTTTTGATAGATTATTTCATCCATGCATTTACTCATGCATTTCCTATCTGAATCAGCCAAATGTAACTCAGGAAATTGCTCCTACTGTAGAGGCAGGAAACTTCTGCACTGACTAGTATGGCATTCAGGTCAAGTCCTCTGTCATTCAAGGGGAACGAGTAAGAAAAAAAAACGTGTTTGTGGATCCTTACCTCATAACTTAATTTGTGAGTTATCAGTTCTTACATTTTATTGCAGTGAATGTTCTAGGGAGAAGAATCCATCTCCTTAGTACATGTACAAGCTTTAAGGATCATCTTCTGAAGTCTAACTTCAAAAGAAGTCACAGAACTACTCAATACACAAAAGAACAAAATTTAAAAAGTACTTCACACAGGAATTGAATGTTTCGATCTGTACTGGGTTCAACCCTCTCTTTTTCCTACTCACTGCTCTTTTCTCTACCTGTTGATGAATCCGGGCCATTCTCTCTTCATGAAGCCTTTGTTTGTCACTATCCTCATGTTCATATTTCTGTTCAGCCAGCATAAAATTGCACCACATCCTCTGAAGTTCAATGTCAGCAGCAGTGACCTGCATGTAGCAAAGCTCTTTCTGTTCTTCCACACTGGTGGATACTTCAGACTGCAAAGTACTTGCTCTTCCCATCACATCCAAGTGTGCCATATGACTCCTAGCATCCATGTTCTCAGTTGTATTGTCTGAGATGAAATATGATGTTGGTATGTCTCTCACGGCACCCTGCTAGAAATTGGAGAGTTGTTAAATTCATTTTCAAGCTGATAGAAACGCAAAAGGATTCATCTTAGATTCATCTAAGTCTATCTATTTGTTCAAGCGATTATTCATACTTTCATGTAATGATTCACTAGTTCTCTAATAACCCTCATTTCTCTAATTTCCATCATTTCTAAATTTAATCATTAGATTTTGAAAAGAAATCTTACACTGTTACATCTTACAAATGTTGTCTGACAAAACATGAAAAATCCCCCCTGTCAAAATTTTCTGATTTGAACATTTACAGAACTTTCAAAAAATATTTAATTAGGGTCTTTCTGGCCTAAATCAAACACTACAACCTTTTTAACCAAGTAGAAAGATCTCACATCTTGTGAATTTGATATAATGCACAAAAATCTGAGCTACTGGAGTTCTTTTTCTCTCAGAAGAAACTCAAATTTCTCATGATCCACACACTCCTTTGCAGGCTGATCTACACCCTCCACGATTTGTTGTACTTTTATATCTGGAAGAACTCTATTTTCCACATACCATCTTCACTTGTTGCTGCTTCTTGTGCCTCTTGTTACCATTATTCTGGGTTTCCTGTAATGTAAGCTCAATATCTTTCACTAGTTTGTCCATAGCTGTTTGGAATGAATGTCTCAATTCCTCTAGATTGCTGAGTTCTTTCAAATCACCTCACATTTGCTGGTCTTCAGCAAACAGAGATCCTTTCTGAATGTGAGAGACTTCTACTGACATCAGAGTGTCTCCAGGGATGTTCTGGAACAGAATGGGAATATGTATGAAGCAGATCACATGTATCTAACAAAGTGACTCTGAGTTGAATTTAGGAACATACTCTTAGGGCGTATGTTTAGGAATGATCTATAAAAGTGTCAAGAAGCCTAATTAGTTTTTTTTTTTGTCTAGAAGTGGATGAAAAATCACTATATGTAGCGATGCAAATACATCTTCTGGGAATCTCACTAGTCTTTTTAACATTTGTCAGTAATTCCCTTCAAAGTACTACTCAACTTATGGAAAATCACAGAATCACAGACTCATAGGAGTTGGAAGGGACCTCCAGAGATCATTGAGTCCAACCCCCCTGCCAAAGCAGGTTCCCTACACCAGCTCACACAAGTAGGCATCCAGGCAGGTCTTGAACATCTCCAGAGAAGGAGACTCCACCACCTCCCTGGGCAGCCTGTTCCAGTGCTCCGTCAGCTCACCGTAAAGAAGTTCTTGTGCACATTTGTGCAGAGCTTCCTATGCTGCAGTTTCTGGCCGTTTCCCCTTGTCCTGTCTCCACTCACCACTGAAAAGAGTCTGGCCTCACCACTCTGCCCCCCACACCTCAGATATTTATAGACCTCGATCAGGTCCCCTCTCAGTCTTGTTTTCTTAAGACCCAGTTCACTCAGCCTTTCTTCATAGGTGATTCATTTTCTTCAAAATGAAACGTGGCTGAGAAATCTACCCTAATCTAGAGGGATTCTTACAGTTTTCTGCACAGGCAAAATTGCAACTTGTAGGGTTACAGCAAGTTGTTAGCTGGAAGTCAGTACTGTCCTTTTAATTAACTGGAGCTAGGCAGACAATTCAGCATGCAAACTAAGAATTCAGCTTCTTGTTTCCAGTCTCATGGTGCTGCACTTTATAAAACGGATACAAAGCATAAATTTCATATTTTATAAAAGACTAAGGCAAGTAAGGCAATTAATTTGTTACTGAGTTTGAGGAAAAGGGAGCAAAAGTAGAAGAAAGTAGATGAGCTGAGTATCATGGGAAATTGATTTCCAAAGACAAGCAACAGGTTAACACAAGACAACTACCTTCTCTTCACAGGATTTCTGTATAGAAAACTTGAATCTAGCTGTCCCAGTTCAAAGGACACTATGATTGCAGGAGATCCTGTTCTTGGCTAACTTCATGACAGCCCTGTTGCCATAACAAACTCAGGGGTTCTGTTGGCAAGCTCACACACTGTCACAATCCTTGTTCTAATGTCAAGGCAGCATCCAGACTCTTAAAGGGGACTGGGCATAACTCCTTCTTTGTCACAGTCCATTCTATGTCACTGTGTTTTCTTCATTATAAATACATCTCTGTGTCACAGTGAAGCTTTCTGCCAGAATTTGTGGACTCCCAGAATGTTTCTATGCCCGTTCTGACTAGTTTCTTCTGGGAAGCAGGTTCATTGGAACAGGCTAGATGGCACTGCAAAATTCAAGGGGCTGTGTGCTAGTGAGATCCTCAGTCTGCTCCATGAGGTGCCGGGTACAACATGGAATATTTGAAATGTTTCTGCACCAATTTATGCAGCAAGATGAGCATAAAAGAGGAACTAAAAGCCTTGTCTCAATCCCACAACTACAACATCATTGCAGGAAGCAAAACCTGGTTGCAAGAGCAGCCATGCATGAGGTCGGGGCTGAGCTGTGTGGAGCTTGCAGCTGGCTGTGACATGGTTGAGAGGCTGTGGGTAAGGATTAAGGAACAAGGAAAGAAAGTGGATGTCAATGAGAGAGTCTGCTATAGGCCACTCAGACAGGATGGATTACTCTTTAAGGAATTAAGGGACAACTCTAGAATAGCCATCCTTTGTTCTTATGGGTGTCTTCAAGTATTTTTTCTGGGTAGCACCAGCTGTTGTCTACATACTTTGGAAGGAACAAATAGCATGCTAGAAAAAAAGAAAAAAAAAATCAGTTTTGTTGAAATATCAGCAAAAATTCCTTGGAGAGTACCATTAAAGCTGAAATTCCTTGGAAAGTACCAATAAACCTGAATCACAGCAGACAGGTAGAAACTGAAACAAAAAATCACTAACCCATATATAGAAATAAAATAATAATAAATTAAAAAAAGAAAAAAAGTACAGCTTGCCAAATAATTTTATTATTCACTCTTTTTAAACTTCAGACTGTTTTAAAACTCAACAACAAATAAAGCAAGGAAAAAAAATACAACCAAACACAGGTGTTTCTTTGTTAGGCAAAGAACACACACATTATTTTAATCAGCTCATCAGCACCACCCTGCAAGGTTATGCACTTACAGCACCTGTTTCCTCTGAACATGAGCTTACAGAATGAGGATTTGGAGTCTTACTGCAGCTGGGAGTATGGAGAGGAACAACTGAATTCTAGTACTTGCTGATGAGGAGGGTGCTGAAACTGGGAACAAAATACAGCTCTCTTTTGGGTCTAAGGAAAATGTAAAATTCTTTGAATGATGAGGTAGTTCCCTTTTATATAATACAAGTTTCTACATCCCAAGGCTAAGCAGGTACTATGGCTGATGTAATTTGGGTTTCTGTGCTGTTGTTACAAAAGGGAGTCTTTTTCCCACTTGTCACTTTCATCTATTTCAGGGAAGAGTTACTCACTAGGAATTTGCAGAGCTGTGTTAAAAACTAGATAAGAAATTTACCAAAGATTATTTGGGTCCCAAATCCTTAAAGATACAGAGCATCTAGCAACTGTTCCCCTGTAATTTTAAAGGTCTGGGCATAAGCAACATACATATTATGAACTTCAGGCTGGGTTAAATAAATACCGAGAGGGTGACTGAATATTCTGGTATGGAAATTAACTGGAGCTGTGATACAATGAAAAATATTTCTGCTCGAATTATGAAAGACAGCAAAAACTTTACAAAGATCAGCCTTCAAAGCAATTTAGATCGTGCTGTTTGGATGGATAACAGCTGTCCTGAAAAACAGGAATGGATAAATGTCATTATTGTGTAATAATGAACTGGAAACAGTGTAGAGACTTATTTAGAATTCACTATTCTGAGATACTGATATTTGAAGATGAGAGGTAATGGTAATATGAAGATAAATGGATGAGATGCAGTATCTGGTATCATCCAGAGCAAAAAATTGGAGGAATATAGAGTATCCTACCAGCAAATCAGATCCAATATTTAAAGTGATCTAGAAAAGCTGTGCACTGACAGCTAAGCTAAAATACATTTATGAAATGAATGAAAGAGAGTAGGAGAGAGAACAGAGAAGTCAAAATAAGCAGTAAAAACATGAAAAGAAGATGGAAGATGTGGACCAATGATAATTACTAAGAGGGACAACACAAAATGTGCCAAGCAGCAAAGCAGAAGCATCTCCTGAGACGCAGTTTGGAAATATATAAAAGAACGTCAGCTGATGTGGGGGGATTTGGCAAGTGGGGATGGAGTGGAAGACCTCTAATTGCCAGAAGCCGGGCTTTCATCACCTGAAAACGATTTTTCTGGATTTGAACTTGAGAAAGCTGGGGAAAGTAGAAGAGCCACTAACATCAATTCCCACACACTAGCAATTCCCAAAGTGGCCTAAACAGGATTTGTAGGAGGTTCTGTTTTTATTTTTTGTTTTCCTCTAATAATTGTCTCTTCTAAACTTTGTCGATGCAGGTGTAATTCTAGTCATGAAAGAAACAGAGTTCAGAGAAGCTACAGATTGTGGATACACATAGGAGAGGCAATAGTACAAATCTATGAGTAATAATCTAGCTCTGACTGCAACAGCCTATGAAACACATCTTGGAGATGAAAAGGAAGTCTAATACTTCATTTGAAAGAAAAATCAGATAACTTTCCTGTGAATGCTGACTAATGTGAAATATCACTGTGAGGATGAAAAATCCAGGTAGGAATGTACGAAAGCATCCCTGACCTTGAACTTTAACCCAAAGCCTAAGAAACTTAACAGATCTTTATCTGGACAGTAGTTTTCAGAAAAATTATTCCAGATCCTGAAGGCAACACCTGGATAGCCTGAATATTTTGTGATTTGGTAAGAAGTGCACAAAGTACAGCATGTAAATGCAAACAGGACCTCCCTGGATACAATCATTACTGAAAATTCTGTGCAAGAGGAAGAGCATTAGGCTTTGCAGCTCTGACAATCGAGTTCAGGCTCTATCAGTAGTGAGATCTGACAACATTGGTAGTGTAAGATACTTTTCTCCTAAGGAAAAGAAAAACTGAGAAGATTAATGTAAATCTAGTGACAGATCACAGTTCCCAGCTATGCTGACAGCTATGCTGGTGGAGGACTTTATAAAATAAATGGATGACAGTACCGTTCAATTTTCATTGGGAACAACTGAAAGCATCTTTATTGTAAAGGAAATGGATTTGGAACATTCAAATTGAGTGAATGAAATTGTAGCTTTTTACAAATATCATGCTTTATCATTCTGACAATGTGTGTCCCAGAGAAATAGTGTTAGTAAATACAGAGAAATACTACCCAAATTTCTAATAGCAGGGAAATATTTTTGTTTACTACATTACCTAGGAAGCAAAAACTGGAAAATAAAAACAGTAGGTTTTAAGATAGTTCTCAATTGTTACTAAACCAGTGTTTACAGTAATGTATCTGTGTATTACCAGAGCTCTATGTGGTTCCAAGACATATAAAAAGTATGGTTAGATGGAAATAGCAAGTGGACCATAAAAGATCCAAGTTAGTAGACATTGGGGGGGGGGGGAAAAAATTTATAAGACTCTGATTTTACCATTTAGAGTAGCACGAAAGGAATCTGGTCTCTTTTCTTGGCTCTATGTCTAAATCCCTTTGATATGAGTCATGCTGAACTGTTAGAGAATTTTCCTCCCTTCATGTGTTTTTATTTTTTGGTACTCAGACGTTGCTAGTTAACTACATTAGCTACAATTAACTACATAATAGTTTTAAAAAAAAAATGGAGCTGAATGCAAACACACACCAGAGGTTTCACTCTGCTCAGGTTAGATGATGTTCCAATGCATTGGATCACAGTTCTGCTGTTGGAAAAATGAGTTGTTTGGGAAAGTGAGAAAGGGCTAACAAAACATTTTTTTTTTAGAATGCAGCTTTCAGGGTGTTAAAGTAGTCATGTATTCTTCTTTAATTACTCTGGGAAATTAATGGGTAATTGTTTTGTGGGGCATATGTGGTGTTGAATTAATTCATTTATGAATTAATAGCATGGGAAGTAGCCCCTCTTGCTATATGGGGAATTAAATGGTTGGCTAAGGCAACTGGCATAGGCCTGAGTTTTAGAATTATTTTTGGAATTATACCTTATCTGCTCTACCATTCTTCTTTACTCATACATTCTCCTTCTGAATAGAGTAGCAGTAAACAAAACAAAACTTCTCTAAAACAGACAAGAACAATTCTCCTATATAGAATATCTTTTGAGAACAAATGTAGTTATAACATTACATGTGCAAAGGCATTTGTACCAGAAATGCATAGGAAAGCCATGAGTAGACACAACAGTTAACACAAGGACAGTCATTCTCTCATTGTGATCACACTGGATGCCTCATGCAGGCACTAGGCAGTTAATCGGTGTATACTGGCAAATATATCTGTGGCCAAAGATTTAGAAATTACAGAGAAATGTTCAAGTTTGTCTTTCGGTGTGATAAAATACAAGAGAAGACTTCGTGTTTAATGAAATAAAAATATATGTACCACTTGTTGAAAAGATAATGGTGTTCCCAAGCATTTCAAAAGTTAAACTGCTTCCTTTATGTATTTTTTTTATCAATTTCAATGAACTGTTTTTTCAGTTATCCTAGCTAACTTCATTGTTCTTTCTAGCAAATTTTTATGACTGCACAATATATGTATGTTTGAATTCCCTGAAGACAAGCACAGAACACATGGGCTGTATAAAATGTGTGACAAAGGGAAGAACATATGATGCACTGAGAGAAAGTGGTCTTGTTTTTCTGCCAAACTCACTCATTCTTTGTCTATAGTTTTCCTAATAAATTCAGGTCTTGTTTCTGTATCAGTATCAGGGTACTTCCTTCCCACGGACTGATTTAACATATTTTCTTTTCCTTGTGCACTTCCCTCAAGATCTTTATAATTAGTTTAGTGCCTTGATTGCAAGGATAGAAGCACTTTCAATAGTTGGCAAATCTCAGGTTTTTGAATATTCGGGATATCGATGTTCAGACGAGATCACTCACTAAAATTAGAGTGTACAGTATTTTTGCTCAGAAAACTTGGGTTATGCACTGAGAAAGGGAAGAGATGGAAATGTAGTTGCTTGGGAAGCCTTCTCCAGTGGTTTGAAATTAGGCAGGTACCAGACATGCAGGTAGCAATCAAACCTGTGAGATACCATCATAGAGTGTGATTTGCTGTGATTTGGATAGCTGCTCTTGTTCTCCTCCTAACCTAGGAAGTGGCTCACAGTTACAGCTGTACGTAGAAGTGGCTCCACACTAATACCACTCAGACTAAATGTCAGCCTAGTTACTTAGTCTGCTCTATCTCATTCTATATGGTCTGAACACTCTTGATATTAGCAATTTGAAATATGATTCTCAGTTATCAGCAATCCTCCTTCAAAATAATTATTACTTCAAAGAGAAAAATAAATAAATGATTAGATAAAGTTATCAAGTCTAGAAGACAATAGATTTTTTTTGTGTGTTTTTAAAAAAAACCTACTATTTAAAAAAACTTTTTAGAACAGTGTTTTGTTGTTTGTGTTTGTTTGGTGTTTTTTTTTTTTTTTTAGAAGAACCTCACTGAGGCTGTTCACCCATGATATGTCTGTATTAATGTAAACATGCTGAAGAGTCTCTTCCTCCCATAATTAGAATATAAGCCTAAGTCAGATGATTCAGTTAAAAGACCAAATGGTACCTGGCACAGCTCTTCTTCTGTAAATAGTGCATGTTATTTATTTACATTACATGACTTTTTTTCTCAAAAAGGAAATAGAATTACAGTGAGAGCATTGGAAGCTGAACAATGATTCTTAGTCCAGTGGGTGAAAATTGATAATTTAGAGGATGCATATAAAGAGCAGTCTGGGAGATGATTCTTGTATTAGAAAAGCAAGGCAAAAAGAAGGCATGGAAATCCTTATAGGACAAAGATACACAAGAGGAAGAAAATGAAATACATGAACTGAATAAAGAAAGGGAGCAATTACTCATGAAAAACAAAACAGATTAGTATTACTAAGACTGAACTCCCTCATGGACTGAGGGAGGAACAAAGAACAATAGGTGACTCAGAGAGAAGCGAAAGAGTAAAGAAATATTAACTGAATATAGACACTCTTGATATCAAAGGCAGTCTCTGTCTTCAATCTGCATTTGTGCACACTGCATGGGTGAAAAGGCAATGTAGCTCTATCCCAAGGCACGCATCCTCTTGGCAAGCATGATGATCCTAATGCCACATCTCTCAGCTCCCTTCACGTTCTCCTAGCAAGTTAGACACGTCCTAGAGAACATTTGTGTTTTGGGAACTTATGCTTACTGAAACACTTACTGATCAAC
The DNA here is from genome assembly GCF_951394365.1 of Tetrao urogallus. Taxonomy (NCBI): domain Eukaryota; kingdom Metazoa; phylum Chordata; class Aves; order Galliformes; family Phasianidae; genus Tetrao; species Tetrao urogallus. The sequence continues at coordinate 26,134,933 of NC_136814.1, forward strand.
AAGGAAACATCCAGCCAACCACCGAGATGGCTCAAGATCTTCATAATTAGTCATTTATGTAAAGCCTGCTGAGATTTTTCCACCAGCACAATTTACCATTATCATCCTGACTATAAGCCTCTTTTTCCCTGCAGGCAAATACCTACGGATTCTCTGTCAGCTAAAATCTCTCAGGAAACTGCCTATGCACACGCTTTCTTCAAGAAGCATCTTCCAGAGTTTCTGTTTCAAAACTTCTCTGAGGCACCTAACAGCTGCCTCTATTCTTCACTGGGGAGAGGTCTCTAGCTGAAAAGTACTTGATCCCAGTCTTCAGCCTGGCTGCCGCTCCTCCAAGCAATCATCCATCTCTTTAAGCAGCAACACCATACAGTAGAGGCAAGGAGATGAGAGAAAGGTGCTATTACAGCCCAGATAGTAGAACTCAAGAATGATGCTGATCATCACATGCAGTCAAGCTTCCTTTACCCTGAAATTTTAAAGAGACCAGTACGAGGAAAAGCAGACTTACTGAACAAATAAATGGAGTGCTGTATCATCACAAAGTGGCTTGCTGAAGTTGTCCTTCTTGATCCCAAACTACCAAGGCAACATAATAACAGCAAAGAAAATGTATCACTCTGACATAAGGCATGGCAAACCATTCTGGAGGAAGTCCGGGAATGGTGAATGGGCTTGAACAGTCAGAGATGTAACAGCATGAAGAGATTGAGCTGCACAGACAAAAAACTCCAGGGAAGTGCCTGTCACTGATCCAGTTTCAAAAATACATAAAACTGGGAGATGGGGCACAGACAACACGAAATTATCTCATGGTTTTTTGTTTTTTTTTTTTTGTCTTCAATCAAATGGCAACTATACTAGTCTGGAGTGGATGTGTAATGGGACAGAAACAAATTAATTGAGACTTTTCTCCATTACTGAGGTCTCTGCAAAAAAGCATTCTACATTCAGAAGGGTAATGGGGCTGTATGTGTGTAAACTATATGACAAATTATTTTTATATTGTCTGCATTGCCACAGAAAAGTGTTTATGTGGCAGTGATGGACATGGGAGAGTAGGCATTGTGATGATAGTCTGACAATTGAACTAGATGATCTTAGAGGTGTTTTCCAACCTTAACGTTTCTGTGATTCTATGATAATGCATTCTCAATATTCAGCAATATAGCTTCATTCACTAGATGAAGAAAGTTCATCAAATTTCTCCTACACATAATTTAACAAGAGAATTAGGTGGGGTTCCCTCCCCCTCTCCTCCTACAGAAGCTAAAGGTGAATCCTCTTATCTAAAGCATGAAAAGGAAATGGAAACCCACAAAAAACTGGTCTTGGTAAGAGAGCAGAAAGCATCTGCTGCAGCACTGGGCCACATGGCCTCCAACTCACTAGGTGAACAGGATATTTGGTGTTTGTAATCAAGATGAACAGGAGTCAGCAATGTGTCTATGGGGATGAGAGTCAGTGGCATACTGACTGAATTAACAAAAGCATTTCCAGTGGGTCGAAGGAATTGCTTATTACCTCTACTCAGCACTTGTGAGATCACATCTGGAGCACTGTACTCAGCTTGAACTCCACAGTTCCTCTTCTGAGAGGCATGTAAGAAAAGGTCAAGAGGCTATGGGTACAAGTTGTAGCCAGGGAAATTCTGTCAGAAACTAGCAAAGCTTCTTCATAGTGAGAATGGCTCTGGAGCTGGTGCCAGACAAGCCAATATCTCTTGTGAACACAGGCTCACAGCAACTTGCAGGTGACAATAGCAGTTTCAGTTCCTTGTGTGGGGAAGCACCTTAGCTGAGTTTCAGGCACCACTTCTCTATGAAGGGAGTTACCTTCAATCCACTAGTTTAAAAAAAGCTTATTGCTCTGTGTGTGCCAGCAGCACCATGCTGGCTGGGTGCTTTTGTTGCAGTGCTTCCTGCAGGAACTCTGTTGGGAGCTGCACTTCTGGGTCAGGATGTGGGAGCATGTGGGCTGCTGATGTGTGACTGAACAGAGGAGAGGTATGAAATTTGTGGGTGCAGCAGGTTCACATACAGAACTGAGAAGCCAGTCTGTAGGAGTGAAGAAATGCTCTAGAAGGCTATAAAAGAAGGCTGTCTATTACTGTGTGTATGCGCTTTTTTCTCCTAGAAGGAGTCAAATACACCCAGCAACTTAGTGTCCAGCAACTTAGTGTCTCACAAATAAGATTTGAAAATCTCGTTTTTCAACCAGCTGTGGTGGTGAAAGGGGAAGAAGAAAATATATTTATGTTACTGTGAAGATCACAGAATCTGGAGAGTATTTGGTAAGTATCAGGAAAAAATGTCTTTATCAATTGTATCCCGGCCATCTAAGATAGTGCTTCTTTTTATGCAAATCCTGATATTTCCCTCAAATCAGCCAACTAGGAATGAGAATAAATCTTTTCCACAAACAACAGCCCTTGACATTGGTGCCAGTTTGGTGATAAATGTCAGATCAAATCATAGACATACGATATGTTTAGCATTATGTTTAAGTTTTCAGAAAGTAAAGATGAAGTCTGAGTTTTCAATACATACCAGAACAAGGAGACTCAATAGCTGTAAGTATATGATCAGCAGGCTCTATGCTGGCACTTTTAGTTAGAGATAAAAAAAGAAAATTGAAAGGAATAGATCTTGTAGCAGAGCCTCAGATGTTTTACACAGTAACTGAAGGAACCTGAAATGGAAAAGAAGTCATAATCAGAAGAAAGCTCTTATCAACAAGGAAATAACTTTTGCCAGCTCTTAAGAATGGATGATAGATTCTCCCTTAGCTCAGATAAGCTTGTTGCTATGAACAGTGCCAGAGACCTAACAGCTTTTATCTGTGTAGTCTGATGTTTTCCAAAAAGAGGGAAAGCCTCACAATGTGACTAGCTCACGGTACAACTAGGCCATAGGATTTACCTGTGTGTAGTCAATTAGGATAACATGTGAAAAAGTACATGCTGTATGTACATCTGCCAAAGCTTTCTCTGCCAAACAGTCTGGGGGACCTGGAACAACTCTGACTCCTGAAGATCACAGAAGATGATATATAGCTGGCAAGAATGCGGTGGGATACAAAAACAAATTTTAAAAGATAACAAAACATGAAAGGCATTGGAGGAGGAAATCTATGAGGCACATGAATAGTCAGCCCACAAATCAGTGAGAGCAGGAAACAGAAGGTTGGGCAGAATGCATAAGTAAGCAGGATAAGGAAGTAGCATACCTGGCTCCATTGCTAAATGCTTCTGCACTTTGCAAATATCTCTTTCTACCAGGACATAGTCTTCAGAAATCCTTTCAGCCCATGTGAAATTTGATTGGGCACTGTACCAACAGCACAAACATATTCATAGACAATGCCAAAATACACTCACTTGGGCAGCTCAAGTAGGTGAGTTAGGTTATTAAAGTGTGATGAGTTCTGCCCTGAAGACGAAAGGTTAAAAGTTCAGAAGAAAAAAGATATAAAAACTGAATGATGATAATCAGACTGCTGAGAATAATTCACTTGACAGAGGACTTCATTGCTTACCTATGACTGAAAGAAAGTTTGATCACCCATGTGATCACCCACCTCCAGCCACAGACTTTATGCCTGTTGGCCTTGCTTAAAAAACAGATTGGGATGTGACTGTAGGTCCCAGCTGGAATAGAAGTATTGTCTCCTTTATACCAGTAGTCCAGTTGTCAACACACTGACACTGCAGTATTTTACTTTTCACGGTTCTAAGTGACATATTTGCAGGTGAGCCATCTTACTTTCACACCCCTGGTTTTCTGTTACTCTGACAAATAGTTTTACTTTCTGGCTTGCCCCCAAATGCCTGCAGCCATCCCTATCAACCAATGCAGTCCCTATGAGTATAAGAGCCTTCAGAGCTGAAATTTTTTATGCTGAGAATTCCACCACTGCTGAAGTCATGGAGGGAATGTTTAGGAAAAAAAAAAAAAAGTTTTTTCCATGGTAATATTATTTAATACTGGTTCTATTCAATGTCTATATTATTACTGAGCCTAGAGCATAGATCTGAAATTTGGTCCTGATTCTTGAGCAATTCTCTTCTGTTCTGTTTACGGTGTTGTATTTTGTGTGGATAACTGTATGCAAAGTTTCAAACAGAGAATATATGAACCAGACAGTGGCAAAAAATTAATAAAGATACTGAATTTTTTCATTAAAACTGTATTTTAAACCCCAGATTAAACAGTGTTATCATTGTAAGGGGTAATTTTGGATTTAATGTGTAAGTTGTTTTATTATATAAGAACCAGTTCAAATGCTTAAATTTAATATCTTGATCATGGAAATCAGAGAAAAGTTACCTCTGAAGAAAAAGAAGACAAATCCTATTTTTCCCCATGGTGTTTCCTAAGTACCAGAACACTGACCATGAACTTGTAAATTCTATTGAACACTGTAATTCTTATATCCCTCTCAGAATTTATCCTTCATGTATCTGAGCCAAAAATTAGGGGGTCAGATTTCTAGAAGTAACAGGGCACCTAATGACATCTCCATGATAACGTGAAGATTTGTCCAATACATTTTTTTCAAGAACAACTTACTAGGTTGGAATTTTGGCTCTTATTATCTATGAAAAACAAAGGTGCCCAAATGATTAATTGGGTATTCGTACCAGTTCAGGTGAAGAGCATGCAAACATAGATCTTACAGAACAAATAGGCAAAATTAAGAAGAAATACAGTTAACTCACTGCTTAATAGATGAAGAAGATTTGACACAAATCTCAGAATCACTTAATTTTTGTGTATTTTCAGGTTTCACCTTAACTTGTCCAAGCTCAACAAAATGTCTGGTGGTTTGGACAGTGAATCCAAAACAAATGAGTCCATTCTGTTGTTTTAGCTGCATGGTCTTCTAAATGAGATCCGCAACTGAGCTGACATTCAGATCATTATAAAAAAAAAAAATCCAAACAATACTGCTGCTGTATTTAGCAGTCCTATGTAACTTACTGTCAGTCAAAAACGATAACAAATGGTGGAGAGGCAAATCAGATTTATTTTTAAATCTTTTGAGAATGACTAAGTTACATTAGATCATTCTCCACCCACCTCACCCCAAAAAAGCTACATTCTTCTTTCTCCATAGTAAATTCTGTAGAAACTGCTTTGAAATGTTTTTGTTAAATTTACCAGATTACCAGATTCTCTGATGGCCCTTTTTTTTAAAGGTAGTGAAGATAATCAGGCTTTTTTTTTTTTTTTTTTTTTTTTCCTGTTACAATACAGTACAGCAGTACTGTCATGTATATACATTGCTAAAATTTATCTAGGCTTTCTTTCATGGTGGCTTTCTTACTAATAATTCTTAGCGTCATTGTTCAAAACAGGAAGATATCTGCAATCCCTTATTTTTCTTTGTGTTTATCACACAAAGACAATGGGAGCTACCTCTTCCCAAGAAAAACTTTATGTGCCTGCATTCAATCCACTAGTGATGCTACTGACCATTCTAAAAGCATTACCAGTGCTTTTTTATCTACTATGAAGAGAAGAAACCAACAGGTCAAATCCTCATCCAGTGACCATTGAAGGAAACAAAGATTCCTATCAAATGTAGTGAAATATGGCAGAGATGAAGGTGGTACACTAAAGTAACTGTCCTCACTTTGTCCGTGTTACTTGCAGCTCTGACTAGTTCAGCTGCTGTTTGAGTGCTGCTTTCTGCATAGATGTCATCATTTCTGATAAGCTTTCACATACCCCTTGAGACATAGCTCTAATGCAGATAGTCTCTCATTGGGACATTCCCTTGATATGCTATCTTTCCAAGTGAGGAGAGCAGGTGACTTCCCCTTTGTTTGATCTGGGACAGCAATCATCTACACTGAGCACCCAGCACCTGTGCAAAACAATGTTATGCAGACTAAGTGGGTTGCAGCAAATCCACATGGTTGTTTCTGCTATTCTGGACACCTCACAGTGCACAGGCTTCTTTAGTACCTGCTTCTTATTATAAATCAACAGCATAAATGATGTCTTCCTTCTCATTTCATTTGATTCTATTATGTTTGGCATATAACGTCCATCTGTAGACAAAAGAGTTGGCCTCTTTCCTCCTGTAAGCTGTTATAATGGTTCCTTCAGCTTTTCTTTCAAACATGCCAGCTTCTAGTTTATACTTGCTTAAGTTTTTTGTTCAACAGTTCTTGCCTCAGAGCATTCAAGGCAGGCTCTATGTTTGCTGAGATTTCAGTGATGCCACTTTGCAGGATACGCAGTTCAAGAAAAATCAGGTAAATGTTCTAAAAATGTCTTCCAAAAACAGGCTCTAACTAGTTAGCTTTAAAGACCAGAGGCGTTTCTGTGGCATGCCTTTTGTTGGCACACTAGATAGAAAACTTAGTTTTGATGTTTTCATCCTTGCATATCTCAGCTGTATGGAATAGGTATGTTCTGTATCCTGTCAGTTTTGCTCATACCTGTAATGTTCATGGTTCAGGATTGGCCTGATTATTTGTTATCTTACTTCACTTGGTAACTCTTCTGCAATCATAAAAGGAATTCCATATATATTTGTCACTGTTGTTTTCCTTATTGCAAATTGGGATAGAAAGGCAACAGTTTCATCTCTGATGAGATTCACAGAATCACAGAATCACCAAGGTTGGTGATTCTTCTGTACTATCAATAGTTTTTTGTCCAAAAACTGCAACTGTCCAAGTCCAAGCTTTTATAAACTATAGACAAAAACAACCTGTCCACTTTTTCTACATTGTAGGCTTTTTCTTTCCCTCTGGAAAACAATAGGCTTTAAGTACTTCAAACACCCTGATCAGTTTCTCCCATCTGCGTATATTATCTCCTATCTGTGTATATTGCAAGAGAAAATTGCTTGCCTGTCCTTAGATATTTTCCCACCCCAGTTTCTGTGAAGATCAATTCTCATAATTGCTTCATCTCTGTTCAGTTCTCAAAGTCTGATTTGCTTCATCTTCTGCTAAAGGGACATTATTTTGATATTCCCTTGATTAGAACAGTTTCTTTTAAGAAATGAAGACTCATTAAGGATGGGGCAAAATAATCAGATATTTTCAATACACTTGCACACAGCTGTTGAGCTCACAGGGAGTAGAGAAATGGCATGAAGAAAGAAGTACCTTAGAAAGCCTTGTGAGGCTTTCTTAAAAAACTTTTGCTATATGGCTAACTGTAACACTTCAGTTTGATGCAGATCTGTTATTTCAAGCTCACTAACATTCAAATTTCTTCCCATTTTCCCTTCTCCTTCTCCTCTCATCACGGATGGCAGCACCAGGCATAAGCAGTAGACCATATTTCCTTGTCCCTTCCCCTATACTACTACCTTATATCTTGGCTGTGTTTAAATCATATCACTTCTTCTTCCACAACTTTGCAAAGACTTGTTTTGCCTGAGAGACTACCAAAGTATTTGTGGATGGGTTGATAATCCTTTGCTTGACTACTGTCATCTCCACTTTTCCAGCTCTTTTGCCTCCAGCCCTTTTGTCTCTCCTTTTGTATGCCAAACATTATTGCCATTTTCTACTTTGCTTTTTGCTCGTCTCCAGCTCCACCTCGCTTTCTTTCATCATCTTACTATTTCAAATGTAAGCTTATTCCTTCACGCTTTAAAGACTGCCAAAATGTAACGTTATGATGATAATAAAACTCCTTCAGAACAAAAAAAAACTCCATGACTTGTTCTGCAAACAAATACACCTGCAAATAACACCTGATCTGTTATGATAATTATGTGACATGATACGAAAATCCTTATTAAAACCCAGGAAAACTTCATCAGAGCATTCTTCAGATTCCTTAAGTCTTTTCTTCTCTAGGCCTTCTGGGTAATAATGAATATTTTGGAGGGTGAACTAAGACTACTTCGTAGCATGTAGAATGATGTGGAAGAAACTGTATCTCCTCTACTATAGAAGCCAGTAAACAGGAGGCAGGCAGGAAAGAAAATAGTAAAGGCAGCTGAGTGACAGCAGCTTTAAACCAGCTCCCAGGTGAATTGCATTCTGACCTGGCTCCACTACACGTAATATCCAATATAATAATAATAATTATATATTATTTATTATAAATAATTACAATTATAAATAATAATTATAATAATAGATATGGGTAATACTTCATCAAACTTTCCAGATTGGAGAGGCAAATTTTTCCAGCCTTAGTTATTCCATGATTCTGGGATTCTCTGACAAAAGCCCTGTTAGCCTGCCATACTCAGCCCTGGTGCAGCTGGGTGGGTGGCAGAGGCAGCACAGTGGCATCAGTGAGATCAACACCACCAGGCTTCTGCTGGCCCAGGTCACAGCACTGCACAGAGCAGGCTCTGCTGAGTCTTCTACAAGGGTGAAGGAGAGGCTTGACAAACATAGGCTGCTATTTATGAGTCCAGAGTTAGTTTCTCTTTGTGCCTAACTTCTCAATGGTAAGAGTAATGCTGTCCCTTCCCATGTTTATTGTCCTGTTTTAACATAGACTTTGAACTACGACAGAATTTAACAGCTTGGGTGTTTGCCTTTTCTGTCTGACTCTTCTTTTAATGAAAACTCTTGTTTGGGCTCCCTGCAGTTACTTGCTAAATAAACAGATCTTCAGACTACATCCATCAACTTACCTCAACTGACATTGCTTTGAAAGGGCAAAGAACTGTGCAGGTTTACACACAAGCTGATGAAAGTACCTACCAGGTCTTTCTTTAAAGCTTCAAATGCAGCTATAACTAGATATCTCAGTACAAAGTTGTTTTCTACCAAAAACAAGGAGAAAAACCTACAAAGAGTTAGTCATGGGCATGCAGAATTTGGGAGACAGAAGTCCATGGGATACAGAGGGACCCAAAAGTGAGATAAGCTTTAAATAACTGGGTGGGAGAGAAAACAGACTAGCTTGCTCTAGCTTTTTTTTCTGCTTATAAGTATTATTGACTTTCTATTTGAGAAAAATAAGGTAAACTTGTCAGTTACCCAGAGAGATGTCCGTGCTATCATTTAGAATTCAATATTGTATTAATGGTTTAGCATTTGACGCAGATGGCAGGGAAAAACATTTCAAGCAAGGAGTAAGGAAAAGGCAAGAATGACTCTTAAATCAATAATTAAGTTTATGATCATTAAGGTAGACTAACTGGTTAACACTGATAGGCTCCACTCCATGCAGTCTAGAGATGCTAAAACATTTGGAAAAATGTGAAAAACAATAGAAGAAATTGCAAAATAGATGCCTATCTCAGTTTAAAAAATTGTTACAGTTTTAAGAAGCTAAAACTGTTGTATATTCTGAAGGAGAAAGTGTGGCTGGCTTTTGTATGATGGATTCCTGCTATACCAGGACTGTAAACGGGCAGCCTCTGATTAAATCTGCACACTGTATAGCATCATTCATTAGATCTGTACCAATGACAAATCTGTCTTTAATCTCATCCTCAGTTTCACTGACAGTGAATTTTCCTCTGTCTTTTCCATCTTGATGTCAAGAACCTGGGTCAAAGGCCTTGATCTCTCCATGGGGATGTGGTAGAGTAACTTGACAAGGCCGTATCCCTTTGACTCCATAGTTCAGAAGAAAGTCTTTGTAAGCCCCATGTGTTTTCATGGAGATTTATTGGGAGTAATCTGCTGCAGTTAACTAGATTGGGAAGAAAAAAAAAAAAAAAACACAAACATGATAGTTTCTCTTGGTTATAGGCAATGAATAAGAGTAGTTTTGTTTTGTTTTTCTTTTTCCCTACAAAATGCATTAGGGGGAAACTGTAGGAAATTCTACTTGATGTCTTGATGTAAAGTTCAAGATGTCTTGAACACTAGAAGTCTCCAGTCACCAGAAGCTGGAAATCATGAAATGTACAGGCTGATGAAGGGAGAAAATGAAAATCTTTGAACCAAATTATCCAACAGTGAGGGTGAGACAAACAACCAGCAAAAGGCAAAACAGAAAAACTTCAGGCTGAATTAAACATCTCAGTCTGAAAACCTGAGGCTGGATATGGATCTTACCATGTTGCAACGCCAGTATGATGAGAAGCAAAGGCAACAGCAACACGAACAGAAAATGTGTTTTCTCTGGCTGCAGTCATCACCAGCACATGTAGGTCTATTTGAAAAGCAGTGAGGAAGGGCAGGGAGTTCCAGATGTGTGCTCACTACCCACTGGTTCCAAATGTAATCCTGAAGCATCTTCATGTCTCAATAAAAGTTCTTTCAATGTATTCAGCTGGACATCCTTCTCCCCGTAGCCCAACAGAGCTGGAGGAAGCTTCTTTTTACCACCTCTCAATCTACAGCTTCAAGATTTGCTTAAAGGAGGCAGTTCTGCCTTCCTTGCCCAAAATTCTTCCCAGATACTTTCTGGCTCATTAGTGTCCTCCAACAGGCAGCCTCACCACGCAAAAATCTTCCTTCCTTTTCTGTGTTTCCCTTTCCAGCTGCTGACTGTGTGCCACTTCAAAGACATTGCCAAACCCTCTGCCGGGAGCAGGAGAGGCCCACAGCTCGCTTACTCCTACAGTCTCTCTGGGTTGCTTACACACAGCCAGTCATCTTTCCAGAATAGTTTGCTATATCTTATAACTGCATCCCTGGAGTGTATAGCTCCAAATTTAATTCCCTGGGGGGCAACATGAGCAGGGCAGAGCTAAGGTTGGAATCTTTACTACAAAGGCCACATTTATTTTTTTCTAAGGCAAGGCAATACCCACTTAGCCACATCAAAGATGCCCTGCTACCAGACAAATTAGAAGAAGCTGAAGAAGAGATTAGAGGACCAAATCCTGTGCAAGGGAAAACAAGCAGTTCTGATGGTTAATAGACACAAGGACAGCTCATAGGAAAAGAATAATGAGACATGGAGCATGATGCAAAAGAAACAGGCCAGATGGCAGTACAGCTGTGGGGAAACTCAGCTAGCTCTGAAATGAGTCTTCTGTTATTCAGACTGCTGGCTGTGGATCCTAGCTGCAAAAAAAATAAGCTCTAGTTGTCTCAGGAATGTGGCAGTTTTGTAACAGTTATCCAACTGAAAGCGAAACGAAGCTGGTGATGTTAAGAAATCTATTATGACATGCCTGATTATGACACACCTGATGAGGAGCCATACAAGAATGTCCACTGTACCTTGTTCTTTCAGTAGCACAGACTTAGCAGATACTTTAGAAAGTAGAGTTGTAACTTAAGCATTAGGTAACAACAGCTTTATTCTGTACAGGGTTCTCCGCTTGAGATCTGTTCCAGGAATTCTTTTGAAGTCATGAAATACCTTCTTGGATTACTCAGTATGAAAATAGGAAAACTAATCTATAAAGCACTCCTCTGAAAAAGTTTAAAGATGTAGCAGTAAAGAATTCTTCTGATACCACATATTTCATAAATGCTTGTAATTTACCAGTGGCAAAGGTTACAAGGAAAAACCTAATCCTAGCTTAATTCAGCTCTCATTTGATACAGAATACCTCTTCAGGGATACCAGCTCACATGTCAGATTTTAAAACAGCTATCAGCTGCCAAATATACAACATGATAGTGTTCCTGGAATAGTTAGAGCAGCATTTCAGTTTTGGAGCAGCGTGCTGAATAGAAGGTGCATTACAAAGAGCATGGACAGCAGGTCAAGGAAGGTGATCCTCCCTCTCCACTCTGCCCTGATGAGACCACATTTAGGATACTGACATTTAGGATACTGCATCCAGGTCTGGGCTCCCCACTTCAAAAAAGACAAGAGTCTCCTGGAAGGAGTGCAGCAGAGAGGGCCACAAAGATGATAAAGGGCCTGGAATAGCTCCAGTTTGAAGAAAGTCTGAGTAACCTGAGTCTGTTCAGCCTGGGGAAAAGAAGACTGAAGGGGGAACTGATTAATGTTTATAAATATCCAAAGGGAGATGGGAGGCAAGGTTCTTCTTAGTGGTGCGTAGTGATAGGACAAGAAGCAATCGCCTAAAACTTGAACATAGGAAGTTCCATACAAACACTTGGAAGAACATATTTACAGTCAGGGTGATGGAGCACTGGAACAGGTTGCCCAGAGAGGCTGTGGAGTTTCCCTCCATGGAGATTTTCAAGACCTGTCTGGATGCCTGCCTGTGTGACCTGTTATAGGTTACCTGCTTTAGCAGGGTGGTTGGACTCCATGATCTCTCTAGGTCCCTTCCAATCCCTACAATTCTGTGATTATGTGAAGTCTCTTCTGGGTGGCTGGATTATGAGCTATGAACAAGTTTCTGAAGACATAAAAAAAGTAGCAGCAATGATCTCAAGAGATTTTACATATAAATTGTTCGAAATTGTATCTTACTTATCATCTTGAATTTAAAGAAATATTCTGCAGCTGATTCAGAAATGCCTAGAATATTGCTATTCTGATCCTTGCTGGAAAAGAAAAATAGCTTTAAGTACAAGAAAGATAGAATGTGGTGTTAGAATATTCAGATATTCAGGGAAATTGTAATGCATACCATCAAACTCTAGCTGAATGGTTTCCTAACAGAGCAGTACCATTAGTTGGTAATTCATTGGCACTCTCCCACACACTTTTATTGGTTCTCAGTATACCATAGCAACTATTGGTGTCAAATGCTTGTCCTTACCACATTCATGGCTGCAATTCAGATGGGAGGTCACAGAATCACAGAATGGCCAGGGTTGGAAGGGACCTCAAGGATCATGAAGCTCCAACCCCCCTGCCACATGCAGGGCCACCAACCTCCACGTTTAATGCTAGACCAGGCTGCCCAGGGCCCCATCCAACCTGGCCTTGAACACCTGCAGGGACTGGCCATCCACCTCTCTGGGCAGCCTGTTCCAGCACCTCACCACTCTGTAAAGAATTTCCCCCTGGCATCCAACCTAAATCTTCTCTCCCTCAACTTAAAACCATTTCCCCTTGTCCTGTAGTTATCTACCCTTTCAAAGACTTGACTCCCCTCCTGTTTATAGGCTACCTTTAGGTGCTGAAAGGCTGCAATGAGGTCACCCTGCATCCTTCTCTTCTCCAAGCTTGTTTTTTTATTATACTTTATTGCATGTGCAAGTCTGGGTTATCAGCAGTTAGACCGTGAATTAGGAGTGTTACACTTGATTTAGAGTTTGATGCAGACAAAATGGATTTTACATCTGTGTTACTGGCTGGGTACTTTTGCTTTGCAGCTAAGTTGGCATTCTTCACTTCAGAAAGAAGTAAGAAAGTTTCTGCCATACTGCAGTTCCTGTCAACTAATTTGCTACTGCAAAGCAAAAGCAAGACAACCACTCCTGAAGCTTATCATCCCTTTACACCTTCAGCTGCCTCTGTCACTCCCCTTCTGGGAGTTTTTTGTGCCTTCTAACATCTCTATAATCTCTGTTTGCAGCTTCCCTTTGACCTTGTGGTTCATTCAGTTGTTGTTTACTGAAGTGTCTCTCCTGGGGATAGATAAGTGAGGATAAAGATGAATATATTACAATCCATGGATCTCTTAAAATCCTAGAGGAAAGAAGAATGTTAGGCACGGTTTTCTTGACAATCCCTGGTCTCCCTACACAGTTTAATTAGGGCTTTTTTTTTTTTTTTTTAAGGAAAAACATAAACCTACAACATGACTGTTTGCTGTATGGAGAGAAAAACAATGATTTCAACAGAAGACCAGATAGTAGATTCCCAATTATTCTGGAGATCTGGTTCCTGAAGGGATTTTTTTTTTCCTAGGCATGAGAAGAAACTCTAGATGATCGAGAAGACCATGCATGGCAGAAAAGCACTGCCAGCTGCTGGTATGGGCTAAAGCCTTAGCTCCATCTTAATCCTTTTTCATAAATCGTAGAATCATTTGAGTTGGAAGGGACCCTTAAAGGTTATCTAATCCAACTCCTTTGCACTGAACAGGGACCCCACAGCTGGATCACGTTGCTCAGAGCCCTGTCCAGCCTGACCTTGATCGTCTCCAGGTATGGGTCATCCATCACCCCTCTGGGCAGCCTGTGTCAGTGCCTCACCACCCTTACATTAAAAAACGTCTTCCTTATATTGAATCTTAATCACTCGTCTTTTGGTTTGAAACCATTTCCCTGTGTCCTATTACAAAAGATCCTGCCAAAGAATCTGTCCCCTTCTTTTTTGTGGCCCCATTTTAGATACTAAAAGGCTACTCTCAGATCTCCCTGGAGCCTTCTTGTCTCCAGGCTGAACAGCTCCAGATCTCTCAGCCTGTCCTTGTAGGGAGGTGTCCCATCCTACTCATGGAACATGAGGGTTTTTCTCTTGTCATCACATTGGAAAAAAATAAATAAATACTGTAAGACAGAAACAGTGATTAGTGTTACTTCATGAAAAGTTTCATAGAAGCATATGTTTTTCACTGTAAATGACAACTGCATTATTAGCTACAATTATAGACACCAATATCAATTTTTTCACTCCGATCCTGTGACTTCTCTGTAAACTGCAGCTGATTATACCACCTATGCTGGGATAAAGGACACACAGATTGCACTGGGTAGCATGTAGGAGCAAAGATTCTTTCTTTTAAGACTGCAAACATTTGAAGACACAGTAAAGACATTGAAAAAAAGCCTATGAATTTTGCCATAATAGAAAGATGGGTTTCTTGTAAGATCTGCCTGTTAACAAATGCCTTAGCTTCTATATGGTGAGGAACCATACAGAGTGGTACAGTCTGATACACTTCTCTTTGCAGGGTACATGATTGAGGGGATCCAATCAGACTCACATAGATTTTTATAACCACCCTGAAAACTGAGAGATATTAATTGATTGAAAGTGAAACTCAGAACGCATTGATACTACCACTACTGTGGGGGAAAAAAAAAAAAACAACACTGGAACAAATTGATTTAGTCTCTCCAAACAGGTCTTCCCAGAGACCCTTCACAGTCACAGTCTGGAAGTTCTGCTGAACTGTGCCAGTTACAGGATTCTCTCCCAAACACAATCACTGTACAGAGGTTTAGAGCTCAGAGACAGCTTGCTGCCAGTATCCATTCATTCAAGGCCAATCTTAGATGCTGCAATAAAGAGCAGAAGCAGGATGAGGGTTAGACACAGGTCATTCTGCACTTTCTTATATTCAAATCTTGAGAGCAGGAAGGATTCTGTCTGGTCTCTGGCATGACTCAGAGCACTCTTCCAGTTGCTCAATATTAGAGCCCGCTTCACTGAGTCAGTAGCTTTTGTGAAACTGTCTGCTGTCCTGCTCCCTGACTCTGAGATCACATTTGTTGTAGCTGCAGAGCGATGGTAGCAGAAGCAGACCCGAATGTCAGGCTCTACACTTTGCAGTAAGGATTCCTTTCAGGACAGGAAACCAGCTTGCTGCTTCTTCGATTTTACTTTCCTGGACACTGACATGAAATAGATGGCAGCTGCTGGCACGTACAGTGGAAGTATGAGTAGTAAGAGGAGGAGTGCATGAAGGGGGATAAAGGAGAGAAGGAACTAGAAGAAGCAGCAGCGCCATGAGGACAGGAAAGAAAGAGCCGAGCGCAGGGAGAGCCGAGGGCAAAGCCGGGGCATACCGCACGTGCCCTGAAAGCGGAGGGGAGGGCTGCAGGCAGGCAGGAGGAGGCGGGGCAGCTGGCGGGCCCCGCGGCCCGACTCAGTCACGCAGCCGGGGGTGCCGGAGGCGCAGCCGGACGCCCTGAAGCGGCTCTGCCGACGTGACCGGCGGGGCGGCGCGGCGCCGCGGGGAGCCCCGCTACGTGCGGCCCTGACCGCCGCTTCCTGGGGCCGCCGCCCCGCCCCCCTGCCTACGTGAGCGCCGGCAGCCGCCCGGTTTCGGTCGCTCTCCATCGGAGGGGTCTGGGGGCGGGAGGGGGGCGGTGGAGAACGCGTATGATGTACGGCCGGCGTCCGTGAGGAGCCGGGCGTCGCGCAGGAGGAAAGGGAAGCCTGCTGAGGGTGATAATGGCAGCGGGTTGGGTCCGAAACCGCTCGCCTAGGGATGAGTAAGCGCGATTTGCGCTCTCAGCTGGGGCGTCGTCAGTCTGGAAGAGGCTGAGAAGGACGGATCCAATCTATGTGCTGCAGAGAGCTACGGCAGCCATGGCAGTATCCCATCCGTGAGACTGCAGCTGAGGTTCTGCTTTAACCCTGCGATTTCTGGTCCCTCGCATGCAGGTGAACTGCGAATTGCACAACTGTGGAGAAGGCTTAAAAGGGAGATAAGGAGAATGGGCTACCTGCAATGAGAAAGAACAGAGAAAAAAAAAAGGCTGGGAGCAGATGGGATCGCTTTGCAGAAACACCTCGGGTGGCTTTAGTCAGGGAAAGAACAAGAGCTACGCAAACTAAAGGCGACGTGTTTGCACAACAAAAACAATGAAGGTGTAAATAGGTCACCAATATATTTGGGCTGAAATTTTTGAGTTTTTTTTTTTCTTTCCCTTAGAGAGTGAGAGCCTCTAATAGCCTTTTTGTGGAACTAGGAGGAGAAACGATCCTGATTACCTACCTAGCTACGGGTTTGTCATTTTGTGACAGAAATTATATGTATATGTGCAGTGGCAGTGGAACTGAACTGAAGCAGGATGTCCTTCCAATCCTGCTTTCTTACGTGGGCCGGCAGCATCTAGATAACGTGCTGATAAAGCAAGCAAGTGAATAAGTACATAAATAGTAACGTTTCTAATGTGCTTATCCAGGGATCTCCAATGGCTATACAAACGTTAATGCCAGGTGCACATCTATCACTCAGGCAAAAATATGGGCAAGCACTATCAGCTTCATGTAGAGTTGGGGACACTGAAGTGTGGAGAAGCGGTGTGTCTGTCATAGCTTCATGCCAAGGGTTTTATTTTCAGTGATGGCAAAGCTCCAAGCTCTATTGGGGTGAACTAGTGGCAAACTGAAGCTCTGGAGTGCAGATGACCATGTAGACATCTTTCCTAGAGCAGCAAGCAAGAGCTCTGATACCTGCTTCTTACTCCATTTCTTAAGACTAGAGGACCCAGATGGAGGTGTTGGGGAGTGTTCTATGTGGCACTGTAATACAGGTTTTCTATATACCCTGCAGATAAAAGATGATCAGAAGTAGCTGTACCAATTAGAACAGCTTTGAAACAGCTCTGTATTTCACCCAAGGACATCAGAGCAGTGGAAGACTGAAAGAATAGTGTGACTGAAAAATAGGCCATATGAATAAGTGGATGAACAGAAAGAAACCATAGTAACCCTAAATTCTCTTCAAACCACAGTGAATGCAAGTTTTCATTTACATTCAGCCACCAGCAAAAAGAATGAAAAATGCTGCTATGTATCAGCCCTCACATAGTGGCCTATCTATTTGTCCATGCCCTCAGTGAAAGTCTGTAAACAGAGGCGGTCTAAAAACAAAGCAGATGCTTCTCCTTGCTAAACTTTTCCCAGGGGAAAGAAAAAAAAAAAAAAGGCTGACAAAACTCTGTGGCAGATTTAAGAAATATATCAGGAATGAAGTATTAATCTAACAAACAACAGAATCGTGGAACCATAGAATCACCAAGGCTGGAGCAGACCTCCAAGATGATCCAGTCCAACCATCTACCTACCTACTTTGGTGGGTATTTTCCCACTAAACCATGTCCCTTAATATATGCAAATGTTTCTTGACACATTGCTCATCTGCAGTATGGAAAAAGATGACATCTGCTTCTGTTCTCAGACTTTCCTTTATGTTCCATATCCCAACACGATAGCCTCAAGCAAAGCTAAGACATACTTGAACTTTCTTACCTAGAAACCATCACTCTCCCATTATAAATGGGAGTAAATATCTGAGCATACAGTAAATAATGCATCTCCCATAATATATTCCCTGTTGTCTTCACTTTTCCTATGCAGATTTTTTTCCATTCCTTACATAGACAGCTTCTTTCTTTAAGTATTAGAAGAGCCCCAACACCTTAACTTCCTTGTACTTCCAAAAATGGCACTAAGCGCTCTGCTTAGTGGTGAGCTGAACCATAACCTTTTCTATGATGCTGAGTAATCTCTGGGGCTTTGCTCCAGTTCTTTCATTGAATTGAATAGGGTTTGTACAAGTAAGTACCCCTGTGTCAGTTTTCCCCACTACAGAAATAGCTTTGGCTCACAGTGTATTAATGCCTCGAGTCACAGGAGGCCATCACTATATGGGAGAGGAAAGAACTCCCGCAGAGTGGCACCTGTTTACCTGCAGTTTTCCTACAGGTGAGTTTCACCTCATAATTTTTGGCGTTATTTATGTATGTTTCTATGAACAAATCTCCACAGTTCAGTCCTCCCCCTGAGTAATGAAAATGAAGATGTTCCCACTGCAAATACTGACATGTTTTTTCTTTGCTATCATTTTTCCTTTCTATAAGGCATTCTTCATGTTAACAAAGGATATGTGACAGAAAAAAAAAAACTGGGCAGACTCCGTACTGTTGATGCTTAATCACTTACACTACTGCCAGCAACCACCAAGTGAGATGGTTGCATAAACCTCTACCTGGAACCCTTGTAAACGATGTCACATGCACAGCAATGGAGCATCATATACTTTGTACTTCTTCACATATTTTAGGCACATTGGCAGTTAAGACTTGATGATACTTGTCAGTCCCTTTCAACTCAGAATATTCTATGATTCTATGATAAGCACATATATTAGGCCCATTTAGGCATTTTGGAACAGAATTTCCCCATGTTTTTAGGCAGTAATCATTTAGGTCTGTATCAAATAATTCAGTAAGCTCATGTGGGGTCAAAGCTTGTCTTAATTACCTAAAAATGACAGATGCAAAAATCTCTTTATTTGGAATTTATGAATGCTGGATGAGGTTATAAAATGGCTGCATCATGGAAAGGTTCAGGATACAGAGAATCTGCAATTTGCTACCACAGCTGGTCAAATAACTTCCTGAGAATGGGAAAAAAAAAATCTAAATGAGTCATAGACATTAACAGTCTTCCTTTTAAATAGGTCTGGCATAGAAGATATGTATGGCTGCACCCAGTGGTCTGTAAGAGCTGGGGGTGAGTGGTGGAAAAAGCCCAGTAAAAGAGAAGGAACAAAGAGCAGGAAGTGGCTTTTGAAAACACGGATAAGTGTTCAGGAGATTCAAAGAAGCATACTTTGCTGCTGTGGAGAGCTGTAATAGAAATGCTAAGAGTGGTATGAATAGGAATTGTCTGGCTGTGGAACTACCAGAAGGGGCACAAGGTAGGATAGAACTATAGGAACAGTAAGTGTTGTTGGTATTTAGATCAGCAAGTTGCACATGTATGTGCAATTTCTCAGGACAACCATGTTGAGAGAACAAAGGGCAGCAAATCCTGCTTACTGAGGTGGACAGAGTGAAGAGATTGGTCAGCATCAGCATCAAGTGAGTACAAAGAGAGAAAACCCAGCTCATGATTACCACTGTGTAAAGAGCTCAGATGAGAGGAGGACTCAGCAGCTGATGTTCTCTGTGACATTTCAAGGAATGTCCACGCACTGGACAGACTCCTACAGTGCTTGCACACATGGGGCAGTGCCTGACTGCTCAGTAGGCTGCTTGGACGTGCACCTCCATTTGCTTATGAACCACAAACTCATTGTGTGGAGTCCAGAGGTGAGCAGGTAGCAGTTGCACTAAAGCAGCAAACAATGGTGAAGATGCTACAGCATAAGAAAACTAGCAGAAAGGGCTCTGAAGTTCCACCTCTTGAAATGCCACAGGCTTCTTCTACAAACCATCAAATAATTTAAATTGTGTCCTAATATGTTAATTTATAACATATTTGGATTCAAAGCTCGTTTATCTTTAGAACAGTAAAATATCCGTATGTTTTGGATTCACTAAACAAGTATAAATAAAAGATAATGTCACTTTAAACTAAATATTATTCACGTGTTTGTGAGATGTCTATGTGTCCCAAAACACTTGAGCTGTTGTATGCAAGATTTAAAATGATATGTTCTTTCAAGCACTTTTTCCCTCACTTTTTAGCATGACTTTCTGTGTTTCAGGAGACTTGTTCTCTACCCCCATTTCAAAAAGAAACTTGCATTAGAATATAGATAGATAGATACAGATATATAAACCAGCTCATTTAGTAGCATTGTCGATCTCACTTGGGCAATTCCTGTCTTGAAATCTTTTCTGGCAACATGAAGCAGCTTTACACAACAGAGGAGTAATCTGCTGAGAGTACCACCTGTACCAAGAGCCCCTTCAGGTGATGAAGAACTGGTGTAGTAAATCCACATTGGCCTTTCTTTCTGCTCCAGCACACAGGGAAGATCAGGAACACAGCTGGTATACACTAAGCCCTGTATAATCTGTGATTCACAGGACCTTGAGAAGCAGAACACAAACTACATTAGCCCTGGGGATGCTCTGGCTCACAGTAAAGAGTTATTGCGGCCCCAGAGTGTGCATCCAAAGGTAACTTCAGATATTTTTGTTTCCAGGAATGCAGTCATTTCCTCGCTGCCTGAAGGAGTGGGAACTGAGTAATTGGGCATCATATCCATTATATCCTTCTTCAACACTAGGCTATGAATGTCCCATTTATTTCTTTATTTTCACCGTGTTATTTGGTATCCTGTCATGATTACACAATTACATAGTAACACATTCTTTTCAAGCTTTGAGCTCTCATAATTATGAAAACCCCAGAATAAGACTTAAAGCCCAGAAACCAGATGGCGATTTGAAGACCTTTAGGGCCTGTAGTTGCATAAAAAGAAAATCATTATGAGTTTTCAGCCAACCATCATTTTGAAATTTTGAAAAAGTTGTGGTTTTTGAATATTTGAATTTAGCAAGGGAAACTATTGTTTTTGTAGAATAATTTTAGTGCACACGCTGTTCTTTGGGAAGTATCCTGCATAAGGGAGAGGAAAAAGAAGCAAACAGTCCAATGCCCTTTTGCTAAACTGTATTTTGTGATACATGTTATAACAAAAGCAGTTCTCACTGCAGAAGTTGTGACAGTCTCAGGGACAGTTGTGACAGTCTCAGGGAGACATTAACTCTCAAACACCATCTTTGTATGTGTCTATTCTTTTCTTTCATTTTAATATATATTCTTTATAATTCAATTTTTGCTTTGCTCCATTCTTCTGTCCTACTACCTCTGAAGTACTGCACAGCCTCAGGACATCAGAGAGGAGATCACTTCCATATGAAATAAGGTGGTTCAGTGAGTCTTGAGTCATAGCTGACCAAAAATATCCCATTTCCTTTTTGTGGGTACACTCACAAACTGCATTCTGAGAGCATAACTTCCAAAATTTCTGTTCTTTACCTCAACTTGCTTCAAACTTCAGGCACACCTCCTGACTCTCACAGGAGTGCTCAGTGGGCTGTCTTTTTAAACAAAGATGAAACTGGAGAAAGTCTTTTCTTAGTAATAACCGATCAGAAGGACAGTGACAGTGACAGTGCTGGATTAGAGAATTCGTTAGTTTAGGAGAACTTCGGCAGATGCTAAGGAGACAGATGGTCAAATACGGCAGTGAAAAGAGAATAAAGCCTGGAAGAATCAGTGCACCATCTGCTTTCAGAATTTTCTGTGACCACTTAAAAATACTATAACACAAAGATTGTTTACATGTGGAATATTGGATGTTGATTTCTTTTTTTCTAGGCAACTGGATCAGATAAATACTTAATGCTTGATTTCACTATTTTATATTCACTATATAAACTTAATTTTATAAACTCCAGTACTGTGCTTTATAAAAGGTATTTGCATTATTTAAAATGTCTTCTACAGGGCTATTAATAAATCTTTCCTCTCACCTAACCCTTTTAATCAAGTTTTGGGATTTTTAAACCTTTACATTAGGATTATATACTTCAATGCTGATTTTATATCCAAAATCACTGTCTTTCCACAGTCTTCCCAAATACGACCCAGACTGCAGGAAAGCTGGAATTGTTGCTGAAGCCTGCACACCACCAGATGTACAGCAAACTACTGCACACCCACTGCTTCACAGTGGCTGCTTACACCTACAATGCAGGCTAAACCCCACTAAGGTCAAAATTGTTCATTTTTATTAGCAAATTGCCTCAAACTGTTTAGTTTCAACTGTATTAATTATGATACTCTAGTACAACTAATTCCATGGGACTGACCAAATAAAACAACAAAGGAATTCCTATTTAAAGCCCAGAGTTCTCCTTTGAAATGTAGTTCAACTTCAAGGAAGGCATCTGCTCTTGACATAGGGTACAAACAACAGAGAATCCAGTACACCCAGTAGCTTGTTGCCCTTCACTGTCAAAACCATGCAGCTATAGCCTGAAATCTAACAAGACTTTCAGACCCCCAAGAAAGGCTGCAGCCTTCAAGTTCAATTTTTTGAAGTCTTCTTCCCCAACTCACCATGAAATTAACTGCCAGTCTATTGACAACACAATGGCAGGTTCCTCTATTTATTTTATTTATTTATACCCCTTTGGCAATTTTTATTCTGACCAGCTATCATGAGACTGAATACAGACACAGAATCTGATAGACCTAGATGGTCTATGACTCCTCGTACTGTAGGAGCAGAAAGAGTGCACTCGTGGCTATGAATAGCAATGCCTGGCATTCAAGCTACCTTTTCACTTAGCACTGCCCTCTGAATCAAGAACACCCAGAGTCTGTAGGAAACCAGAAAGGAAAGAAGGCTCTGCACATGTTCAGTCCCCAACTTTTTGTATCAGAGAAAACAATCATGGACTAACAGAGGCAAGATAGCAGGATCAGAGCACTGCTGCAGGTCTGAGGGATAGTAAAATGCCGCACCGAAATATTCATTAAAGAGTTAAATGATTTAGCTAAAAATACAGCATCACATCAATTAGATCAACCAGTGCAGATATACATATATGTGCATACTCTGTTCCTGGAGGGGACCACAAGCATAAGCAAAGTTTAAGCGAACATGAAGTTGAGTAAGTGCATCAACAACATTCTAATGAAACTGACACATTTCTTCTATATAATGAGCTGCTTTTGGTTACGTTGCTTTGTCTGTATCCTCATTTACACCTATCTAAGAAATGGTACCCTATCAAATCAGCAGAGGGGATACTTCTTATCAGATCAAAAATTACAAAGATGACTCTGCAAAATTGAGGTTAACCTGCCTAACTCCTTAGTGCTTTCTCTGGTAGATTTATTCTTTTTTTAAGGATTTGGGAAATGGCAAGGACCATAGGTCAGTATGATTCATCTCAGCTTCTGAGTATGGAGGTAACTGCTTAGTTGACATGTTCCTGTTTCTATCCAGGTTTCCTAGATAAGCAAATTCCACTGTGTAAATTAATCTCATCATGTGACACGGGGCCAAATATTCATCCAGCCTCAACTCTATATGCAAGGTGCCAGCAGTTCTAGGACATTTTGTCTGTGGGTTCTAGTGAAATAGAAATTATGTCCAAGAATCTTCATGACGACTACCATCTGACTAAGTACCATGAAGGTCGTTGCTGCTTCCTCACTTGAGCAACTCTGGGAGGCCAGTGTACCCTGGTGTCCTGCCTACTGAAGCACTTAAATCCTACCCAGCTTGATAAGCTATGGTCCCCAAAAGTTGTCAGCTTAATAGAGACAGATCACTCAGAGAACACAGTATTTCATGGATTCACTCCTTGAAACACAACAGGTATCAGGCTGAGATGAATCCATATGAAGTACAGACTCTGCAGTTGCTATGGGGTTCACTGTTATGAGAAGTATCAAGCTGTGGAAAGTAGAAAGCAGGAGAGGGTGAAAATAGGTTGAATGTCTATTTCATTCCTTCTTGCCAGATCTCTGTCAAACACACTATGCCAGAAAGGTCCAATTCCTGTTCTTTTCTCGTTTAGGATCTCCCACCTGAGGCACAGACTACATGGAAGAGTATATACTCCAGACATAATTAGCTGTGAATAAGCAGGGATCATATTTATCTAAGCACTACACTTCCTTTAGTACTGTCACCAACAGAGTGCAGATTCCTGCTTCCTGCCCTTTTTCCTCAGAAACTGATGGACCAGTGAACCTGTAGGTTCTGAAGTAAACAGAGGCCGCAATAACACTCATGGACACACAACAAGGGATGTAACAAGGGATTGTTACTGTCCACTTGGTTGTCAATATTCTGATACCTAAAGGAAACACTATCCTTTGCTTCATAAGAACAATCTTATTTGCTCAAGATTTTTAAATGAGGAATGACTGCAACACTGTCTGCTTTAGTTACTCTGCAAGGCAGAAAATCTGCAGTCTATCACTGAAATTATAGCAACTCCCATATTTGCTGTGTATATATTATGTAAGAGTTACTATTCTGGGCTGTGCTAAATTTAAAAGAGAAATCTATCAGGGACTCCTTCCAGCAAGTTGGTCATTTAGGTATTCAGGAGGAACTCCTGCTTTGATTAGACAGATTGTGAGTAGAAAAGCAAAGTTCAGCTGCTTAATTTAATTCCCAGTGCAAGTCAAAAGAGAAAATTTTAAAGCCCTAGACAAATTGCCAGGGGTACTGTCATCTAATCTACACCACAAATAAAATTTCATTTACAGCAATGCTTACCACATACAAGGGGGCATATCCTGAGGCCCTTCTGTAATAAATTTCCCCTCCTACTCTGGCCAGGGAGGGTCTAGTGTGTAAGGCATAAAAATATGATTGGCCTATATACTCAAGGCATGTGGCTTTATTGGAAACTTGTAAAAGTGAGCTTTTGTCACTCCTGAAGGTCCACGGCTTAAGTGGGGCTCTCATAGAGGTCTTGTACTTCTTTGTCTCATCAAATAAGTCAACACAGCAGAATATGCATCAGATTGTTTGATGCTTTCACCCTAGCACTTTCTAATAAATAACAGTAATTATTTGATAACTACTTCATTTGCCAGCACTAATAGAAGTAAGAAAAAACAAGCCAAACACCCAGAAGTAGATTTTCAGATGATTATAGGCATCAAAGTATACATTATATATCTGCTGAAGTGTAGATATTTTGATCCATATTCATAACACTGTGAATACAGAGTGCACCTCTGAAAACGTTTCATCCAATCATATGAGATACTTGAGGCCTAAATAACACTTTTTATAAGGCTTTGGTGAGAAGACATCTGAAGAGAGACTCCCTAATGGAAGATGCATGACAAAGCTGAAACTGACTCTTGCCACATTGTTATAAATGTCATTGGGTTCCAGCCTTGGGAGGTATGTAAAGCTTACAGAAGCCTTCCTGGCAGTGCTTACCTGAGCTGCTCTGTGCCTGATGCCTGCTGGTGCTGCCCAGCAGCAGGGGAGGCCAGTTCAGAACTAGGGGTGAGTCAGTTTTCCCCACCACCCTCAGACTCACACCACCATCACCAGCACTTTAGGAATGATGGAGAGGGTCAACAGATTTTTTTCACAGTTACTCACTTGCAGCTCAGTGTTCATAAGAAAACACATTATCACAAGCCGGGCTACAAGTGAAAAGAGGTGACCGAGGATTTTAATTCTTGGTGAAATGTGGAAAATATATTATCAGTCGTCTACACGTAGATGGGGTTAGATGTAGGCTCATCCTAAACAGGGCAAATACTTATTCAACACCGCATTATTTTACCTGTTCAGCAACGAGTGTAAGGAAGTCCTGTGTTGCTGGTGGTTTGCACTGGGAAAGCACTTCCTGACGTGCTGAGGAGGAGCTGGGGCTTGGGGTGATGCCAATATAGAGGTGGTAACCGTCCCCACAGCTGCAGCTCTCACACAGGCACATCCCAGAGAGGCTTCACGGGGTTCTGAAGCGTTTGTTCCTTCTCAGTGCTTTCTCTTCTCTCCATAGCAGCAAGGGCAATGTCCCCAGCAACCGGCCCCCCCCCCCGCACTGCCCGGCGCAACGGCCAGCCTGCCTGCACCAGCCCGCAGGCACCACAAGATGGCGCCGTGCCCGGGACGCGGCACCCGAGATGGCGGCTGCGCCAGGGGGGATCGCGGGCAAAGAAGCCGGGGATGCTTCCTTCCTACGGCATTGATGAGTGTGCTCGTTTTTAACACCGGTAGAGTTTCTCTCTGCCATGGAAAGGCTTTCTGAAGGAAAATGCTGGCTGAAAGCGTCTCATGAAAGCTTGGGCGAGGAGGCAGCGCCATGGCCATGGAGTGCAGGTTCCCCAGGAAAAGCTATCCTGGATCTGAAACCAAAACATGACTGAAACCCTGTTTATCTAAAGAGATAAATCCCATCCCTT